>NC_064678.1:6200604-6820665 GCF_023278565.1 Colletotrichum lupini
GATAATCTAAATATACTACTAAATTCGGATATACGAGTATAATACGAAATTACCTAATAATAGGCTAGGCTATATAAGTTAATTTCCGTTAACGAGCGCTCTTATATAGTCGTAAGAGATCGTAACTAGCCTCTCGAAGTATTAATTATAGTAGTTAGACCGTACTATATAGATCCTAACGAGGTGATTTCTAACTTATAAGAAAAAGAAGAGCTAGGGGAAACTGTATAACCCGTAGTAGAGGTATAGGAAATTATCCTTAACGAAATCGTCGTAGTAATACTAATAGACGACGAGGAAGAGGAAATTGCTAAAAGGGCACTAATACTACTAGTAAGACGTCGTAAAAGACTATAATAATAAGCCCTAACGCGGCAATTTATTACTAGTAACGAGGTAATTAATACCTTTTATATAGTAAAAAAGAAAGCCGATTTCGAGCTAGCGGTTAAACTACGCAAAGAAGGCGTAATTATAATTATTAAAAAGCTATATAAGGGATTAGATCTTATCGAAGTAGATACTCTTTGCGATCGAGGGGTCTATCGATTTATCTTATACGACCTAAAAAAACATACAAACCTCCGCATATTTAAATTACGAATAGTTTATAAGATTAAAGAGAAAGGAACACCCTAGCCGTACGAGAAGTCTAGATACGTAATTTAGGGGTACGGCGACGTTAAAAAGGCGACGCTACTTATATAATTGCTTATTATATAGCGCTATAGCTAACGATTAATAATAGTACTAATAGTATCGCTATAGAAGAAGGGATATAAGATTTAGAGCCGTAATATTACCTAGGTATATACCTAATTAGCCACAGGGCTCATAAGGAAAATCCTGGCCTATCTACCGAAGGAAATGGCTAGTAAGTACCTAGAAGGCACGATTATTAAAGTGCTTAAGCTACTATATAGGCTCGTAAAATCGAGCACCTATTAGTAGGCTACTTACTACGATTTTTATATTAATTAACTATTAATAGTTACCTCTACGTACGACCCGTACTTACTAATCGCGGAGTATAAAGGCGACTAATTTAAGATCGTCGGAATATAGACCGACGATATATTAAGCCTATCTAATATTAACTTTATAAAAAAGGAGGATAAGGAGCTCTAAAAAGCGGGCTTCGTAGCGAAGCTAAAAGAGGTCTTTATAATAAATACCCCCTTAGTATTTAACGGCGGGATTTTTATAATTAAAGGGGAAACCGTCGTTTTTTAGTAAAAGGGGTAGGGTGAGAAAATTAACCTCGTCGATCCGAACGTAATTAACGTTAAGAAGCGGTATAAGGCTAAGCTTGCGCGAGGGGTATATATTATAAGTATTTATTAACTCGAGGCGACTTTTAACTGCGCTAGGGTAGTATAGGCTATAAATCTAACCGAACGAGACGTCGAGGTACTTAATAAGCGGCTTAAATAGTAATAAACGAATCTCGATCGAGGTCTCGTTTACTACCTAATCGACCTTATAATTAGTAAGCTCTACGTCTTTATTAATAGGTTATTTATAAATAATAACGACTTTACTTCGTAATTAGAGTATATTATTATCCTAGCTAACGAGAGTATAAGTAAGAGCGAATTTATTATATACGGTAATATAATCTATTACTCGTTAACTAAAAGTAAGCGGGTAATGAGAAGTATGTTAGTATTAGAGGTTTATAGTATAATTAACGGCGTTAATCTCTCCTATACGATTTTAACGACGCTAAAGAAGATTACCGATCGAATTAGCCTTTTACTTATTCTAACGGTTATCTATACTAATTCTTACTCGCTATACGAATACCTCGTTAAATTAAGAACGACAAAAGAAAAGAGGCTTATAATCGATATTATAGCCCTTAGGTAATCGTATAAAAGGTACGAGATACTCGAGATCCGTTAGATTAATAATAAAGATAACCTCGCAAACGCTTTTATAAAAGTAGTACTAAATAAGGGATTAGAGTAATTCGTAAGTAATAGAAAAGTTACCGTACGAATAGAGGGATAGGTTATACGAAAAGAGTAGAGAAAAGGGAGAAAAAGAGACGACTTAGTAAACGGGCCCGAGGTCGAATTATACCTCTAACCGTAGCGGTTAAATCGATAAAAAAAAGAAAAAGTTAGTATCGAATTAGAAGTCTAATTTAACTGCGGTATATAGCCGACTACGCAGGGGCTAATTAGGGGCCTTATTTACGATTATCGTAGCTAGCCTAACCTACGGTTAGAACCTCCTTTTTATACCTACTACGTAGATATTCATATAGTTCAATTAATCTCTTCGTTAACTACGGTTCGAACCAACTACCCTGTCATAGGGATACTAACATGGACCAACTGCAACGTTGGCTGTGCTCCTGGATGGGCGATTGTACCGCGCAGCGACCCAGGGGCGCGAGGCAAAGAGTATATGTTCGATCAGACGGGCTGCGATGGTACGGCCTCCCATGCTTTCTGCTGTCCAGCGACTTGGAAGCAGCCAAAGTGCGGTTGGTACACGCACAACAACGGGAAATGCACTGGCAGCTGCCCTGATAACATGGTCCTCATTGGTTCGAAAAAGAGGTATTGCAACAATGGGCAGTTCCAAGCAGCTTGCTGTACAAAAGATACTCAACGCATCAAGCTGTATACGCTGTATGAACTAGGCGCGTTTTCGAAATGCGACGATCAAGCAAGCTATCCTGCTCAGAGCGGCGACCAGTCAATGAAGACTTTATTGGCTTCATCGTCTATTGGTATAGGTGGCGCCGAAGTTTGCAAGAAGCGTGAGTACCAAATTCCTATCAAGCCAAAGCCTTCAGTAGTAAGTACGATCTTGATCTGACTATAGTGTTTTCAAAGTCTTGCGTGGAGGCCGCATGGTTGCCACTGGTGAGCGCAAGCTGTGCTGCAACACAAGCAATAAGAAGATGACCTTCTCCGATTGCGAGTGGTATTCCAACACGGGCTATGGTCCTGCTAGCAGCCGCGAGGACTTTTGTGCAGCAAATTGCCCAAACGATCGCGTCCGCGTGGCCATGGACCTGAGAGCCCCGGGGTGCTCTGGTGGCGGCAAGGCAAGATGCTGTATTCCTAACTACTACGAAACCGTTGAAGTAGAAAACGAAAAGCCGGGCGTATGGAGGGACTCATTGAAGGTGAGGTATTGAGTTGGAATTAAAACTGGGTAAATAATTGAAGAAAAAGACCAGGAGTCATGAATTAATATTTGAGTATAGACACAAGGATAGCATTTATTAGCTAGACTTACTTAACTGTATTTCAGAAATATCATGGTATTACTAGGAACATTCCAAAGCCTTTGCCGCTAACACATTTCCCAGAGTTATTATCTATTCGCGATTCAACCCTTATACTTACTTTGTACTCACCCACATCGCCCGTCCTTACGGCGGTAGGTGATCCGGCCGCACTTGAACGCCGTAGTAGCTCTTGACTTCAGAGGGTTGTAACCAATATGCCCTCAAAAGAATGAAGATACAGACTCCCGAAGTAAAATTTCGTGATGTTTCCTCAGAATAGGGCCACCTCGACATTCCGCCTTCTTGCTTGCTCATCAATATCATACGCATCATCTCCTGAGTCCCAAGCTTCATCTAGCATCTCGGTAATGTTACGCGCGTTCGCTGTCTTGCCGTATGGTTGATATTTCTCTGTTACTCGTCGGAGTGATTCCATCCAGGTGGGCTGGCGAAGCAAGATAGCCACTTCAAGCCGCGCAGCCACATAGGGATAGAGCAGTGCATTAGTCGTGAGGAGCTGTGAATATTCAGGCCGGCTGGTCGCATCGCAGAGCGCGTCCATGGACGCGACTAAGCGGCCTAATAGCACCTCGGAAGAAGGAGTGGCAGGGCATGATGTTGATGCAGCTGCCGTAATGCCTG
Organism: Colletotrichum lupini; assembly: GCF_023278565.1. Taxonomy (NCBI): domain Eukaryota; kingdom Fungi; phylum Ascomycota; class Sordariomycetes; order Glomerellales; family Glomerellaceae; genus Colletotrichum; species Colletotrichum lupini. The sequence goes on from NC_064678.1 coordinate 6,204,497, forward strand.
TGTTTGCACGGATGCGTAGTCGTCGACCAGTCAGAATACCTGCTAGACGGTACGCCTCCCACAGATGGATCTGCGGTATCTCCCCCGTTTCTCCAAACCATTGCAAGAAATATGTGTCAGAATCTTCGTCCTGAATATTCGAAAAAATATCGAGCAAGGATCTTGGGAGGCTTGAAACAGATTGAATGCCGCCCCTTTTCATACCTATTGATCCTTGTGCAACCCGCAATCTTTTCCAGATTCCCAACGACAAAGTTGAGCGACCGCGAACAAAGGTCGGCATGTCCATGAGACCCATTAACTCTAAGGCAAACCGCGCTTCAGGTTCGGATAGAACAGGTGAGTTGTGGAGGTCTTTGTTGAGACCGTAGACTGTTGTCATGAGCTCGAGGTGGATGGACCAAGGAGCACTCTGGAATAGCTGTGTTCATCAAGGATTAGTATTTCAGTCTGATAGACATAAGCTTTTCCAAGACATCAATCATCGGATATAAAGCTCAGGAGACGAGACATAAAAAGTTTCATGCATCACGGTAAGGCACTGTAGTGTAGTATTGACGGCTTGCAAGTAACTCACATTCAGGGTGCAGATGAAAAGCCCAGCGTACATTGCGCCAAGATCAACACTCCCATTGAATGATTCCAATTGGTTGCGGAAGAGCGAAAGGCCTCGAAGGTAGTACTCTTCGAAAAGTTGTGAAGGATCATCTGGGTTTGAGATGTAGAGGTGAGTGGCCAGCAAAATAGCACAGAGTGCTTCAGATCTCTCTGCTAGCTGTCGAAGCTTCGATCTGAATAAGCCATCCCGTCGACTTGCATGAAGCATAAAGACAGTAGTCTCATTGACTAAAGTAGGATACTGTCAGTGGCTAGCACAGTGTAGGGTATGAAGTTCAGATTTGAAGCATGGAGTAAGGTATTCAATTTTGGCATGACACCAGACCCGTAAGAGATCTTCACAGGTATGATAAGTCGCGCCTATGATCATTTCACTCACATTCTTCCAAAAGACGCCTGTCTTGCTCTGTACTGCCCGGCCAGGTTGTTTCGGGTGGCACCGCGCCGAACCCAGCCGCGGCTGTGAGTGCTGTTGATGGAACTGCAACAGCATTTGGATTGAGCTGTTTCAGAGTCCCAGACGAGCCTTCTTCTGCAAGGCTGTCAATTTCTCTTGTTTTTTCATCGAGCTTAGATTTCTTCTTGCGCTTGGCGGGCGGAGGCGCTTCGATTTCGACAGGTACGAGCGCTCCAGCAAAGCGCCCCCTCGAGGCAATACCCGAACCCCATCGAAGGACAGTCTGGTATCCTTCGCATTCGACACCTTGACCTATACACTGTAAACATTCGGGCCGGCCCTCGTCGCATTTGCGGTGGCGGCGTTTGCAGTTCAAACAGCCGCTCCGCGTGCTCGACATGGCCGGTGCAGTTGAGCTGCCATCGATGTTTCTCGATTCTGAGTTGCTTCGACGTGTACTCTCGGCTAACCGGAAGGCTCAGCTAACTCAACGCAGTTCGCGGTCGTGGAATGACTTTAGTGCATGGATGAATGACGATACTCCTGTTTGATACTCTTCCCGCCTGGGGCTCCGGTATTTGGAGAGATAAAAATACTTCCACTACCGAAACTTAACATACGTTGGCTGGTAGTCAACCCACTCCAGTGGCTATGCTGACTCAATGAGGCCTGTTCATCCCGTCGGCTGTGGCACGGTCGTCCGCCGAATTCGGGCATTATTGACGCCCGATTAGCGCTCACCGCAGCAGCCCTAAATGCAAGCCTGGCCACCAGGGATCTTTCGGGAGTTGTTCCGGTTCTGAAAAGGGGGCTGGAAGGTCACACCACGCCTTGTCAACGAAGTCTAACCCTCTGAGCCTTACGGAAGAGCTCATGGTGAATGTTGAAATAATCTTTGCATATACTTGTTTGATCGTGCTAGGATTGCACAGAATGCTTTGCAACCGCTCATCACCCGTGATCCCTTGCCACAGTATTGCGACTGTACACCCCCAGATCCTGTAACAAAGTCATTCCAATGACTCTCTCATGCTTTTGGCGTCAACATCAGACGCCAGGATGTCGATGATGTCTTTTTCATTTTTTTCAGCAAAGTAACCTCGCACAGCTTTGGGGGGAGGTGAATGAGAGTCATTGGTGTGAAAGGAAAGTTTGTGAGGTAGATTCTGAAATAGCCCGAGAAAGTCAAAGGAACAGCCAGTCAACAAACTTGCTAACCCCCCAAGCTACGTTACCCAGTCGGGAAAAAGTCTTGGATACAACAAGACTGAGCAACGATGCACATCAAAAAAAATTTCAATCAAGATGTTTTCAGCTGTTGAAGAGCTGCATTACCTCCTCTCATTCATTGGGTTGCTGCTATCTCAATTTTTAATTATTCAAGCATTGTCTCTTGGAAGAGAATCCGCGGTGAGATGATCGCACTGGCTAGACGGCATTTTTCATGTTTTGCATTCTTTTTGTCTATTCCATTTTATATGCAACCGTAGTCAAATAAGCAGCTTCTGTATCAGTCTATCCAGTTGTTTCCGATGTGCCTCCCCTACAGGGCTCGGCACGTCTGCCAAAATATTCTTGATCCTTTCCATCAAAAACCCCCTGGGATTACACTCGCTGTGATCGACGCCGCCCTTATCCGACGGCCGCCCAATATCGTGGATCACCAGGTTCATCAGTGTCGAGTATAGCGTCAATACGCTCTCGTCGATGTCGTCGGCCTCTGGAATCGGCCATAGACTTGCCCTCATGAGACAAAAGGTCATGCTGCCAAGTATCATGCTCTCGCACCGGTGTGGCCCCATGTATGACGCATGTCTGCACCACCGAGGCCCTTCATCTACGCTCACAAGCTTCTCTGCCAGTGTCGGATTAGAAGTCTAATTCGACCGCGGCATACAGCCGACTGCGCAGGGGCCAATTAGGGGCCCTATTTACGATTATCGTAGCCAGCCTAACCTACGGTTAGAACCTCCTTTTTATACTTACTACGTAGATATTTATATAGTTTAATTAATCTCTTCGTTAACTACGGTTCGAACTAACTACTTTATAATAGAGATACTAATACTAATTAATAATTAAACTTTATTATTATAAATTAGTAAAGTATTTTATTATATAAACGAAACGACCTCTTAATACTATATAGGATAGGAGATTCGTACTAATTAACCTTATAAAAATAGATAAAAAAGGAGGTAATTCTCGAATATTATATAGAATCGAGTAATCGTAGCCCTTAACTATTTACGAGAGGTTGACGTTTATTATATTAAACTACGTTAATTAATAGGACTATTTAAGTAACTAGCTTTTTACCGTCGCCCCGAGTAGCTTTTTTACTAAACGACTTTTCTATAGCCGGCCCGTAATTAGAAATTAACTAATTAAATTAATAAAAATACGGTATAAAAGAGTACTACGTAATTAAAAAAAAGGATCTCTAAACGTAAATATTTTTATTTAATAACAAAAATAACCTTATAAGAGTTATTAAGCTAAGAGATCTACGGTATATAAAAAGGTCTATTACTACGAAGATCTTATAAGTACGACCTTAAGCCCGCAATTTAAATAACTTCTTTATAACTCTTTTAACTACTCCCCGGGTATTACTTAGGAATATAATATAAAGGACGGTCTAACGAGGGAGGAGGGGATTTAGAGGTTTTAATAATATCGAGCTAAGAGTATTATAAATCTTAGAGATTAACTTAAGAAGAAAGCGGCTACCCTAAAGTAGTCCTACGACCTCCTATTAAAGTTATTATTAACTTAAAAAAAAGTTAAAAAGACGAGGATCTAAGAAAAAAAGAAAAGAATCCTCTAGAGGGCTACTAAAGGGTTTTTTTTTATACTAACTCCTAGCGTAAGATTACTAATTTTAAAAAATTAACTAAAGAAGCTATTTAGAAATTATAAAGAGTATAAGGCTTAAGAGGCTAGAAGTATATAGGATAATAAGAATTAATAACTAATAAAGATCCTAAGACTAATTATTATATCTTCTTATAGTAATATAAATATTTACCGCTATTATTATTAAAAAGAACTACTAAAACCTACCCTTTTTTACTAAATAAAAAAAAGGATTTTAATAAGTACGATAGCTAGTAATCTAAAAGGGTAGTAGTAATCGCTAAGAATAATAAAAACGAGAGTAATAGTAAGATAGTAAAAAGAAGCGGGAATCTCTTAGACCTTAATAAATTTATTAAGTAGTAAAAGTATAAATTTATTATAAGTAGCGCGCGGATTAAATATATCCCTATTGAAATTGAATACGCTAGTAACTATTAATACGGGCATAAGCTAAAGCATAACCCTTAGCGAGTTAAAGTAAAAAAAAAGAGGATAAAACCCGATCCTAAATAAAATCCTAATCCCTTATAAGTAAGTAAATATTAACCCGGACTATTAAGGGACGTAAATATATAAAATTATAGATTAGCCTAATAATAAGTAAATTAACATAGTATTAATCTATTTAACTAAGGTTTATAAAAAAAAGGGGCTATAGAGGTAACCCCTATTTTATAAGATCGTAAATAACTTTAGCTACTAGCTAAATAAATAGTTCGCGAGCGCAAGCCTAAGAATTATAAAAATAGTTAATAAATTCCTTTATAAGCGAGGGGTATTATTAGCGCAATTATAATTATAAGAGCTATACGAAATACTAATAGTAATAATTATAAAAAAGGAATTTATACTATAGAACTAAGTATAGGTTAATAGAGCGTATAATCGCTTTAATAAATTTAGAAAAAGGGTAAACGACCCAGATTTCCTCCCTATAATTACTAACGGAAATCTATTATTATAAAAGGATATACCGGGGCAAAATATAGTATTAAAAGTACGATAATTAATAATTCCGCCTATTTCGATTTATAACTCGTTACCGCTACTAATATAAAATTCGGTACTAATTAGCTAATAAAAAAAGAAATAAACGACCTAAAATTATTAATAGTACGCAGCGACGTAAAGATCGTATATAAATACCGAAAATCTAGTAATAAATACGAAGCAATTTATAAACCTTAAAAAGATCTTCTTAAAAAAGAAATTATACTCTAGGGGGAAGTATAAGGTCTTATAAAAAACCCTAACGATATTTTATAATTATTATAAAAAAGTCGGAATTAGGGAATACTAATACTATTCAGTAATTAATATCGTACTCGTAAACAAAGCTTTTAATTATTATTATAAAGCGGTACGTAATCTTAATTAAAACGAGTTTCTTAGTATAATTAATATAATCCGAAGCTACTTCGAGACCTATAATAAGAACCTAGAGCTCCTATTTAAATTACGAGCGATTTCTTTTATATTTATAGCTAGGATAATAGAGGGTAAATTATAAATAGAGATCCTTAAAGAGCTTATTAATTAAATCGATAAGTTAGTAAAAACCTAGCTAAATAAGGGGATAAACGAGCGGAAAGTTAGATATTTTTATATTATAATCTAGCGTATATTAAAAATAAAAATTACCCTATACTAGGCACCCGAAGACTACGGGACGCTCTACTTAAAACTAAGATCTAGCTTTAATATTAAGGTAAGAATACCGCACTAAACCTACCTCTAAGTATATAACGGCCCTTACTAATAATATTAGGTTAATTAAATATATAATAAGAAAAAAAAAGAGGTTAAATATAGTAATCGCTAATAAGGAAGCCTAGATTCGTTAAATAAGTAGAGATTTAACTTATAAATAAGGTAATAAAAGAAGTAATACTATATTTATAAAAAGGATAAATATTAGTTTAATAATTACTCTAAGGAAGAGTATACTAAATCGTATAAATAATATAAAAAGTCGAGAGTAATAAATAGCAAAACTAGCCCTCGTTAGTTTAACTAATTCTTTATTATATATAAAAGTAAATCCGGGGGTATAGAACTTAGTAACGGTAGCTAAAATAGCGGCCTAAAATATATACCCCCTATAAGAAATTCGGAAAATAAGGAAGATCTTACCTCCTATATTAATAAATTAGATTATAATAAAATCGACGATATTAACTACTCTTCTTTTACCCCGTTAGCCTCTAGAGAATATACGAAGCTAAACGAATAAAAAGTAGTAAAAGCTTTTAATAAGTAGGCTTTTATTTACGGATAGTAAGGGAAAGTCCTTTAAATAATGGATATAGAGGCGGCTAAAAGGGCGAATCTAATAGGGCCGAAGCCTATTCTCTTAATAATTAAAGAGAAGACGCTATTTTTCTTAATATTTAAAAAAAAGGAATATAGTACTAAGTAAATCTAAGGGTAGCTAGAGGGGTCCTTTTTATACTACCCAAATCCCTTAAATACTAAGCTCGTATAAGTATTCTACATAAGTAAAAAGTACGGCCTAAATAATTTCTATAGGATTATCTTAAATACTAAGGTATTATAATAGTTAATTAAAAAAAAAGGGTAATTCTAAGCGCTATAAAAGACCGCGCTAGTAACGCTTAATATATTAATAGCGGGTATTATAAGGATTAGTTTTAGCCTAAGTAAAAAAATCGTCGCCCTAAGTATAATAAAAGTAGAGACGTACTTCGGAATGATAACTTTCTATATTTTACCCGTTAATACCCCATTTCTCTTATATTTAAAAAATATAAATCGACTAGGCATTATATTTAATAATACGAGGAATAGAATCTCTAGTAATAAGCACTTCGAAGTAGTCGAACGACGATAAGGGTATATGTTTATAAAGCTTACTAATAACACGAAGTCGATTAATTACTTAACGAAAAATAAGCTTAGAAAACTATACTAAAGATTTAGGTACCCGTTAGTTACGAGGCTATATAACCTCTTAAAATAATTAAATAATAATAATATCGAAATAGGGGCGCTAGAGTAATTAATAAAAGTATATTACTAATACTAAATAAATACGCAGAGCCTACGCAGATTTAAGTTTAAATTGCGTAATAAGCTTAATTTTAACTAAGAAATCGTCGTCGATATCTTTTATTTAAATAGTTAGCTAGTACTATATATAATTAACGTAGCTATATCTTTCTAAGTAGGGTAATTCCTCCGGGATTTATAAGTAAAAATAGTATAGGTAGCCCTACGAAAAAGCTAGATTAATATATACTAGGGACCGCTAAATAGTATTAAAACCGACGCTAATACTAGCTTTAAGTTAGTAAAATTTAAAAATAATACGACGGCCTACGGTATATAGCTAAAAGTCGTACCCGTTAAAGCGTACTATAATATTAAAAAAGTAGAGAGGGTATACTAGTAGTTAAAAAGGGCGTTTAGAATTATTAAAAAAGAAAATCCGGATTTTATTAACGACGAATATCTCTAAATAGTACTTAAATATTATAATAATACCATAGGGCCTAACGGACTTATATTAACGCTATTAGTATTTAGAGTATATTTAAAAACGACTTTAGCCTCGCTACTATTACTAAATATAAGCTAACGAGCCTAAGTAATTAAAAAAGTAATATAAGCACTACGCAAAGTAAGTATAAAAAAATAAGTTAATAAAGTAATTACTATATGCAATAGGCCTAATATAAGGGATAATTTAAATATATTACTAAATTTAGATATACGAATATAGCGCGAAATTACTTAATAATAGGCTAGGTTATATAAGTTAATTTCTATTAACGAGCGCTCTTATATAGTTACGAAAGATCGTAACTAGCTACTTAAAGTATTAATTACGGTAGTTAGACTATATTATATAGATCTTAACGAGGTAATTTCTAACTTATAAAAAGAAAAAGAGCTAAGGGAAACTATATAACCTACAGTAGAGGCATAGGAAATTATCTTTAATAAAATCGTCGTAGTAGTACTAATAAACGACGAGGAAGAGGAAATTATTAAAAGGGTACTAATACTACTAGTAAGACGTCGTAAAAGATTATAACGGTAAGCCCTAACGTAGTAATTTATTACTAGTAACGAGGTAATTAATACCTTTTATATAATAAAAAAGAAAGCCGATTTCGAGCTAGTAGTTAAACTACGTAAAGAAGGCATAATTATAATTACTAAAAAGCTATATAAGGGATTAGATCTTATCGAAATAAATACTCTTTATAATTAAGGGGTTTATTAATTTATCTTATATAACTTAAAAAAACATATAAACCTCTATATATTTAGATTACGAATAGTTCGTAAGATTAAAAAGAAAGGAATACCCTAGCTATATAAGAAGTTTAGATACGTAATTTAGGGGTACGGCGATATTAAAAAGGTAACGCTACTTATATAATCGCTTACTATATAGCGCTATAATTAAAAATTAATAATAATATTAATAGTATTGCTACGGAAGAAGGGATACGAGATTTAGAGCTATAATATTACCTAGGCCTATACTTAATCGGCCACAGGGCTTATAAAGAAAATCCTAGCCTATTTACTAAAAGAAATGGCTAGTAAGTACTTAGAAAATACGATTATTAAAGTACTTAAGCTACTATATAAGCTCGTGGAATTGGGCACTTATTAATAGGCTACTTATTACGATTTTTATATTAATTAACTATTAATAGTTACCTCTACGTACAACCCGTACTTATTAATTATAGAGTAGGAAGGTAACTAATTTAAAATTATTAGAATATAGACTAACGATATATTAGGCCTATCCGATATTAATTTTATAAAAAAAGAGGATAAGGAGCTTTAAAAAGCGGGCTTCGTAGCGAAGCTAAAAAAGGTCTTTATAATAAATACCCCCTTAGTATTTAATAATAGGATTCTTATAATTAAAAAAGAAACCGTCGTTTTTTAATAAAAGGGGTAGGGCGAGAAGATTAACCTTGTCGATTTAAATATAACCGACGTTAAGAAGCGGTATAAAGCTAAGCTCGTATAAGGTGTATATATTATAAGTATTTATTAGCTTAAAATAACGTTTAATTATACTAAGGTAGCATAGGCTATAAATTTAACTAAACGGGACGTCGAGGTATTTAATAAACGGCTTAAGTAATAATAAACGAATCTCGATCGAGGTCTCGTTTACTACCTTATTAACTTTATAATTAGTAAGCTCTACGTCTTTATTAATAGGTTATTTATAAATAATAACGACTTTACTTCGTAATTAGGATATATTATTATCTTAGCTAACGAGAGTATAAATAAGAGCGAATTTACTATATATAATAATATAATCTATTACTTATTAACTAAAAATAAGTAAGTAATAAGAAATATATTAATATTAGAGGTTTATAATATAATTAACGGCGTTAACCTCTCTTATATAATCTTAATAATACTAAGGAAGATTACTAATTAAATTAGCCTTCTACCTATTTTAATAGTTATTTATATTAATTCCTACTTACTATACGAATACCTCGTTAAATTAAGAATAATAAAGGAAAAGAGGCTTATAATTGATATTATAGCCCTTAAGTAATCGTATAAAAGGCGCGAAATACTTAAGATCCGTTAAATTAATAATAAAAATAACTTCGTAAACGCTTTTATAAAAATAATACTAAATAAGGGATTAAAGTAATTCGTAAATAATAAAAAAGCTACTATACGAATAGAGGGATAAGTTATATAAAAAGAGTAAAAAAAAGGGGGAAAAGGAGACGACTTAGTAAACGGGCCCGAGGTCGAATTATATTTCTAACCGTAGTAGTTAAATTAATAAAAAAAAAAGAAAGTTAGTATCGGATTAGAAGTTTAATTCGACTGCGGTATATAGCTAACTATATAGGGGCTAATTAGGGGCCTTATTTACGATTATTATAGCTAGCCTAACCTATAGTTAGAACCTCTTTTTTATACTTATTACGTAGATATTTATATAGTTTAATTAATCTCTTCGTTAACTACGGTTCGAACTAACTACCCTGTAATAGGGATACTAACAGCCAGAGTGCTAAAGACGTCTATAATAGACTGGATTGTCTGCGTCCTGATGGCAGCGATTCGTTCTATGGAATAGGTGTCAGTGAAGAGGTTCTCATAAAAACTTGAGATCTAAAGAGAAAAAAGGCAAGTAGGATTGCTACAGTGAACGGGGAAAAGACTCACCGATGACGTCCGGCGGCATACTCAAATCGCCAAGCCCGCTCTCGTCACCGAACAAATTACCACTACTCTCCATTACCATTCGCCGTGCTGTCGACTCAAAGAGCTGTTTATGGCCCAACTCCCACGAAATCCACAGTAATTTGGGCATCAAAAGCTCTCCCTCGGGTCCGGCGATGCTACTACTAGTCGTTTCTGGTGACTCTGCGATGCCCGAAACCCACGTCTGTAGCCAAGGCGACAATACGGGAGTTGCATCATAGTAGTGCGTCAGTACCGTCAACTCGTAAAGCTTAGCAATCGACAAGGCTCGCGGTATTCTCTGGAACTGGCTGTGAGCGATGCTCGCGAGGAGGTCAAAAGAATCGGGCCTGTCGTCGCGAAGGTGGACGATCCAATCTTTTGCCGGCGATGTCGTCGTTCCGTTGATTCCGGATGATGAAAGGCTGATGAGATCGGAGCTCGGTGCTGTCGGTTTAGACTCGGCAAAGCTGCCGTGTAGCATGCGGTCAAAGACGGGGGAGATGCGTGCCATCGTCCGGGAACAGACGCGGAAGCTCCGGGCAGGGGTGTTGTCGACTGCCGTTCCGACGACGAAGACAACGTCCCCCCTTTGATCCATTTCTGTGAGAGCGGGAACGCTGGGTTCCTGAATGGGAGACATGGTTTTGCGGACTGAGTTGTTGGGGGTGGAAAGAGAGAAATAATGAAAGAGTGGCTTCTCTGCCCGTTGGCGAGTCATACTCTAATGATACTAGACCGCTGGAAACAAACACCTCGTTCGACGTTATATCTGTTGAGGCTCTGAAGAAAACATGGCCTGGCTACTGGACCATTTCTCGTATCTTCTCAGCCTTATTGCTATATAAAGCGCTCCGGTCCGTATGCATTGAACAGAAATTGATCTTGCCCCGTGGCGCAGGGCTCTTTTCAGAGCAATTGCGCCACTCTTGGCCAGGAGCTCAAGGCTAGAGGGGGCTCATCCGTTCTTTATTCTAGTGGACCCGATCGGACGGGTCAGTCAATCGGAGATGTCACCGGGTGGTTCAAGGGGCTACTCGGAGGGCGCGGGCGCCGAGCTTTCGGCAGCGTCCCGGTGAATACCAAGACCCGATCGCTTCTGCCCTGGAACCCGATTGAAACAAGCGGATTTTGTCCATTACTCAGACTCGCTGCTTAATACCATTGGTTTCCGTCCCCCCCCCCCCCCCCCCTCCCGAATTGTTGCACATGCAATTGCTCCATACTCAGCGGGAAAAGCAAACTTTCCTGTCAGGAAGTCCGGAGGACCAGAAATCTGTTTATGGAGATAATAGTGCTTCATCGCTTGCTCGTGAACATATATTGTGAGCACAGCTCAAGTTGAGATGCTAGCCATGGAGAAGATTCGCAACTCAAATTCGCCACCCAAGCCACAAGATGCACCTTGATGTGGAGAGCCCATCTAGGTTCCTGCGAAAACTTTTGATGCTATCCATGAGCCACTGGTATCTCCGCTATGTCTCGTTCAATCACTATGAACTGAACCAAAGATCTGACTAGACTTAACACAATTATCAGGACCATTTCTGCAGTTCTCTCACAGTAGCATTGTCTCCATCATCATCACTCCGCTTGACGCTACGCTACGATGTGCCTTGGAATCAGCACTATTTTCAGGGCTTGGAGGGAACGGGGCCTTGACAAGAACGAGGACATCAAAGAAAATCAGGATCTATATGATTTGGGCAAGAAGATCGTCAGTAGAGAACCAAGCGCAGCAGAGGAAATGCGCATGCCATGCGTACCCGACTCAGGATCTGAAAACATAGACGGAGACACAAGGGATGAAGGCCTCGTGGACACGGACTGGGAAACGATCACCAGTGATTCTGACACCGGCGACTGGGAAACAATCAACAGTGATTCTAACACCGACGACGGGGCTTATACCTGCAAAATTACCGGCCAAAACACCATCTACAGCACGAGTGGAGTGGAAGTTTTGACGCCAGATCTGCCCAGCAGAATTTACAGCTGGGAAGTCAAACTCATTGCCAACTTACGGCAAAGCCGATTCATTGCTTTGCCGGACGAGATTTTGCTACAAATCATGCACGAGTCCGAGCTCAGCGACCTCTACATGCTGCGACAAGTATCATGGACTTTTTGGCGATTATATCAAGACCGTACGTTCAACAAACTACATTCCTCGAATATATCAAGCTCCCCGAGTGGCTTGACGATGGACGAGTTCGTGGTGAGGGCTGCGAAGGAGCAGGCATTCTGTCAGGCTTGCCGTACATCAAGGGAGTCGGCAGATTTCAGAAAGCGTCTGTCGAAGCTGGATGACAGCCTGTTCTGCTCGTACTGCGCTAGAGACCACCCGAGACTTCAATTCTCAAGTCTGCGGCGGCAAAGCCTTGGCCATCAGCGTTTTTGTAGGCTTTCCGAGGGTTCCATTCAGCTATGTGCCCATACCTCAGTACCCCTTGTCAACTTAGAACGAGATTTACATTTGGCCACACTCGATTGGCTTCGCTCCGGAGGGAGAAAGAATTTACCCTCACCACGTAGATAGTGTCTGGATATCAGGCCTCGCCGGTCAGGCCTCGTCAGTTAAGGGATAGCTCAGGGGGTATAAAGAGGGGGACTAAGTAATAAAGGAGTAGCTTAAGTATATATAAAGCGTTAATAATATACCTTAAGGAAAGGGTAGATTTTAGTAATTTATTTTTTAAACCCTAATAATAATTAGCTTTTATAAACTTCTTTTTTATATTATATACTTATTAATAATTTAAAATCTTTATTTATAAAAGGGACTAAGCTAAAAGCTTAAAATATTAATAAGAACGAGATATAATAAAAGAGCATAATTAGTATTATAATAATAATAAAAAATAACTCTTTTTTATTAAACCCCCTAAAATTACTTCTTTTTTAATAAATAATATAAGACGAAGTATAGTAAAATAAATAATATAGTAGTAATATAAAAAGACTATATTATTAAGAATATTAATAAATTTTAAATAAAATAGTAAACATCTTATCCTTATTTACTAATATCTAAACTAAATAATAAGTAATAAGCTAATAAAACTATAAAAATAAAAATAATAATTAAAAAAGAAATCTTTATTATAATATATAAAGAGCGCTTATATAAAAGATAAGTAAATTTAAAACGCTTATAAAGCTCTTTAAATAACCTAGCCCCCGTATTAAGGACTACGGTCTTAGTTATAATAACTTGGAATATTAGTTTTAATATAAATAAGAACGTAAACCCCTAAACTAAGGATAGTTTAATAAATAAAACCGTATTTAAAGCGCTATTTAAATAATAATAAAATAATAAGTTCGTATTACTTAAGCCCTTATTTATTAACTCCTTTTTAACTTAAATAAGCGCTATAAACAGAACGTTTATATTTAAATTATTATCCTTCCCTAACTTATTATATATTAATAAATTAGTATAGGATTTATAAAACTTCTTTTTTAATTATTACTATTACTTTGACTTATAAGCTTAATAAATAAAAATAAATTATAATAAAATAGTATATATAATTAGCTACTTAAGTAATAGTATAAAGACCTCCTAAATATACTATATTTTTAATTACTAAAGGACCCCCGGGTTTATAATAAACTAGGTTATATAAAAAGAACTAAAGACCTTTTTATAAAATAACCTATCTAATTCCGCTAGCTAAGGAATAGTAACGAGTATATAATTAAATAGTACTTTATAAAATTAAAAAGAAAAAGTTAACGAGTTGGTTAGTTATATTAATAAGCTTAAAATAGAACTAAAATATATTTCAATAAAGAAATAGAGGATTTCTATATTAATAAATAAGCTACGGCCCGAACTATACTTCGTAATAATATTATAAATAGAACTTTTATAAACTCGTTTATAGTTAATATTATTAATAAGACGTATTAAATAATCCTTATTATTAATAAAAAGCCTATGAATGTTCTTTAAATAATATTTTAACTTAAATTTAAACGAGTTAATAAGAAAATACCGAGGTACTAATAAGTTAAATATATAAAAAATACGCCGTAACTTATTTAATAAGAATACTACGTATTATAATTATAAAAAGACTAGCTATATTATAAAAGATTATTTATAATTATAAGAGTAGTATTAATAATATTATAATTATAATAAAACTAAGTACCTCGCTAATAACTACTTAAGCATTATATATTATAAATATAATTAAAAAGGGTATAAAGCCGCTAGTTATTAATTAGACCTTACCCTAGCTAAGTAGCGCGGATTAGTAACGAGCTTAAATATTATTTTAATAAAGAGAATAGTTAGTAATTAATAAGAGCGGTGCTTAAATATCCTAACTTATATATACTTAAACTATATATAAAAAAAGCTAAGCGCCCTTATTAATTTAGGAATAAAAGGGAACGTAGTTAGTATCGGGCTATTTAATAGTTTTAATACTAATTTACGAATTTATTTATTACTATAGCTAATAAACATAGAGGGTAAATAAATAAAAATACTAAAAAGCTACTACTTACGGCTTTAAATTACTAATAATAACTATATAATAAAAATATAGCTATATTACTTCGTAATAACTAATATTATAGCGCTTATACTTATCTTTAGTTTCTCCTAGTTAGAGAATATTAACCCGTTAATTAATTAAAAATAAAAAAAGTAATAATATCTAATTTATAAACGATATATCTACTTAGATACCCTAAAAAAGGGGCTACTAAATAACTTAGTTTTAATAATACTCGTATATATTGTAATTAACTTAGCTATAAATAGCGACGTAGTATTAATAAGTATAGCTAAGGACTAAAAACTACGTTACTAAGACTTTAATAACTTATTTTTAAAAAAAAAGGCTATTTTATTATTAAATAAAGTACTATATAACTATTATATTAAGCTAAATAATATAGTACTTATTCCCTAAGGACCTATTTATTTATTATTAAACTATAAACTCGAGATCTTATATAACTATTTAATAAAAATAGAGGCTAGGGGCTAAATATGCCCCTTTATAAGCCTAGTAAGAGTACTTATTTTTTTTATATTTAAAAAAAGAGGAGAGCTATAACTTTACGTTAATTATAGAGCGATTAATAAAGTTATATAAAAAAATAGAACGTTGCTATTACTAATTAAAAAAATATTAAATAGACTATTTAATACCTCTATTTTTATAAAGTTAGATTTTAAAAACGCGTATTATTATATATATATAACTAAGGGTAATAAATAAAAAACGGCTTTTTATATTAAATATAGGTAGTTTAAGTACTTAGTTATACCTTTCGGGCTAACTAACGCGCCCGCGACTTTTTAAGTATATATTAATAATATTCTAAGCGGCCTAGTTAATACTATTTATATTATATATTTAAATAATATCTTAATATATAATAACGACTACGTAATATATAAAAAGCACGTATATAGCGTACTATAACGACTATAATAATAAAACCTATATCTAAATAGTAGTAAATATAGATTCTATATATCGTATATAAGATTCCTAGGGTATATCGTATTTAATAAAAGTACAAAAATAAAACCTGCGTATATTAAAGCTATAGCAAATTAACTACTTTTAAAAAACGTTAAAAATATGTAAACGTTCTTTAAATTTATAGGGTTTTATTATAAATTTATGAGTAACTATACTAAAATAACGGCACTTCTAATAGACTTATTAAAAAAAGTAAAACTAGGATAATTAAAGCTATTAATACTTACCGTAAAGTCGTTTAAAAAGCTATTAATAGTATTTATTAACGCGCTAATATTATAATATTTCGACCCTACTCTAGCTATATAGTTATAAATAAACGCTTTAGCTCGAGCTATTAGCTTAGTAATTACGTAATTATTTAAAAATAATTAGTACTTAATTACTTATAAATTAAGGAAATTAATAAATATAAAGAGCTATTATAATATAAAAAATATAGAGCTACTAACTATTATAAACGTACTAAAGAACTAGTAATACTACCTCGCTTATAGCTAAGATTAAGTCGTAGTATTTATAAATTATTTTAACTTATAGTTCTTAAATATAAAAAAAAAACTAAATAAGAAATAGCTACGCTAACTAAATAAATTTATAGCGTTTAATATCGAGATTAGGTTTAAACTAAATATAAAGAACTTAATAAATAGATTATTATAAAGACTTAACTACGGTAAAAATAATAATAATAGCGGAGTAAAAGAGCTATTATTAAAAATAAAAAAAGACCTCTATAATATTAAAAATATATAAGAGCCCTTTAAAATTATAATAATAAAATATACGAGGACGAGCCGTAAGAGTAGCTCTTAAGTAAAAGGGATAATAAGTATTTTAAAAATAAAATTAGTAATAATATAAAAAAAATAAGTAAAAGAGGTTAAGAGCTCCGGTTTAAAAAAACTCTAAAGAGTATTTTAAAAAGCGTAATAAGGTTATAAGCTTAGGGCGTTAAAGTTATAATATAATATTTAAAAAACTATTTAAGCTTATTATTAAAACTATAAATTATAAACTACTCGTTCTACGGGACTCCGATATAATAAGAGTATTTAAAATAGTAATTAGTAAAGAGGGGTTATTAATAATAAGTTAATTATAAGCTATTTAATAAAAGGACGCTTTCATAAAAAGTAAGCAGTAAACTAAAAGGAATTAATAACCTTACTTAGTTAGAAAATAATAATAATAAAACTAAGTATATAACTTAAAAGGGCTATTATATTATAATAGCCGTACTTATATATTACTATATAACGGGCTAAAAAAAGAGGTTATTAAAGTATATTATAATATATTTATAATAAGATATTATAATATAAAGCGGATAATAGCGCTACTAAAACGCTACTATTATTAAAATAAAATAAATAAGGATATAAAAAGTTATATTAATACTTATATAATATATTAATAAACGAAGCCTTATTATTATAAGTTATATAGCTTATTATGCCCCCTACTTACCTCAGTTAGGCTATAATAAAAAATATTACTAAACTTTATTACGAGCTTACTTATATTAACTACGTTAATTAGGAGGTACTCCTACGACGCAGTACTTATTATAATAAACCGATTTATAAAATATAGCGTTTATATTATTATAAAAACGACCCTTATAACTTAGGGGTTCGTAAACCTTTTATTTATAAAATTTTTTATTAAGTTTAGAATATTTAAAAGGATCGTCTCTAATAAGGAGTCGTTATTTATAAATAAGTTTTAAACTTATTTTTATTATTTTTTAATAATAAAAAAACGTTTTAATACTACGTTCTATTTATAAACGGACGGTTAAATAGAATAGTAAAACTAATATTGGAAATAATACTTTTATTACTTTTATATTTAAAACTAATTAAATTAAGCGCAGCGTTTTTACTTAACTAAGTTTATATATAATAACGCCTAGTATTTAGTAATTTATAAAGCGCTTACTAAGGCCCTACTTAGGTTCCTACTTACGTACTTTATATTAATCTTAACGGGGGCTCGAAATAGTATATAGAATATTTTAATTAAGGAGTATACGGCTTAATTACGAGCTAATTGAAAAGCTCTACGACCCCTTATATAAAAAATACGTAAAATATATAAGTAATAAGCTAATAAAACTAAAATAGATATATTATATAAAATAAGTAATTAAGTACTATTATTAAAAAAGAATATTAATAAGTAGCGTCCTAGTTAGAAATTAGTTAATAAGTATCTAAGCCTATTTAAAGTTAAATTAATAATTTGAACAGTAGGGGTTATTTACTAATTAAATATATTAACGTAATATAAAATATATAATATATTCTATATATCCTTATTTAAGTTATATTAATACTATAAAAAAGCCCTTTAAAAGCCCTTATTTATTAAGGATATAAATAGGGAACTACTTTTTAAAATAAAAAATATTATATAATATAGAGGGCTAAAGAAGAGGTAATAATACTTAATTTAGTAAAAAGGATATAATAATAATAAAAATATATAAAAACTAGCTAAGTATATTAAAAACGTAGCGTTAATTAGTATATATAAAAAACGAGTTTTAATTAAATAGCGCGCCCTAGCTCTTAATAAGCTTAATAACGTAGTAAACTAGTTATTAAAAAAAAAAAAAGGGGTTATATAGCTATAATTAAGTAATATAAACGTATTAATTACGAACCGTTTCCTTAATCTTTATAACGCGCAAGAGGACTACCCTTATTTATAAAAAAACTATTTTTATATATAAAAGGGCCGCCTTAGTTATTATCCTAGGGGTTATTATAAAAAAAATAATCTCTTTATTATTAATAAATTTATAAATAATTAGTTACGAACACGGAGCATAAGCGGGGCGATTATATATTAGCTAAAATATTATTTAAGTAGCGTACTTTATTATAAATAGTACGAAATAGCGTAATTATAGTATTATTATAAAATAAAAACGTAGCGTAAAAGGAGTTTATAATCATTTTATTATCGTTATTATTAATAACGGGGGTTAAGCGGGCCTTTTTATTAGTACGCTTAAGTACCCTCTACGTATTATTAATAATAATTTAGTAAGTTTATTAAAATTATAAAGTAATATTAGTAACTTAAATAATAATAATAATAAAATAATAATAAAATAATAAACCTTTAAATTATAAATATTATTATTTAAAACGAGAGTAGTACTTTATAAAGTTTGGATTATAAATTCCGTAAACTTAAGGACTTAAAATATTATTAATATAATATATAAAAGAAATAATAGAGTAATAACCGTACTAAGCGCTTACTATATTTTTATAAAAAATAATTCTACGTAGTATACTTAATATAACGTATACTAAATCTTAAAAAAGTATTAAATAAAAAAGTAAACTAGGGGCTATAAATTACTAACTTAGTTAATTATAATACTTAGCTTTTAAATTAAGCGTTTTATATATAACGTAAATAGGGTAGGGGAGCGGGCGTACTTAGCTAACCCTAATCTTCTTAGTATTTACCTTTTTTTTTTTTAATAAAAATCTATAATAATTAATATAAGTAGTGTATAAGTAATAATATATATATAAAGTTAGGGTAAGTAAAAAGGATATTAAGCTTTTTAAATAGGCTACTATTATTATTATTATTAAGCGTACTCGTAGTACTAATAACCGTTCTATTACTAATAATAATAACTTTATAATTAAGAGCTATATTTATATTAAAACGAGTTAATAATAAATATTAAACGACTCTATAAAAAACTTATTTAAGTACGGGAAGTATATAAAAATAGGGATTTAAAAAATATTTATTAGTTATAATATTTATATAATAAGAAAGTAGCGTAAATACTAATAAAAAAAAACTATATATAAAAAAAATAACTATAAAAGAAAAAAAAGAATTTAGAATTATAATAGTTTAAAAAGGGGTTAATATTAGTAAATACAAATAGGGTAATAATTACTTAAGTATTAATAATTATAAAAACGGCCTATAAATAAGAGCGACCTAGGTATAGAATTATAAAGCTATTATTTAAAATAAGAAGTTTATATTTAAACTAACGAGCGCTACTTATACTTACTTTTATATTATATATTTAAGGACTTTTTAAATAAGGGATTAATATAGTATATATAAACTATAAATAGGCTTTAGGACGAAGCTTAGAGAAGGGAGTACTTTATTAGGCCTTATTAATTAGGCCTCGTTAGTTAAGGGATAGCTTAGGGAGTATAAAAAGGGGGATTAAGTAATAAAAAAGTAGTTTAAGTATATATAGAGCGCTAATAATATACCTCGAGGGAAGGGTAGATTTTAATAATTTATTTTTTAAACCTTAATAATAATTAGCCTCTATAAGCTTCTTCTTTATATTATATACTTATTAATACTAAAAGAGTGCTTATAGTATTTAGAAGAGTGCTTAGTTTATAAAGAGATTAGTAAGGGGCTTTTGATCTAAAAAATAAAGCTACCTTCGATTCGTAAAGAGATTAGGATATTTAATACGAATCGCGGAGCAAAGTCCTTAATTAGGTTCTATACCGTATCTTAGAAGTTTCCCGTGATGCCAGTATTAGACGACCAGCCATTTAACGACATCATTCTAGAAACCAAGTTCAAAGAGCTTTAAGGAAGGTTTGGACGCTTGCTTTGTCCACACAGAACTTTTAAGCAGCTGATAGAGCCCCTCGATCCTGATTCTGAACTCAACATCTTGGAAGGTCGCCCAAGCCCACCATTAGGCGTAAGGAGTGCCTTCTCGTGGGCATTTAGCCGATCCCAGTCGCGAGATTCTAGGATTGCCGCAAGGGGTCCGTGGTACGCAAGGTCATCATCGTCGCATAACGGTCGGGCTCACTCAACACAATGTCCTATTTGTCATGCGCGCTTTGATTGGAGCTTAGAGGGAGGTTTATTTTTTTAAAAAACTAACTAAATAGTACGAATATATTAATTATTAATAATAATAGTATAGCATAGCCTACTAAGATAGTTATACTTATTATTTAATAATTATATAATATAATACTTAAACTTAAAAATAAGAATAAGTAATTTTATACTTAGTTTATAGTACCCCGACTTCTTTTAGTACTTAGAGCTAAATACTTTAAACTAGAACTTTATAATAGGTCCTTAAATACTCTTTAAGAATTCCTTACTTAAACTAGGGCCTATTTATATTATTACGGGACCTCTTTTATTATCAAAATAAATAAGGTCTATTACGTAGCTTTATTTTTTAAAAAAAATACTCTCGCTTAGTTTAAACCCTTTATAAAAAACTATTTTAAAAACGAACGTAATATTTAAAATAAAAATACTGAGAAGATTTTTAATAATTATAACGAGTTTTAAAAAAGACTTAAAAAGACTTTTAATAACCTTAATAAAGAACGAATTACTAAATAAAGGCTTATAACCCTTATATAAAAAGGGTTAATTAGTAAGTATATATTTAAATTGAAGTAAATTATTTCTAAGCTCGATTAGGGTAATAAAGTACTTATAATAGCCTTTTATTACGGTTTAAAAAAAGAAGTTAAGGACGACCTCTTTTAATAAAACCGGCCTAATAAACTTTATAATTATATTAATATAATTATTAAAATTAATAATTAACTTTACGAACGATGCCTCAAATAAAAAAAATAGAATACTTAGAATAACCGAGCTAAACTTAATAGTAAACGTAAGTATAAATTAATAACTATTATAATAAGGTATTATAATAGACTAATAGATCTTAGTATTATTAAAAAGGAATAACCTTACTAAAAAAAAGGACTTTAAGTATTATAACTATAATAAGCTAGGGTATATAGCTAGAGATTATTAATAATTTAAACATATTTAATACTAATTTATTTTAAAAAAGCGAGCTACTATTATAAGTAAAGAAGTCCTTTATAAGTAACTTTTATAAACGGCTTATTACGACGATAATTATTTTACTTATTAAAATAATAAAAAATAAATAAAATAGTACTTAAAATAACTTAAAAATAAGAGACGATCCGGATACGATACTATACTATTTATTAGGACCTTAATAATAACAATAAAAAAAGAAAAGATATCTACTTACTAACCTTATACTTTTAAAAAAAAAATATTAAATATATTACTACGCTTTTTTAGATTTATAAAAATATAGAAAAGAAGCTAAAATAGACCCCGTTATAAGAAATATATTTTACTTTTTTAAAGGACGAATTAAATAAAGATTCCTAGTTAATATAAAGGAATAACTCCTTAAATTTAAAAAAAGAGGACCCGATACTAAAAGAATTATAAGTAGCCTCGTTTATATAGTATAATAAAACTATATAAACTAAAAATAATTTACTAAGTCTAAAAAAAGACTCGATTTAAATAAAATCCTAACTAAGTCTATTTATATAATATAAAAAATAAATAGTAATAAAAGATTTATTTATAAAGTTAAAGAGTAGCTTAAAAACCTCTCGTATAAAAATAAAATTAAAATACTTAAGAGACTAACTCTTGATTTCGGAGTTATAAAAAAAGAAACATTAACTTTAATTTTAAAAAAGAAGATATTAAAATAAGAACTAGTTCCTTTTATTTTAATAAAATAAAATTACTTTATAATTTAGATAAACCTCGTAATATTACTTAATAACGTACTTAGATAAAGATCGATTATAAAATACTACTTAGCGTTAATAATATTAGTTTTAAAGAGAATAATAACGAACTATAGTATAAATATATTTATTTATTTAAAAATAACTAAATTATTTAGTTTTATAAAACTAAAGAACGTAAAAAGGTTATAATAACCCCCTATATAAATAAAAACTACTTTTTATTTAACTTTAAAAATCCCTTTTATAAGGAATTGTTTTAAATAGAATGCCTAAATAATAAATACTTTTAGTACCTCGTATATAAATAAAATAGTTGCTTTTACTTATAAAAACGTAATAATAAGCTTATTAAGGATATTTATATAAAAAACTAACTACCTAGCTAGATATTACTAAGTTTTAATAACGACGATAAAGTAATATTCGGCCTAGACCCTAGCTTTTTTATAAAATACTTTAATAGCGAGTATATAAAATAAAAAGACTATAAATATAACTAATACTAAGTCTACTATATTAAAAAAGCTAAGGCTTAAAGAGAATAATAAAAACTACTTAAATAAGGCGCTTAGTAAAAGAAGTATATAATAAAAAACTAAAAAAGCTAATTATAAAGGAACGATAAAAGGCGAAAATAAAAGAAAAGTTCTTATATATAATTAAATAACGTAATAAAATATATTTACGAGTTAATTTTAATATTTACGGACGAGGATTAAACGCTATTATTAATAATAGCGTATAAGAAACTTATATTTTATTAAGAATAATAAATAAACTTAATTTATTATAAATATAAAAGAATAACCTATATTAATTATAAATAATAAAAGGAAAACGAGTTAACTATAACTATAAATATATTAATTAAAAGACCGTATACCTCTTAATATATATTAATAATTAATAAGAATAACTATAATATAATATTATGGAAATTAGAAATATTAATATTATTTTAGAAATCTCGTAATTATAAAAATATAATTTATAAATAGATTAGATTATTAACTAGGTCCTTTAAGAAAATTTAATTATTAAACGACTTGAAAAAAAAAAGTTTAAACGGATTTTTAAAAACTCCTAAAGAACGAGAATAAATATAATATATAGCTTTTATTAAAATAGTAAAAAGCTCTAAAAAGTTTATAATTAGTATTAATAATTAGGGATTATAATAACTCTAAACTATACTTAAAAAATACTAAATATATATAAAACTATTTATAAAACTTAAAAGAATAGGATTATTAAAATATAATAATTAGGATATAGAAATCGAATTTAAAGAAGGAACGTAACCTAAGTTCTTTTTGATATATTCAATAAATTAAAAGGAATAAGAATATCTCGACGAATATATCGATAAGAAACTTAAAAAAGGACTTATTTAACTATTAAATTCTTTTATAAAATTATCCTTATTTTTCGTATTAAAAAAAGGAATAAAAAAACAAAAATTAGTTATTAATTATAAAAACTTAACGAAATTATAGAAAAGAATTACTATGTTTTATTACTTATTACTAAGTTTAGAAATCTATTTTATAAAGCTAATTAGTTTATTACTATAGATTTTAAAAAAGTATTTAATTAAATTCGGATTAAGGAAAGAGACGAATAGAAAATAATATTTTAAATTTATAGAGGACTTTTTAAATACTTTATTATACCCTTTAAACTTATTAATATTTTAATAACTTTTTAAATAATAGTTAACTACGTACTCTAGGAGTACGTTAATATATTTATTATTATTTATATTAATAATATTCTTATTTTCTCCCCCGACTTTAAAATATATAAAAAGTATATTTATATAGTATTTTAAAAACTTTAAAATACTAAGCTATATACTAAACCCTTTAAGTACGAGTTCTATATATAAAAGATAGACTTCTTTAAATATACTATTATATTAAAATAAATGTATATATAAATATTTAAAATAGAAATAGTTAAGGACTAGCTTATATTATAAAACGTTAAGGATATATAAAGATTTTTAAAACTTATTAACTTTTATTAATAATTCCTTAAGGATTATATGAGTATAATTAAACCTCTTAATAACTTAATATAAAAAGATACTCTATTTGTTTAGGACCCTAAGTATAAAAAAGTATTTATTAAAGTTAAGAATATAGTCGTTTTTAAACTAATTATTATACTTTTAAACTTTTAAAAACTTTTTAAAGTTAAGATTAATATTTTAAACTTTACTATAAGAGCGGTTTTAGGATAACGAGATAAATAAAAAAAGCTTTATTTATATTATTTCTATTTTAAAGTATTTTACGGAGTAGAATTAAATTAGTAAATTTATAATAAGGAACTTATAGCTATTATTAAAGTATTTTAAAAAAGAGGTTATAATTATTTAAAACTAAATACGAAGTTATAGTTTATATAAACTATAAGAAGTTTATAAACTTTATAATAAAGAAAAATCTAAATAAATAATAAGTTAAATAGAGTAAATTCCTATTTAAATTTAATTTCTAAATTATTTGTTAAAAAGGTTTAGAAAATAATAAAGTGACGCTCTTGATAAAAAACCTAATTACGAAGTTATAATCCCTAAAGAAATATAAATTATTTTTAAATAAGAAAAGGATAGTAGCCTTATACTAATTATAAAGCTTTTTATAATAATTAAAAAGATTAATACTAGCCCGATTAAAAAGATAACCCCTAAGCTTATTATAAAAATTTATAATATACTAATATATAGTTATTAAGAAATTATTAAAATATAAAAACAGATTCGCTAGTATTATAATAAATCCGCTATACGTACTAAAATTATAAAAGTAATTAAGGACTATATAACTTATAAAAAAAATAAAAATAGCCTATATAAGCTTTATAGCGAGCTATAATTATTATAATTATTAATAAAAGTATAGTAATTAATTATATAGGACTTTATTATTAAATTACTAAAGTTTAGAGAACTATTTACTAAAGTATAATACGATAGTATTTTAGTTATAATCGACCGACTTATTAAGTTTACTTATTTTATTCTTTATAAAGAATCTAGTATTATAAAAAACTTAGTATACGTATTTATTAAAGTTATACTCTTAAACTACGGTTTACTAAAAGAAATTATTTCTAATAAAAATAAGCTATTTATTTTAAAGTTTTAAAAATCTCTAATTTCGTAACTTAATATAGACTATAAATTATTAATATTATTTTATTTATAAACCAATAAATAGATAAATAGGATTAATTAAATCCTCGAAATATACTTTCGTTATTATATAAACTATAACTAGGATAATTAAGTAGTATTTTTATTAATAGCTTAGTTCGTATATAATAATATAGTTAGTAAAAGTATAAGAGAATCTCCGTTTTATTTTAATTACGGATTTTAATTAATAGTATATAGAGAAGTATAATAAGGACTATAAGCTATAAAGGCTATAGTAAATATAAATAAACTTAAAAAAATCTATAAATAAATCTTATTAAATCTCGAGTTTATATAATAATATATAAAAAAGAACGTAGATAGATTAAAGATTAAAAGAACATTTCTAAAAAAGGGGGATAGCGCTTACCTCTTTTATTATAATATTAAAATAAAACGACTAAGTAATAAATTAGATTATAAAAAACTTAGACTTTTTAAAATTATTAAAAAAGTCTTATTAATTAATTACGAATTAAAATTACTAAATATAATACGATATTATCCCGTTTTTTATATTTTATTACTTAAACTTATATTAAGAGGTTTATATATAAAAGATTATATTATTATTAAACTAAACTAACTAGAGTACGAAGCTAAACGAATTATTAACTATAGAGTTAAGAATAAAATACGGGAATTCCTAATTAAATAAAAAAACTATAAATACGAAGAAAATATATAAAAACTTATTACAAACCTCTAGAACTCTTAAGAATCCTTTTTAAAATACTAAAATTAAAATTAAAACTAGAATTCCTAACTATTATAATATCCTAGTTAATTATTTTAAAAATATTATTAAATTACGCTTCTTATATAATAGCCGACTTATTTTTACTAATAATATTAGGAGGATTAGGGATCGCCTTTCCCCTCTTAAATATTATTCTTTTTTCTTTTTAAAAACGATCTAATTTTAATAAGAATTAATTTATTTTAGCTTATATACGATATAAGGCCTCTGCCCGTTTTTTTAAAAAAAAGCTCTTTTATTTCTTTTCTATATTCTAACCTATCGGCTTTAAATAAAAAATAATCTATTATAAATATAATTAATATAAAAAATATTAATAAAAAAAAGAAACTTACGATCGTATATAGTACTAATAATTATGTTATAAGAACGATTACGATATATATATTTATAATACTTTAATTTACTCTCTAGTATTTTATATCTTTACCCTAATAAATAATAAAATAAATAAAGTATTTCGATCTTAAATCCTCACTTTTTAATTTTAAAAATAAGCTTTAACTAACGATATATTAAAGATTTAGTAAATATCTTAGTATTTTTAAAAAAACTACTTAACGAGCCCTAACCTAGGCTATAACGACTTATTTATAAGTCTATAGGGATAAGATTTTTAAAAAAAAAACCTAATATTACGACTTAATATATATAACTAAAACTAGGGCCCGCCCCGTAGGCTTATAATAGTTATAATATACTATATATATAAAAATATAAGAAATATAAAATAACTCTTATAAAATAAAAGAACTATAAATAAATTATATATAAATAAGAAGTAATAATTACGTAATAAAATAATTACTATAATTACTCTAAGTAATCGCTTATTAATATTTACTTAGTAATTATTTAATAAATAAGAGTAATTGTTAATAAAGGATATATTTATAAGCGGACTTATATATAATATAAACTTAAGCTAGGCTTAAAAATAGACTTTTTATAGCTTTTTAATAATTAACTTAATATTAGATCTTACGATCGCTTTTAACTATTTTTATTAAAAACCCTTTTTAATAAGACTACGATTAATTATTAAAGCCTTATTTATTTTATAATTTATAAATATAGTTTTAGAGAAGCTATTTATGACTATAATACTATTTAATTAGTACTTATAGCCTTAACTTTTATTAATATACTTATTACGACTAGTTAGCGATAATAAATATGCTAATATAAAGATATTATAGAGAAATATTAAGAATGTCTTAACGTAGAGAAATTATAGAGAAATCTTGATTCGCTTTCTAACTCCTTAATTATTATTAAGATCTATGTCTATACACCCTTATAGTCTGTTTAAAAAACAGAAATAGAGGGCTTGTTCAAGATAAGCACGGCAAACATAGTCTCAAACACCAAGAAGAGAAGAGGTAATTGCATGTGTCAATTGGAAGCTGCTTCACTCCTGTACGTGAATCTATTCCTAATTTCTCCTTTCCCCGTTCTTTATCACCGCGTGCGTTGCCTTGACAGGCCTTGTATTGAACTCATCCCAAATCCTGTCCCATTCTCTTCTCGACGACTTTCTCGTCGATCGCGGCCTTTGACTCAGGCTCCGACATACCAAGGTAGTCAGCGGCGTCTTCCAAGTTCACGTTGGCCTCAATCCAAGTTGACAAGTCACTATCCTTGGTGCCGTATAGGGTGTCCCATCCATGCTTCGCGCCAAACAAGGCAGCACCAACGATGCTTCCAACGGTTTCGCCTGGGTTGCGGTCATCGGCGCGAGTAAGCAGAGCCTTCTCTTGGGCGCATTTGAATCCCTTGGGCGCGGCGGCGTCGTTGGTCGGAGTAAAGCGGGCGGTGTCAATAGAGAGACCCAAGATCCCCAAAATCTAAAAGTTCAGTGAAGCCATGACCACCACTTTCATCGAATTCCCCGATGCTTTCAAGCTCCTCAAAGAAGCATTGGACGCTGCTTTGCCCGATGTCGCCATCAGTGGTTCGGAGATTGCCCTTCGCTTGATTAACGAAGCCGAGACGGAGACCCGTGGTTCCACCGCTAAAAAGCATACCGCTATCGACATCTCAGATGACGAGGAGCCTGACGAGACCCCTACCAAGCGAGCCCGCCGAATTCTGTTCAAGGACGAAATCGCCGCCCGCGCCGCGTCCGCGAACGCTCGCGCGTCGTCCTCCGCCGCGAAGACTTCGACCAACACCGGCATTATCTTCGCCGCCTCCCAGAGCAAGATCGACCGCCTGACGATCGACAGGACTTACTACAAGTACCTTTCAGAGAAGATGCACTCGATTTTGCCAGAGGTCGGTCCGTTTGAAGTCATCAATTGGGGCTCTGGCCTCCGTGCCTTCATTTACGAGAATGAGGGATTCATCGATGTCCCACGCGTTGTCGCCGTGATCCGGGCTATTGTCGGCGCGTTGATCGAGAACGACGAACCCATTTGCTAGGAACCGACCATACCAAGTGGCAGGCAGGTCGAGAATACAGGTTTTCGGTTGATCATGCACTTTGTTCTCTTTGTGATTTCTATGATTTGCTACTCGTGATCTATTCAAGTGTCTTGACATGCTTCTCAACGATTTTAGGAAATCATTAGAAGGGATATACATACCTATATCGCGGTGGTCTTGCGGAGATATATTTGACCAGTCTTCACTATAGTCGTTATAGATTTCGTGGGCGAAATAGTTTATACTTACGGGGGGTAATTATTAGAACTTACCCATAATAACCTCGAGATTTCACTAGGATTTCTCTATAAAAATAAATCAAAATAGTAATAATAATAATAATATTATAATAATAATAATATTATAATAATAATAATATTATAATAATAATAATAATTATATTAATAACTGTAATAATACTTATTATCAAAAAGTTATAGTGAAAAGAATAGTTTTACTTAAAGTCATTATTTGAAGAAGTTCTTAATTTATAACAAATATAAATAAATAGTAAGTTAAGTAGTTATTTGAGTACTAATTTAATAACGGATAAATCTATTTAAATTCTAGTAGTGGATTAATTTACTCAAGAGAATAAGACTTAATAGATTAAGAATAGATATAGAAAGAAAACTATAAAATATGTTTATTATAAATTATTTATTATAAATTAGTATAGTAACTTATAGTCTTAATCTTTTTTATAGAGCGATTGTTTATTTAATTATTTATCAATAAATTTACGAAGTAAATTGAGGATATGTTAATTTACTTAATAAGATAAGAAATATCAAGTACTATTTGGAAATGTTCTCTTAAGCTCTATCTACTTCTCTGCTCGCTAGGGTGGACTTTAACAAGCCGCCTGCCTTTAGTGACCACCACAACGCAAGTTCTTTTCCAGGCGTACGATCACGGTGCCGAAACGTCCTACCTCCAGCTTGCTGCGGTACAAATTCCAGTGTTTTTCCCTTCGAGAACTGTTTGATGTGTTCTACGCATCGATCTATCGACTTCTCAAGACACTTGGTGTACAACGTATCCTCGTTATCTTCGGGGTCAATGTCCGGAAACACCCTGTCGAGCACATCACCCCCATCAAGCTCTGGCGTCAGCTGATGCAGGGTCGACGCAACCTTGTCTACAGCCCCATCATACAATGCAAAGAAGACGCAGTGGTTGCCCTTGTACTCCGGCAAGTGGCCAGTGTGCATGTTGATCATCAGTCCCGCGCGTGCCATCAACTTCTTGCCAATGTACTTGGTCCCCGAGACAATAGTCAGTTCCGGCTGCCACTTCTCGGTAGCTTCCCATACTGCGCGGCAGTTGACGCTATCAACCACCAGATCTGGCGCGGGCGAAACGTGGTCTGATGGCACAAGTTTGTCAAAGTGCGCCGCGCGTCGGACATCGTGACCGAAGAAGCCGCGTCTGAGGCCGTGGTACTGTTGCCAGCAAGCGTCGACAACACGGCCCTTGTTCATCAGCTGCCGTACTTGACCGTCGCTAGTCTCTTGAACACAACGGTAGCCAGGGAAGGCCTGGTCTAGGCGGTATCGCAAGTAGCGGTGCTGAGGACCGTCCGAGCAAACGAGGAGCAGCCTCAGCGGGGTCTTCAGAGCCTCGTTCGTTGCCAAGGCCGGGCTCGGGCTCGGGGTCCGAGATCTGTAGTTGATTGCGGGAGGCAATTTGCCACGATCTGGGTGGAAGAGAATGTGGACAGGATCATGCTCGCCCGAAAATGATCGTAGAATTGCGCGGGCCATGCCGGGCGCCTGAGCAAAGCCTCCCGTGTTGTTGCCACCGGTGATGATGAGCTGACCGCCGCCTGCTGTAGGGATTCTCTCAAAGACTCCGAGACCAGTAGGCGTGAACGGGCGGACACAGTACTTGCGATGTCCCCCAGGGTACATGGCATTCGGGCCACGGCTTTTTGCGACTGCATACCCTTCCGGGAAATAGATGCGCGCCACCTCTTCCAGCTCATCGTAGAGAGCCTTCATCTCGGGAGAGTCTGGGTTTGGACGGCCCAGGCCGACGTAGCCGTATGCGCCGCCAAAGACAAGGATATCTTCCCCAGTCTCGCGGTCTTTTGCCACAGTGATGTTAATATCCTCGACTTTGTGTCCCCTTCTATGGATTTTCATCGAGTTGCGCATCTTTGAGTCCAGGTTGGGTATCTGCAGCCAGATACCTAGGACCCCCTGGATGAGATTTTCGCTGGCCGTTCCCTGGAGCAGTGCGCTTCCGGTCGTACCAGGACTCAAAATGAAGTGATCAGCCTTCAAGTCGCCGTTCTCTGATTTCAAAACCGTCACCTCACCGGCAGAGTTGCGCTGGATGGCCTGGACCTCGCAGTCCCAAATGAACTCAGCGCCGAGGTTAGAGATGGAATCGATCAACTTGCCCACGAATAAGTGAATGTTCACCGTAAAACCATCCACGATGATGCCTCCAGCAAGATGGTCTGCGGCAGCAGCGGGGCGGAAGACAGGATATGTCTCCAAGAACTTCTGGGGAGATGGTGCCTCCAGAAGAGCCCCAAGGTTTTGGTTGAGCCCAACCGATGCTTCCAAGGCCACATCCTCGACGTACAGGCGTATGATGTCTTCGTGAAGCCCGACATCCTCGAAGAGCTGAGGCTCGTTCTTCATCAGCTCCCTCCAGAGCTTTCCTGATTCAACGTTGACCTCATGGATGTTTTTCTTGAAGTGTGCCGCCATCCAGCCTGGAACACGCTCGAAAGCACTGACCCAGTCATTCTCTGCGGCGTTGAAATCCTCAGGAGACTTAACACTCCATCCACCTCCGCGAACGGTCTTACGGAAGATAGACTGCATGTCTTGGTAGATCTCGCTGTCCTGTTCGTTGTAGTTGTCCGCCTCGGTGTTTGTGAACATGCGGGCATTGTGGCCGCCGCTCGTGACTCCCAGCGCGGTCCAGTCTTTGAGCTGGCAAGCCCGAGGGTCGGGACCTTGGTCGACGACGCGAACTTTGTAACCGCGCTTGGCAAGGAGATGAGCGGCGATGAGGTTCATGATGCCGGCGCCGATCAGCAAAACGTTGATTTCGCTAGGTGAAGACCCCTTGGTCTCGATGTTGTCGTTGACGCGTTGAGTGTCAGCTTCGGCACGGGCCCTGGCGTAAAGCATCTCTGCTTCACGAAGGACAGCTTCTTCCCAATCCTTCTTTGAGAGACCATCCATGTGCTCGGGGAAGGCGGCGATGTGGTACAAGCGGCCCCTAGCATGGTGTCTCAAACGAGTGATAGCTTCAACATCTCTCACGAGCAAGGACTTGGGGCTATGGCTAGACTGCTCCAACCACTGATCCATCAGATCACCAGTGACTTCTGGGCCGTCGCAGATCCATACATCCACCTCATTTTGGTTGGACAAAGGGGCGAAAAGATCAGACCGGGGATCGTGTAAGCTGATGTAAGTGGACCTTTTCCTCCCGCCAGGAATGGAAAGAATGGTTGTGGTAACAAGAAACCGCATGATGATTTTTGCCTTCTCTCCGAACAAAAGCAGACTGAAGAAAATGATCAAAGAAAGAAAGGAGGAGAGTTCGTGCTCAACTGATTTGCTTGATTCAGCAGAACCCAAGCGCTGGCATCTGGACCTACCTTCTTATAGACAGTCCACGAAGTAACTACGGCAGACAGCCTTGCCACAGAAAATCGTCGGGAGAACTCTTCGAAGCTTCCCAACACGTTCCGAATCACGACTTGGGTGCCTAGAGCGAGGGAAGGCCGTAGATGCACGACGTGGGGGACAAGTCGTCTCGTCAAATTTTCACATCACCCTTGAGATGACTGCAGCACCGCAGTCAAAGCACATGCAGATGTACGGTGCCACCCTGAACTCGCGGCAAGGAATCCCAAGACATGTCATGAGATGGTCTTGTGGCCCCTTCCAGATGTTGTGTCCTGCGGCGGATTTCCACCGACTTGCCGCTCGGCCTGACGAATCAAGTCTCGGGACTTGAGTGACTGCGACTCGACGATTATCATTTGTGGCCGAGTCAAAGTTAGCTAGAAGAATCCAACCGCTCTTCCCGAACCGTCACCTCCGTCAGCAGCTCGTTCAGTCGGACTGCTGTAACTAATGAATTGGATTGAGACATGCTTGACGTTGAAGTCCTACCGAGGCTTGGTGCGCGTGTAACAAAACTATACCCTACTAGCACCTATAGTAATTGTCAATCGTTCGGGGCAATTCGATGCTGTGTCGGAGTCTAGCCTCTAGGACTAGACATAAACCCTCCGAACAACCGACAAGGGCTCTTGTGTGGACTGCTTGTTGCTGCCTAGACGACGTCGAAATAGGTATAGTGGATCAAGGGGATACAAAACATTCCCCTCATTTGTAATTCGCCTTGCTGCGGCAGAATTTTCAAGACATCCGTAGGGCAGAAACACGGTCAGACGTCCACGGCGAAGATGCATAGTTCGCAAGGTTGGCAAACCAAATGTCCAATTAACTCTGAGCGAGGCTTGAGAACACAAAGCGTCCCCGGCGGAGTTCGGGGACTCCAGCTGCAAGAGGGAGGTGGGAAGTCATCACGCCCGCCCGGAAGATGGGGCCGGTGTTCATGGAATCGACTCAAGGGTCTTTTGCCAAGCAGTATAGTGGCGCGTTTGCGAACAAGGGTTCAGCTTACTGTCTGTGCAAATGAACTTCGACAGAAACTCAGAAAAGTGCAGACATAGAGGTTGAGGATGGTTCAACAAGGTTGACGAAGTGTTCTACTTTAGGTATGTCATTACGTACAAGATTTTGGTTGCTTACTGGCTTCGCCGCTTCACGTGGGTGGTTCTATTGGCCGCTTTGCGAATTGATGCCGCATACGGCATTCCGGATGGATCTTGTGAGATTGCGCCTTATATCTGACAGGATACGCGACCTAGGCTGGCCGGCGAGCTAATGCACACCGTTAGTGACGTGACGGGCCGACCCCTACTTCGCAGACCTTGCGGCTTCGCGGTTGCTGGACTCCTCTTTTTGCTTATTTCTTGTGTAAAACCCTGGTGTCCTACCTTTCAAGGACGACTTTCGTTGACTCTCTCTCATTGGTGAGGTTGGTCTGGGGGAAGGTTATCGTCAGAGTCAGGGGCCTTTGCCTTCCATCGCGTGGAGGTGAAAATTTTGCTATTTCTGCTTTTAGCTACTCTTGTACCAAGCAAAGTCCTTTCCCGCGATTGGAAGTGCCTTTGAGAAGGTTCTCGTCTTCCCCTCTCTTGTCGGCCTACATACAACATCTATCCAAGAACTCGAATCGAGGCCATAGATTGCCAATTCCTTGCTGAATATCTGGCCCAGACAAGGATTCCCACAATTGCCCGCCTGCCCACCAGCATGGCAAATCCACAAGAAGTTGACCCGCCCGACTGGAGGGGACCAGATGACCCAGACTGTCCATACAACTGGCCGTTGTGGAAGCGCATCTACAGCACCAGTATTCCAGCTTTTCTTTGTGTTAACGTGTAAGCGCAACCCTCTCAGAAGACAACTCGAAGGCTCTGACTTAAATTTACTCGCCCAGGTCATTCGCCTCTTCCGTCTACACCTCTGGCGCCAACGATGTGTCGGAAAAGTTTGGAGTGTCACATACTGCGTCTCTCCTCGGCCTTTCCCTCTTCCTCTGGGCCCTCGGTCTTGGTGCCATCATAGCCGCACCCGTGAGTGAATACTATGGCCGCAGGATCGTCTATCTCAGCACCGTCCCAGTCTTTGGACTATTCATCCTGGGCTCGGGACTGGCACAGAACTTCACGACACTGATTGCGTGTCGCTTCTTCGCCGGCTTCTTTGGTAGTGCCGTTGTTTCCGTCGGTGGCGGGACGAACGCCGATCTATGGCCACCCGCACTGGCGGGATTCGTCTATCCTTTCTACTTTGTATCTCCATTCCTCGGACCGGCTTTTGGTAAGAAATTATCTCGCTGTTCTCTTATGAATTCGTCTTTAACGGTCAAGTCTAGGGCCTGTTATCGGCGGCTTTCTGGCTGAGGAGAAGGACTTTCGGTGGCTTGAATGGGTCGTCCTCTTCATGGTGGCCTTCAACTATATCTATGCCCTTCCACAATTCGAGACATACAAGAAGACTATCCTCCAGAAACGTATGCGTGCTGAGAAGCAGTCCGATGCGCCTCAAGCTCATTCGCCAAAGGTCGCCCTCCCTTCGAGTGCAATCATCCAACGTATCGTCCTCAAACCTTTCAAGATGCTCTTTGTCGAGTCCATCGTGCTCTTCATGACCATCTATATGGCATTCAACTTCGCTGTCTTTTACAGCTTTTTTGCAGCCTTTCCCTACGTTTTTGGGGGCCACTACGGCTTCACCCCAGGGCAGCAAGGTCTCACTTTCATCTCTATCGCGCTAGGCTGCGTCATTGGCTTCTTAGCTGTGGTCTACATCGACCGCAAGACCTACCCTGCGCTAGAGGCGAAATATGGAGTCGGCGCGGTGCCCCCAGAGTATCGCCTCTACGGTGCTATGGTCGGCTGCGCGCTCAATCCGGCCAGCCTGT
Organism: Colletotrichum lupini; assembly: GCF_023278565.1. NCBI lineage: Eukaryota > Fungi > Ascomycota > Sordariomycetes > Glomerellales > Glomerellaceae > Colletotrichum > Colletotrichum lupini. Next base: position 6,239,631 of record NC_064678.1, read on the forward strand.
TCTGGTTCGGGTGGACAGCCGACAAGAGTATCTACTGGCTCAGTCCAGTCATTGCGTCTGTGCCGTTTGCCGTGGGCAACATTATGGTCTATAGCAGCGGCGCGCTGTACATCATGAACTCCTATGGTTCGTTGCATGGCGCGAGCGCTCTCAGTGCTAACAGCCTTCTGAGGTATGCGGGCGGAGGTGCGTTTCCGCTGTTCACGGTGCAAATGTTCTCCTCCATGGGGATCGGGTGGGCGAGCAGTCTGTTAGGCTTTGTCTCGGTAGTTTTGGTGCCAGTACCATGGGTGCTATACAAGTACGGGAGCAGAATTAGGGCTCATAGTCAGTATATCACGATTAAGGAGCCAACGTCTGGCAACCAGACTTCTTTGGAGGAGATGACAAGCGAAGACACAGAGAGTTGATGACCCGGCGGTAATCGGGCGAAGAAAGCTTGGGAAATGATAGACTCGCGCCGAAGTGACACTGAGACGGCCGTGAAGCTCCAGGCTGTCAGGATGCATGATTCAAAATTAGAATGAGATGGGCAGCTTCAGTCAGCAACGGCCACATAACTAGCTTCCGGGAAGACATTCGCATAGGAAGGGACCCGTATTCGTTAACGAATCCCTGTGAAAAAGCGTGATAAATTCGCGCCCCCACGATGGAGGCGATGTAATGTTGCCTATTGTGTCAGGCGGAAGCAGAATCGTGGAGCCAGTTTAGCCCTACGGCTGTCGAGTCAAGTCACCTGGGGGTTCCAGGTATCTCATCTCGAAGAGTAGATTTATAAGTCAGTGGCGCTTCTCACATGAGTTTGCCCTTGTGATAGACCATCTCACACTTCTTGACGCTTCAACTTCCTTGCAAAGACGAGTCATTCTCATTAGGCCATTGTAAGCACTGCATACAATGGGCTCCATCCCGACTCCTGGCCAGGTCCGACTGGCTATCCTCGTTACCGATGAGCCGCTGCCTAGCGTATCGGCCAAGCTAGGCCGCTTCGACACCATCTTCACGACACTTCTCAAAAATTCATGCGAAAGCCTTGACCCACCACAGACACTGGAGTCTCAGCTGGCGCTAACTTCGTACAACGTGGTGGCTGAAGACGGTGTGGATGCCGCTTACCCCGAGCCTGAGGATGTCGATGCCGTGCTCATCACAGGATCTCGGCATTCGGCTTATGCTGACGATGAATGGATGGTGAGGCTGACGGCTTTCACCCGGATGCTTCTGGATGAGGGCCGTGTTCGCGTCATTGGTGTTTGCTTCGGGCACCAGATCGTTGCTCGCGCCCTTGGTGCACAGGTTGCCCGGTCCCCCGGAGGTTGGGAGCTGTCTGTCACGGAGCTGGAGTTGACAGACGAGGGCAAAAAGGTGTTTGGGTCTGAGAGCCTGGTACGTCCATTCCCTCACTCAAATATGAATGTGGATGAAATCCGTTGTGTCCCCAAATCCCCGGATCCCAAGCTATGCTGACCATGGGGTATTGCAATCATCAGAGCATCTATCAGACACATCGCGATGCAGTTCTCGGCCTGCCTTCTGGTGTCACATTATTAGCCCACACCAAGCAATGCCCAATTCAAGCCCTGTATGTCCCTCGGAGGTTCATCACAGTGCAGGGCCACCCTGAGTTCTCCCCTTTCATGATGAGCGAAATGTTGCAGATCCGCCATCAGGCCGGCATTATTCCGGAAGAGCCTTTCAAGGACGCCATGTCAAGGTACTCGGATGCTCACGATGGTGTTTCCATTGGGCGAAGTTTTCTACGCTTCTTGAGGGAGTGATGGAAAATCTTTTCTATAAGCCAGTCGTATGTTAATCATACAACATCCACGTCTGCAGAGATCGTTTAGCACAGGGGCCTAGTGAGACGGACATGCTAGGCCGACGCAAGGTACAGGCTCGTTGCGGACATTCATAGAAATAGTGAATTATGACTATAGTCGTTCATCCTACAAGCGAAAGGAAACATCCATCATTCGTATCGTGACTCTCTACACTCCTCGTATTATATACTCGTCCACTACAAATGACGAAACTCCTCCTTTGCCTATTCAAAGGCACTGGGAGTACCATTGATTTGCGACGGTGCAAGTGTACGGCGACACGCACTGCGTAGGACCAGTCCACCCTTGTCCTCCGCACTGCCCGTACTGCGGAGCCAGGTTCGTCGCCGTAGCCGCGGGCGCGGAGCTAGTCGAAGTTCGGACCGTGGTCGAAGTAGTCAAGGTAGAAGATCTAGCAGAGGAAGTCGAGGAGGTCACAGCGGCCGTGGAGCTTGAAGCCCTACTAGTTGATGTCGGCGCGACAGTGGTCGCGCCACCACCGGAGGAAGCAATAGCGCCAGAGGCGTAAAATGCACCGCGTCCGTTGGTACCGACGTAGACCAGGTTCTCCTCGTTACCGGAGCCGGCAAGCTTGGCGCTGTCGATGGCGCCGAAGCTCTGAGTGCCCTGGAGGTCCGTCCAGGAGGCGCCAAGGTCGGCGCTGCCATAGAGTCTGCGGCCTGCGGAGCCGGTGCCAAAGGCGTAGAGGTTCCAGTTGGTACCGGAGCCCTTTCCGAGAGCGATCTTGTTTGTGTTGGTCAGCGCGGTGGATACCTGGGTGAAGGTGACGCCATAATCGGTGCTGTGGAAGATTCCAACGTCGGTTGAGACCCAGACGTCGCCGGCGTTGGCCGGGTGGGCTTCGACGTGGCGGATTCCGGTGGCGGAGCCGAAGGAGCCGGAGGTGGCGAATGTTGCGCCGAGGTTGGTGGAGCGATAGAAGTTGGAGCCGGAGGCGCCGTAGAAGACGGTGTTGTTCCTCTTGTCGCTGGCGATGATGGCGCCGGCTGGTATGCTGGAGACGACGGCGAGAGAGCCTTGGTTCTGGCTCCTCTGCACTCCGAGAGTTGCAGTCGACCAAAGAATCGTGTCGGCGTCGGCGGAGTACGCGACTGTGCCGCCGTACTGCGTCGTGCCGGCGGCGCAGTTGATGTTCCAGGAGGCGCCGCCGTCGGTGCTTACTGCCAGTTGCTGAGTTCCTGCGGTGTTGCCGACGCGAACGACGTTGGCGACCTTGTTACCGGCGTAATCAACGCCAACAGAGCTAGCCCACATGGGAGTAGTCCAAGTGGTCTGGGGCGATGTATCGAGGTTGCTCTTTGCCTTGAAAGTGAATCCGTTGTTGTCGTAGTTGGCAACCAAGAGTTCTGAGCCCCCCGGGGCGCTAGCAAGTTCCTGGATAGACATCTCCTCGATGCCATCTGCGAGGGACTGGATGTTAACCTTGGCGCCTGTATCCCAGTTGGTAAGGTCATGACCACCAAAAATGGTCAGACCAGTTCCCCAAAGCCAGTGGTTCGAGTCGAGAGGATCAATCTCAAGGGACTCAATCATCCAGCCCAGATCTTTGGTATCGACGTCGAGGAAGTTGGTTTTGATCCAAGGAGCCTACTTCCAGTCAGAATAAGAGCTCTTCCGAATGCATGCATCTATGACGGTTCAATCGAAGTCACTCTTACCTTGGGGCTGGTTTGAGCATAACTGATGTTTTGATTGCCGTCGGTACCCCATGTCCAGATCTTCTTCCATGTGGCACCAGAATCAGTTGATCTGAACAGTTGCGCATCCGGCCACCAGCTGTTGAGAGTGGCAACGACAAGGGTCCCGGGCTTTTGCATGTCAAGACCAAGTCCACCTTGACAAAGTCAGCAAATAACCTCCAATAACCTGCCGCCAATGACTCTGGAGTTCGACAACTCAGGCCCAAAGGAAATGGGGGCTTACCGAAACCAAAGTACAGGTCGGAGCCTGGCGCGACAGGGGTAATGTCCTTCCAAGTGCTGGCAGTGAGGTCGTATCTCCAAACGGAACCTGAAGTACCGTCATAAGGACCAGTACCGTCCGAGTACGTGAGGTAGAGAGCCTATTCCCCGTCATTAAATGGCTGTCAGTCGTTCGGGGAGTGTTTTATCACCTACCTTCTCTGTAGGCTGAATCCTTCCCTTATGGGGGAAGTATCTGCCGGGCTGGCCGGCAACTGCCGACCAAGTTGAGCCAGCGTCGTTAGAGACGTAAACGGATGAAGTGGTGTTCTCTGCAACACCAACAAAGATCCTAGAAGTAGCTCCGCTGAGAGCGGCTGAAGTAGAATCGAAAGTAACAAAGTTGATACCCTGGATGTCGCCGCTGTACTCGTTGTCAGCAGGTCCGGCACGGAAAGTGCCGACTGCGGTGAAGGAGGAGACCTTGGAGAAGCTTGTGCCTGAGAAGTGATTGAACGTCAATCATATGCGCATCGAACTAGATGTTTTTGAATGGACTTGCCTCCGTTGGTACTCTTGTAGAGTCCATTACCACTTCGGGCACCAAAGTAGATGATGTTGGAGTTCTTGGGGTCTACTGCAAGACGCTCGCCATTTCCTCTTCCAGGCATGTTGCCTCCGACCTATTCGGTTGTCAGTGCTTGCAATTGATGAAAGTGGAAGCAACTCTCACCTTGAAAGGCAGGTCAGTGAAGGACCAGGTCGCGCCCTTGTCGGAGCTACGGGCAATTTGTCCATTATTTGGGTCCCTAGGATCTACGTCAATACAGTCAAGCATTTGAGAACGATGCAATGTGCATACCAGCTGTTGGTATACATGCCGACGGCGATGAAGACCTTGTTCGGGTCCTGGGGATCCAGCGCAAGAGCATCGACACCCCACCGGTTCCAGTGAGAATCATCAGCAAAACCGTTGGCGTCGGTCACCGGAGTCCACGAGTCGTCGGCATTGAGGCGATACAGCCCGCCAATGTCGGTCCTAGCATACGCTACGCCCTTTGTTGTGGGATGGAATTGAATCGAAGGAACGAATCCTCCACCGCCGCCAATCTTGACATTCTTCCAGGTGAAAGCCGCCTGGAGCGGAGCCGCGAGGGCCGCCAGGAGGAGGTTAGCGTACTTCATCCTGAGCCAAAGACTTCTTGTCTTTAAAGGACGACTTGTCGACGGATGAGAGGCGGGCAGTGAAGTCACCTCTGGATCTATACCGGCAGGTGATATAGGATCTTGTGGGGATGTAACAGAAAAGGAGCAAGATCGACGAGGGCGTGGTTCACGCCGGGGCTATAAATGAATGAGTGCCTCTTCCCCATCAACATACCGTCGGATCGCCGGCATCCTAAAGAAACGTATCGGGCCACAAGGCACACTGACAATAAGGTCGACATCAAGAAGCCGGGCAAGACCATCGTGACTCCGCGCCGGAAATGAGACGAGTCAAGACTACAGCTCCCCAAATTCCATCAATCAACTCTCCAAAGCCATGGCCAAGTCAAATGAGGTTGCGGCCCTAAGCTTCCCGACAAGCCGGCCGCACTACTCCCGTTTACCGTTGAAGGAAGGAAAGCTTCCGCTTGGAGGTCCACGAAAGAGGGGCCACTGGGAGCACATAGTAGACGAGCTCATTCGTACACGCAGGTCCCAGGAACAACGTACATGGCCAAGTATTCCCCCCATTCTCTCGGCCCAAGATCGTGATTACCCAAAGAGGAAATCGAGGCCTGTCATCCGGGTCATCACATGATGGTTTCCACCCTCCCTCTGTGGGATGACCGCGGTCTGCGATTACCGTCATGGCGTGATGCAAGACAGACAGCTGGTCCCTTGGACTTGGTTCTTGACACCCCCAGAAAGCCGTCAGGGACGCGTCCCGTCGTTTCCGTGAAGTCGGCTCGCCCACGTTAGCCGCGGTGGACCGGCAAACTTATTTGGCTCTTTGGCGATGGGGGTCTGCAGACTGCACGACGGACGGGCCAAGTCCCAAGATTCGGATCCCAGAGGATCTGCTTTCCCCATGGGCGCAATGTGAAGAGCATGGGACCTGGCCAGAAGCGGGAAGCGGTAGATGGCTGAGTTGAGAAGAGATGAATTTGGAAGAACGACGAGGGTAGTTCGCCCAGACGGCGGGAATGGGGGCATTCGATTGGCGGAGCCCCGTCGGGAATGCGTGGTGGTGGGGTGGCATGGCTCGGCGTAACATTCATACCAAGTCTGGTACGGAGCGAGTGCAGTGACGAGAGTCAGTTTCTCCAAAAATTGAACGATACAACGGAGTCTCCAAATCAATATTATTCATCAATCCCACCAGAAGCGGGATATGAAAAGGATTTGTTATATAAATTAGGGGGTATCGTGGAAGAAGCGTCGAGAATAAGTACCTAAGTTGGGAGGTAGCCCAGTGTCTCTATGCTCTCCGTCATCTCTTTTCTTCCTTCCATTATCTCGTCTCTCATTTCATCCCTTCTTTATTTCTTTCAATGATCAAGTGACCGGATGGACTATGTATAGTTCTCAGGGCATTGTCACTTAGATACCAGAAGTGGTCGCACCGACGTTGACGACATTACCAGCCTCATCGACAGCAACCTTTGTCTTCTTGGTTGACTCTTTCCTCGGGTTGGGCGCCTCAAAGATGGACTTGAGCTCTTCCAGCGTCTTGCCAGCCGTTTCAACAAAGAAGAAGTAGATGATTGCCATTTCAATGCACTAAATTCGTCAGCAACCGTCACAGCCAATGTCAAAAAGTGTTGGTATGAACTTACAATCCAGGCAATGTACACAAGATACAACTTCCACGCAATCTTCTCCATACCGACGGAGATACCGTAGGTGTTGATCATGATAGCGACATTAAGGAATAGGAAGGAAATTCCAGATCCCTTGGCGCGGGTGCGGTTCTCGAGACACTCGACAGCATACAGCGTCTGAAGCGGCGTAAAACCCCAGGCGAAGCAGATACCAAAGACGTAGATGGAGACAATGACGCCGTACGAGAGGTTCTTGTGGTTAGCCGACTCGGCGGTGAAGGCCGTGAGCATGATGTATGAGGCGAGCGAGCCGGCCAAGCCAGCCAGCATCATGAAGCGCCGGCCAAGCTTGTCGAGGAGGGTCGCGCCCCAGATAGCAGCGATCATAGAGAAGATGGGGTTGATGGCGTTGAGGAGGAGTTGGGTGTTGTCGTCGGTGATACCGGCTTGCTTGAACATCTCGGGCATGAAGTAGGATACGACGTTGTTTCCGCTATGATGAGAGCATAGTCAGTTAAATGGCCAAACGTTGCAAAGTTCGCTGGTAAAAGGGTATTACTTACGACCACTGGCCGATGAAGGCCATGGCAATAACCATGAAGAGTCTGTATCGGCGGGCCTTAGTATTGAAGAGCTCCTTCATCTGCCACCAGGGGTTCTCGTCGGTAGTCGAGTGATGATCCTCAATGATCTCGCGGTACTGGAGCTGCACGACGGGGGAGTTTACGTCGCCGTCACCGTGGTACTTGGCCAGGATCGCGAGCGCCTCCTCTGCGCGGTCCTTCGAGATGAGCCATCTAGGACTTTCGGGGAAGAACATGATGAATATCATGACTACTCCAGGCATAGCGGCCTGCACGACGGTGGGGATTCGCCACGCCCAGCTTGTCTTGATGTGGTGGTTCGATCCGTACTATCGTGGTCAGTTAGGATGTTTGGCCGCCATGGCACATAGTGGTGATACTCACGGTAGTCCAACCGGCCAAAATGTTTCCAAGCCACCAAAAGTTGTTGTAGAGACCAGCCATGGTTCCACGGGCGGAAGGATGCGCCAGCTCGACGACGTAAGCAGGTCCAGCAGCAGAAGCGACTATGGAATGTTAGAGATCTGGATTCGCGTGATTGCTGGTGAGAAGGAGGGCGACATACGAGAAGCTCCAAAGCCGAGAACAAATCGGCCTGCCACGAACTGTCCCAGGTGTTGGGCAGGTGCTTGGATAGCGGTGCCGATGAGAACAATGAAGCAGCCGATGAAGATGCACCATCTTCGACCCCAGCCATCTGCGATCATGCCGCAGAATGGGAAACTGCAAATTTGGCCGACTTGGTAGATCATGAAGACGATACCAGTTGTGGAACCGGCGCTCGAAAGTCCGAAGGTCTCTTGATAGGGTGGCATGGCGTTGATCGCTCCCATGAGGGACGAGTCTTGAGAAATATCGTTAGCTGATAAACGTACATCCGATCAACTGCGTGGTGTGTAAACTCACCGAAGCCGTTCATGGTTGACACCTGATGGATAGCATATTCATTAGCTCATCTCAACCAACATTGTAGGTTCAGAAAGTCTTACAAGATAGCCGATCGCCATGATGCCGTACAACTTGATCATATTGGGCGACCACCAGTTCACTTGCTGCTCCGCCGTAGCGGCAGCCAACGCGACGGAGGCGGCATTGATCTCCTTCACTTCGCCGACGGCGGCCTTTTCATCGTACGCGGGTGGCTCATTGTCGTGTTCGACCACCGCCTGGCCCTTGAATTCGTCTTCGAGTTTTGCCATTGTGGCTCCGGGATTGGGCAACTGGACCGCAGCGTGCTCGTTCTCTGCTGTTTTGTTCGAAAGTGGCAACGGGAGAGGAAGCAGACGCGCGCGAGAGAGATGCGCGAGATGGGCCGATTCTTTTAAAGAGGAAAGCAAAAATCTGGCCAAGGCATGGGATCAACAGACAGGGACGCTTGTCAACGCTGGCCCAACCAACGGGTCGGTATCCATCCTCGAACTACCGTTACATGAGTTTCCCCATCTTGCGGTGCTCCCACACACCGTAAACCCGGCCCCCAGTCCCAGCTCTGGATATGGGGTGAACGTTGGTGGTGTTCCCCACATGGCGAGAGACAACCAGGCAATGGGCTGGTTTACACGGGGAACACGGAGCCGCGGCACGTGGACGAGATTTCAGCGGAGTCTTGCGGTGACTTGACGGGGCTCAAGAGAAAAGGTTATGATATGATCCGTTCTTGCGCTCGCAAGTCGTTACTCGCAGTTCAATCGCTAATCCTGTAGCACTTGGTAAAGACGGCGCCAACTTTGAAAGACGGATCTCCTCCGCACAGCTTCGCCTCCTCATGGTTACCCCATCTCGCCTGGATTTCGACCCCAGGTATCGGAGAAGATCCAATCCTAGCGTGGCAGAAATTACAATGCGACGTGTGATTCGTGTGGTTATCCATGTCGGCTCTTGATGCAAGGCAGCACGAGAGACCCGAGATGGGCTGCTGGTGAGGGGAAGCGCAGCTCAAAGTGTACATGCGACGCGCCGGTTTCCGGTTTGGACGATGAGCAGCGTCAGCCAAGGCATGTCGAACCAACAAAGGGATGGTGGCGGCGGCAGGCCGATGCAGTGCCCGGCACGATGCCCGGCAAAAAATTCCGGTACGCTACTCTGGAGCAAGTTTAGGCCGTGACGGATGCGGCGCAGTGAGATCAAGAACGCGTTGCCGCAAGTCCAAACTGTTCAAACACGCGCTACGGAGTACTGCAGTGCAGTATCCGTGGTAGGGATACAATGTTAAGCCTGTCACGGGAGAACGCCGAGACTAACGACCCATGAACAGGTGGTTGGGCGAGCCGCGACGGAAAAGAGGCAAAATAAGAGAAGGAGAAAAGTAAAAAGCTCGGGAAAAGGAGGAACGAAGACCGGGTGGAGAGGCTCCCCCGAACCCCAGACGGGGTTGAAGGCCGAGGCCACAGTTCGGCGCTAGCACCGACTGGGGAATTGCGGGTCCGGGGATTGGGTGTTGGACCCTGGCGGAACGTACCGCTTCATGAGGAGAAGCAAAGGATTGGTCGCTGAACACGCTGGAGGAATGGAGAAATTCTCGGATGGAGCCCAAGCATGACTCGGGAGTTGGTCTAGAACAGAGAGCAAACGGCTCGTGTAACGCAGCGGATTCGGGCTGGTCTGGTGATGCGTGGAGCGGTTGATATATCATCCTCTGAAAAGAGCAACGGTTCCCACCATCGTGAAGTTAGGTTTGAAGAAGTTGCCTGAGGTGCTCACAGTCGGAGCTGAGGCCGAGGATATCCGAAATGCTCCCGGCCGGTGCTTTGTTCCACCTCAGGCACCCAGACCCTCCAGGTGTTTTGTCGACATCCCAAGAGCGAAACAGGCATTGACATGTCACGTGCATCCTTGTTTCCCTGTTGCCTTACTTGTGGCCTCAGGACTCAGGGCGAATCTAGGTAATCCTCAGGCCCCCAAGTTTAAACTCCAACTCTGAAGCATTACCTAAGCCCCTCTCGACCAATCATCAGCTACCCCGCTTCCCCGAATCCTTCCCCTTGCAGCTGTTCCCTCGTGATTCCCCCGCACTCCCTGACGCTGCACCGTCTCAGGTCGGGTGCTCAGGTGACGTTCCTGACCGTGGAATCCTGACACCTGGGAGCTCGGCTCGTATGAAGATGGTGCCAGAGCTCACCAGCTCCGACCCCAAAGCTCCAATCGCCAGTGTGCTCCTCCACTTCCACAATTTCCAGGACACCACTTTCAAACCTCTATCCACTCTCAACAGCTCATTATCGTGTGAAATTAACCTGCTATCTACACTACTCCATATACCACCACGCTACTCGAGATACCGACTTGCATGCCCCGTCAATTCCTCATCTCCGTTCATCGTGTCTCCACTGTCCCCGTCTTTGTCCGTCCCTTGAACCCACATCCGCATCCTCCTCCGCCTCGGTCGCCGGTGCCGAGTTCTGTACTACCACCACCATGTCCGACATCTCCGATGACTACGTCGACATCTCTTCCGAGACTGACCTCCATCTGAGTGTCTACATGGAGAAGCTAGGCCGCCATCGTCGTCTAGGTAGCTCGTCAAGTGAGGGATCATCATCCACAGCCGGACCCTCCAGACAAAAGACAACCTCCACTGTTGTTGAAGCTCCAACTCACTCGTTCCCGAAGAGCCTTCCCGATTGGAGCAACCTCAAAGTGCTCCATCGAAACACCCTTCCACCACGGAGCTACTTCTTCCTGTACAATACCGAAGAGGACGCCCTTACTAGGGATACATCCAAGTCCAAGTCACTCCTACTTTCCGGAAAATGGAAATTCCACCTGACAACATCGCCTTTCCATGAACCTCGGGACTTCTACAAGACCGACTTTGACACCTCGGAGTGGGACGACATTGTCGTACCTGGCATGTGGCAATGCCAGGGCTACGGCAAGGGTCCTCAATATACCAATCTCAACTTTCCCTGGCCCGTTGATGCGCCCAACATTCCCTACGATGACAATGAATGCGGCCGACATGTGACGACCTTCAAAGTTGGTGACGACTTTGCGGACCACCAGCTGAGACTACGCTTCGAGGGTGTCGACTCTGCCTTCACCGTCTGGGTCAATGGCAAGGAAGTCGGCTATTCCCAAGGAGCTCGTAATCCCAGCGAGTTCGACGTCACGGACTTTGTCAAGGTCGGCGAGGACAACCTTCTAGCCGTCGAGGTCTACCAGAGATGCGACGGCACATACCTCGAGGATCAGGACCAGTGGTGGCTCAGCGGCATTTTCAGAGATGTCTACCTCCACGCTTTCCCCAAGTTCCATCCAATCGACTACCACGTTCACACTCTGCTGGACGATGACTACAAGGATGCCACCTTGAAGGTCGACGTCGAGATGAGCCAGGGCGCTTACGTCGATATGAAGCTCCTCGACGCTGATGGCAAGCTCATCGCCAAGGACATGAAGATCTTTGACCGACACAATAGCTTCGACATCCGCGTCAAGAACCCACACAAGTGGACGGCCGAGACTCCATACCTCTACACCCTAGTCCTCAACTTCAAGAAGTGCAGCCTGGTTCAGCGCGTGGGTTTCCGTCGCGCGGAGCTGATCAAGGGAGTCTTCAGCGTGAACGGCGATCCCATCAAGATCCGTGGCGTGAACCGCCACGAGCACCACCCAGACTCGGGCCGCGCCGTGCCTTACGACTTCTTGAAGCGCGACCTGCTTTTGATGAAACACTTCAACGTCAACGGCATCCGTACCTCTCACTACATCAATGACCCCCGCCTCTACGACCTCGCAGACGAGCTCGGTATTTGGATCCTCGACGAGGCTGACCTTGAGTGCCACGGCTTCGGCGTCCTCGGAAACGCGGGCGACAGCTGGGCCACAGATAACCCAGATTGGAGAGAGGCCTACGAGGATCGCGCGAGGCAGATGGTCCAGCGCGACAAGAACCACGCCTCGGTCATCCTGTGGTCTTTGGGCAACGAGTCCTTCTATGGGCAGAACCACCAGCACATGTACGACGTGATCAAGAGTATCGACAAGTCACGTCTGGTACACTACGAGGGTGACTGGAATGCGTCGACGGCGGATATCTACAGCAGGATGTACGCCTCTGCCGAGGACATTATCAACACGGCGTCACAGAAGGACTGGGCCAAGCCGCTCGTGCTGTGCGAGTACATTCACGCCATGGGCAACGGCCCCGGTGGTATCAAGGAGTACATTGACGCCTTCTACAAGTATCCGCGATTGATGGGAGGTTTTGTCTGGGAATGGGCCAACCACGTAAGACTAGAAGCTCTCCAACCTCGCTCGAACACGTACTAACAATACCCAGGGCCTCCGTACGACGAACGATGATGGTGAGGAATACATGGGCTACGGGGGTGACTTTGGCGATGTCCCCAACGACTACAACTTTGTCTTTGACGGTCTCTGCTTCGCCAATCACACGCCTACCCCGGGCCTGGTCGAGTATGGCAAGGCCATTGAGCCCGTTCAGACGCTCGAGATCAAGGGCAATGAGGTCACCATCATCAACCGCTACGATATCGTATCCTTGGACCATCTCACAGCCACCTGGCACATCGTTGCGGACGGTATGGTCATCGGCGGCGACCAGGAGGTCGAAATCCCCAAAGGTTTGTTGCCCATTTCTTTCTTGTCCCCGATCCCTTCCATACAGCTCATCTGACACATCATAGGCATCAAACCTCACACCAAGGCGCACCTCAAGATCAAGGGTCTTCCCAAGAACCTCACCGCCGAGGCCTACCTCCACATCGACTTCTTCCTCACCAAAGGCACAAATTGGGCCCAAAAAGGCCATCGTGTCGCCTTTGGCCAAGTCGCCCTCTCCAAGGCCCCCTCCATGGCCACAATCCTCTCCTCCCTCTCCAACCCCTTCCTCGACCCCGTTCCCACCATCCAGCAAACCTCTCCCTCCCTACTCTCTATCACCTCCGCAACTGGCCTCTCAACCTGGGGCCTCGACCTCCAACTCGGCACCCTTACCTCCTGGCGTCAAGCCTCTCATCCTCATATCGAGCTTCTAACCACACCCTTCGTCGTGGACTTTTACCGCGCCCTCACCGACAACGACCGCGGTGGCCGCTTCGGGCAGCAATGGGAGGATCGCCGACTGCACCAGACAAGCCACAACATCAAGCGCGTAGAATGGCGCAAGGAGAAGCACGGTCTTATCGTCAACGTCCACTCCCGCATCGCGCCGCCCGTCCTCGCGTGGGGCGTCGACATCTACACCACCTACACCTTCCACGGCGAGGCCATCTACATCAAGATAAAGGGCAAGCCCAGCGGTCCGCTGGTGCCGGATACCTTTGCCCGCATCGGCTTCACTTTCGGCCTCAAGAACGTGGAGAAGGTCGCGTGGTGGGGCCGTGGGCCCGGCGAGAGCTACTCGGACAAGAAGATGGCGCAGGCCTTTGGGAACTGGGAGGAGACGGTCGACGACCTGTTTGTGGACTACGAGTTCCCGCAGGACGGCGGCAACAGGACCGATGTCCGGTGGGTCGAGTTCCGCGGACAGCTGCCCGATGAAGAGGGCGTGGTCGACAAGAGCAAGCCCGCCGAGCGTCTCATTCGCGCCCGCTACGGCGATCTGGAAGGTGCCTCGTTCTCGGCCATGCACTACACCACCAAGGACCTGGACGAGTGCAAGCACCCGTACGAGCTGCACAAGCGCAAGCGGGAGGACACGGTCGTCAGGCTGGACTGGGCGCATCACGGTCTCGGTACGGGGTCCTGTGGGCCGGCGACGCTGCCGCAGTATGAGCTCAAGAGCAAGGATTTTGAGTTTGAGCTTGTTCTGGATTAGTCGTGGGATCAATATATATGTAGCTTAAAGTTGAGACTGACATGAAATTGTAAAATATGTTCCTTCACTTTGCTGAGATATTCCAATTTCTGGGATGATCAACGTCATGTTACCGTATTCCCTGTACCCTTTCCACCAGACCTATCCCCTCCCGTATCAAACATACTGATACGCCCCAATCTCAACCTTACTCTCCACAAGAATCAACCCCTCCATGGCCGTACACTGACTGTCCCAATCAACACCCCACTCCCGATGCCCATGCTGCGACGTCCACCGCACCCTCACAAAGGAATGCTTCTTGCCCTCGATCGGACACGAGTAAAAGAACGGCCTTGCCGACGCGGCCGGGTCACCGAGGTTGATGAACTTGACGAGGCGGAGCTTCTTGGTCGCGTCCGCCGGGTCCCAGATCTCGACGGCCTCGAAGCAGTTGAAGTTGGAGCCTTGAGGCATGGTGTTCCAGGTTAGGGCGTCGCCTGCGGTGTAGCTTATTACGCCGAAGGGATCGAGGTAGACGAGTTGGCCTGGGGACATCATGGACTGCGGGGGGGAGAGAGTGTGAGGTAATTGAGGAGAACAGTAGAGAAGGGGGAAACGAACCTTCATCCTGCCAAAGGAGCCGTCTACGACGGTGGTGTTGCCTGGTGGGCAGGAGCCTCCGCTGAAGTCTGGGCACCAGGTCGTTGGTCTTTCGAGGCCGATCCAGAAGCGTTCTTCTTCGACGTTGACTAGCTGGTCGTGGACTTTTGGTTCGGAGGGGGCGAAGGTCCGGAGTTGGTAGGAGGCGGCGGATGCTAGGGTGCTGATGGCCAGCAGGGAGAGGAATTTGGCCAACATCTTGTCGTTTGAGTCTCACTGTTGTCTACCTTAGCAGTGGTGTTGTTTCCATGCATGAAGCGTTTGAAGTGAGGAAGGAAAGAGAAGTAAGGAGGAGGACGTTGCAAGTCGAGGCCGTTGGTCCGGTCTTATTGCCCGGCTCGTGGACCAGTAAGGTAGATATGGCACGAGTGTTCTATTTCGATTCATAGCAGCCGTCAAGGTAAGCCATGGCCTTCAGCCTACCTTACATGAGCGTTGAATGGCTGACATAGATCCAACGTTCTGGTGGTGAACTGCAGTCGACCAGATAAGTGGAATATTGCCTAGACATCAAACCTTGTTTACAGTTCAGGTACCATGGACTCGTGCAATCTATTCTCAGTCAGTACTAAAGTAACAAATGGAAAGTTTCCCGGATTATCGGGACCATTCAGTTCCACGCGATGAGATCGAAGGGCGATGTTGACTTTGTTGAGGCCTGTTTGTAAGACGCTCATTTTGTATTTGGTGATTCTTTCCCTACGAAGGTACTCGCTTAAGACGGCGTTCAATAGCTCGCGTCGATTGAATAAGTGTGGTGTATTCTTTATTCTAGTGCCAATCTTGGAGATCGCGATAGTCTCAGACCTTACGTCTGTTATGGCTAATGAACATGAGGTGAAATCGAACTGACGGCACCTATTGCGGATGCAAGTAATCCTCAATAGCCTTCCCCCAAGTCATCATCCTTGGTACTGCAGAGAGAGTGATATAAACGCAAGCCGTGCTATCCGCGCATCCCGTGGATACGATCGCGACTTTAGCTTGCGAAACACGCAAGACCTGCAACCCATGATCGGCGGTATGCAGCGAATCCTCGAAAGATTTGCCAAGGGAAGTTCTGCACTTCCAACGTGAATGTCTAGCAGATGTTTACTGGCCGGTTATCATAGCAGAAGCAGGCACGAGATGCAACAAAGCAGCTTAACATATGAAATGTGATTAATGAAGTATAAATAATTAAGCAGTCGCTCATCTACCCGCTGTAACCGGCCAGAACTAATGCACCCGAACGCCAGCCAGTACCCAAAGCCTGTCTATCCTCTTGACGCTCTAGATCTTTCTAGATCTTTTCTATTTACAAAGACTCCTCCTTATGAATTTCGATGCCCGCAGGTGCGCCAACCAACGTCTTGCACTGCGCGTAAATGACGAATTGACCAGCAACCAGACCGCACGTCATGACAATACGGGGGCCCAGACCGGTAAGAAGCAACCTCTTGGGGCCAAACTCCTTGGCAAGCTGGAACATACGGCTCGTGGCGCCCTGGTTCTTGTCACCTGCACCCTTGTTGATAGCGGAGAGCAACGTGTCGGCGGGTTGAGAGAGCACAGCGGCCGCGACACCAGCGACGACACCAGACGCAAGCTCCACTCCAGTAGACTGCAGCTGCGTCATCTTGGCCTTCCTCTCGGGTCCCATGGTCCGGTAAATCACCTCGACAGCAGCCTCATGCACAGAGAACTGGCCGACAGCATAAGGCACCTGCTTAAACAGCAGCGGCACAAAGCCAGAATAGAACCCCTTGAACCCTTCCTCGCGCGCAAGGCGCATGAACCCGGACCCCAGACCAGTCGCGAACCCGCGCTGGGAAACGAGACGAATGCGCGTCGCCTCGAGGGGGCAAAGCAGGATATCGGCAAAGAATTCGGCGGTGGCAGAGGCGCCGAGGTAGATTGCGGTGCGCTTTTCCACAGCCTTGTCGGGGCCGCCGGCGAGGGTGATGAACTGCTTCTTGAAGAATTCGTAGCCGGCGAATTTACCACCGCCCTGGACGAGGTAGCCGACGGCGGTGGGGCCGAAGCCGGTGAGGAGGGCGGATGCGCCTTCTTTTGCGACGATTGTGCGGCCCGCGCTGATCATGTTGAGGCCCTTCATTGCATCGTCGACTTGGATTCGCGTCTTGACGACGTCAATTGGTGTCGCAGCCTGTAGTGAGTATGAGCATTTTTAGTCGAGTGCTTGTGAGGTTCTCTCGAGAATGAGGTGGTTGGCTTACACCGTGGGTGAGGGTCGCCGCGAGGGCGCCTGCGCCAAAGAACTTTCCATAGTCGACTGGTGTGAAGGTCGGGAGTTCCGATTGTGTTGTTTTTGATGCCATTTTTCGAGTGGAGATTTTCTGACGATATTCCTAAAGAACCCAAGACCTGAGAAATTGTGCTACGACTGAGGGAGTGCAAGAAAACAGCCAGGAATGTGGCTGGCCGTGGAATAATAAACGGCGGGAAGGTGCTCTTGCTCTCTCTTGTCCGTCGTCATTGCGCCCAAAGCTCCTGCCAGCTCCCAATTACCTTGGCAGGGGTGCTGTGGAGCCGAGGTGTGGAGCTGACTCATCAATCAGTGAGCGCGCAATGACGTCGATGTCCCCTTATCTCTCCAAACGCGGCAGCCACGCACCTAAAACTGAAGGCAGTGACGGAATGCCCGCCGGACCTCTCGGGAACCAGAACCAACAAGACTCAGGTCGCGCCAATTCCATCGCTCGTTTTCGGCACTTGGGACGGTGCAATTTTCAGCTTGGAAGAGTTTTTTTGTTTTTATTTTTTCTAACCCTGCCCTTGACGACATTTGCGCTGACTAACACTCTCTGGGTCCCGAACTCCTTGCCCACCTTTTCTACCCACGATAAGCTACGCGATGCCGTTCGTCCCGACGTGCGGCTCCTCCCGCGCCGCGATTTCAGGCGAGACTCCGACGCCGACACTGGGGACTGCGTCGATCTCGGGGTTCACGAGCAGAAGCTTTGCCTTGCCCCTGTCCGTCTGTTTTCATCGAATGAAATCGCGTTCATCTGTCATCATGCTTATGCGGGCCTACGATTATATCGGCGGGTGGGCATCCAACGATGTCTGAATATCCCACAATAACGGGTCCCTCTGTCTCTACCTTATATCGGCTAGCTGGCCATTCTCTATTTTCTCTTCCTTCTCTCCCGTGAAGTCTCCTTGTCCGATAATATAACCATGGCTTCGAGCACCGACTGCCAGCACTACCCTTTTCCTGGATTCTCTTGAGTCTCAGATAGACAGAGGATTCACCCAAATCATCAGGAGCACTCCATCAGTGCAGTCGATGGAAATCGAGAAATGGCGAACAGCGAGAATCAGAAACGCATGCCTTCAGTTTCGTCAAGAGAAGGGCCTGGGGTGACCAAGTCCTACGACCGGGCTGGTTAAACTGGGCAACTGTGCGGGATCCCAGTTCTGATGTTGCTTCAGACCTCGATTCGAGCAATCTTTGAAAACAAATTGGCCGACCATCCGGATCAATTGACAATCTCTAGGCTTTTCGTTTCATCCTCTTCAGTACTTCTTAACGGACTCTATGGCCGCTCTCCTCAAGATCCACGTACACCAGCGACCACCAAGCCTGTTAACCCCAATGACGGTCCTCTAGGGAGGGGTGCAGGGTGACGAGGGCGTCCAAATTAGCGGAAAGTCGCCTGACTCGACATCGCTGCGGGGTCCCAAGCACCCTAAGAGGGAAATCTTAAACGATACATCACCCGAACCAAATTCTCCCAATCCACATCTTTTGTTCTCACGCCTAATTGTCGGCGACATAGCAAGCATCATATCAGATAAGAGATCGTTCTCTGATAGCTGGCATTTGTTTCATATGCCTTGTGTCTATGGTTGATCACGGCATCCGGAAGCGCAATGTTACGACTCGCGATCGCACAGGCTGCGTGACCTGTCGCTCCCGCAGACTGAAATGCGACGAAAAGAAGCCCCATTGTAACAACGCAAGTCCACATCTCGCCAGTCTTGTCAAGTTTGGCTCTGACTGTGACTCCATCTAGTGTACAAGGCTCAATCTCGAGTGCGGCGGTTATGCGACACCGATCAAGTTCAGAGATCAGACAGATCTGCTGAAGCGGAAACATGGCAGAAAACGCAAAGAAAAGGCACAAACGCCAGCTCCGACTGAGCCATCGCCTTCGTCGAATGCCCAAGACAGTGTAGAACCGACATTGCAGTCGCATCAAGTTAGCCAGCATGTTGTGACACCGGGAGATGAAACTTTCCATTCGGCTGACGAAAGCCATCAAACCTTTGACGAATCACAAGAATTATCCCACTATGAGGCGGCCGCGTCACTCGCCCTGATATCTGGAGGCATTCACCAGGACTCACTGGTTCCTGCTGGTGGGCATCAAACAGAATCGCCCTCGTTCTACACGCCATTTGACGACACGACTCTGCAAGCTGATTCCACTCTCGGTGGACTAGAAGAATCCAATGCGGATGATGGGCTTAACACCTCTTATCAGGGCGTAGCCACGCCGAGTTCCACGCCAGTTTACCCACGTATTGACTCGCCTTTGCTGCGACGAAGACAGTCAGAACAGGCGAATCGGCAATTGACTTCAGTGCCAACGATTCCAGTCGGCTTGTTGGAGAGCGCAAAGTTTGCCGAGGACATGGTGTTTTATCACCATTTCACGGATACCTCTCCGTACGGCACCCTCTCAATCTTGTCACTGAATGATATCCTACAGGCTGAGCACCTTGACAAGGCCTTCTTCCACGCTGCATTGGCCTTGGCGGCGCTGGATATCTCTCAGGCAAGGCCGACGGAGGCGCTCGGTAGTAAGGCGGCACTGCAAGCCCTCGATCACTTTGTCACTGCCCTCGGCACGGTGCGTATGGCACAGCTCGACGATGAAGGGGTCGCTACGGGCTGTCCGCCGAACCAAGATAACGCCATCTCATGGCTGGCGACTCTTCTACTGCTAGCCAACTTTGAACTACAGAGAGGCCAGATGAAATTGTGGTACATCCATAGCCGGGCTGCGGTCACCTTCCTGTCCCAACACCTCAACCGCATGCAGGATTCGCCGGTGGGAGAGTCGCTCATCCGATCTTTCTCGAGGATCGCCGCGCTTCTGGACATCTTTGACAGGGCATACTCTGTACGATACAGCATAGCGTCTCCAGACGTTTCAGACTCTTTAAGCAGATCTCTAGTAAACTCGCCTCATTCGGCAGACCGGCTGCTCTTCATCCTACCGCGGGTCATCAAGCTGGAAGAAGAGTGGAGGAGCAACCCCCAACACGACCTTCACTGGCGAGAGCAAGCAGAAAGCCTTATCGAGGAGTTAAAAGCCTGGCGAAAGACCGTGCCTGACTGTGACGTGCCACCCTTACACGAGCACACCGCAAACCCTTACAATGAAGATGCAGAAGGACCTGGCATCTCCATCAGGCCCCTCAGCATCCCGGACGCCCCAGAGCCCGTCAAGGCTGCAACAACCTTCATGCACTACCTCGTGTCTCTCCTCCGCTTGGAAACGAGATACCTGCCCGGCGCAGTACGCCAACTACCCCCCAAAGCAAAGAAAATCGTCCTCCTCGTCTGCCGCCTGGCAGCAGGCGTACCCTACGCCTCCTGCGCGGCGGTCAACGCATACTCCCACGGCATGGTCGCGGCGATGATGAACTGCTATCACATGTCGGAGGAGCAGGAGGTCAAGGACTGGGTCAAGAATTGGATCGCTGGATTCCCGCGGGAGAGGGAGGGCATCTGGAACGTGCGACACGCGCACCGCGTGCTGAATTACGTTGACCAAGAATACACGCGTCGCGGCTCGCGCTACAACTGGGAGATCATCAAAGTTCGACTGATAGACCTGGAGACAGATGCCACGCCAAGCGAGGACGAGGAGACGGACCCTGACAAGTTTTCGGTCGAGATTTATTCGCGGTGTAAACGGGGTTGGAGCATTGACTTTGTAGAAATACCGTAATAGGAAATCCGGAACGCCCATGCTTGTGGACTCCCAGCGCACCAATGACGATGATGACAATGGATTTTTGTGAAAATGAGAAGATCTCGGAATGTGGGCTCGGTATCCGATGACATGCAGGTCCCATCGCCGAGGATTTTTGGCTGACTTTTCTGCGGAATGACGGGCGCCGGCCGGCGGGCCTCCGATCGTCAACCGGTCGGTGTGGGGACGGTTTAGCGTGCTCGTTCTCATTTGCCGTATTGGGTAATTCCAACAAATGGTTCAGGTCCATCACTTGCAGCTCATCCTGCTCTGCCATCACAGCAATTGAGCTTAAGCTCGAGCTGGAGGATGATGTCAAGACAGAAAGGCGCTTATCCGGGAGTTTGTAGTTATAAAATCTGGACGCGCGCTCTCGATGTGCACGGTGAACAACAAATTAGGACATCCTACTCGTAATTGGAATTCTTGAGCTTCGTCCACCACCAGAATATCCAGATTCATCTCCGTTCCTACCATTGAGTCAAGACATCAAGATGAGTCCCAGCGCTATCAGCACATCTTCGGCGACATTGCCAAAAGCGAGTGATCTGCCCGACAATGGACACCCTTACGCAGAATTGGACGTCACCAAGATGCTCAAGACTCTTGTCCCCGAGGCAGACCAACTGCCCGTCCCAGATGCCCACGATCCAGTGAGATTAGGCCAGAACTGTACAACGGCACACATGGTACAAGTCCCATGGGCTATGCAAAGTGGCTGGGGAACACCCGTAATGAGTCCCTACGGCAAGATCGCCCTCGAGCCAACAGCAAGCGTCCTACACTACGCCACGGAGTCCTTCGTAAGTCCAAATACTACACAAGAGAAGCTTTTGAACACGAATTTCTTCTTCCCGATTCATGGACCCAAGAACTGACACCCTTACCAGGAAGGAATGAAAGCCTACCGAGGCCACGACAACAAACTCCGCCTCTTTCGCCCAGACCTCAACTGCGCCCGCCTTCTGAAGTCCAACGCCCGCGTAGGCCTCCCCTCCTTCAACCCCTCCGCCCTCCTCGCCATCATCACCACCTACCTCGGCACAGAATGCCCTCGCTGGCTCCCAGACCCCGGCACAAACCTCTACGTCCGCCCCGCCATGGTCGGGAGCGGCTCCGCGCTCGGTATCAACCAGCCGCCCGAAGCCTTATCCTTCCTCTTTGCCGCGCTCTTCCCGCAGTCTCTGGGAGGAGGATCGACGAATGCGCCGCACCCGGGCATCAAGTTGCTCGCTAGCAGCCCCGAGCATATCCGCGCCTGGCCTGGCGGGTTCGGGTCCGCGAAGGTGGGCGCGAATTACGGGCCTGCTATGGTTTCGCATGCGGCGGCTAAGGCGCAGGGGTGTACGCAGACGTTGTGGTTGTTTGGGGAGGAGAGGATCGTTACTGTTGGTATACACGTAGGCAGGTCAGACCTTTTGGTCGCGACTAGGTCAATAGGTCAGTATAGGTCTATATTGCGTGTGTGTAGGAGGGGAAGATCGTGGGCAGAGCCCGCGGTCCCTTAGTGGGTATAGGTAGGTGGAAGGGTCCGTCTGCACGGGCCTAGACTGCCTACCTACTACCCCTACCTAACTACCTAATAGGGCCCCTTTTCTACCTCGTAATCTAATATTAGCAGTCTTCTACTTTTATAATAAAAAAGGCTAGAATAGGGGCTAGGTCCCCCGCTAGCGAGAACTAGTAATAGAATTTATAATTAATCCCCTATTTAAAAATACCTAAAGTTATATACTAAAATTTTAGTATAGTTTTTATTATAATTATTTATATAGAAATTTTAGTATCCCCTCTGTTTAATTACTTCCTAATCCTTTAATATATATAATTTATATACCTAAACTCTTTAAAAATCGTTAAATCTAGCGTAATTAAAAAAAAGCTTTTTATTAATCTAACTACGCCCCGAATACGTATATTTCTTTTTAAACTAAAGCCTAAGAAGTATATACGTTTACTAAACGACTTACTATTTATAATATATTATTATTTTAACTACGTATTACTTATCCTTTTATTTTAATTATAATAATTCTTTTATTAACGAATCGTTCGAGGGACTTATTTAATATACTTTTTATAAACTTATTAACTAGGTTATTATTATTACTAATTTAATAAATTTTATAAAGCTCGCGGCGTTTATATAATTACTTAAGTATTATAATATTTATTATAAAGCGCTTTTCTTTTATAATACTTAGCTTAACGAGGTATTTATATAATAAATATAAATCTATATAAACTATAATAGGGATCTTTAGAACGTCGAGTTATTTAGTAATAAAGTCTAAGGTAGTTAAGATAGTATAGGTAACATTAATACTTATAACTATTTTATAGACTTTTAATACTAATACGCTCTAAGTAATCCTTTTACTTTTCGTAGAGCTATAATAAATAATATTATTATTAATTATAAAGCTCTTATTAATCTATTTTTTATTTATAAAGATAATAATATAACTTAGTTATAAAGTATAATTAGTGTTATTTATAAATAACTTATTTATAAAAATAAAGAGTTTAGTTATAATTAGATTTAATAATATAAATATAAGCCCTCGGTTTAAGTAATTTATTTACTATTTAATATAACGGTTTAGCGTAGCGTAGTTAATAAATAATAAATTTACTTAATATTAAGTAATAAATAACGTATTAAAAGCTACTTCTAATTAATAAATTAATATAATATAAGTACCTCGAGCTTATTACTTAACGAATTATTATTTAATATTTAATACTAAAAGGTTAATCTATTAAAGCTTCTTCCCTTAGTTTTTCTATTTAAGTACTATATTAATACTTTTTAATAAGATAATCCTATTATTAAAAATAAGTAGCTCGTTAATTAATAATTATTATTTTAGTTTAATTAGTAGCTTAGCGCGCTTAAGCTCGGTTTCTTCTTTTTAATGAAAAGTCTTATTTAATAATTTAATAATATTATCGGTCTATATATTAATAATACTAAATAATCCGCTTTTTCCTATCGAGACTAATAAGTATAGATCGAACGTAGATATTATTATTTAGAGCATTTTTAAATAATACTTATTATATATTACTTATTAATAAATACTAAATTCTATAAGACTATATAATAGCTATATAACATATAAAATAGTACCCTTAGGATATAAATAATAAATCCGAGCTAGTAATTAAGTAAAAACCTTATAATAAAGAGGTTAGCTTAATTATATATATACTTAGGTAATATTTCGTAATTAAATAACGTAGCTTTTTAAAATTAGGGTCGGGGCTAAGGCGAGGATTAGATATTAATTAATTTTTTAAATTATTAATAATTACGTAAAAATCTCTTTTTTCTTCTTATTATTATACCCTTATATAACTAAATAAGACTTTTTAATAAGGTTAAGTCTTAGGTTCTTAATCTCGTTAATAAATCGAAACTTAAATATCTTTATATCTTTATATTTAGGGCTAAGTTAAATAAATTTAATTACCCCTCTTTTTATTAGTCCTAAAAGCTCCTTACTAATAAATTCTATAAAAGGTACTCTTAGGGTAATAATAATACCCTTATTATAGAGCTTAATAACTAGCTTAAGATTTACTTTTTTTTTAAATATAAAATAAGTTATAATTATAAAAATATTACTGCGGCCGCGCTATATTAATATTCTTTTAGTCTTTTTACTCTATAATAAAGGGTTATTATTAATTATAATAATAATTTTATTAAAAACTTTATTTATAGTAGCGCTATTATTAATTAGCTAGTTAATTACGGGGATTAATAAGTAATTAACGTGCTTTATTATCGTAACTAGTAGCTTAGGATCGACCTCCTTTAAGTACTAGGGTTTAATTATAGTAGCTTAAAAACTTATTAAGCTATAAAGCAATTTTATTACGTAAGTAGTACTATTTATTAAAACGAGCTTAAATAGGCCTTTTTATCCCTTACTTTCCTATTAAACTTTAATATTTAACTATAATAATAAATTAATAATATAAGAGATATTAAGTCCGTTTTAAATAACTAGTACTTCGTTTATTTACTTACTAATATAAAGTCTACGGACTTCCCTTATTACTTTTTTAACTACTTCTATACGTTAAGTAATATTTAATAATAATAAAAATTCGTTAGAAGTGCGTAAAAAACCTTTAAAAACGAGGAGTATAAGAACGAGGCCGTTTAGGCTAACTATATTATTAACTACTTTAATTATGGCCTAAAATATAGCCTCCGCGCTTATTAATAAGTATTTATTTTAAATAATATTATATACTTTTTTAAGTACCGCGTAGTATTTCTTAGCCTTATTAATACTATTATAAGTTTTAATAAATACTTCTTTAACTTTAATAAATATAGATTTAATAAAAGATTTAAACTCTACGGCGCTAAAGTTCTTATTAATATTTATAATAATTTAGGTTAGTAAACCGAGGTAAATATCGATTTAATATAGCTAAAGAGCCTCCTATATATACTTTATAATTATATCCGCAAGGAACCTTATTACTTAAAAAGAAGTAATAATATTAATAACGTAAAGTACTAATCGGTTAGTACCCTTATAATTTATTAAGTATATTACGTTAATTACGACTTTATAATTAAAATCGTAATTATTTCGTAGGGTAAATTTAAATCGGCTAAGGGTAGTAGCGTTAAGTTAATATTATTAATAAATCTTTATAAGCTTTTTAAAAGCTACGATCTTTATATTATTACTAAATTACTAAAGTAGTTTTAAGAAACGAGGAACCGAAAGGTAGTTAAAGCGCTAATATAAGCGGCGTAATTTACTTTTCATTAAATAGTTAGTAATAGCTTTTTTATTATTAAGGAGTAGAAGCTAAGGGTATCCCTATTTACAAATAATAAGTACTATAATATCTTCCTTAACTAATAAGTTATTAATATTATTAAAGTATACTCTTAGCTTATTTATATCCCTTAGGTAGTATAAAAAAGGAGTATTAGTTAATAAAATATAAAAAGTAATATTATTAAATAGGGTACTAACGACCGTAAATCTTAATAACCTTATGGGTTTATTATTACTAAATTAAATACTTACCTCGCCGGCTTTAGAAATATTAAAAATAACTTCGGGTCGTTACTATTATAATACGAGGAGTTAAGGGTAGCCCGTAGTTAAGAATTTTATAGCGCTAGTATTAAGTATAATACTTTAAAAATCCCCTAACGAGTACTTCTTATTTAATAAAAAAGAGGTTATTAGTTCTATAAGCTTAGTTAACTCGTTAATAAAAATAATATTAATAAAACTATACTTTATTACTTAAGTAGTAAGGATATTTATAAAAGTTCTATTATTAATAATAGTCGTAAAGTATATTATTAAGATCTAAACTTCGTTTTTATAATTATTTTTATAATTAAAGTCGAGGCTATTAAAATATTAGATTATAATATTATTATTATCGTCGTTATTAATAAGGGTAGTTCCCTTATAAAAAGCGAGGAACTATAAATATAAGCTCGGTATAAATCTCTTATTTCTTTTTTTATTATCTTTATACTTCTTATATACTTAACGTCGCTCTTCTTTTAAATACTTAGTTAACTAATAGCCGGTTTTATAATAAATAAAATACTTTTTATTAATAATATTACGGCCGCGTTAATTCTATTTATTAAATCGGGTCTTTTTATTAAAGCTACTATAAGTATAATCGGTTTAGTAAATAGCGGGGACCTCTTTATTTTAAATACTATTTTAAAAATACTACTACTACTTACTACGGTCGCGCTCTCTTTTTATAATATTAATTAAAGTACTAAGTTAATAGTAAATATTAATAAATATAAGTACTGGGTTAAGTATAATAAGTTTATATTCTAGTATATTACTTACGTAATAGAGGAGTTAGTCGCTTATATTAAAAATAGATCCCTAAGTAACTAGTGCTTTATAAAAGATTATAATATAGTTAATTAGTACTTATAGAATTTATTAATTCAACTTACCTAAGTTGTCGTAAATTATAAAGTATTAATAAAGGTTATAGAGCTTAGTAAGGTAGTTTTAATAGCTCGTAAATAGCTCGAAGTATTCCTAAATCCTTTAGTATATTATATTAAAGCTAAGCGGGTTAAAAATATTATTAGGTTAGTTAAAATAAAAAGTTAACGCCCTTCTCTTAAGTATATTTAAAAAAGTACTAAAATAATATCGTTTACTAATTCTTACTTATTAATATAGTACTTTAAAGATCTAAAACTTCTTATTAAAAATATTATACTTCTCGTTACTATACTTATTCTTATTATTATAAAGCTTAATAAAGTTAATTAATTAATAAGTATTAAATATAATATCGTTTTTAGTTTTTATATTAAAGTATAGTATCTAACGGGGTAAATTTCGTTGTTAAGTAATAATAACTTTATTTTTTAGTTCTTCCTCTTCTTTTTTTTAAAAAAATAATAAGTCGGTTAATTAATAATAAGGCTAAGGTTAGAATCTTAATTACTAAAATTAAGTAAGTTAGGGTTATATAGATTCCCTTATTATCTCTCTAGCTTATTAAATAAGATCGTTAATATTTACTAATTATAAGAATAATAAATAAAAAAAGTAAAGATTATAATATAATATATTGAAGTATTTAATACGGCTATAATAAGCTACGATCTTTTTAAAAGTCTAAGTAGGGAAGTATTAAGTATTAAAAGCACTAGCGATCTTTTTTTTTATTTAACTACGATCTCTAATTATTAAATTAATACTATTATTTATAAAAAAGTCTTTTAGCTTTTTAAGAATCGTACTTTCTATTCTTAAAAAGTCCCCTATTTCCTAGCTTTAGAAATCGGTCTTAAAGTCCTTTTATAGCTCCTTGCCCGTTAGGCCGTCTTAGTAATAATATTTTATTATATAAAGGATAAAAGTATTAAGCTTTTTATTATTTATAAGGGCGGGTATAATATTAAATAAGCCTTATTAAGTTAAATTAACGTAATCTTATTAATAAATTAAAATTAAGTATAGTTTTATAATTTAAGAATATAAGTAGGCTAGAGGTAATATTAACTAATTATTAAACCCTTCTTACTTATTACTAAGGCCGGCGGTTATTATAATATATTTATAAAATAAGTTATATAATAAAAGATTATTATAAAATATAATTATTATATTATAATTATAATATAACGTTAGTTAGGTTAAAAAGAGTAATAAGTTAGTTATAATAATCGTTTTAATAGTAGTAGGCGGGCTACTATTATTAATTAAAAAATTCTACTCTTTTAATAAGGTATATAAACAGAAAGTTACTAAGGTTAGCAAAAGGTTATAAAAAAAGAAAAAAGGCCTTTTATAACCGTATTTCTAATAATAAATAAAGGATTCCGTTAGTTACTAATTAATAATTCCTTTTAATACTTCTCGTACTTTATTTTACTAGTCTAGTCTCGGAGCTTTTATTAGGTTAAAAAGAGGTGGATTTATTAGTAATATAAAATAGATCCTTATTATTACTACTATCGAGATCTTTTCCTTTTTTTAATATCTTAAAATACTTCGCTATTAATAAGAGATTTATTATTAACGTACTTATAATTCTAAAAGTTTTATTATTACTAAGTATTAATACGCTAGCGATCGTTAAATTAATCTCTTAATAATTAATCTCCTCTTACTTATTACTAATTTAAAATAGTACTTAGTTATAATATATTTAAAATAAATTCCTCTATAAGTAGTTTAATTAAAAAGAAGTTAATAGTAGTAATAAGGCTAGTAAAGATAATATTAATAATAAAAGCGAGGTTAATAATAATAATAAAATAGTTAATCCTTTTATAATAATAATCTTAATAAAAAAGATCGTATATAATAAAGCGCGCTCTTAATAACCCGTAACTAGTTAATTAGTTATTAATTAGTAATAATAAAAAAGAGGTAAGGTAATATAAACTAAGCCGCTTATCGTTAGTTAAATAAATAGAACTAAGTTAATAAATTAGAATAACTAATAAAGTAAGTCGAGGCTATCTCTTTTATAGTTATATCCTTACTAACCTATAATAAAAATATATATATAATTTAATTACTAATTAATATTAGTATATATATAAGTAGGTTAGACCTTTTAGTTATAACTAGGTTAATAAGTTAGTATAGGTCTATATTACGTATATATAGGAGGGGAAGATCGTGGGCAGAGCCCGCGGTCCCTCAGTAGGTATAGGTAGGTAGAAGGGTCCGTCTGCACGGGCCCAGACTGCCTACCTACCACCCCTACCTAACTACCTAATAGGGCCCCTTTTCTGCCTCGTAATCCAACAGTTACGGAGGCTGGGGCGAGTAATTTCTTTGTTGTGTGGAGGAAGAAGGGGGGTGAAGGGATTGAGCTTGTAACTAGTTCTTTGGACACGGAGGTTATCCTGGATGGCATCACTCGACGGAGTGTTTTGGAGGTTGCGAGGGAGAGGCTGACGCGGGAGTCGACGGCTGAGACTGAGCTTGCCCCGCTGGATGTTGTCGAGCGGCCGTTTACTATGGGTGAGGTTGCGGAAGCATATGAGGAAGGTCGGCTAGTGGAGGCCTTTGTTTCTGGCACCGCGGTAAGTTTAACATGTGTCTTTCTGGCTGCTCAATTTCTCTTAGCTAACGGGTCATTGACAGATGTTTATCACCCCGGTTTCCGTGATCAAGTATGGCGACACTGAGATTCAATTCCCCATGATGGTTACTGATGAGGGGCACAAGACACCGCGCTCCGCATACTCCAACACCATCAAATCCTGGTTGGAGGATATCATCTACGGTCGAGTAGAACACGAATGGGGATACGTCGTTGCTGAGCAGTGAAAGGCAATTCAGGAACGGATTTCCTGCCTCACTGAAAGAAGCGTATGATAGATGAAACGAAGACGAAGGTGTGACTATAGTTGGAGAATGGGTTGCATTTTCTTGTTCACGTACCTTAGATCTCAGAGAACATAGAACTCAGAGTTGACAGAAGGCCGATTTATCACCGTTGTCAGAGTAAAGCGTATCATATGTCTGCTTGTTACCTTACTTACTCGATTAATATCTTCTGAAAGTCCGCAACGGCGCAGCCACTTACTCTCAAAGGAGATATCTGGACAATCAAGCCTATGATCGAGCCTAGCCGCTTGTCGAGGCAGCAGTGGGAGCTTATGATTGATGCAACAAAAGAGCAAGAGAATTGCGAGCAGCACACTCGTAATGGCATATGGTGTTTGGCGGTATGGACTACATATGAAAATCAAGTGTGAAACAACTTCATTTCTATCCAGTTCCCGATGTCATGCTGATCATGCGTCTGCAATGACTTTTGAGTGATATCTTTTACTACATTATTCTCACAGACTTATCCAACCGCATCCTGGCTTGAAACGCCTTACGTCAAATTCGAACAGGCAAAGAAGTCATCTACTGACTTCAAGGCCATCAACGCATGGTTCTGTCTGGTCGTTAGCAAAAAGAGTCTTACTGCAACGGGCGCAACTCAAGCGTCTACCTTCATTGAATCGTGGGTGAGTCCTCCGAGATGAGGTAAAAGTGTCACGCTGTCGTGATTCAGTAATCTTGGGTTTACGTTTGGTCTACAAGTTTTAGCTTTGCACAGGCAGTATGAAGAGACTATGACATCAGAAACTCACTCGTTGTAGTGAACATCCAGCCCAGCCGCTGCGACAGTGCCGCTGTCGATGGCATCACACAGCGCTTCCTCATCTATACAACGACCCCTGGCCACATTGACGATTCGAATTCCTTTCTTCATCCCGGAGAAGACATCCTTCGACAGAAGATGATGTGTTGTTGGAGAGTAAGAGCATGCTAGAACCAAGCAGTCCACGGAAGCGACGAGGCCCTCAAGATCCTTATTGTTGGATTACGAGGCAGAAAAGGGGCCCTATTAGGTAGTTAGGTAGGGGTGGTAGGTAGGTAGTCTGGGCCCGTGCAGACGGACCCTTCTACCTACCTATACCTACTAAGGGACCGCGGGCTCTGCTTACGATCTTCCCCTCCTATATACATACACACGCAATAGACCTATACTGACCTATTGACCTAGTTGCGACCTAAAAGGTCTGACCTGCCTACGTATATACTAATACTAATTAGTAGTTAAATTATATATATATTTCTACCGTAAGGTAATAAGGATATAACTATAAAAGAGATAGCCTCGACCTACCTCACTAGTTATTCTAACTTATTAACTTAGTTCTATTTATCTAACTAATAATAAGCAGCTTAGTTTATATTACTTTAGCTCTCCTTTATTATTACTAATTAATAATTAATTAACTAGTCGTAGGCCGTTAAGAGCGCGCTTTATTATATACGATTTCTTTTACTAAGACTACTATTATAAAAAAATTAACTACTTTATTACTATTATTAACCTCGCTTCTATTATTAATATTATTTTTACTAGCCTTATTATTATTATTAACTTCTCTTTAATCGAACTATTTATAAAGGAATCTATTTTAAATATATTATAACTAAGTATTACTTTAAACTAATAATAAATAAAAGGAGATTAACTATTAAAAGATTAATTTAATAATTACTAGCGTACTAGCGCTTAGTAATAATAAGACCTTTAGAATTATAAATACGTTAATAGCGAATCTCTTGCTAATAGCGAAGTATTTTAAGATATTAAGAAAAAGAAAAGATCTTAATAATAGTAATAATAAGGATCTATTTTATATTATTAATAAATCTACTTCTTTTTAACTTAATAAAAGCTCTAAAACTAGATTAATAAAATAAAATACGAGAAGTACTAAAAGGAATTATTAATTAGTAGCTAACGGAATCCTTTATTTATTATTAAAAGTATAGTTATAAAAGGCCTTTTTTCTTTTTTTACGACCTTCTGCCGACTTTAATAACCTTTTATTTATATACCTCGTTAAAGGAGTAGAATTTTCTAGTTAATAATAGTAGCCCGCTCACATTTATTAAAACGATTATTATAACCGACCTACTACTCTTTTTACCCTAACTAACGTTATACTATAATTATAATATAACGATTATATCTTATAATAATTTTTTATTATATAACTTACTTTATAAATATATTATAATAACCGCCGGCCCTAGTAATAAGTAAGAAGGGTTTAACGATTAGTTAATATTACTTCTAGCCTACTTATACTTTTAAATTATAGAACTATACTTAATTCTAATTTACTAATAGGACTACGTTAACCTAACTTAATAGGGCTTATTTAATATTATACCCGCTCTTATAAATAATAAAAAGCTTAATACTTTTATTTTTTATATAATAAGATATTATTATTAAAATAGCTTAATAAGCGAGGAGCTATAAAAGGATTTTAAAACCGATTTCTAAAGCTAAGAAGTAGGGGATTTC
Organism: Colletotrichum lupini; assembly: GCF_023278565.1. NCBI lineage: Eukaryota > Fungi > Ascomycota > Sordariomycetes > Glomerellales > Glomerellaceae > Colletotrichum > Colletotrichum lupini. The sequence goes on from NC_064678.1 coordinate 6,271,568, forward strand.
TTAAGAATAGAAAGTATAATTCTTAAAAAGCTAAGAGACTTTTTTATAAATAATAGTATTAATTTAACGATTAGAAATCGTAGTTAAATAATAAAAAAGATCGCTAGTACCCTTAATACTTAATACTTCCTTACTTAGACTTCCGAGGAGATCGTAGCTTATTATAATTATACTGAATATTTTAATATATTATACTACGATTTTTACTTCTTTTACTTACTACTTCCGTAGTTAATAAATACTAATAATCTTATTTAATAAGTTAAAGGAATAATAAGGGAATTTATATAACCCTAACTTACTTAATCCTAATAATTAAAATTTCGACCTTAGCCTTACTATTAACTAACTAACCTACTACCTCTTTAAAAAAAAGAGGAGGAAGAACTAGAGAATAAAGTTATTATTACTTAATAACGAAATTTACCCCGTTAAATATTATACTTTAATATAGAAATTAAAAACGATATTATACTTAATACTTACTAATTAATTAACCTTACTAAGCTTTACGACGATAAGAATAAGTATAATAACGAGAAGTACGATATTTTTAATAAGAAGCTCTGGATTTTTAAAATATTATACTAATAGGTAGGAATTAGTAAACGATACTATTCCGGTACTTTCTTAAATATACTTAAAAAAAGGGTATTAACCTTTTATTTTAACTAACTTAGTAATATTTCTAACCCGCTTAGCTTCGACATAATATACTAAAGGACCTAAGAATACTTCGAGCTACTTATGAGTTATTAAAACTACCTCGCTAAGCTCTATAACTTTTATTAATATTCTATAATTTACGAGAACCTAAGTAAGTTGAACTAATAGATTTTATAAGCGCTAATTAACCGTATTATAATCCTTTACGAGGCACTAACTACTTAAGGATCTGTTTTTAATATAAATAACTAACTCCTTTATTATATAAGTAGTATCTTAAAATATAAACTTACTATACTTAACTTAGTACTTATATTTATTAGTATCTATTACTAGCTTAGTATTTTAATTAATATTATAGAGAGAGAGCGCAACTATAGTAAGTAGTAATAGTATTTTTAAAATAGTACTTATAACAAAGAGGTCCCCGCTATTTATTAAACTAACCGCACTTATAGTAACTTTAGTAAAAAGACCTAATTTAATAAGTAGAATTAACGCGGCCGTAGTACTACTAATAAAAAGTATTTTATTTATTATAAAACCGGCTATTAGTTAACTAAGTACTTAGAAAAAGAGCGAGGTTAAGTATATAAAAAGTATAAAAAAAATAAAAAAAAATAAGAGGTCTATACTAAGCTTATACTTATAGTTCCTTATTTTTTATAAGGGAACTGCCCTTATTAACGACGACGACGACGATAATAATACTATAATTTAATACTTTAATAGCCTCGATTTTGATTATAAAGATAATTACGAGGACGAAGTTTAGATCTTAATAATATACCTTACGACTACTATTAATAACAGAACCCTTATAAATATTCTTATTACTTAAGTAATAGAGTATAGTCTTATTAATACTACTTTTATTAATAAGTTAACTAAGCTTATAAAACTAGCGACCTCTTTTTCGTTAAATAAAAAGTACTTATTAAGGGACTTTTAAAGTATTATACCTAATACTAGCGCTATAGAATTTTTAATTACGGGCTACTTTTAATTCCTCGTATTATAGTAGCGATAACCCGAAGTTATTCTTAATACTTTTAGAGCCGGCGAGGTAGGTATTTAATTTAGTAATAGCGAACCCGTAAAGTTATTAAGATCTACGGTTATTAATACCCTATTTAATAATATTACTTTTTACGTTTTACTAACTAATACTCCTTTTTTATACTACTTAAGGGATATAAATAAGCTAGGAGTATATTTTAATAATATTAATAACTTATTAGTTAAGGGAGATATTATAGTACTTATTATTTATAAATAGGGATACCCTTAGCCTTTACTCTTTAATAATAAGAAAGCTATTATTAACTACTTAATAAAAGGCAAATTACGTTACTTATATCGGCGCTTTAGCTACTCTTTAGTTCTTTATCTCCTAAAGCTACTCTAATAGTTTAATAACGATATAAAAATCGTAGCCCTCGAGAAGCTTATAAAGATTTACTAATAATACTAACTTAACGCTACTACCCCTAGCCGATTTAAATTTACCCTACGAAATAATTACGATTTTAATTATAAAGTCGTAATTAACGTAATATACTTAATAAATTATAAAAGTACTAATTAATTAGTATTTTACGTCGTTAATACTATTACTTCTTTTTAAATAATAAGGTTCTTTACGGATATAATTACGAAGTATATATAGGAGGCTTTTTAATTATATTAGATCGACGTTTATTTCGGTCCGCTAGATTAAATTATTATAAATACTAATAAGAACTTTAGTGCTATAGAGTTTAAATTCTTTACTAAATCTATGTTTATTAAGGTTAAGGAAGTACCCGTTAAAGCTTATAATAGTATTAATAAAGCTAAGAGATACTACGTAGTACTTAAAAAAGTATATAATATTATTTAAAATAAGTACTTATTAATAAGCGCAGAGGCTATACTTTAGGCCGTAATTAAAGTAATTAATAATATAGTTAGCTTAAATAGCCTCGTTTTAATACTCTTCGTTTTTAAAGCTTTTTTGCGCACTTCTAACGAATCTCTACCGTTACTAAATATTACTTAATATATAGAGGTAGTTAAAAAAGTAATAAGGGAAGTCCGTAAACTTTATATTAATAAGTAAGTAAGCGAGGTACTAGCTACTTAAAACGGACTAAATATCTCTTATATTATTAATTTATTATTATAATTAGATATTAAAATCTAGTAAGAAAGTAAGGGATAAAAAGGCTTATTTAAGCTTATTTTAATAAATAGTACTACTTACATAATAAAATTACCTTACGGCCTAATAAGCTTCTAAGCTACTATAATTAAACCTTAATATTTAAAAGAGGTCGACCCCGAGCTACTAGTTACGATAATAAAGTATATTAACTGCTTATTAATCCCCGTAGTTAACTAGTTAACTAATAATAGCGCCGCTATAAACGAAGTTTTTAATAAAATCGTCGTTATAATTAATAATAACCCTTTATTATAGAGTAAGAGGACTAAAAAAATATTAATATAACGTAGCTATAGTAATACTTTTATAACTACGACTTACCTTATATTTAAGGAAAAAGTAAATCTTAAGCTAGTTACTAAGCTCCGTAATAAGGGTATTATTATTACCTTAAGAATACCTTTTATAAAATTTATTAATAAGGAGCTTTTAGGACTAGTAGAGAGAGGGGTAATTAAATTCGTTTAATTTAGCCTTAAATATAAGGATATAAGGATATTTAAGTTTTAATTCGTTAACGAAATTAAGAACTTAGGACTTAACCTTATCGAAAAGTCTTACTTAGTTATATAAGGGTATAATAACGAGAGGAAGAAGGAAATCTTTATATAATTATTAATAATTTAAAAAACTAATTAACGTCTAATCCTTACCCTAGCCCCGACCCTAATCTGGGAAGGCTATATTATTTAGTTACGAGATATTACTTAAGTATATATATAATTAAGCTAACCTCTTTATTATAAGGTTTTTACCTAATTACTAGCTCGGATTTATTATTTATACCCTAAGGGCACTATTTTATATATTATATAGCTATTATATAGTTTTATAAAATCTAATACTTATTAGTAAGTAATATATAGTAAGTATTATTTAAAAATACTCTAAATAATAATATTTACGTTCGATCTATACTTATCAATCTTAATAAGAAAAAGCGGATTATTCGGTATTATTAATATATAGACTAATAATATTATTAGATTATTAAATAAGACTTTTAGCTAAAAGGAAGAAACCGAGCTTAAGCGTACTAAGCTACTAGCTAAATTAAAATAATAACTATTAGCCGACGAGCCGCTTATCTTTAATAGTAGGATTATTTTATTAAAAAGTATTAATATAATACTTAGATAGAAGAACTAAGGGAAGAAGCTTAAGTAGGTTAACCCCTTAGTATTAGATATTAAATAATTATTTATTAAGTAGTAAGCTCGAGGTACTTATATTATATTAATTTACTAACTAGAGATAGCTTTTAATACGTTATTTACTACTTAATACTAAGTAGATCCGTCGTTTATTAACTACGCTATGCTAAACCGTTATATTAAATAATAAATAGATTACTTAGACTAAGGGCTTATATTCGTACTATTAAATCTAACTATAACTAAACTCTTTATTTTCGTAAATAGGTTATTTATAAATAATACTAATTATACTTTATAACTAGGTTATATTATTATTTTTACGAATACAAAATAGACTAATAAGAGCTTTATAATTAATAATAATATTATTTACTATAGCTTTACGAAAAGTAAAAGGATTACTTAGAGCGTACTAGTATTAGAGGTTTATAAAATAGTTATAGGTATTAACGTTACTTATACTATCTTAACTACTTTAAACCTTATTACTAAATAACTTAACGTTCTAAAGATCCTTATTATAATCTATATAGATTTATATATATTATATAAATACCTTATTAAGCTAGGTATTACGAAAGAAAAGCGCTTTATAATAAATATTATAATACTTAAGTAATTATATAAACGCCGCAAGCCTTATAAAATCTATTAGATTAGTAGCGACGATAACTTAGCTAACGAGTTTATAAAAAGTATACTAAATAAGTCCTTTAAATAATTCGTTAATAAAGGAATTATTATAGTTAAGATAGAAGGATAGGTAATACGTAGTTAAAATAGTAATATATTATAAGTAATAAGTCGTTTAGCGAACGTATATACTTCTTAAGCTTTAGCTTAGAGAGAAACGTACGTATTTAGGGCGTAATTAGACTAATAAAAAGCTCTTTTTTAATTACGCTAGATTTAACAATTTCCGAGGAGTTTAGGTATATAAATTATATATATTAAAAGATTAAGAAGTAATTAGAAAGAGGGGATATTAAAATTTTTATATAAATAATTATAGCAGAAGCTATATTAAAATTTTAGTATACGGCTTTAAGTACTTCTAAATAGGAGATTAACTATAGATTCTATTACTAATTTTTATTAACGGGGGACCTAGCCCCTATTCTAGCCTTTTTTGCTATAAAAGTAAAAGACTATTAATATTGGATTACGAGGTAAAAAAGGGGCCTTATTAAGTAGTTAGGTAGGGGTAGTAGGTAGGTATTCTGGGCCCGTGTAGACGGACCCTTCTACCTACCTATACCTACTGAGGGACCGCGGGCTCTGCCCACGATCTTCCCCTCCTATACACACACACACGCAATAGACCTATACTGACCTATTGACCTAGTCGCGACCCAAAAGGTCTGACCTGCCTACGTGTATACCAACACTTATGAAACAGTATCGGTGGCAAAAGCCCCTTGACGTGCTCGTTCTTATATTTCATTACTTCCAAAGTTCTCCGAAGATTGGGCCTATTAATACAGTGAACCTCCATCCCGAGAGCAGCTGCCTGTCTCGCGACGGTCTGGCCGATGGAACCCATGCCAATAATGCCAATTTTCTTTCCAAAGGGATCGACTGCGTTCTGAGACGAGTGCCTCAAGGCTGGCCAGAACTGCTCGTCGCGGAGCATTCGCTCGTAGCGATTTAGCTGACGGAATACTGAGATGATGAGATAGACCGCGACCACGGCCGTCGCCTCGCTCCCGCCTGTGGTGTTGAAAAACTCTATGCCACGGGCATTGAGTCCCGCAACATCTTCTTCGTCGAAACCATGTCCGAAGTTGACAATCATCTTGAGAGTTGATGGAAGATGTGGCAAAGCCCGTCTGGTCCAGCCCATGCCCAATTTCTCGTTGTCGGGCGGAGTATTGATGCCGATTCGCATGATTCCGTCAATGCTCTTGCAGGTGCCGGAAGTCATGGACTGGTAAAAGTCTTGTACTTTGGATAGTCGTACATTAGAGTTTCGTACCGTGAGCTGAATTCCGCCCATACTTTGTCAGGTATGACGTCGCGAGGTGAGCCGATTACGAGGATCTTGCGTTTTTGCTGCATGTTTGGTAAAGTTGAGTGTGCCTAAATGAATGGTAACATCAAGGAAGAAAGGAAAGTCCAACTGGTGGAAATACGATTCTTTGCATGGGACTTATTGCACCAGACTGCAAGATCTCGTCGTATTCTGCAGTACCTTCTCGTCTCCTTTCTCATGCTAATGTCTAATTTCGTGTAAGTCAGCTCTCTCGTTCCCAATTTCCTTTTTCGGTAATATCTCGAAGTGGACTTTTGTATCGGCCCCCACGCTGCATCACTCGTAATCCGATCTCGCTTGACGTGGGTCTCGGTGCGACTAGACTCGACTCGGAAAGCCCAACTTCCCCTCTTTCAACACCAAAATTAGCGCCCAGAGTCAATTGTTGCAGCTGGTGATAGTGCTAAAAGAAGCTCGATTGTAGTCGAAAAGCCAGTTCTTTGCTGACTAAGGACGTCGTTTCTATCGCCACGATGGTTCCTACTCCAGCACGCCCGGTGAACGATACCAATGAAGCACTAGCTAGCTTCTATGCAAAGTCCGTGAAAAATGAGAGACACCCTTGCACTTTTGCCTCGCTAATCTGGAAGACAGGGTTGATGAGCTTGAGAGTGTCTTCATCGATAGTACGTCCAAACAGTTACTTTTTGCTTTGGCTGAAAGGACCATATTTAGTTAACTATGACTTCGTGTAGGACTTGGAGACGCCATCAAGATTCCCTCAATCTCTGCTTATGCAGATAATAGGAAGGATGTGTTCGCGGTGGGTTAGACGAATAAACCATATGTCATCAAGGCATAGAGATGACAATATCTAATAGAGAAGCAGATGAGTGAATGGGTTGCGACCAAGCTGGAGGCTGTTGGTGTTGAGGTAACACTCAAAGATCTGGGCAAGCAGGAGGGCACAGACCTCGACCTTCCTCCTCTGGTATTGGGACGCTATGGCAGCGACCCCGAAAAGCCAACGGTGCTCGTATACAGCCATTACGATGTTCAGCCTGCGTCTATCGAGGACGGATGGAAGCACGAGCCCTTCGTGATGACGATTGAAGAAGACGGCAAGATCTGCGGCAGAGGAACCTCGGACGACAAAGGCCCTCTCATTGGCTGGATCAACATGATAGAAGCTTTCCAAAAGGCGGATGTAGACGTACCGGCTAACTTGGTCTTCTGCTTCGAAGGCATGGAAGAGACCGCATCGTTTGGCCTTCGGCAGGGCCTGGAGGATGAGGCAGACAAGTACTTCAAGGATGTCGACGTGGTCTGCATCACGGATGTTGTTTGGGTGAGCGACGAGCAGATTAGCGTCCCTCAAGGACTCAGAGGCATCATCTTCTACCTTGTCACCATCACAGGTGCCAAAGTGGATGCCCATAGTGGTGGGTTCGGCGGTCAGATTTCGGAGCCAATGACAGACATGGTCAATATTATGTCTTCTTTGGTGGATGCGAATGGCAAGATTCTGGTCCCTGGGATCTACGACAATGTCCAAGCTGTCACGAAAGAAGAGTACGAGAGCTACCAAAAGCTGAACATTTCGGAAGACTCTTTGTACGGTGGCACAGGGGGTAGAAGCCTCCACGACAATCAGGCTGACGCTCTGGTCGCTCGGTACGTTCACTCGCACTCTACCTCAGATCGATAAGCTAACCTCATTCTCCGCCCCGTAGCTGGAAGAAGCCATCTCTCAGTTTGCACAGGATAGAGAATGCCCTGCCTGGAGCCGGAGCTGTCACATCTATACCTGCTAAGCTTGTCGGAAAGTTCAGTATCCGTACTGTGCCCTTTATGAAGTGGGAGGACATTGACCAGCTGGTGCGAAAACACGTCAAGGACCGTTTCGAGAGTCTAGGAAGTAAGAACCAACTCGAAATTGAGTGTCATCCGAATGATTGGTTCTACGAGGAGGCGAGCCACTGGAATTACCAAGCCGCGATTCAGGCAACACGAAACGTGTGGGGCGTTGACCCTGCTTTGACCTGTGAAGGTGGAAGGTTAGCCTTTACATCGAACCTCAGCGCGATAGACTAGCACTAACTTTACCCAGCATACCCATCGCCTTGGACTTCAAGAAGACCTTGAAAAAAAATGTGCTCCTTATGCCTGTTGGTCGGCCTACCGATGGACAACATTCCACTAACGAGAAGCTGGATAAGAGCAACTAGTAAGTCGATATGCAGCATCAAGGTCTGGAGTTCCACAGGGGCTAACTCGCTCTTCAACAGCATCAACGCCATCAAGCTCTACGAAGCTTATCTCAAAGAGGTCACAAACTTCTGGCGTCAAAGCAAACACAATTTGTAATTGACTGCTAGAAATAACGATGAGCTGCATTCTGCGTCTAGGCTCCCTTAAACAACGGCCTTAAGCGGTAAACTTGAACGAGCCAATATCTGCCATCGTATCTTTGCAAGTAAGCGAGCAGCTAGCGCGGGGTGCACCGGATTGCCGTAATAGGCAATATTGAACGACGGGTGAGGGGCAGAGAAGAATGCGGGGCACGGTTGAGTTAAGCACCCGAACTACGTCTACGAATACCTTACTTAGAATCATTCAAATTCAAGAAATCATTCGCTTGCAGGAATGATAATAGGCCTGATTGCCAGTCTCTCTTTCTGACAAACAGCAGCCAAGCTTCTCTTCCCACGCGCGGACGACGTTCGCTCGCAGTTGCACCATGTGTCTAACCAACGTTGTCACAGATGTCAACACTAGCTCCAATTTTCAAGACTTTTCGACCCAGCATACGGCCCTTGACTTGACGATTGACTTTGACCGTAAGATCTTGATTGGTCAAACTTCAATTACTGGCCAAGCACGGGTTCATGGTCTCGCCGAAATTGTTCTAGACACAAGCCATGTCGTTATCAAGGGAGTAAGCTATCGAGGAAGAAAGGCTGCGTGGACATTGAAGTCCGACGATGGAGAGAATGGTAGTCCATTATGCATTGAACTTGGAAGACGCTATGGTGAAGGGGAAACGATTGAGCTCACAGTACGTTGAATTGTCAATCCTGCTGTATCATCAATGATGGAGTTGGCAAATTTAGTCGCTGGCAAGGTCGACTTCGAAACTACCGAGAACACCACGGGCCTGCAGTGGCTTAGCCCCTCGCAGACAGATGATAAAGAATACCCCTTCATGTGTGAGTGTTGGGCTGCATTGCGACTTGTCGGTCTCAGCTGATGGTCGATAGTCTCCCAGTGCGAACCGGTTCATGCTCGCTCCATTTTCCCGTGCCAGGACACACCCTCCATCAAAAGCACTTTCGATATAACGATACATTCAATACTTCCTGTCGTAGCGAGTGGTGTTCCTGAGTCTGAGTTGATCTTCCCACCAATCACGGACACGGCCGAACAGAAGACCTACAGATTCAAGATGGAGATTCCAATCTCAAACTACCTCTTCGCCGTAGCAAGCGGGTAAGCCTTTCGAAGAACGTCCTCACATATTCAATTACTTACACAGCTCTTGGAAGGAATTTGGCGGGAGAGAAGATTGGACCCAAAAGCTATGTTTACTGCGCCCCTGGTGACTTGGAAGCCTGCAAACAGGAGTTTCAGCCGGACTTGCAGGCAATAATCAAATCTGCAGAGGTAAGTAGCTGAGCCTGAGCAGGAAAAGCCTTGAGCTGACATAATTGCGACGTATCAGAATATCATCTTCGAGTATCCGTGGCCACTTTACAATCTGGTCGTGTTGCCAAAATCGTTCCATCTAGGCGGTATGGAAAACCCAATCTTCAACTTTTACAGCGCCACTGTCGTCTCGGGAGACCGAGAGAATATCTCTGTGGTCGCGCACGAGTTCGCGCACAGCTACAGTGGCAATCTTGTTACTAATGCGTCCTGGGAGCACTTTTGGCTGAATGAAGGCTGGACTGTCTGGACTGAGAGGAACATTGTGCGCGAACTCAGAGGGGACGACGAGGTCGAGCTCCAAGCCATCGTTGGCTGGCAGGACCTTATTCAATCTATTGAATTGTATGGCGGCGAAGACAGCGTCTTCACTAGCTTGGTACTTGAGTTTGAAGGCAAGAGGCCGGACGATATTATGTCCAAGATCTCGTACGAGAAAGGATACACCTTCCTATGCTACCTTGAAGAGACCGTCGGACGAGAGAAGTGGCTCAAGTTTGTGCCATATGTAAGTTTACCATTTTGCTGTCTACAATTTAAAGACTAACAATCCATCACTTAAGTATTTCAGAACGTTTTATGGTGCCGCGGTTGACTCATCCCGATTCAAGGATTGTGTTCTCAAGTTCTTCTCACCCGACGCCGCTGCTACTTCCTCACTTGGCTGCGTTGACTGGAATTCTTGGTTTCACAAACCAGGCGCGCCCCCAAAGCCAGGGTTTTGCTCTGAGCTTTACAAGAAGGCCATCGAATTGGCAGATCAATGGGGCAGTCTCTCGGTCCAATCTGCGTTCAGGCCGTCTGGTAGCGATGTCGAGGGTTGGACAGCGGGACAAGTTTTAGTCTTTCTTGATCTACTCATTGAAAGTCCGCAGCCAATCCCACTCGAGTATTGTAAGCTTCTTGACGAGTTGTATGATGTGGGAAAGTCTAGCAATCTTGAAATCGTCACTCGATACCTTCGTGTTGCGCTCAGAGCCGGCGATCGCAGTGTTTTGAAGCAGACTGAGGATATCCTGGGACAGACAGGCAGAATGAAGTTTGTGAGGCCGCTGTAAGTCGCCTCGACCAGAGCGCAAGTCAATACCATGGCTGACAGTTTACAGATTCAAAGAATTGTTGTCGGTTGACGAAGAGTTGGCGTTGGAACTGTTCAAGAAGTATCAAGACTTTTACCATCCCACTTGTCTCAGACTGATTAGAAATCTGCTTGACGAAGAAAGGCCTTAAGACAACTACATGCTCTCTTTCATGTCAAGGGTTTAGGCATTGCCTCACCAAAATCGGGCATAAGGGTGGGGTGTAGATTCACGGCACATGGATAGATCTATATAGACTTGTACTGACTTTTCAAATTCGAATCTCGGTGATATGACTAGACCAGTCGGATGTGCTAGCATATTAGGGTCGTAAAATCTTAAACTGAGCCAACTTAATGAGAAGCCATTAGACGAGTGTCGGTCCTCCTCAGACCCAAACGTTATGAAGTCGAAATAGACACGCGATCCATCCTTTTGAGTTTGGAGCGTACAGTAAACAAGAAATCTATATACCAATCAAAGTTCCGAACGATGAAGCAAGCGATGCCTTTCACTTTCCTATTTGTGCCAATTTTGGAAGACTTTGCCGGCTAAGTTGGGGTGCAACAGCACGGTCCGCCCCTAGATTTGGATAAGGTTCGTTAACTTTCGGTCGGCGGCGTTTGCCCCCACTGGATTGTTGATCCTAGAACAGTTTCCATTTCGTCGGTAAACGTCGAGAACGTGGCATTGTTGAAACAGTTTCATTCGGTCGCAGCCGCTGTTGGGCTGGTTGTATTTACACTGTTATATGACGACACTCTCCACTATGTTCCCGGTTTAAGTCACGACCGTGATGATGACCTGGCCCTACCACAGTCCGTAGCAATGAGAAAAATGTAATAAGAGCCCAATAAAGACGACATCACTTGCGGCTCGAATACCAAGATAACATACTGCATGTGAAATCTATGAACATATGTATAGTACTTTCCGATAACTACGCGTTGTGACTTTTCAGAACAATTGCCAATCATTCTTAATGGCGCTACCACTGATACGTGGGGTTCTTGGCCCAAGGTCATTTTGAGGATGTCATGAGTTGTCATCGAACTTTCTCAATCGAAGGGCGAATCGTACATAGATCGGGGTTTTGTTTCGAAAAGAAATCTCCGATGCTGGATGCCTTGGTGCTTGTTTCTTCTTTTCTGTCGACAACGAGTCAAGTACCTACTGACTCGGTCTCCGATAAACAACGTTGCCAACACGGGCCAGACTGCCGTTTCCCTTGTTCTGAAGTTGCTTTTTCCTTCCTTGATCATCACTGGAACTGGCTCCATGTTGTTTTCGTCGCCAGCTACGCCACGTTAGGGGCTGGGTAAGGCCGCCGTCGCCGTTGCCGGCTGGGATGGAGTCTCGGATCTGCCCCAAGCCGAAGGTGGGATTCCGGACCCGATGACCCTTTTTATCTTTCCGGCGGCTGTGCATGTTCGTCCCAACTCGCAAGTCGGCATGTGCTTGTCTTGTGCGTGAAACTTTCATTCGTCCAGTAAGCCATCCATTGTATCCACGGATCCAGACCCTCGGTATGTGGGATGCCAGGTGGGATGCTGTCAGGGAAGCAGTAGGTTTTTTAGTATCCATCATGGCCCACAAGACATAGATTACGGGTAGGCAAATCGGGCCTCGGTCGACTTCCATGCTAAGATTTTTACCTTTGGATGAACGCTGCATCATTGACACCCCTGTCCGGCATCCACCGAATGGGCAACTCGAGACGAATAGACGCCGGGGGGCAAATCTTTATCTCAAGCTTCGCCAAGTTTACGATGGGGTCAGCGGATCCCCAAGCCGCATGCGCGGCTTCTTTCGTAGGGCCGTCGCAACTTTTTGCGTAGTTGGTGGATATTTGTTCTTCGGAGCTTGAAGAATCTTGAATTCAAAAATTTCCACTCCGGGTCCTTAGACTCCTAGAGGAGTCTAGGGAGATCCCGAGGTCCTGGCAAGGTCGTGCTGTCAGTATAAGTGAAACTGTCTCCCCTTTCCGCGAAGCATAAAGACAAAAGAGTCTGCTCTTCACCACATTGTTTGTCGCTTTCCCTGCAGATCTTTTCCAGAACTGCCTATCTCTCACTGATCGACATGAAGTCGTCCACTCTTTTCAGCCTGGCCTCGGTCGTTGCCTTCGCTAGCGCATCGCCTGTCTTTCCCGCCCATGGTCACAACGGCCACAATGGAACCTTTTCTAATTCCACTTGCACTTCTATAAACCAGAGAAAGGCATAGTTAGTATCAGGCCTCGCCGGTCAGGCCTCGTCGGTTAAGGGATAGCTCAGGAGGTATAAAGAGGGGGACTAAGTAATAAAAGAGTAGCTTAAGTATATATAGAGCGCTAATAATATACCTCGAGGGAAGGGTAGATTTTAATAATTTATTTTTCAAACCTTAATAATAATTAGCCTCTATAAGCTTTTTTTTTATATTATATACTTATTAATAATTTAAAATCTCTATTTATAAAGGGAACCAAGTTAAAAGCTTAAAATATTAATAAGAACGAGATATAATAAGAGAGCGTAGTTAGTATTATAATAAAAAAAAAAGAATAACTCTTTTTTATCGGACCCCCTAAAGTTATTTCTTTTTTAATAAATAATATAAAAATAAAATATAATAAAACAAATAACGTAGTAATAATATAAAAGGACTAACGTATATAATAAGCGAGCTACCTAGATAAGCGAGCTACCTACCCGATCGTAACTACATTACATTCGTAACTAAAAAGTAGTACTTAGAAAAGTAATTTAATTAAAACTATTTAATATCCTCTTTTTTAAATATTTCTTTAGTAATTTAATATATTTATATATTATAACCGGTATTTTTATAAACGCTATATTATTATTAACCCGTCTTAGTCCTTAGTTAACGACTATTACTTTAACGCGTTTTTTTTTTAATTTAAGTTATTACCTCTTTTTATAACTAAAAGTCTTCCCCGTTAGTTACTATAAGACTTCCTCCTTATTTAAAACGTGTTTTCTTAGCCCTTTTACGTTAATTAAGTAGGTTATTCTCTTTTTAAAAAATCTAATACTCTGATTTTAATAAAGTAATTTAATATATAAATCCTTGCGCCCCCTTTAATAAATACTTAATAGTTTTAATAATCGAAGTTAAGGAGCTATTTTAATAACGGGCGATTCGAGTTTTAATAAGTTACGACTATAATAATACTTTTATTAAGTTATTTAGTATTTAAAAAATCTAGGCCGGTAGTATTATTAAGAGGGATCTTAGAAGTATCGGAGTATATAACTTTACGTTAAGCTTAAATAGTATACTCTTTATATTTAAAAATATAAGCCCGGCTCTTCTAAATCCTCTCTAAATATTTTTTTCTATAATTACTTATATAAATACCTTATAAAATATAAAGAAGAAGTCCTCTTTTATAATATAAATATTATTTTATTATATCTTTTTTTTAATTTCTTAGTTATATACTGTTTTTAAAGGCCTAAAATATTTAATATCTAAAGGTTATAATAAATAAAACGAATAAGCCGGTATATAAAGGGTAACGATATTATTCTCTTTATAATATAACTTAAAATCCATAGAGTAGTAACTTTTGTATTTATTAATAATAAGGAGGTAATATCGACTTTTTATACATAGTTTTATATACTTTTTAAAGTATTTTACTTAATCTAAGCCTCTTTTATTTATTATTTAGCCGTTTTTAGATATTACGATAACCTAATTACGTAATAAACCGGATTCTATATACTAAGTAAAAAGGTAATATTTATTTATAACGATAATATATAATAAGACGTTATAGCCCGACGAGCTAATAGCCTAAATAACTATAACCTATTTACGATTATTAAGCTATATTATTTTTATATTTAAACGCCTTTTTATACTCGTAATAACTATTTTAAATATAATTTAGCTTATTATAAAACTAGTCTTATTAAAGTTATAAATATCGGACTTTATAATACTATATTTTATAATTATATTCGTTATGAAGTAAAACTATGCGTTTATTACGTCTAGGTCTTCGTATTAGGCCCTTTTATAGTCGTACTTATAAAAAAGTTGCATCTAGAGCTATAGTTAGTACTTAATAAAATTAGAAGCCTAGTGCTTTTTAATAAGGGGCGCGTCGTAGTTAATAAGTAGTTAATTAATTATATTTTTTATATTATTAATACGGGGAGGAAACGATTAGGAATCTAAGTCGAGAATATACTTAACTAGCTTCTTTTTTTTAAATATAATTAATTTTTATAAGTTTAGTATAATATCTTATCGTACGAGTATACTTTTTAAATAGGTACTTAAGGTCCTAGGAGGGACTAAATAGATCTTAGTTACTACTTAAATACTTAGTTTTAGGGTTTTTTTAATAGCTTAGATCGCTAAGTTTAACTAAGTTTTTTTAGTTTATAATATTATAATTATATTATAGCGTTGCGTAAGGTAGAAAATAAAAAATAAGATAGTCGTAGTTAGGTAAGTAGCTCGCTTATTTAGGTAGCTCGCTTATTATATACGTTATATTACTAAAAATATTAATAAATTTTAAATAAAATAGCGAACCTCTTATTTTTATTTACTAATACTTAAACTAAATAATAAATAATAAGCTAATAGAACTATAAAAATAGGAACAATAATTAAAAAAAAAATCCTTATTATAATATATAAAGAGCGCTTATATAAAAAACGAATAAATTTAAAACGCTTATAGAGCTCCTTAAATAGCCTAGCCCTTATACTAAGGACTATAGTCCTAATTATAATAGCTTTAGATATTAGCTTTAATATAAATAAGAACGTAAACCTTTAAATTAAAAATAGTTTAATAAGTAAAGCCGTACTTAAAGCGCCGCTTAAGTAATAATAAAGTAACGAGTTCGTACTACCTAAGCCCTTATTTATTAGCTCCTTCTTAATTTAAATAAGCGCTATAAATAAAACGTTTTTATTTAAACTATTTTTTTTTTTAACTTATTATACGTTAATAAATCGGTACGAGATTTATAAAACTTCTTTTTTAATTATTATTATTATTTTAATTTATAAGCTTAATAAATAAAAAAAGACTATAATAAAGTAGTATATATAGTTAGCTACCTAAGTAGTAGTATAAAAACTTCTTAAATATACTATATTTTTAATTACTAAAAGACCCCCGGGTTTATAATAAACTAAGTTATATAAGAAAAACTAGAGACCTTTTTATAAAATAACTTATTTAATCTTACTAATTAAAGAATAGTAATAAATATATAATTAAATAGCGCTTCGTAAAGTTAAAAAAAAAAGTCGACGAGTTTATTAGCCGTATTAATAAGCTCGAAATAGAACTAAAATATATCCTAATAAAGAAATAGAGGATCTTTATATTAATAAGTAAATTATAGCCTAAACTATACTTTATAGTAATATTATAAATAGAACTTCTATAGACTTGTTTATAGTTAATATTATTAATAAGACGTATTAAATAATCCTTATTATTAATAAGGAGCTTATAAACGTCCCCTAGGTAATATTTTAATTTAAATTTAAACAAATTAATAAGAAAATACCGGGGCGCTAATAAGTTAAATACGTAAAGAATACGCTATAACTTACTTAGTAAGGATACTACGTATTATAATTATAAAAAGACTAGCTATATTATAAGGGATTATTTATAATTATAAGAATAGTATTAGTAATACTATAATTATAATAAAATCGGGTACTTTATTAATAATTACTTAAGTATTATATACTATAAATATAATTAAAAAGAGTATAAAGCTATTAGTTATTAATTAAACCTCGCTTTAACTAAGTAATATAAACTAATAATAAGCTCGAATATTATTTTAATAAGGAGAGTAGTTAATAATTAATAAGGGCAGCGCTTAAACGTCCCGACTTATATATACCTAAATTATATATAAAAAAAGCTAAGCGCCCTTATTAATTTAAAAATAAAAGGGAACGTAATTAGTATTAGGCTATTTAATAGCTTTAACGTTAATTTACGAATTTACTTATTACTATAGCTAGTAAATATTAAAAGTAAATAAATAAAAATATTAAAAAGCTACTATTTACGGCTTCGAATTATTAATAATAACTACGTAACGGAGATATAGCTATATTACTTTATAATAACTAATATTATAGTACTTATACTTATCCTCAGTTTTCTTTAGCTAAAGAATATCGACCCGCTAATTAGTTAAAAATAAAAAAAGTAATAGTATTTAATTTACGAACGATATATTTACTTAGACGCTCTAAAAAAGGGGCTACTAAACGACTTAGTTTTAATAATACTTATATATATTATAATTAACTTAGTTATAAATAGCGACGTAATATTAATAAGTATAGCTAAGGATTAAAAGCTATATTACTAAGATTTTAATAACTTATTTTTAAAAAAGAAGGCTATTTTACTATTAAATAGAGTATTATATAATTATTATATTAAACTAAACGATATAGCGCTTATCCCCTAGGGACCTATTTACTTATTATCGAACTATTATTATAGTAATAAGTACTAGGGCCCTATGGGCCCTATAGCTCAGCCTTAAGCTACGAGGCTAAGCTCTTAGTAGTTACGTAACGAGCTAGACCGCTAGGCCTAAAGGGCTAGCTTATTAACTTCTACTTATTATTTTATTTTTTCCCTCTTTATATTAAGTTTTTAGTTAATTAGGTTAATATAATAGCGTTTTAACTTATTTTAAAATCCCTTTTATAATACTACTTAACGTTACTTAATTAACTATTCTCTAAAAATAAAACGATAATATTTTAATTAATTAATTACTAATTACCCCTATTAAAAAAGCGTATAAAAGAGCTAAGTAATAGCCGACCGAATTAATTATATATAAGTAATATAATCGATACTCTTTAAATATATACCCCCTTTACTAAATATAATAATTAGAGAATATAGCTAGAGAGGCTAGGTCTCTTTTTATACTAACGGCTTTTAATAAAATCGCTATTTTTATAAGTCTTAATAAAGCGTTATAAGCCTTAATAAAAGTACTAAGTTCTCGGTTATTAACCTAAAGGTCGTACTATTTAACTAGCTAATAAAGCGCTTCTTACCCTCTATTACTTAGGCTAATTACTTAATATACCTTAGTAACGTAGCTAATTAGCTTACCTTACCTATTTATATTTATAATAATATCCTCTTTAAAAAGAATACTAAGTAATATATTAACCTCGACCTTATTTAAGAACTATATTTTAAAAACGACGGAAAGACCTTATTTAAATAGATCGAATAATAGCAAAAAATATATATTACTTAGTATTAATTAAAGTAGGTCCTAGCGTTTATTATTAACTAGCTAAGTAATAATACTAAGTATTTATATATAATAACCCGTAAAAACCTCGACCTTATATATATTATTATTATAGAGCTCCGTATTATAAAAAAAGCCCTTATTTAAGCCTATATTAGTAATATAATTATAGCTAAAAAGTTAGAGTAATTAGAGAACGGCTCCTAAGCTAGCTCTATTTAAAATATTACTATTTTTAATATGCTAAAGTAATAGCTAGTATACTTAGAAATATAAAATAATTATAAAACTACTCTAGCCTCGTTCTATCTTATTACCTACGGCTCTTAAAAAATACTTAATATACTTACTTTTATAAGTAATAATACTAACTTTAAGTTCGATTATTAGTTTTAATATATTACGAAGCGCTTAGAGAACGCTAATTATAATATAAATAAGTACTACTTAGAGTATATTATTAATAAAATTAAAAATAGCGCTACGGAGTTTATATACTTATTATTAATTTTTAATAAGATTACTATAGCTAAGTAGCTATTTTATAAGCTTAAGTCGGCTTATACTAGCCTAATTACTATAAATAACGCTAATTATAAGCTAAACGTACTTATAATTACGCTTAAAAACGTTTATTAAAAGCGCTCTATATTTACTAAGCTTGTGCGTATTAATAAGCTTCTAAAGTCCTAATAAAAGCGCCGTTTCTATAATAAATTACTTATATATTTTCGTAACTAGGTTATATTAAAGTATTTAGATAATACGGCTATTTTTTAACAATATATTAAATACGTTATTTAACTAGCTAACGTAATATAGCCCCCTTTTATAAAGGACCGCGCGGTTAAGGCTTTTAACTAAACTTATTAAACCTTAAGTAAAAATAATAAAAGTAATAGAAATAACGGAAATAATAAAGATATTAAAAGTACTAAATAGGACCGAGGTTATACCTCTACTTATAAAACGATCCCTAAAACCTTATATTAAAAGCTTAAGGATAGTGATACTTATTTTATTTATAATAATACTAAATATATTTTTAAGGACTATTTTAAAAAGTTAAAAACTATTATAGCTATTATTAATGCTATTATAAGCCTTATTAAAATAGAGTTAGGTTTAAAAAACTAAACCCCCTAATAAAAATAAACTCTTAGCTAGGGGATATATATAAAAAAGATAGAAAATTAGTAATTAATTTAATAAACTTATAAAATCTTATAAAGGGTTAGCCCCTTAAAATAGAGCTTATATTAATATTTAATAAATATAAAATTTACTTAAGAGCCTTATTTAATACGGGAACTAACGGGTACGGATTTATAAATAACTACGTAACCCCTCTACTATAATAATTTTATATAGCCCTATTTTATAAATTACTATACTTAATCCCTATTACTAAGTTTAATAAAGAGCGATTAAATAATATTAACGTAATATAAATTACTAACCTATATATTAATTAATAAGTCTTTTTAAAAGCACCCCTTTTTTAGCTTAATATAAGTTATTACGACCTAATTTTAGGGCAGAAGTAGTTCGAATATTACGAGATAAACCTTAATATTCGCTACTAATAGCTAATATAGCCTAAGGACTTATTATTATAAAAGACGTCCTTTATTATTATTAAAGATATTGAGGACCTATATACCCTAGAAATTATTAATATATAATACTAAATTAATACCAATTATTAATAAGACCTATTTAAAATAAATATAACTTATTATAATTAAAAACTTTAGTAGTAGCGAGCGAAGGGTATACTAATTAGGATATTATTACGCTTATTAAAAACGATAGCCCGTTAAATATAGTAATTAAATAAGGCTAAAGATATAAGGAAAATAGAACGCGCCCTTAATAGTATTATTATTACCTTTATAAAGAGGGTTAGATAAAGGAAATTATACTTAGTAGCGTTATAAATAGATATTACCTTTATTAATACTCCTATATTTAAAAAAAACTTAAGGTAGAACGACGTTAAAATAGGCTCTATATTATTTTATAAACTAAATTATATTATAAAAAAAAAAAAAAAAGAGGCGGACCCTTTATATAACGACGACTAAGTTACTTATAACCTTATAATAACTAACTTATTAAAGTACTTACGGCCCTAGACTAACGTTTTTAATAAAGTAGCTAGCGATATACTTATATTTTATAAGCTATATAATTATAAAATCGAGCTCTTAAATAGTAATAAAAAGAAGTTAACTTACTACTTTTTATATAAGTAGTTAGTATTAGAGCTAGAGGCTATAAGAGCCTATTTATTAAAGTACTTATAAAAGGGATTTATCGAGCTAAGTAATACTCTTTTTATATTACTAATGCTATTTATAAAAAAGTACGATAATAGTCTACGCTTTTATATTAACTTTTATAAGCTAAATAAAGTTATAAAAAAAATCCGCTACTTATTACTACTTATTAATAAGACCCTTACGTAACTAAGTAAGGTAAAAGTATTTATTAAGCTAAATATTAAGTAGGCCTTTTACTATATTTACCTCGACCTAGCCTCCGAGGACTTAATAATATTTAAAACCCGCTACGGGGTATATAAGTATAAAGTAATACCCTTTAAGCTTTATAATAGGCCTATTATATACTAATAATATATAAATAAAATACTAATAAAGTACTTAGATAACTTTTATATAGCATATATAAATAATATCTTAATTTTTTTAAATAACCCCCTCTAGTACTAAGAGCACGTTATTAAAGTACTAAATTACTTATAAAAAGTAGGCTTATAAGTAAATATTAAAAAGTACGAATTTAGTATTACTTTTATAAAATACCTAGGCTTCGTAGTTTTTATAAAAAATATATAGCTTAATAAAGAAAAAGTCTTTATAATTAGAGATTAAAAGCTATTTATATTACTTAAGGATATCTAGTTTTTTTTTAAGTTTTATAATTTTTATAAAAGATTTATAAGGGATTACGGCTACCTAACTAGGCCCCTTACGAAACTAATAAGTAAAGGAGTTCTTTTTAACTTTAGTACTAATTACGAAACGGCTTTTAAAGCTATAAAGCTAGTATTAACATTAGCGCTAATTTTTTATTATTTTAAACTAGAGCTACTAACGTAACTAAAAACTAACGCTTTTAACTTAGTATATACTAAAATACTATTATAATAATAAAAAAATAATAAGTTATAGTACTTAGTAACTTTTTATTTAAAAATAATAAGCGGCGTAGAGCTTAATTACGCTATTTATAATAAAAGAATATTAATAATAATACTATATTTAAAGGAATAGCGCGCGGAGCTTATAAGCTATAAGTATAAGTTCGATGTTATTATAAATTATTAACTACTATTATTCTTTATAACTAAGTACTTATTTGATTTATAATAAGCCCGCTAAGTTAATATACTAACGGACTTTAATTTTTAAATTTACTATTACTTAAAGAAAGAGAACGTATTAATTAACGCCCTATTATAAAAAATAAAGGATATCCGTACTTAGTAAGTACTAAAAGAGGCTAATAAGACCTAAGTCCTCTTATTACTAGGATTATTATCCCTTAATATTATAATAGAACTATAGACGCTATTAAATATTATAATTAGTTAACTATAATTTATAATTAGCTCGCTCTTATTAAAAAATAAGCTCTAAGGGTACTTATTGATAAAATAGATTTTAAAGCTTAATAAAAACCTTATTATAGCGTCCCTCGTATTAATACGAGCGCTAATAGCTAAAGGGTACGAGTACTAATTTATTTAAAATAATAAATTATTAATAATAAATAAGAAGCTCATAGTACTTAAGAAAAAAAACCTTCGTACTATAATTATTCGCAAAGTCTATAAATAAAAGCTCCTCGCTTACCTAAGGCGTAATAAAGTTATAAAAATAATTAAATAGTAATACTACTAGCCGGGCCTAATAATAAATACTTATTAATACGTATAAAATTACTATACTTATTACTAATTATAAAAGCTACGTAATAAGCCCTTAAGAGAACTAAGGCTACTTCTAATACCCAACTACCTATAGTAATATATTTTTACTAACTTTATAACTATTTTTACTAATTAAAAAGGATTCGATAATATTTAAATAGTAATAAACTACTTAGGTAAGAGGGTAATATTTATTCTTTATTATAAAACTACTATAATAAAAAATATAAACTAAATATTTTATAAATAGGTACTACTTATCTTTAGCTTATTAAAAACTATTATATCGAACCGAGGCCCCTAATTTATCTCTAACTTCTAGGGGGAGCTTTATAAAATCTACGGGGTTAAGCTATAGCTATTAACGGCTAACTACCCCTAGATAGATAGTTAAATAAAAGTACTAAACTAATATATCCTATAATAATTAAGACTACTAATTAACTAATATTAAAATAACTAAAATAATATATTACCCGTAGTTAACTTTATTTATATTACCTAGCTTAGTAAGATTATAAGGCTATTACTATATAAAGTAAAATTTAGTTATTAGCTATAGCTCTCTTTTAACTAATCTAAATAAACTTATTAATTCGGCTTTATAAAAAAAAAGCTAAACCGTACTAATATATAGCGTATAGCTTAGGGAATATATAAGGCTTAAGAAATTATTAAAAATAATATAAAAGTTATTTAAGTACGATACAAGAAGTATACTAACTATTACTAATACTTAGATAACTTAAAATTAAGAAACTAAATCTTCGTTAATACCTCGTATTAAAAGTTTACTAATATAAATAAACTATAATAGCTATAAGCCGGGCTATAGCCTATTATTAATACTAAATAGGGGGGTATATAGATTATAAAACTATTAATAAGTAACTAAGTATACCCGGTTTTTTACTTAAATAAGCTAAAAAAAGCCGCTAACGACCTACTACCTAAGTAGAACTAAAACTTATTCTTACTAATTATTAATAATAATAGTAAATTAAAGTACGAGGTCTTAGAGGTTATTAAATTACGCTTATATAAAAGAAAACTATAGTACTAAGCGGATTAAAAAGGGTATAATACGGATCCGACTTAGTATAATATAAAGAGCTTTAAATATACGTTAATAGCGCTCTAAGTGTTTTATTATTAATACTTAATTACTAAGGGCCCGTTATAAAACTTAAATATATAAATAAAAGCCGCCGTAGCTAATAATTTGCTATTACTAAGGGATAATAATAATATAATAGTAGTAATTATAGTTATAAATTTACTAAAATAAGGGGTAATTTAGAAATTTATTTTTTAGTATTACGGATAGCGCCCTTTAGTATAGAGGGGGGGGTAATATTATAATAATAAGTACTAGGGCCCTATAGGCCCTATAGCTTAGCCTTAAACTACGAAGCTAAGCTCTTAGTAATTACGTAACGAGCTAAACCGCTAGGCCTAAAGGGCTAGCCTACTAGCTTCTATTTACTATTCTATTTTTTTCCTCTTTATATTAAGTCTTTAGTTAATTAAGTTAATATAATAGCGTTCTAACTTACCTCGAGATCCCTTTTATAATACTATAAGCTCGAGATCTTACGTAACTATTTAATAAAAATAAAGGCTAGGGGCTAAATATGCCCCTTTATAAGCCCGGCTAGAGTACTTATCTTTTTTATACTTAAGAAAAGAGGAGAGCTATAGTTTTATATTAATTATAAAGTAATTAATAAAATTATATAAAAAGATAGAACGCCGCTATTATTAATTAAAAAGATACTAAATAGACTATTTAATACTTCTGTTTTTACGAAGCTAGACCTTAAGAATGCGTACTACTATATACGTATAGCTAAGAGTAATAAGTAAAGAATAGCTTTTTATATTAAATATAAGTAGTTCGAGTACTTAGTTATACTTTTTAAGCTAATTAACGCGCCCGCGACTTTTTAAGTATATATTAATAACGTTCTAAGTAGCTTAGTTAATACTATTTATATCGTATACTTAAATAATATTTTAATATATAATAATAACTACGTAGTATATAAAGAGTATATATAGAGCGTATTATAAAAATTATAATAATAGAACTTATATTTAAATAGTAATAAATACGAGTTTTATATATTATAAATAGGATTCTTAGGGTATATTATATTTAATAAAAATATAAAAATAGAACTTATACGTACCGAAACTATAGCAAATTAGCTACTTTTAAAAAGTATTAAAAATATATAAACGTTCTTTGGATTTATGGGGTTTTATTATAAATTTATTAATAACTATACTAAAATAATAGTACTTTTAATAGACTTATTAAGGAAGGTAAAACTAGGATAGTTAGAGCTATTAATACCTACTATAAAGTTATTTAAAAAGCTACTAATAGTATTTATTAACGTACTAATATTATAATATTTCGACCTTATTTTACTTATATAGTTATAAATAAACGCTTTAGCTCGAGCTATTAGCTTAGTAATTACGTAATTATTTAAAAGTAATTAGTACCTAATTACTTATAAATTAAGGAAATTAACGGATATAAAGAGCCGTTATAGTACGAAAAATACGGAGCTACTAGCTATTATAAACATATTAAAAAACTAATAATACTACCTCGCTTATAACTAAGATTAAGTCGTAATATTTATAAATTATTTTAATTTATAGTTTTTAAATATAAAGAAAAAGCTAAATAAAAAATAGCTATACTAATTAAACGAACTTATAACGTTTAATATTAAAATTAAGTTTAAACTAAGTATAAAAGACTTAGTAAATAAATTATTACGAAGACCTAATTATAATAAAAGTAGTAATAATAATAGAATAAAAGAGCTATTATTAAAAATAGAAGAAAACCTCTATAATATTAAAAACTTATAAGAGCCCTTTAGAATTATAATAATAAAATATATAAAAACGAGCTATAAGAGCGGTTCCTAAGTAAAAAGGATAATAAATATTTTAAAAGCGGAACTAATAATAATATAGAAAAGTAAATAAAAGAGGTTAAGAGCTTTAGCTTAAGGGAACTCCGAGGAGTATTTTAAAAAGTATAATAAAGCTACGAACCTAGGGTATTAGAGTTATAATATAATATTTAAAAAGCTATTTAAACTTATTATTAAAACTATAAATTATAAACTACTTATTTTATAAAATTTTAATATAATAAAAGTACTTAAAATAATATTTAGTAAAGAGAGGTTATTAATAATAAATCGATTATAAGCTACTTAATAAGAAAACGTTTTTATAAAAAATAAACAATAAATTAAAAAGAACTAATAGCCTTATTTAGTTAAGAAAAAATAATAATAGAGCTAAGTATACGATTCGAAAGGGCTATTATATTATAAGAGCCGCGCTTATATATTATTATATAAGGGGTTAAAAAGGGAAGTTATTAAAATATATTATAATATACTTACGGTAGGACATTATAATATAAAATAAATAATAACGCTACTAAAATACTATTATTATTAAAATAGAGTAAGTAGGGATATAAAAAGTTATATTAATACTTATATAATATATTAATAAACAACGCCTCGTTATTATAAGCTATATAACTTATTATACCCCCTACTTACTCTAGTTAAGTTATAATAAAAAATATTACTAAACTTTATTACGGGCTTATTTATATTAATTACGTTAATTAAAAAGCGCCCCTATAACGTAGTATTTATTATAATAAACCGATTTATAAAATATAACGTTTATATTATTACGAAAACGACCCTTATAGCCTAGGGATTTATAAACTTCCTATTTATAAAGATTTTTACTAAGTTTAGAATACTTAAAGGGATCGTTTTTAATAAGGGGTTATTATTTATAAATAAGTTTTAAACTTATCTCTACTACTTTTTAATAATAAAGAGGCGTTTTAGTACTACGTTCTATTTATAAATAAATAGTTAAATAAAACGATAGAACTAATATTTAAAATAGTACTTTTATTATTTTTATATTTAGGACTAATTAAATTAAGTATAGCGTCTTTACTTAGCTAAGTTTATATATAATAATACTTAGTACTTAGTAATTTATAAAGCGCTTATTAAGGCCCTATTTAGGTTCTTATTTATATACTTTATATTAATTTTAACGGGGACTTAAAATAGTTTATAAAATATTTTAACTAAGGAGCGTATAGCTTAATTATAAACTAATTAAAAAGCTTTATAACTTTTTATATAAAAAGTATATAAAGTATATAAATAATAAGTTAATAAAACTAAGATAAATATAGTTATTATATAAAATAAGTAACTAAGTATTATTATTAGAAAAAAATATTAAAAAGTAGCGTCTTAGTTAGAAGTTAGTTAATAAGTATTTAAGCTTATTTAAAGTTAAATTAATAGTTAGAATAATAGGGATCGCTTATTAATTAAATATACTAACGTAATATAAAATATATAATATATTTTATATATCCTTACTTAAGCTATATTAATATTATAAAGAAGCCCCTTAAAAGCCCTTATTTATTAAGGATATAAACGGGGAGCTATTTTATAAAATAGAAAATATTATATAATATAAAGGGCTAAAGAGGAGGTAATAATACCTAATTTAGTAAAAAGAATATAATGATAACGAAAATACGTAAGAGCTAACTAAATATATTAAAAATGTAGCGTTAATTAATATATATAAAAAACGAGTTTTAATTAAATAGCGCGCCCTAGTTTTTAATAAGCTTAATAAAGTAATAAACTAGTTATTAATAATAATAAAAAGGGGGCTATATAGTTATAATTAAGTAGCGTAAACGCGCTAATTATAAACCGTTTTTTTAATTTTTATAATACGTAAAAGGACCGCCCTTATTTATAAAAGGACTACCCTTATATATAAAAGGGCCGCTTTAGTTATTATTCTTAGGGTCGTTATAAAAAAAATAATCTCCTTATTATTAATGTATTTATAAATAATTAACTACGAATATAGAGTATAAGTAGGGTAATTATATACTAACTAAAATATTATTTAAGTAGTATATTTTATTATAAATAATATAAAGTAGTATAATTATAGCGTTATTATAAAATAAAAACGTAGTATAAGAAGAGCTTATAACTATTTTATTATTATTATTATTAATAACGGGGGTCGAGCGGGCCTTTTTATTAGCGCGCTTAAGTACCTTTTATATATTATTAATAGCGATTTAGTAAGTTTACTAAAGTTATAAAATAATATTAATAACCTAAATAATAGTAAGAATAAGGCGATAATGAAATAATAAACCTCTAAATTATAAACGTCGTTATTTAAAACGAATATAATATTTTAAAAAGTTCGTATTATAAATTCCGTAGACTTAGGGACCTAAAATATTATTAATATAATACTTAAAAAAAGTAATAGAGTAATAATAGTACTAAGCGCTTATTATATTTTTATAAAAATAGTTCTACATAGTATATTTTATATAATATATACTAAATTTTAAAAAAGTATTAAATAAAAGAGCGAACTAAGGGTTATAAATTACTAACTTAGTTAATTATAATACTCGGTTTTTAGTTTAAGCGCTTTATATATAACGTAAGTAAAGTAGGGGAGCGGGCGTACTTAGCTAACCCCGATTTTCTTAATATTTACCTTTTTTTTTTAATAAGACTTTAAAACGGTTAGTATAAGTAGTATATAAATAGTAATATATATACGAGGTTAGGGCGAATAAAGGGGATATTAAGCTTTTTAAGCGGACTATTACTATTATTATTACTAAGCGTATTTATAATACTAACGACTATTCTATTATTAATAATAATAACGCTACGATTAGGAACTATATTTATATTAAAACGAGTTAATAATAATTATAAAACGAGTCCGAAAAAAACTTATTTAAATACGGGAAGTATATAAGAATAGGGATTTAAAAAATATTCGTTAATTATAATATTTACGTAATAAGAGAGTAGTATAAATATTAATAAAAATAAGAAATTATAGATAAAAAGGATAATTATAGATAATTATAGATAAAAAAAAAAGAATTTAGAATTGTAATAGCTTAAAAAGGGGTTAATATTAGTAAATAAAAATAGGGTAACGACTACCTAAGTATTAATAATTATAAAAACGGCTTATAAATAGGAGCGACCTAAGTATAAAATTATAAGGTTATTATTTAAAATAAAGGGTTTATACTTAGGCTAACGGGCGCTATTTATACCCGCCCTTATACTATATATTTAAAAACTTTTTAAATAAGGGATTAATATAGTATATATAAACTAAAATAAGCTTTAGGACGAAGCTTAGGGGAGGGAATACTTTATTAAACCTTATTAATTAGGCCTTATTAATTAAGGGATAGCTTAAGGGGTATAAAAAGGGGGATTAAATAATAAAAAAGTAGCTTAAGTATATATAGAGCGTTAGTAATATACCTCGAGGGAAGGGTAGATTTTAATAATTTATTTTTTAGACCCTAATAGTAGTTAGCCTTTGTGAGCTTCTTCCCTATGTTATATACCTATTGATAGTTAGTTATTACTTAAATGTTTTAAACACTTCTTCTAGGAAGATACTAACATTAATAATCAGGCACACTCTGGAGAACCAGGAGAAATCCGACTACCTTCAGGCCGTCAAATGCTTATTCGAATCACCCGCCAAAACGGGCATTAAGGGTACGAAGACAAGATGGGATAAACTTCAAAGCTGCCACGTCGAATAGTCGAACTTCATTCACGGAGTTGGGTAAGCTTTCTAAACAGCCAATCTCGAGTTGTTTTTTTCTAACTCCACATTCAGAGCCTTCCTTCCTTGGCACCGCCTCTTCCTTCGTCTCCACGAAATCCTTCTCCAAGAGGAGTGCGGATACACTGGTGCTCTGCCTTACTGGGACGAGCAGCGCGATCTTGAGGTGTTTGGAACTGTCGAGAAGGCCTCTGTTTAGGGCTCTGATGAGTTCAGCTTCGGAACCAACGGTGTCAACACCACTCAAGGCACCAACTGCGTCATTGATGGCCCTTTCGCCAACACCACCCTTCGCATGGACCAAGTCTACGGCATCGACTACTATGACGAATACTGCCTCTCTCGCGAGTTTAACCAGACTGCCTTTACTTTCGCCAATCAGTCCTACGTCGACGAGTGCTACGTGAAGGAGACTTACAACGAGGCCAACTTCTGCTACGTTGATTCCCCTCACTCTTGTGGCCACCTTGCTACTGGCGGCACCGTAAGTAACCTTCTCAATCCAATCTTCGGCTGTATTTCTGACGCCTGTGATAGATGGAGAACCAAAACGCCAGTCCTGGTGACCCGATCTTCTTCTTGCACCATGCCAACTTGGATCGCCTCTGGTGGGACTGGCAACTCGCGAACCTCTCTTCGCGCCTCACTGATATGAGCGGTCAGCTCATCCCTCCCACCTTCATCATGGAGCAGAACCGCTGGCTCACGCCTTCTGCGGCCTACCTCGACTACGACGGTGATGCAGGCAACGACACCACTCTAAACCACGTTTTGTGGATGGCTGAGATCATCCCTAACAAGACTATCGCTGATGTGATGGATCTGAGATCCGAGCTCCTTTGCACGGAGTACATTGTTGCTGAGAAATAGAAAGAGTGCTTGCACTATGATGATGTGAGATGGTTCATCCCCGAATTTGCGGGTGCAGATATACCCCCCTAGACGTATAGATTTCTCAAGATAATAGACATAAACTTCAAATATCCCAGCTGCCAGCAGATGAAAGCTACATAAATTCGGCGTGATCGGCAATTTACTGTTTTCTTTGACGTCGTTCTTCTCGTTGTAAGCCCGGGTCACGGCAAGCAGCATTGGTGTTGATGCGTGTCTCGGACATACTAAACGTCAGAAAATGGTTGGTCGCTCGGCTTTAGGCAGAATGCATTTCTGTAATCCCGATGATTGAATCCGCCTACCGCCAACAGTCCGACATCCAGCGATCGAAGCCACAAACACTGATCTTAGCGCCGGGAGTAAGCTGTCTCGCGATTCGGGAATATCTATATCAATGTTTCAATAGGCATCGGCGAGGTTGAACACCAAAGATATAAAGCTTGGCATTACAAGGCATCAGGACTTTTTAACGATCGCGATTCAGCTACACTTCACCCAGTGGACATCTTGCCTCGTCTCAACGGTAATCACCATTCAAATAAACAAGTCAACTATCTGCCTAACATGTCATTCCCATATAAGCAAGTACTTCTAGTAGGTGCCACATCGGGCATTGGAGCAGCAATGGCGGATAAGCTTGTCGGAAACGGCGTCAAAGTCGTCGCTGTCGGTCGGCGCCAGGAACGACTAGATGCATTTGTCAAGAAGCACGGCTCAAGCAAGGCAGCCTCTGTCCGGTTTGACTTTACAAATAGGGCAGGTCTCGATGATTTTGTGAAGAGGTCAGTCCCAAGTGCAGAAAATCACTGCCCATAAGCCCCCCGCCCCCGCCCCCTCCCCCACCACGGAATGGATTACTCGACCCGAAGCGTAGAAAGGCCTTGCGGACTTGATGCCTCCATACGGCAAGCATTAGCGACTTACTATACTAACAGTTTAACAGGGTTGTTGATGAGTTTCCCGATCTGGATTGTGTGTTCATCAACTCGGGAATCCAAAGTCAGATCAAGTTGTCAGAACCTAGCAGTGTTGATCTTGATGCCTTTCGGGAGGAGATAAACGTCAACTTCTTGAGCGTTGTCGACATGTCGGTCAAATTCCTTCCGAGACTCCAAGAAAAAGCAATCCCGACAAGTTTGATCATTACCGGCACTCACCTTGCTCTGATTCCGGCAGTGACTTTACCAGCATACTCTGCTTCCAAAGCAGCTCTTCATGCCTTTGTCTACTCTCTGAGACAACAACTACAAGGGTCTAGCACTAAGATCGTAGAGATCTGGCCTCCCTTAGTGCAAAGTCAGTCGTCAAATGTGCTATTTTTGATATCCAGGACAATACTGACAACACCACCAGCCGAATTGCACGATTACATGGGCGAGGAGAAAGGTCGATCGATGGGAATGCCTGTTGACGCGTTTACCAATGAGACATACAAGCAACTTGTTTCGGGCACTGAACATATTCTGGTTGGCTCAGTCGGCCTGGAAGAACCATTCCAGCAGTTGGTAAAGGCAAGACAGAAACAGTCGGATGATCTGTCAAAATTCATGCTCTCACACCCCTAAAGTAGATAGTGAGAGAAGATGCCAAAAGCTTGATAGTCTTGGTGATCCACTCGAATCCTCCCGCTGTTCGATCTTACCGTGGATCAGATGTAACTTAGGTCACAATGGAACAACATTGAGGTGGCCAAGCGTGTTCAGAATGTCATTGAACCATCTTTGCAGGATAAGTGGTCATCCCTGGCGATGATCATTTGATACTTAATTCTTGGGACAATACCTAGATCCTAAGTGAAGATCACGCTTTACATGTGCACGCAAATCTTGTAAAAACATGGTTTGGCTATAGGGTCCCATAACACTTGGCTGCAGTTTGAAACCTCAGGTTCTTGCTATTCTCTTTTACGTGACTTGTTCTGATTATTGACGACATATTTTTACATCTCGACACGCCTATTTCAGCAACAATTGCCACGATCACTTTAGCCGAATGAGAAATCGACACAGTGTCATGTTCTAGCGATTTGAGTGTACTTGCTATTTTCAGACTTGATCAAATACATGTAACTCAATGATAGGTAATCATGGCCTAGAAGTAGCTGGGTTGCAACGCAATCAAAGTACTGACTTTTGGCGCTTCGCGTACCCGCTTTCCCAGAACCCAGGCCAGTAATCAGGAACTTCCTCAAGGATAAACCTCGAAAGAGCTGCGCTGGTCTCAGCCGGCTTCTCCATGTTTGCCCAATGTCCAGCTTGAATAGTCACTTCGGTGAGGTTGCTACACGCCTGGCGCATTGGCTCGGCTAGCCGGGTAGTCTTGGTCTCGCACACGTAGTCGAATGCTGCATGAATGAGCAAGGCAGGCTTCTCAAATTTGCCATCGTTTGGTGCCTTTGAGTTGAACTCGTGGTTGCGCTCATGGTTCATGTAGTAAGCTGATCCCGGCCAGTACCCCGTCTTCTTCATCGCCTTAGTGAACTCATCAAAGACCTCACCCTCGAGGAGGGGAGCTGGAATTTGATCTGGGGATGGAGGTTGTGAGATCCCGCCAAACCATCCTCCGTCCTTTCTGACAGTGGAAGTGAATGTGGGCTTAGGGGGATAAACTGGCTTGCCCGGTTGCCACAAAGCCTTGTTGATCCCCTCGATATCTTTCTCATACCAGGCGACAGCCTTTTCAAAATCTTCTTCGTAATGACGCATGTAGTCCCATTGTCCGTAGGGGTATTGGTCTTCGGGATAAACCTGGCGGTCGACAAGGGCCAGTATTGCGTTCAGCCCCAAGTCAAGTGTGCGATACGGAACACAGACATTCACCAGGGCCTTGACAACTTCCGGACGCTGTGCTGCAACAGTTGAAACGCACGGGGAACCCCAGTCATGACCGATCCAGACGGCCTCCTTCCGACCAGTGTGTGCGAGGAGTGCTAGTAGTCCTTCGAGAATACTCTGCTGGGAGTAATCCTCGATAACTTTGCGAGCTGTCGATTTGCCGTATCCGGGCATGTCCGGCGCGATGGCCCGGAAACCTAGAGCGCTGAACTCCTCAAGCTGAGGTTTCCACGCAAGTGAAATCGCCGGCCAGCCATGGACGAATACAAGGAGAGGTCCATTGACTGGACCCGCAGCGAGGTAGTGGATATTCTTGTTGTCGGCGTAGCCAACGTCGTATTCCTCAAAGGTAGACATTGTGAGTTTTGAGATGAATTGTGTTGGGACGTGTTTCAGCAGACAGGTTCGGGAGCTTGGTTCTTATACTTCATCTCATACCTAAGGTAGTCATTTTGGAGTCAAGGCTGGAGTATGACCAAGCCTAAAACTCCGCAACTATATGCATGCCTATCCGTGGACCTGATGGAACGAGGGATGTGTAGATCACGTCCACAAAAAGTAAGATGAGGTGAGCTGAGTAAAACGTCGCTGCATATGCAACCACCTGTCGACAGCGAAAGTGGATATATTTTGTTCCCGCTTCGACCGAATGGTCGACCGGCCGATCTGGGCGTTGCTGAGTGGTCGGAGTCCTTGTAGGCCGCGGGCCAAGTTTCGGCTGGATTATTAATACCTGCATTGGCGCATGTGCATGTTAGCTTGTGTCACCCACCTTAGAATCCCCGCAATGCCCGGCCACTCTGTCGTGGAGGCGCTGTTCTTTCAGTCCAGTCAACATCGGGGGTCAAAAGCGTACCTAGACAGAACATACATTCAATGTGGGCAATATGATGTGTCTTCAACCGCCCCTTAAGTGCCCAATGAGGCGCACTTAAATACAGGGCCAAATGGTGCGGAACGTATCAATTAGCCGAAGAGTTGAGGGAAGAAACCAGTAACGACCATCGTTGCACCCCCTTGCTTGTCTCGAAGTGGGGTGCTATTGCCAGTACAGTGCTGTGATGTTGTTAAGCCAGCTTCCTTAGCAAGCTGAGCCAGGTCCTTGTTCACAGGGATACAGCAAGATGTAGATTGAATCGAGATCTTGCGTCGAATCCCATCTAACTATCAGATATTTCCAGTCAATTCCTTTTGCGGGCAGGCAAATGAGGTTTAGCGGTGACTCCTCGTGGTCTATTTCGTCGCGGGTCCAATTGGAAGCAGCGTGACTACAGTCTTCTTCAGGCGATGTCAGCAAAGCTTCATCAACAGACCACCTCCTTCGCAGGAAGGGGTGATTCCGCGGAAACGATTCTCTGACTCACTACATTATCTGACCAGATTGGCAGCAGCTTACACTCGGCCGAACTGCCATTTTGCCAGCACGCAGTGAGCATCTCTACTCTACCTTACCTAATAAAAGTACCTTCTGTTCATCACGCTATCTTGACACCGCCTCGAAGGCGCCACCTGACATTGACCTCACTTACCGTCAACGTAATGTTAAAGCCAGTTGTCCTAAGCATTGAGAAACTATCCATACGTCGCCGAGAATCTGAAGTACATGTTCACCACGTGCCAAGAACTGACTGATGATATAATTTGGTGGGTTTACCCCGAATGCAACATTGCCGAACCGAGAGTAAACTATCGGCTCCAAGGTAGCTTACCAGGCTTATGAGGTTACTCTCGCAAACCTAACATCGGATTTATCGGTTCTTTCCTAGCCCGGTTTCTTCTGGAAGCGCACACTCTTAAACATTGCAGAGAATCCTCAAGTGCACTCAAGACATTTGGGTCGGTGTTATAACGGGCCCGCGTGCGGCAGCAGCCATACCCCGCCTCCAGAGCAGACTAGGATTACTGATTAATTGACAAATCATTCAGACTCAATACATGTATCTCGAAAGCTTGGGTTCCGCTACTGGGTTGAAGAATATGGAGCTGTTAACAAGATGCTTGCGCATCTCCCCGCTAATTATAGTTGAATAGTAAACATCCAACAAGAGAGAGATTGATCCACTAAGCTGACAATGACTCACTTAGACAGAAAGATAGATCCATCAATGCCCACTAGAATATGGTCAGTCAGGCAGAAATCCTCAATCGCCATGATCCCCGCGACTTGACATGTTTGGAATCATGGGCCAAATCACGTATTTCAAAACTAGCACCAGCATCCACCGGCCAAGTTTGACGGAAGCCATTGCCCTGGAGTCACAAAAGACCTATAAGCGGAATCTCGTTTCGTAGAACCCCCATAATCCTTGAAATTTCGGACTACAATATCGGCTAGAATCAATCTGAAAACCCCTGTCTCCGAGGACAAACAAGCGTCGATCTTTGGACGTCTAGACGAATTTCCATTCCTATACACCTCGTTCGTTCTTACATTGTACCGAAAAGTTCTAATAAGCAGTTCTCAAGCGAAATTTGGAGGGCCAACGTGACTGCCGAGGGGGAATACAGGTCTACTGATGGAGACGCCTGGTTGGACCCGTATGACGGAAAGTGGATGGCGCCCACCGGATACTCCCCCCACCGGGTCGCTCTCCAGGCTAGCACTACTGCACCCAGTTTAGTGTTGCCTGGGCTGGATATCTGGTGAACGAGAGAAAGAAATAGCACCTCTACGACGTGTCTTCCGTAATGAGAGATTCAAACGTGTTACGTGTTTGTGGCATGGTCATATTGAAGAAAAGCTCCCAAGCAGACGGACTTAGGATTGTCAAGATATCGGGACGAGACAGGTTGTCGATTGGTTTCCATGAGCATATCTGACATGTACTCACCTCGTAAATTTGCGGCCTAGCATGAAGCAGAAGTTGCAGTGTCTCGATATTTGCGAGTCGTGCAGAGAAGGATAATCATGCTGTCATCCTTTCGCGGAAGAGAGGGGGATGACCCAGGGTTGTGTAGATCTTTGCTGGTGGTGTAACCCCAATCTCCCCTTCTACGTACAAGCCATGAAAAATGCGGAGGGTAGCAACCCCTAATGCGCCCTCTCTCCACGTGCGGGGCCCCGCACACTTACACGCGTGGCATGTAGGTAGGAGTAAGCATAATGAGATCCGTAAGCTATGATTGAGGACCTCATTGGGAGGGGGAGGCACATTCTCATTGTCCAGTAATACGAGTATACAAGACCGGACTCAATTCAGATCTCGGGTCAAAGAGTGACGGAGCTAAGAAGGTTATGGATGTTTATGACAGTCGTGTTGTATTTTCTTGCGGGGGGCTTGATCCAATAACCATGTAATTAGATGTCTTAGACTTCACCATATTTTACTATTTAATCCCGTTCTGAGCTCCGAGGACTAGAATTCGAAAACCAACCCCTGGGACAACTTTTCTGTGCCTCCTTACTAAGCTGAGCTGCCTCTCTGAGTCAATTTTGTCACTTACCAGACATCATCACCGAGATGAAGACGTCCAATATCCTAAGTTTCCTAGGCCTCTTTCTCGTCAGCGCATTCGCTGTTCCAAATCAGAATTATGTTGATTGGAAGACCTTCAAGGCCAATGGAGTCAACCTCGGTGGCTGGCTAGTTCAAGAAGCCGTCCTAGACGCCGGGTTCTGGAGTCAGTACGGCGGCAATACCACCGACGAGTGGGGATTTTGCGTCCGTCTTGGCTCGCAATGTGGCCCGGTCCTGGAACGACGCTATGCAACCTATTTCCAGCCCGCCGACATTGACAAGCTCGCCAAAGCTGGTGTCACCATCCTCCGCATCCCGACACACTACGCTGCTTGGATCAAAGTTCCTGGCTCCCAATTATACACCGGCAACCAAGTTCAATTCTTGAAAAACATTGCGACATATGCCATCACAAAGTACAATATGCACGTCATCGTCGATGTTCACTCCTTACCAGGTGGGCTCAACGGGCTGGGTATTGGAGAGAAGGACGGCAACTATGGGTGGTTCAACAACGAAACTGCCCTGGAATATTCATACCGCACCATAGATGCCGTCGTTCAGTATGTTCAAACCTCCGGGTTTCCTCAGTCATACACCATTGCACCCCTGAACGAGCCAGTGGACAACCGCGACTTCTCCAAGTTCGGTACGCCGGATGCACTTAGCATCAATGGTGCTGCTTGGGTTGCAAAGTTTATCAACGGAGTCCTCTCCCGAGTCGCAGCTCTCAACCCGAAGATTCCAGTCATGGTACAAGGCAGTTTTCGTCCCGAGACGTTCTGGTCGCCGTATTTCCCTTCTGACGCAAACATCGTTTTCGATTCCCATCATTACTACTTCGCCGGCAGACCAACCACATCTGACAACATACCGACTTTCATCTGCGAAGATGCCAAGGGGTCTATCAGCGATGGGAAATTTCCCGTCTTCATCGGCGAGTGGTCGATTCAGGCTCTCAGCAACAACACTTTTGCCAGCCGAGCCAAGAATCTGAATGATGGGCTTTATGCTTGGTCCAAGTATACCCAAGGAAGCTCATATTGGAACGCCAAATTTTCTGGGACCGACCCAGTCAATGGTCAAGGAACTCAGAGCGATTATTGGAATTATGAAACTTTCATTGATTTGGGCATCATCGACCCAGCGTCTTCTGTGGGATTTTGCCCCTAGCCTTGAGGAATTCCGAGCCAACGATTATTTGTCAACACGCGAAGCAGCACGATAAATCCTTTCGAATTTGATTGACTCATCCATAGCGTAGTGGCTATTGTGCTCGGCATTCGCATGCCTGAAAAAGGTCATACCTGCCTCGTCGACTTTTCAAGTTCCCGAGAAATTCTTGAATATTAGCTAGAAACGAATTCAATACATGATCACTAGGCCGTTTTCACTGATCTAACATGCTCGTTGAGGCGACTCTGATCAAGACAGCCTACAGGTTGAAAACTTAGGGTTATGTATTTTTCGGTGAATTGAAGCTTTTGACTATACCCACGCCGCTCATCCCTTTGTTCTGAGTATGATCCTTCGTGTTTAGCTGCTTGACCACAGTCGTCGTATGAGCCAACAACGACACATACTGAAGAAGACTTCATTTACCCTTCTTATGAGCCTCAACCTTCTTCTTGAACAGCTCAGACATGAACTTCATCCGCATCCACTCAGGCATACAATCAAAGAGTACCAACTGGACTGCATGTTTGAACCAAGGCGTCATTTCCAGCATGCCCCTTTGAGTTGCTCTGCCCGCTCTCTTCAAGGCGGCCTTGGCGAATTCTCTGCCGTCTGGTGAACCCGGTGGCATGGCTACAGCGTTCGACTGCGTCTTCACGTCGCCAACCACAAGGCAAAGCACATCGACCTTCTTCTTTTCGGCTTTCATCTCCCTCGCGATGGCGTTGCTGAAGGAAGAAACGAAACCCTTAGTTCCAGAGTACACGGCCACGCCAGGCATTCCCATTCTGCCGCCGGAGCTGACGTTGAGCATCAAAGAAGGACCGTTCTTGGCGAGGATTGGGAGCATAAGTCGGGTCAACTGTGCCATGAATCGCGCGTTGAGGTTGATGGTGCCGTCCACCTCTTCGCCAGTGAAGTCTTGCAGATGCCAGATCGCCGGCGGTCGAGCGGACACACCTCCAACGTTGTTGACCAGAACAGTGATTTTTAAGTCATCCATGTTGTCGACAGCAGCCTGCACCTTTTCGGGTGTGCTGGTGATGGCATCGACCTTGAGGATGCGGACGGCGATCTCGTCCTTGTGTCGACGGAGACACTCCGATTCGATGAGAGCGCGGGCGTCCTCCAGTTCGTCTTCGTTGTTGCCCAGTAAGACGATATTAAAGCCTTGAAGCGCGAGTTCTTGCGCACATCCCAGTCCGATGCCTGCGGAGGCGCCGGTCACGAGTGCCCAGGACTCATATGAGCCCTTCCTCTGATATTTTTTCAGTGACACAGAAGGAAGAATCCATATCGCAATGGCGTCGTAGAACTTGTAGGCAGAATAGAGAATCCAGATGAGGCCGATGGCCTGCAGAGTCTGCTCAAGCATGATGGTGGTTGCTGAGCTCGATGAGTTGTCGGAGGAGCTGCGATGGAGTTGAAAGAAGAAAGCCGCAGGTTTCAATTAGGATGAGACGAAAGTCTTTCAGCGGCAACTTCCAGGAGGGCTATCGCCTAATCACTCGCTAACGCGTCTCCGCTATGCTAGCGGCGTGGGGACAAGACCGTGCCCGGCCCGAGCACTGACTGTCATCGTGCACCTCATCTGATGTTAACACCGCGTGTTCGGAGTCAAGTCAAGAGAAACGACGCTCGACTTGTATTCGGAGAACTCGCCTTTCATCGGAATATGCCGGCCTTGGCTTCCTGACTAAATGATTCAAAACACCGGCCCAGCTGATCTATTGTGTAGGGAATACTTGGTGGTTTACTACCTAGTTCAAACCAGCATAGGCAGCTAGGCTGGGATTTACACAGACGCATCTCCTTCTCCTTGTGGCATCGATTGTGCTGCCTTGCCGATGATCTCCTTGAGCTCGTCCTTCAGCGTTTGTCTGAAACTTTTGTCTTTGAAGCAATACATGATTGACAGCAGCGTGTGGTACTTCATCGCGTACACAGCGTTTCTACCGTCAAAATCAGCCGTGGGCTCGGCTGCAGGTATTCGCTTAAGGTATTCGCGAATACACGGTTGACCAAGCTTGTATCTTGGGTTTCGGCAGATGCCCAAATCGGCTAGAAAGTCCCTCGCGGTTAACCCATGAAACCACAGGATCTCTACAGCCTTGAGAAATCTTATTACTGACCCTCGTTGTGTCCCCAAAATGCACAGGCGTCAAACATGCATAATCCATTTGAGGATTTCTTCGGCTTGATATTCCCAGGCCATAGATCAGAGTGAATGAGGCAGGGCATGACAGATCGTCCTTCTCTTTCAAGTGGAGCAAGGTATCTCGAGATCACTTCGTGGAGAAATATCATCTTGAGCGCTGTCAACTCATCGTCCATGCCATGAACGCGGTCGTCCTGGTCGAACAGACCCTTCATCTGCTGTCTCCAGAATGATTCCCAAGAAGAGTTCCACGAGTTGTTGACTGGAACATTGGCAAGATGAGTAGTGACATGAAAGCCGAATTTTCTGGTTGAGCTTTTCCCCATGCTGTTAGCATGGAGCTCCCACACAGAAGCCGCCCAATCCCCAGGGCTGGGGAGGTCTTCTCTCATTTCCACGAACTGGCTAAGATAGAAGTGCGTGTTTGGATCGATGGTGTATGTTCCCCAACCGATGGGCTTTGGGACCTGGCCTGGAGAAAAGGTGTATAGAGCCTGTTCAGCTTCGAATGTGCCTCTCATCATCTCCATTCCAATTGCACCACGCGCACCCTACGCGAGAGTGAGAACTAATTTGGTCCAAATGGGAGTCCATTAATCACCTTCTTGAAGTACTCTTTCATCGTTCCATCTTCCAACTGAACCACAATCTGAACCGTGGCCACCCAAAGACTATGGCCTGATGGTGCCACTTTGAGTACACTACAGCCTGTTGGAAGCTCTGTTATGATGTCAAGGCGTGAGCACACTGAGTTCGAACCCGGACCTAGCAAGGTTGAAAAGAAGGTACACACTAGCAAAAACAGCGTCATCAAGCTCACAGCCTTCGCCTGCATGCTCTGCCTGGTCTAGGTATCCGCTCTCCATGCTTGGTGGAGGTGTTGAGGAGCTGGTTAATTAGGTTCGGCTTGGAGTCTAACGCGGGGTAGTGGCTGACAAAAGGAGTAGCCAGGGAGAGGTCCAATCCTCGCCATCCTGTAGCCGCCCGGCTCCTTACGCATGTGGTTCCCGCGAGCCCAATCACGTGGGGGCAAGAGAGACCCTGTCCAGTCGCCGGTATCCTCGCAGTTGCTGTATCTTGAACCTCAACATGAGAAGCGACTCTCTGTTTCTCTCGTCCATTGCCAAGTTTCCGGCATCCTGGTTCTACATGCAGTCTTGATGGTCGTTACTGGCGCCATGTCGATTGACAAAAGCCCTTCGTCATCTGTATGTGCGCCCTCATCCGTGCTAGTATCTTAGATCCCGTTCTACATCCCCCGCTTAACTCGGTAGCTCGAAGCTAATGTTTCCGTCGTACCAGCTGGCTGGTATCACTGCTGAGCCGCCGTTACTCTCTCCTAATCTCAGAAGTGACGAAACTCGAGTTCGTGCGCCGTCCTTCGGCCCGCTACAACATCGGTTACGGAAGCTTAGCACGCGTCTCTCTCGGTCATCGAGATCCGACAGCTCATGCAGTATTCAATCACTTTCTGCTGCTGATGTCAAGGGAGCCCTCGGTCTGAACTTGCTTCATGCGCCCTCGGAACCAGCAATCGACTTTGTGTTCGTAGGTTTTTGAGGAAGATGGAACGACTCCATGTGGCAGGACTGATACTTGCTTGTTCAGATTCACGGTCTGGGTGGGGGATCGAGGAAAACATGGAGTCATTCAGCCGATATTGGCATGTTTTGGCCTAGAGACTGGCTGCCAAATGAGGCCGGTTTCAAACACGTCCGCATTCATAGCTTTGGGTACAACTCAGACTGGACAACACGGAAGGACAGCCGGTTAACAGTCCATGACTTTGGACAAGCGTTGCTTGCCGATCTTCACAATTCCTCTTGCCTTCGCAAGAATGGCGATGTCAGTCAGCCTCCTACATACATGTATCTACCGCCCAGGGCTAATACTAACCTAGACACCGATTGTGTTCATATCTCATAGCATGGGTGGCTTGGTGGCCAAAAAGGTGTGTCCGAGAGGACTTCATATCCCGAACTGGTAACACCGTACTGATATTCTTCAGGCGTATCTCATAGCCACGCGTGATCCGAATTACGAAACTATCGGGAAGAGGATCCATACTATGTTATTCTTAGGCACGCCTCATCGCGGAGCTGATTCTGCAAGTGTCGCGAGATTGGTCCGTCAGTCGGCTGGGTACGGCTCAAAGGCGTTTCTAGATGATTTGATTCCCGGCAGTGGAACACTAGATGTAAGTCAAAGCATCAGCTCATCAACGTGCCTAAAAGCAAATATCTCACATACTTCAACACAGCAAATCAACGACGAGTTTAGACATATTTGCCACAATATTAACCTCTGGTCTTTCTTTGAGAGTTTGCCAACGAGTTTCGGCCCCACATCATCCTTAATTGTCGAAAAGGAATCTGCCGTTCTTGGTAGGCAATGCTTTCACGTCCAGCTACGCATGTTCGTCATTCTTGTTCATTTTCTGACAATAGCTTTTGGCTTCCTCAGGGTTACCGAGAGAACATGTCCAGTATCTTGAGGCCGATCACCGACAAATGTGCAAATTCGATTCGCCAAGCAATCCAAACTATTTGACTCTACAACGAGCCTTTCAAACCATAGTCGAAGAGATCGGGACTGTCAGTGAGCCGATCCTTGGAACCATAAAATTACCTTGTCTGTCAAGCTAACCAATATTCACTCCTTCAGCTTTAGTCCAAAGCCAACAGGAACATAAATCCAAAATGCGAAACATTGCTGCATTCCTGTGTATTGATCAACGGCCGGACGCAGTTCTTCTTGCTATAAACGAGAAGCAGCACCTCGAATCCTGTACGTGGTTGACAGATAGTGATAGATTCCAGAAATGGATCTATGGGCCAATCGGTCATTGGGCCGACAAAGAGTCATTGTCAGAGCCTTCTAGAGATCTAGAGTCTAAGTTTTTATGGCTCAATGGCCGCCCCGGGACCGGGAAGACTATCGCTGCCGGCCATGTAATCCGACATCTCCAATCTCGCAACCTTGACTGCAGCTTCTTCTTCTTCAGGCACGAGGAAACTTCTTCCTCCACTCTAGCCCTTTTGATGAGATCCCTAGCATTCCAAATAGCCGATTCAAACTTTGAGGTGCGCCAGGCTCTGGCTTCTATGGCCGAGGACAACAGAACCCTCAAGTTTGAGGATCACTATTTGCTCTGGGCAACTCTTTTCAACGAATGCATTTTCAAAGCAAAATTTGACCGGCCTCAATTCTGGGTTATAGATGCGATTGACGAATGCTCCTCCGAAGACCTACCTGGCTTGATTTCCATGCTGTCCCACATGGAACAAACGTCACCCATCCGAGTCTTGGTTACCAGCAGACCTGGTGGGCAAGTTAGGCGGTATTTAACACTGGAACGCACGGATTTTGTGAAGATCGTCACAGGCGAAGAGGGTTCGCTTAGAGACATCGAAGTGTTTGTTGAAGCCATGTTTCTTCAGACATATGATGCTGATCAATACGATGGCATACAGAATCTTGTCGCCGATGTTCTGACAAAAGCAGATGGCAATTTCTTATGGACGTCCCTCACAGTAGCCCGTCTGGAGAATGCATACAGTGTGGAAGACAAGCAAGATGTTTTGCGACAAATTCCGCCGCAGATGGACGAGCTTTATTCCCGCACACTCGATTTGATATCCCAATCACCTAGCGCTGAGCTGGCCGAATGTGTGTTGAAGTGGGCGATTTGTTCGCCAAAATCGCTTCACATCAACGAGCTAGCCGAGGCTGTGAAACTCGATGTCGGGAAGACTTTAGCAGCCAATGGAAGGGAGCTGGAGAGCATGACGGGACACCTCATTGTCGTGGATGGTCAGTCATATATTCGCGTCGCCCATCTAACGACATCAGCCTTTTTAAGCCAAGAGAGAGACAAGGGCTTCTGGATCGACACTGGGAAAGCGCATTCAGAAATTGCTGAAACATGTCTCGACCTGCTGTGCAGTTCGAATTTTGCGCCACCAAGAACGCATCGAGGAGTCGCAGCGGCCAGGATGCCTTCTCTTTCCCCACTATCAGAATATGCTGCACTGAGCTTCCCTTACCATCTCGCTCAAGCCTCCTCAGCCACTGGATCTTCGCTTCTCCTCCTAGCAAAGTTCTTCACTACAAATGTCCTGACCTGGATTCAACGAACAGCTACAGCTGGGAACCTGTGGACCTTGCAGCTCACTGCACAGAGGCTCAAGACATACCTGGGCCGCCTAGCCAGATGTCAATCTCCTACCAGCACGGAGTTCCACACTATCGCAACATGGGCAAATGATATCTACCGCATCCTCGCCGTATTCCATTCTATTCTTCTCACCTCTCCATCTTCAATCCATTTTCTCATCCCGCACTTCTGCCCTCCCAAGTCGATGATTGGGCAGATCTTCGCAAAATCAACCAAGCGACTTCGAATTGCTGGTCCGAGAGAAGAAGATTGGAACGACAGATTGACGGGATACATATTCTCAGAAGAGGCGTATGCAATCGCCTGCTGTACTCGCCTACTGGCTGTTGGTCTTGCCAGCGGAGAGATCAGATTATTCCACCTTGCTGGGTCGGGGGCATTCGATGCCGCTGCTACATTGAATCACGGGAAGAGGGTTCGTCTGCTTGCCTTCAACCGAGCTTCTTCAGTACTAGTCTCATGTAGTTCTCGAAACCTACAAATATGGGACACCCACCGGTCTCCAGAACCTATCAGGCTATCTCCCGTTTGGTCACGAACTATCGACTTCACTCCAGGATCAATTTCATTCGACCATGACGAAGAAATGATAATTCTTTCCAATCCTCATGGTACCTCTTTGGTGATTTACGATATCAAAGATGGAAAAGAAGCAGAGCGGAAACTTTTGCATGCCCCCTCGGTCTGGGACTCAGACTCGTCGGATGAAAACGATAACAAACTTGGTTTATGGACACCAGCAATGCAGATACGACTCGACTCGGACCACAAGCTTGCAGCGTTATCTTACAGACATGCTTCAGTCTCAATCTGGGACTTGAATACTTCTGTCTGCGTCGGCAACTTTGAGAAAGACAATTTCAACTATGTTTACGCTACCTCACAAGTTCTGGACATGGTGTTCAATCCAATTGCTGAGGTCGAGCTGCTAGCAATATCATACATGGACGGCGACGTGGTAACTTGTAATCCATGGACACAAGACCAAGCAAACAAGTATCACCTGCAAACATTGCTATCTGCTCTATCCACTAGCTCCGATGGCAGGATTCTCGTAGGTGCTGCAGAGGACGGAGGCATCTACCTTTTCCTCTTTGAGACCTTGCAGCCAATTTACCACATTCAACTACCAGGAGATCAACTAAGGATCAGAGATATCGCATTTTCAGCAGATAATCTCCGTTTTTACGACATCCGGGGGCAATGCT
This sequence comes from Colletotrichum lupini, assembly GCF_023278565.1. Classification (NCBI taxonomy): domain Eukaryota; kingdom Fungi; phylum Ascomycota; class Sordariomycetes; order Glomerellales; family Glomerellaceae; genus Colletotrichum; species Colletotrichum lupini. The sequence continues at coordinate 6,316,252 of NC_064678.1, forward strand.
GCAACGTCTGGGAGCCGATTATCCTCCTTTCCAAAGAGGAGTACGATGACGACTTCCTAGAAATTTCATGTTCCAGAGAAGAAGTTCCCCTTCCGGAAATAAAAGCATCCCGTTCTCATGTGTATCAGTGGGGAGAAAGCATCACGGCCATCGAGCCAGCCAACGACATGTTACTCGTCGGGCGCCAGGATGGCACAATTGATGTCAGTGATCTGACCACCGGCGAGATGGTCGAGAAGCTCCGGATTCACGATGCATTTGCAGAGATAAAATCATTAGACTGGAACGAAGACACGTGTACGCTTCTCAGTATCGACACTACTTGGCGTCACATTGTCACCAGAGTTACTTCCCTGGGGAGTGGACCTGGAGCACAACTTACTTGTTTGTTCAACCGCAGAGGTGATAGTGATACATCTCAGATAATCCTGAGTCCAAAAACCGAATCACTGCTGGTCTGTACACATTCAAGTGCGACGTTAATTGCTCTCAACGGCACTGTCATGGGAGAGGAGAAGGATCTCGAGGGAGCCTGGTGGTTGAAACATCCATCGAATTCTTCCCATCTACTCGCCTTTCAAGACAACCATTTTCATATCTATGAATGGTGTAATCTGAAGAGAGTGTGCAAGGGAATCTACCTATCTCCGAGCCCCCAAATCCAAGTTACAAAGGGTTGTCCTTCATGGATCAGCAGCAAAGGCTCTGGCTACTTGGCCCCGGGCCTTTTCAACGCGACGGAGCTAACTAGCGGCATTATCGCCGTCGAAGCTTCCAAGATTACACCCTCAACAGAGGTGATTCCGACTCGGAGTTTACATATTACATCTACGTCTCTACAATCAGTGATTGGATGTATTAAATCGAGTCTGCTTTTCCTCGATACAGCCGGATGGATTTGCTCAATTAGCCTCAACTACATGGCAGATGCGCAACATTTCACGCGACACTTTTTTATACCACTAACATGGCGTAGTGAGGCTGATGCCGTGATCAAGATTGTTTCAAAGACAGCGATTGCGTTCGGAAGAGGGGAGCATTTGATGATATTTCACGGGTTTTTGGAGTTCGAGGAAAGGATACCGATATGAAATTTAGGGAGGCAGTAAATCGTGCTCTTTCTATTCAATGAACCGTCATAATTCCCACTATATGCAATAGACTTATGTGTTACGTTTGCCAGGGTAGCATCCGTAGAGTTTCGAGAGCTGTGCCATCGATGTGCAGCACGTTGACGTAATTCATGCCAACCGCCATTTTCCTTGTCACCTGACGTATAATTACCGAATTCGTCAGTCCCCATAGGCTAAAACGGCTCTCTTTGAACAAGATAAGTGCGATAGGGGTTATTTGAGCAGAGGTCAACCTCCCCTATTGTACTATTTCTTTGCATGAAACGCAAAAAAACATGACCAGAAGACTGAAATAAATGATTTCGGGTCAGTAAGAATTCTTTTTCAATCCATTCATCACGATTAGCCACAAGAAGCGGTCTTTACATTATCTAAGTCAAAGCACCCACTTTTGGGCACCCCCCCCTTTTAGGCACCCTAACAAAACATAGCATCTAAACATCAACACTAACTATAATTAATTAATTAACTACCTTCTACTACTATAATAATATAATCAAAATTCTCCCTAGGTAATTCGACCCCTATAAGTTAATTAGGACTAACTAAATAGTCGCTAAAGTCCTCTTAAGCTTTTTATACGTTCTAAATATTTATAAACTTAGTATTTAGGTCTAAATATATAGTCTTCTTTTTCTTAGGCCTTATGCGCTTAATTTTAGCCTTAAGAACTCGAACTTAGTACCGAAATATAGCTAATTAATAAGCCTACTCCCTAAAAGCTTTTTTTACTTTTTAAAATAGTAGTCGTTAAGTATTATTATTTAAACTAAGCTCTATAAATAGCTTTGAATAATCGTAGAGCTCGCTAGCCTTTTTAAGAATTAACTAGTTAATAATAGAGGTTATTAATACTTAGTTAAATAGTCTATTAGTATTACTAGTTATCTATTTAGCTTTTATACCCCTTTTAAATAGTATAACTTATATAAGTAAGATTATTAAGTTAAAAAGTAGCTTAGCTATATTAAGTAGCTATAGTTTAGTTACTTTCTACCTACTTTATATATTTAATAATATTAAACTAGCTAAACGAGCAAGCTAGTAATAGCTTAAGAAGTACCGCTTTTTAATAATAATAAAATTATGTACTATATCCTCCTTACTAAGCTCCTTTTTATATATAGACTTAATAAGCCTAAAGATAGCTATATTTAATAGCTAGAGGATATAGGAAGCGTATAGTAATAAGAATAATAAGTAAACGTTATTTTTATAACACTCCTATATAAATTCTATTATTATATAACTCTTATACTTATTTAGTATTAATAATTAAAGCTAATTTAGCTTACTAAGCCCCCTAATAGGGGGGGTCTTAGTTTATAATAAGAACACTTTTTTTAGCTAATAAAAAGTAGTTTCGTCGGTCGTCTAGCTATTATTTATTACTATAAACTTCTAACTATTATAAGTAGTAAATTAAAAAGGGAACTACTACTATTAAACCGACTTTCTTTTATAAATAACTAGTAGTTTAATAGCTCTATTATTAGTAAAAATATACTTAATAATCGTTACCTAAGTATACGAACTAGGCTCTTTTTTTCGTATTATTATAGCTTTTACTATACCTAAGACTAGCTTATTAGCTCCCTTACCCTCTATTATACTAGTCTTATTTATATTATACTTATTAGCTTATTTAATATTACTAATCTTTAGTATATGGAGTAATCTAAACTATTATTTAATTATATTAGTAATAGCTTTATTAATATAGCGTAAATCGATTAAATAACTTCTTTAAACCCTTATTAATAAATTCTTTTTAATAAAAGCGTTAATCTATTTCTTATTAAGTAATTTATTATCCCCTTAGGACCTTAGAACTTATTTAGTAAATTCCTTAACTTATTTATAAATTAATATAATACCTAAGTAATATTATATACGAATTTACTAAGCTAACTAGTCTTCTTATTATAAAAGAAGCCTCTAAAGCTCTATAAATACCCTCGCCCTTATTTAATAGCCTCTCTTTCGACCCTAAAGTATTATCCTAAGAACCCCGAACTTAATCGAGGCCCTTTTAATAAAAAGACCGTTTTTAATAATATTAAGTACTTATTAAAGCTTATTTTTAGTATATAATACTATTACTTATTAATTAGTAAGTGTGCTAAAAAGGAATGCATTTGGACGATTTTTATAATTGTTATATTGAATTAAAATAATAAGTAGGGTTTTAATATAGTGGCTGGGAGGGATTTTTGGGGGTGTCCAAAAGGGGGGGGGTGCCCAAAAGTGGGTGCTTTGACTTACAGCATTCAAGATGGCTGCCACCGAGTCATCAGAAATGCCAGTCAAGCCAACCCCCAACGACGACAAAGAAATAGCACCGTTCGTCGAAATAGCGCCAGAAGAAGAAGAGCCGCATTCAATTTTCACAACTAGCGTGAAGAGATGGATTAGCTATGTTGCTTCCTTCGGCGCCATGTTCTCCACCTTGAGCAGTTACATTTACTTTCCAGCTTTAGCCCCTATGGCCGTTGATCTCAACGTCTCCGTTGCGCTCATCAATCTCACCGTCACCTCATATCTGATCATAGCGGGCATCGCACCGGCCTTCATGGGCGATATCGCCGATCAAGGTGGTCGGAGGCCCGCATACATTCTTATGTTCACTCTCGTCGTTGCGTCAAATATTGGATTGGCGCTGCAGAATTCGTACCCTGCTTTACTCATTCTACGTATGGTGCAAAGCGCTGGAGCATCTGGTAAGTATACGACACTGTGGTAACTCACTATATACCACATAGCTGAGTCAATAACAGGTTCATACGGCGCAGCATATGGGATTGTTGCAGACATAACAACAGTTGATGAACGTGGGTCTTATGTAGGGTCTATGCTCGTTTTGTAGGTCGATTCTTAAGAACATCTGCTAAGCCGCTTATTCTTTGGCCAACTTCCTTGTAATTCTTGGCTGATCGGATTGATAAAGTACCAACGCTGCTCCAAGTTTTGGTCCGGTCATCGCCGGGTTGCTCACGGAGAAGCTGAGTTGGAGATGGATATTCTGGTTTCTGGTCATACTGACTGGCACTTACCTGCTCCTCATCATTATTCTACTTCCGGAGACACAACGTCGAATCGTAGGGAATGGAAGTTTAAAGGCCCACAGGATTCATAGAAGTCTGTTTGACTCTCTCACCCGGGACCGAAAGATCAACTCGGTGGGGCAAGTTCAAGGACTTTAGGACGGCAAGCGGCAATACCTGTTGGTATCCCTATTATAGGGTAGTTAGTTCGAACCGTAGTTAACGAAGAGATTAATTAAACTATATAAATATTTACGTAATAAGTATAAAAAAGAGGTTCTAACCGTAGGTTAGGCTAGCTACGATAATCGTAAATAGGGCCCCTAATTAGCCCCTGCGTAGTTAGTTATATACTATAATTAAATTAGACTTCTAATCTAATATTAACTTTCTCTTTCTTTTATTAATTTAACCGCTATAGTTAGAAGTATAATTTAACCTCGGGCCCGTTTACTAAGTCGTCTCCTTTTCCCCCTTTTCTCTACTCTTTTTATATAACCTATTCTTCTATTTATATAATAACTTTTCCGCTACTTATAAATTACTCTAATCCCTTATTTAATACTACTTTTATAAAAGCGTTTACGAGGTTATTTTTATTATTAATCTAACGGATCTTAAGTATCTCGCGCCTTTTATATAATTACCTAAGGGCTATAATATTAATTATAAGCCTCTTTTTTTTCGTTATTCTTAATTTAATAAGGCATTCGTATAGTAAATAAGAATCGATATAAATAACCGTTAGAATAAGTAAAAGGCTAATTCGATCGGTAATCTTCCTTAGTATTATTAAAATTATATAAGAGAAGTTAACGCTATTAATTATACTATAAACCTCTAACGCTAATATACTTCTCGTTACCTACTTACTTTTAGTTAACGAGTAGTAAATTATATTATTATATATAGTAAATTCGCTCTCGCTTATACTCTTATTAGCTAGGATAATAATATACCCTAATTACAAAATAAGGTCGTTATTATTTATAAATAACTTATTAACAAAGACGTAGAGCTTATTAATCATAAAGTTAATTAAGTAATAAACGAGACCTTAATCGAGATTCGTTTATTACTACTTAAGCCGCTTATTAAGTACTTTAACGTCTTATTTAGTTAGATTTATAGCCTATATTACTTTAGTATAATTAAAAGTCGTTTTAAGTTAATAAATACTTATAATATATACCCCTCGCGCGAGCTTAGCCTTATACTACTTCTTAATATTAATTATATTTAAATTAATAAGGTTAATCTTCTCGCCCTACCCCTTTTATTAAAAAATAATAATTTCCTTTTTAATTATAAAAATCCCGCTATTAAATAATAGGGGGGTATTTATAATAAGGACCTCTTTTAGCTTTATTATAAAGCCCGCTTTTTAAAGCTCCTTATCCTCCTTTTTTATAAAGTTAATATTAAATAGGCCTAATATATCGTTAGTCTATATTCTAACGATCCTAAATTAGTCGCCTTCGTACTCCATAACTAATAAGCACGGGTTATACGTAAAGGTAATTATTAATAATTAATTAATATAAAAATCGTAATAAGTAGCTTACTAATAAGTACCCGATTTTACGAGCCTATATAGTAGCTTAAGTACTTTAATAATCGTACTTTCTAAGTACTTAATAGCTATTTCCTTTAGTAAATAAGCTAGGATTTTTTTATAAGCCCTATAACTGATTAAATATAGGCCTAGGTAATATTACGGCTCTAAATCTCGTATCCCTTCTTTTATAATAATACTATTAGTACTATTATTAATTATTAGCTATAGCGCTATATAATAAGTAATTATATAAGTAGCGTCGCTTTTTTAACGTCGCCGTACCCCTAAATTATATATCTAGACTTCTCGTACGGCTAGGGTATTCCTTTCCCTTTAATCTTACGAACTATTTATAATTTAAATATACGGAGGTTTATATATTTTTTTAGGTTATATAAGATAAATCAATAGACCCCTCGATTGCGAAAAGTATCTACTTTAATAAAATCTAATCCCTTATATAGCTTTTTAGTAGTTATAATTACGCCTTCTTTACGTAGTTTAATTACTAGCTCGAAATTAGCTTTCTCTTTTATTATATAAAAAGTATTAATTACCTCGTTGCTAATAATAAATTACCGCGTTAGGGCTTATTATTATAGTTTTTTATAACGTCTTACTAGTAGTATTAGTACCCTTTTAATAATTTCCTCTTCCTCGTCATTTATTAATACTACTATAACGATTTTATTAAGGATAATTTCCTATGCCTCTACTACGGGTTATATAGTTTCCCCTAGCTCTTTTTCTTTTTATAAATTAAAAATCACCTCGTTAAGATCTATATAGTACGGTCTAACTACTATAATTAATATTTTAAGTAGCTAGTCGCAATCTCTCGCGACTATATAAGAGCGCTCGTTAACAAAAATTAATTTATATAGCCCAGCCTACTATTAAGTAATTTCGCGCTATACTTATATATCTAAATTTAATAATATATTTAAATTATTTCTTATATTAGGCCTATTATATATAATAATTACCTTATTAACTTACTTTTTTATACTTACCTCGCGCAGTATTTATATTACTTTTTTAATTACTTAGGCTCGTTAGCTTATACCTAGTAATAGTAGCGAGGCTAAGGTCGTTCTTAAATATACTCTAAATACTAATAGCGTTAATATAAGTCCGTTAGGCCCTATAATATTATTATAATATTTAAGTACTATTTAGAAGTATTCGTCGTTAATAGAATCCGGATTTTCCTTTTTAATAATTCTAAACGCCCTTTTTAACTACTAGTATACCCTTTCTACTTTTTTAATACTATAGTGCGCTTTAATAAGTACGACTTTTAGCTATATACCGTAAGCCGTCGCATTATCCCTAAATTTTACTAACTTAAAGCTAGTACTAACGTCGGTTTTAATACCGTCTAGCGGTCCTTAGTATATATCGATCTAGCTTTTTTATAAAGCTATTTATACTATTTTTACTTATAAATCCCAGAGGAATTGCCCTACTTAGAAGTATATAGCTATATTAATTATATATAGTATTAGCTAACTATTTAAGTAAAAGATATTAATAATAATTTCCTAATTAAAATTAAGCTTATTACGCAATTTAAACTTAAATTTACGTAGGCTCTGCGTATTTATTTAGTATTAGTAATATATTTTTATTAACTACTCTAGCGCCCCTATTTTAATATTATTATTACTTAATTATTTTAAAAAGTTATATAGCCTCGTAACTAATAAGTACCCGAATCTCTAGTATAGTCTTCTAAGCTTACTTTCCGTTAGGTAATTAATTAACTTCGTATCGTTAATAAGTTTTATAAACGCATACCCCTATCGTCGTTCGACTATTTTAAAATGCTTACCGCTAGAGATTTTATTCTTCGTATTATTAAATATAATACTTAGTCGATCTATATTTTTTAGATATAGGAGAAATAGGGTATTAACGGGTAAAATATAAAAAGTTATCGTTCCGAAGTATATCTCTATTTCTACTATACCTAGGGCAACGATTTCCTTACTTAGGCCGAAACTAATCCTCGTAATACCCGTTATTAATATATTAAGCATTATTAATACGATCTTCTATAGCGCCTAAAATTACCCTTTTCCTCTAGTTAACTATTATAATACCCTAATATCTAAGATAATTTTATAAAAATCGTTTAAGCCGTACCTTTTATTTATATAAAATACCTATATAAGCTTAGTATTTAAGGGATCTAAGTAATATAAAAAGGACCCCTCTAGCTACCCCTAAATTTACTTAGTACTATATTCCTTCTTTTTAAATATTAAAAGAAATAGCATCTTCTCCTTAATTATTAAAAAAATAGGCTTTAGCCTTATCAAATTTGCCCTTTTAGCCGCCTCCGTATTTATTATCTAAAGGACCTTCCTTTATTATTTATAAATAAAAGCCTACTTATTAAGAGCTTCCGCTACCCTTTATTTATTTAGCTTCGTATATTTTCTAGAGGCTAACGGGGTAAAAAAAGAGTAGTTAATATTATTAATTTCGTTATAATTTAATTTATTAATATAAAGAGTAAGATCTTTTTTATTTTCTAAATCTCTTATAGGGGGTATATACTTTAGGCCGCTATTTTAGCTACCGTTACTAAGTTCTATACCCCCGGATCTACCCTTATATATAATAAGGAATTAGTTAAACTAACGAGGGCTAGTTTTACTATCTATTACCCTCGACTTTTTATATTATTTATACGATTTAATACGCTCTTCTTTAGAATAGTTACTTAACTAATATTTATCCTTTTTATAAATATAGTATTACTTCTTTTATTACCCTACTTATAAGTTAAATCTCTACTTATTTAATAAATCTAAGCCTCTTTATTAATAATTACTATATTTAGCCTCTTTTCTTTTCTTATTATACGTTTAATTAACCTAATATTATTAATAAGGGCCGTCGTACGCTTAAAAATAAGTTTAGCGTAGCATTCTCGTTTTAATATTAAAACTAAATCTTAGCCTCGAGTAGAGCGTCTCGTAGTCTTTAAGTACTTAGTATAAGGTAATTTTTACTTTTAATATACGCTAAATTATAATATAAAAATATCCGACTTTCTACTCGTTTATCCCCTTATTTAGCTAGGTTTTTACTAGCTTATTAATTTAATTAATAAGCTCTTCGAGGATCTCTACTCGTAATTTACCCTTTATTATCCTAGCTATAAATATAAAAGAAATCGCTCGTAGCTTAGATAGGAGCTCTAAGTTCTTATTATAAGTCTCGAAGCGGCTTCGGATTACGTTAATTATATTAAAAAAGTCGTTTTAATTAAAATTACGCACCGCTTTATAGTAATAATTAGAGGCTTTACTTACGAGTACGATATTAATTACCGAATAGTACTAGTATTCCCTAATTCTAACTTTTTTATAATAATTATAAAATATCGTTAGGGTTTTTTATAAAACCTTATACTTCCCCCTAAAATATAATTTCTCTTTTAAAAAGATCTTTTTAAAATCTATAAATTACCTTATATTTACTACTAGATTTTTAATATCTATATATAATCCCTGCGTTACTACGTATTATTAATAACTTCGGGTCGTCTACCTCTTTTTTTATTAGTTAATTAGCGCCGAATTTCGTATTAATAGCGGTAATAAGTTATAAATTAAAATAAGTAAAATTATTAATTATCGTACTTCTAATACTATATTTTACCCCAGTATATCCTTTTACGATAATAGATTTTTATTAGTAATTATAAAGAGGAAATCTAGGTCGTTTACCTTTTTTTTAAATTCGTTAAAACGATTATACGCTCTATTAACTTATACTTAGTTCTATAATACGAATTCCTCTTTTATAATTATCACTACTAATATTTTATATAGCTCTCGTAATTATAATTACGCTAGTAATACCCCTCGCTTATAAAGGAATTTATTAACTACTTTCGCAATTCCTAAGCTTATACTCACGAACTATTTATCTAGTTAGTAACTAAGGTCGTTTATAATTTCGTAAAATAAGGGTTACCCCTATAGCCCCTTTTTTTTTAAACCTTAGTTAAATAAATTAATACTATATTAATTCATTTACTATTAGGCTAATTTACGATTTTATATATCTACGTCCCCTAATAGTCCGGGTTAATATTTACTTATTTATAAGGGATTAGGATTCTATTTAAGATCGGGTTTTATCCTCTCTTTTTTTACTTTAATTCGCTAAGGGTCGTACTTTAGCTTATACCTATATTAGCGGTCGCTAGTATATTTAATCTTAATAGGGATATATTTAATTTGCGCGCTAGTTATAGTAAATCTGTGCTTTTACTACCTAACGAATTTATTAAGGTCTAAGAAATTCCTACTTCTTCTCGCCGTCTCGCTACTACTCTTATTTTTATTATTTTTAATAATTACTACTACCCTTTTAAATCGCTAGCTATCGTATTTATTAAAATCCTCCTTTTTATTTAGTATAAAAGGATAGGTTTTAGTAATTCTTTTTAATAATAGTAGCGGCAGACGTTTATATTACTATAAGAAGATATAGTAATTAGTCTTAGGATCTTTATTAATTACCGATTTCTATTATTTTATATACTTCTAGCCTCTTAAACCTCGTACTCTTTATAATCTTTAAATAGCTTCCTTCCCTAACCTACTTTTTCTAAAGTAATATTTTATAAAAATAGTTAAAAATAGACGCCGGGCGGCTTATAAAAGAGCTATATAAGCTATTAAGAACCGTATAGGCTATTAAGTACGGTTAACGAAGTTAAGCCCTCCTTCTTATAAAATTATAAATTTTAAGGACTTATTAAAAATACTTACTTATTACTCATACGCAGTAGGGTTAAATACTTTAAAAGTCTTATCTTTTACGGCCTCTTAGTACCCTATTTTATATTTTTTAAGCAGTCTTTTTCGTAACTTACTTATAGTTAGGTAATTATCGCTTACTAGCGATCCCTTTTATTACTTAGTTAATTTTTTAAAATTAGTAATTTCGCGCCGGGAGCTAGTATAAAAAGAAGCCTTTTAATAGCTTTTTAAAAAATTCTTTTCTTTTTCCCTTAGATCCTTATCTTTTTAACCTTTTCTTAAGTTAATAATAACTCTAGCGAGAGGTTATAGGACTACTTTAGGGTAGCTACCTTCTTCTTAAATTAATTTCCGAGATCCGTAATACTCTTAACTTGATACTATTAGGACCTCTAAATCCCTTTTTTTTTTATTAAACCGTCCCTTATATTATATTCCTAAGTAATACCCGGGGGGTAGTTAAAAGAGCTACGAAGAGGTCATTTAAATCGCGGGCTTAAGGTCGTACCCGTAAGATCCTCGTAATAATAAACTTTTCTATATACTATAAATCTCTTAATTTAATAACTTTTATAAAGTTACCTTCGCTACTAAATAAGAATATTTATATTTAGAGATCCCCTTTTTTAATTATATAGTACTTTTTTATATTATATTATTAAGCTCGTTCGTTATGCTAATTAATTAAGTAAGTAGTTATTACGTAAGTATTTCCTTTTATTAATTTAATTAGTTAATTTCTAATTATAGGCCGGCTATAAAAAAGTCGTTTAATAAAAAAGCTACTCGGGGCGATAGTAAAATACTAATTACTTAAGTAGTTCTATTAATTAACGTAGTTTAATATAATAAACGTCGACCTCTCGTAAATAAAAAAGGGCTACGATTACTTAATTCCGTACGGTATTCGAGAATTACCTCCTTTTTTATCTACTTCTATAAGGTTAATTAGTACGAATCTCCTATCTTATATAGTATTAAAAAGTCGTCTTTTTTACGTAATAAAATACCTTACCGATTTATAATAATAGAATTTAACTACTAATTAGTGTTAGTATCCCTATTATAGGGTAGTTAGTTCGAACCGTAATTAATAAAAAGATTAATTAAACTATATAAATATTTGCGTAATAGGTATAAAAAAGAGGTTCTAACCGTAGGTTAGGCTAGCTACGATAATCGTAAATAGGGCCCCTAATTGGCCCCTGCGCAGTCGGCTGTATGCCGCGGTCGAATTAGACTTCTAATCCAACAATACCACATCCCCAACCCCTTCAAGTGCGTTGCGATGTTGTTTTCCAAAGGCAACTTCAGCGTCATCCTGATAGGTTCTATAACCTATGCAGTCAAGATGACATTGCAAAGCTCACTGTCAGCCCAATGCATTGATGTCTACAAGTTGAATTATCTAGAAGCAGGGCTCATTTACCTACCTTCAGGGGTAGGAGGTGCGATAGCGTCATATACGACAGGTCCGTAGTACATGGACGCCTCATCCTTGTACAGCACGACTTGAACATCACCTTGACTGACGGGTTGGCAGGCAAACTTCTAGACAAAAACATCCAGAGGGTATCCATGAGGCAAGGACGAGACAGCCGATATCGTCGAGGTGATGACATATCGGACTTTCCAATCGAAGAGGCACGGCTTGCGGGGATCTACATGCTAGTTGCTCTAAGCTCAGTTACCACCGCAGGCTATGGAGTGAGTCTCATGCAAGAATCGGTATGTAGTACATCACAGACTGGTCTCCGGCTTGGGTAAGGTGCCCCCAGCTGGCGACCTCCCGAAACTAGGGCCTTATTGACCATACCAGCACATTGCCGTTCCTTTGGTGATGCAATTCATCGGCGGTGCCACCACTTCGAGTATATTCACAGTCAGTGCAAATTTCCGAGTCAACTACCACGTTTCACAGTTCTTAACTCATCGCCTTCAGGTTTGCGGCACCCTTCTGACGGACTTGAACCCCAAAGCATCAGCAACAGTCCAGGCGTCGTACAATCTTGTACGGTGCATTGGAGCGGGCGCTGCCATCGCGGCTCAGCAACCCTTGACAAACGCCACGGGCTTGGGCTGGAGCTTTGGCATATTTTCACTAATTATGTTGTTCGCAGCCCCGTTGGCCATGTTGCTCAGGAAAAAGGGTCTGAGATGGAGGGTATCCCCGAAAACCTGACCCTGAGGGAGAGTCAGACTATGAAATGATTTGTTCTGCATTGCCAACTTTCAGTGAGAGCTTCTCGGATCCTCGATCTGGGACAAGCAGACTTCGATTGCTCACGAATGGGGCAGAGAAGATGTGCCTCGTAGGGTTCATGTTATCATCGGTCATGTAAAGGCCCCGCTGCTTGACTGGGACGTCTGCTTAGCCCCCGCGATGACCGTTGAAAGCCACATCTACACCTCAGCTTCCCGCCCCTCCACCTCCATTCGTGAGGTCAAAGAGATCGAAGCTACCGGCCGTTCTATCCGACATAGGCGACTTATCCATTGCGACCGAGTTCTGCACATATCAACACAGATTAAATGACTCCGCGTCCGCGTTCCTGCAACTTCAGCACAAAGTGATAGAGCCGCGTTGATAACATGGTAATAAGTATATAGACTTGGCAACTCAGGAGGCTAAGCTAACCTCAACCTAGACCCACATACCTCCCATCTCCTCGGCACTCCCTCCACCCAACCCAGCGATTCCAGTCACTGCATTCAAACTCACCTTCTCCATCAAGAGGAGCAAGCAAACAATCATCAGGTCCCATTCCCGGGCTTTCAAGCGGACATATAAGGGGTCAAGCGCAGAAGATCAACATCTCGCCAGACATTACGTCGCCCCGACCTAAAATCATCGTGAGTGGCCAACTACAAGGATCCTACGTGGAGCTTGGTCTAATACCCAACGTGGAGTCCTTCCCCCTGTTTCAAATCAACCAATTTTTTGAAGTAAGTCTTTTACACAATTTTGTGTGACTTACCTGGCCTTTACGGGATGCCAAGAGTATAACGGATTCGGGGACTTGTGGAAGGGCGGTAGGGAGGGAAAGAGGATGGAGGGACTCGAAGACGGATCTAGAAGATTAGGATGGCGGCCGACAACGATGGGACTGCGATAAAGGTTAAGAGTTAGGAACAAGCTTGTCTTGAGGAGTTGTGCTGCAGCGCAGCAAATTCGCATCGCATTTGAAAGGCCACCCAGCAGCTGTCAACAACTTGTATCTCGCTGCTTTTCTAACAAGGGGTCTGTGTCTCATGGACCCCGAAACCGATATCGTCTATGCCGAAGAAAGAGTAGTAAACAATGACAAGAAACGAAGCGAATAGCAGATAGCGGGGTCAAGCTCCCCGGATGCAGTGAATCAAACAGTAAACCAATGGCCGTGGCCATTTCTTTTCCTCCTTCTTCCGTCCGCTGCGACAGCTCAAAGTCTGTCGCGACCATGCTGTTGTAATCCAATGCCCAGAGTTATCCGCCGACCCCAATGTAATGATGCCAACACTCATGTTGAAGACAAAAAAGAGATAAAACCCGTGTTTCCCCAAACGCCGTTTGGTGTTGCGCCGACACCAATGATGCAATCGCCTAGTCCTCGCGTTCCCTTTCACTATCATCGCCGCTATCGGTGAGGTCGACTGCCTTGTGCGCTTCGGCTTCGGTCATCTCTCGCCATGTACTCCAGCTCAACATGCCGAATGCGATCATAATCATGACACCGCCGATGAGAGCTGCAGCGCTGAGTGGCTCGCCAGTGCGCAGCCAGTCGGTAATGGCAACGATGAAGATTGTCAGCAGACTGGCGACACTGGACAAAACAGGGCTCGTCAGGCTGATCAAGACCAGGAAGCTGCCGGCAAAAGTCGCATTCATAACGACACTGCAGAAAAGCATCCAAGCCGTGTATCCCGTCGGCAAGTCAAATTTCTCAATACCAGTCCAGTGCAGAATGGGAAGCGGAATCCACAGCACCGTAAGCGTGAAGAGACCGATGCAGGAACCGAATGTGTTGGCGAAGATCATGCCGCGATTAGGGCTACAGCCTTCAGGCGGGCAAGCATATCGCTTGTAAAGGACCTCGTAGAGACCGTAGAGGACGGATCCAACACCGATGATCAGGTTGCCAGTGACACGGTTCCCGGCCGCCTGCTGATGAGCGGCATCATCCTCGCCGGGACTAGTGTCACCGTATGCGACGATCAAGACACCAGCAATGGCCACAATGACGGCAAGAGACTTGTCGAGGCGTAAAGGCTCCTTCAGCAGCGGAACTGAAAAGACGTAGGCGAAGAAAGCAGAGCAGTTGTAGATGGCCGTCAAATCGGAGGGAGTTGTCAAGTTCACAGCGACATACCAGCTCAAGCCACCAATAGTCAGAGCAGACGTAACGAAGGCCGTGGTCTTGACGATATAAGTCCACGGGGAGACGCGGGGCTGCGGGCTGGGTCGCGCATAGTCGAGGTCCTGTCTCTGGACCATGATGGCGGTGGTGTGAAGCAGCTCAGTGTGTCGTCGCCAGAAGGATGCCCAAGAGACTTTGCGCTTATTGAATCGCAGGAACAGCAGCTGGACAGGCCACAGCATCACCCAGGAGCCATGGGTCAGGTAGAGCATGCAGTAAGCCTTGTCCCAGTGCAGTTCCTGCTGGATGTATGCCGACAACTCGGTCTGGATGACGAAGGATACTAAGCTGATAAGCAGGACGAAGGCCGCAATGATGTATTTTCTTCGAGCGTTCGCTGTGATGGTCGAGGGAGAGTGGGCTCGCATGGTCGAACCTCGAGAGAAGGCCGGTCGACTCGGGGTCAGCAAGGGGCTGGCTCCTCGGGAGCGAGTGGAATAGCTCCTGCCGCGGTGGTCGTCATCTTCGTCGTCCTTTGCGTTTAGAAGAGGTTGCCCGGAGCGAGAGTTGTGATTTCGAAGGAGGGGGGGACGTTGGCTGTCCATTTCGTCGTCTTGGTCGTCGTAATCGTGTTTGAAGTAGTCGTCGTCGGCGGATCGCAATGCATCAAATTCGGCCAGGCGCTGGTCGAGCCCGGGGCTCCGTCCAGGGCTGCTGGTACCACTACCGATATAATCTGAAATGTTGGAATCGCATGTGGTTGCGCTCAAGGGAGGGTTATGGGAATGATCGTGTCGCAAATGGGGGAGGTTGAGGGTTCCATCCGGCCCTGTGTTGAGTCTGGGAGGCATAAGAAGGGATAAAAGGAACGTAAGAATGGGAAGGGGGGGGGACACCAGGAGATAATAGCGAGAGTCTGAGAGAAAGAGATAAGAGAGACCGAGAAAGAGTAATGGTAAGGTACACAGAGAAAGGCTAATCAAGTGAAGGAGTGACTTGAACGGGGAAACCAATTGCTGCACAGGCAGAAAGCTGCAAGTTGGCTCGAGTAAGGAAGGGGTACGCAGTTGACGCAGTATGCGAGTCGAGTGCTTGTCGGGAATGGATCTGTACAGTTGGACACTTTTTTCGCTTTGGTAGGAGTGGAGAGTGGATACTACAGTAAACTGGCGCATGGAAGTTGCCAAACCCAGGCCTCGGGACGGGATGCAGGAAAATGCGGCGGACGGGCATACGGGATTGTGGGAATGCAATACCTTCCTTAGACACTTTCGCTTTACAATGGGGTGCGTACGGATACTTGCTGTCTCTTTGGTACCGTATCCCGTACTCACGAGGTATCTTCATCGCCCCGTGGTGGTGACGAGTGACATATCCATGACCCAGCAAGGTGACTTTTGATAGGGCCATCCCTACGCCGCCGAGACACAGCTAACTTGGCTTACTTGCTGCTTTCCACTTGGCACCGGCCAGATTGGCGGGCATGAGCGGTTCGCGCGGAAGGGGTCTTCCCCCCATATTTCCCCCCCACTCTCCTCGGTCTCCTGCAATGCTGCACACGCAACACCTCCAACACTCAGCCCTCCAAACTTACGCAGCCTCTCCGTCGCTATCGCTCTCACACCGTTGTCCGTCCTTGATAATACTAGGTACCT
Source organism: Colletotrichum lupini (assembly GCF_023278565.1). Taxonomy (NCBI): domain Eukaryota; kingdom Fungi; phylum Ascomycota; class Sordariomycetes; order Glomerellales; family Glomerellaceae; genus Colletotrichum; species Colletotrichum lupini. Next base: position 6,332,766 of record NC_064678.1, read on the forward strand.
ATGGTATCCGAACCAGAGGTTAGACATCTCGTCTGGTCGCGACTATCTTGCGCACCGTCGTCTCTGCCCTACCGTTGTACCAAATCAAGTACCCAGATACCACACCCTTCCGCCAATTCTCACGCACGTCACAAGTTGCGGTCAGGAGCAGAACGACAAGCCTGTCACCTGCGTCTGATAACTCTGGTGAGGTCAGCCTCTAACATATCTTAGCGTTTGCCCGGCTATCATAGCTGCACCACTGCGGCGGTATGCATACAACTTGAACCACCCTGCCACGCTTACCACCAACCGAAGGAGGGTAAAGAGAAGAGGGCCTCAAAACGGCATTTCCCCTCGCCCCATGTTCCATCCTCCAGCCTGACGCCATCACGCATGGCGTCGCATGACTGGAAAGTCTGGCATTGGTCCCAGCTGCCACACCGACTAAAGCACACCCTCACATCCCGCGCCAGAGATCGCTTCAAGAACAGGGTACATTCATGTGCCTCGATTCTGACATCTGATACGACCATTTGCCCATTACTACCACAAAGACTACAAAGAATCAAACTTTGCCCGTATTTACCACGGCAATTCTTTCAACCTCGCATCAGAATTCTGCCCGCTCATCGGACTTGAGCCCGATCACTTGGCCCCTTCGCCGAACAGCTTCTCCCGGGTGTTGTACTTGTACTCGAGGTCCAGGTGCCAGTAGTTGGTCGTGTCCGCCTTGGAAACAGCCCACGCCTGATCGAGCGCATCAACCACTGCCTTGGGGAGAGGACCCTTTTCGAGCTGGTTGAGGTTATCCTCAAGCTGCTGCACGCTCGAGATGCCAATGATAATGCCGTCGTTACCGGCGTCCCCGGTCTTGAGACCCGAGTGGTGCACCGTCCAGCGCAGCGCCGTCTCAATCATGGTCAGCCCGTGCTCCTCCACCGCCTGTTCGATGATCTGAAGCGCCTTGAACGTGCTCTCGCGGAAGTAGCGCTTGCGGTAGTTGCCTCCCGTGCCGTGGTTGTCCGAGAAGCGGCCCTCCGTCGGAACGATGTCCTTTGACTTGATCTTGCCCGAAAACAGACCGCCAGCAATGGGGTTGTACACGACGAGGTCGAGTCCGTAACGGCGCAGAGCCGGGATCAGCTCGGGCTCGATGCTGCGCGTGATGACATTGTACATGCCCTGGTATATCGTCGGCCGGACCCAACCGTTGTACTTGGCTGTTAAGACCACTTCGGCCACCTCAAACGCGGTAAAGTTGCTGAGGCCTAGCCTCACGAACTTGCCTTGCTTGTGGAGCTTATCCAGAGCCTCAAGCGTCTCTGCGAATGGGGTTGCACGATCCTGTGAGCCACTATTAGTCACTATCCGAGACCATACTCAGGAACATAGTTCGTACCGCAGCATGGAGGTACAAGATCTATCAACGTATAATTAGCTTAACCCCTGACTAGATGGCCCTTTCATGTTCACTCACATCGACGGAATCGGTGCCGAGCTCCTTCAAGCTAGTCTCGACAGACTCAATCACCTTGTCCCCGGCATGATCGCCAGGCTGTCCGGGATATTGGACCTTGGTGGCGAGCGTCAAACCCCTCTCCTTCCACTTGGCCTCACGAGTAAAGGCCTCTTGCTTCCTGCCCACATACACTCGGGCTGTATCGACCTCGTTGTAACCGCGAGCCTGGAAAACATCGAGAGCCTTGTTGTACGTCTCGAGATCGGTAATTCGGGCACCGGCGGACTCATCAGGTCCGAAGGTCATGAGACCCAGGATGATGCGGTTCTTGGGGTTTGAAGCGATGAGAGGCATGGTGAAAGCTGGGGGATCCTTGAGTAAGACGAGTAAGGCAAGGTGGAGAGGAGCTAAACGCCGGGGATAACTATTTTGAGAAAGACGCACAAACCTTTAGACGTGTCTGGGAAATGGGAAGCGTCGAGATATTTATATAACTCTTTGGTCCGGTACGGGGATATCGCGAGAATGCCAATAATTTGCGTTCTCGAAGCGATGTCGTGATCAGATAGGCTCGACAAGCTGCTTCGAAGTGGGCTTCATAGGAGTCAGAATGCCATGGACCCCACCATCTTGGCGGGGTAGGTGAGATACGTGCGACATCTGAAGACGTCACGGCGCCGGTGCGGCCAGTGAGAGGGATTACTAATGGCGACCTGGCGGTAGAGCTGTAACTTTACCATGCCGAAACCCCCCCGTAATCGGATAGGAGTCAGCCAGTTACATGTTGAAGCTATGGCAAACATTCATTTCTTGGGGGTCTATTGGCAAACACTCCGGCCTTCCCTGGCGTTGTTTGTTCTGATAAGTCCGATAACTCCTACGCTGTTGTATGAAGGCGGTGATCTCTTCTCTGCAAGAAAATGAAGCTTTGAGATGTATCGCACAAAGGTTGCATTCTTGTCGGCTGGCGGTAAGCTGTGCGAGTAAAGCCGGTAAGAGCAATATCTTGTTGGCAACTGCTCGTTCCTATGGAGACTTCAAAGAGACGAATATTGGGATGGAAGGAGCGCTGGGCCTTTGGTGACAATACCGTGGAAGCTCAGACCACCGATGAAAGAGAGAGACACGTGACCCCGGTAACTCGCTTTGAAGCGCTCTCGGCCACTCATTTATTCATCCAAAGAAAGAAGGAGAGCCCCACAGCCCCGTGTTGACGCTCGGGCCCTTCTCTTTCGCGCGCGTAGCCGCTTGGCTAAAGTGCTCTTTCGCGTAAAAGGTAATCTAAAGAAGGCGCGTCTCGCGTCGTCGACGTGCCCTTTCCTTCAAACCACCAAAGTGCATCCACTCCAAACCTGGTGAAATTTCCGTGATACTGGTCCTCAACCCCGAGCCTCATCGACCCTTCGCCTCCACAACTACCACTCACACCCCGAACGAAACGCCACACCAAGTGCTCCCACCCGCCCCATCCACGATATCGCTCTCTCTCACGTCGAATAGACCAAAAACACTGCCAACGTGCCTCCTGATCTTAATACGAGAAGTCCGCAGGGCCTGTCCCTTGCTCCAGGTCGGCGACGATGGTTAATAAGGGCAATGCGCAACCCGGCGTTTACAGCGCCACATACAGTGGTGTAAGTCACTTTTTTCTTGCAGACTTGGCAAAATCGCTGCTTGACTCCCGCGAATCCCAACATACTGTTATTCAACGGCATCAGGCTGGGCGCTTATTTCCTTTTGGGAAAGGGGATGGCCTCAATCATCGGGGTTGGCCCAGAGACGACCCATGATACTTCGCATCCAGATTTCCTCCGCAATTGGGCCCGTAACTAATTGAATGATCTTCTAGATTCCAGTCTACGAGTTTCAATTCGGAGATGACCTCAAGGAACATGTCATGCGACGCCGCCAAGATGACTGGATCAATGCAACGCACATCCTAAAGGCCGCTGGCTTCGACAAGCCCGCCCGAACACGTATTCTTGAGCGAGAAGTACAAAAAGAAAAGCACGAGAAGATCCAGGGTGGATATGGAAAGTACCAGGGCACATGGATCCCTCTCGACAAGGGCGTCGCCCTCGCCCAGCGAAACAACATCTATGACCGCCTGCGGCTCATCTTCGAGTACACCCCAGGCGAACAGAGTCCGCCCCCAGCCCCGCGACACACGAGCAAGCCGAAAGCACCAAAGAAACCCGCAGTGCCCAAATGGCCCGCCACGAACTTCCAACAACAGCAGCAGCAAGCACCACAACAATCCCAGCCCCCTGCCAACCAGATGCAAGGCGCGCCGCCGCCAGAAGAGTACGAGGTCGGCGACTCGATGATGAATGACGATGATACCCCTGACAACTTGACCGTTGCCTCCGCCTCATACATGGGTGAAGATGACCGCTATGACATGTCCCACCAGTCGGGCCACAGGAAGAGGAAGAGGGAAGAGGCCATCCAGGACTTGACACAGCAGCAGCACTCCGTTTACGGAGACGAGCTTCTCGACTACTTCCTCCTCTCTAGGAATGAGAAGCCAGCATACCGGCCTGAGCCGCCGCCAAATTTCCAACCGAATTGGATCATCGACTCGGAGGAGCACACGGCGCTTCACTGGGCATCGGCCATGGGCGACGTGGACGTCATAAAGCAGCTTCGGCGCTTCGGCGCCAGCCTGAATGTGCAGAATGTAAGGGGGGAGACTCCCTTCATGCGGGCTGTGCATTTCACCAACTGCTACGAAAAGCAAACGTTCCCTCAGGTGATGAAGGAGCTTTTCGAGACTGTCGATGCGCGGGATGCGACAGGGAGCACGGTGATCCATCATGCCGCAGTAATGAAGAATGGCCGGGTTGTCAGCCACTCGTGTTCAAGATATTACTTGGATAATATCCTGAACAAACTACAAGAAACGCATGAACCTGCCTATGTGCAGCAGCTCATCGATGCGCAAGATGAGCAAGGCAATACTGCCCTTCACCTGGCGGCAGAACGCAACGCGAGGAAATGCATCAGGGCACTCCTCGGGCGGCAGGCCTCCACCAGCATTCCTAATAACGAAGGTGTGCGGGCGGAAGACCTTATCGCCCAACTCAACGCCACAAAGAAGGAGCGCGGCCCTCAACGGTCATCGTCGCCCTTTGCGCCCGATTCTCAGCGCCACGTTTCTTTCCGTGACGCGGTGCCTGAACGTATGACAACGAGCAAGAAGCTCGGCCTGTCATCCTTCAACTCAGAGGCCGCAAATACGGTACAGTCGCGCATCACACCGCTCATTATTGAAAAGTTCCAAGATCTCGCGGGAAGTTACGACGAGGAACTCCGCGAAAAGGATCAGGCGGAGAAGGAAGCCCGTCGTATTCTCTCCAATACCCAAGCTGAGCTCGCCGCTGTACACCAGCACATGGCCGAGCTTGAGGCCCAGCTCGAAGCAGACGACGGCGCAGCGCAAATCATCAGCGAGGCCAACCGCGCCAAGCATCAAGTCATGTCCCTCATCACGCATCAGAACCGCCTGCATGTACAGCAGGCCGTGGACCAGGAGATTAACATGCTCAACGGCGATGCCAACGAGGCCTCGTATGAGGACCGACTCGAGCTGGCGCGGCAGCTGCAGGCCATGCTCTCGGAGCAGAGACAGTCAGAGTCTGACTACGTCGAGGCGCTCAGCATGGTTGGCACGGGCGAGAACATTGACAAGTACCGCCGGCTCCTGCGCAAGTGCCTGCCCCCAGCTGACGCGGAGAATCTGGACGAGAATCTCGACAACCTCATCGAGATGATGGAAGAGGATCGTGACCTGCCGGGCGACGGCAGCGGCCTGGAGCCCATGGATGTTGGTATGGGCGGTATCGGGATCGGTATTGGCATGTGACTACATGCCACGTATCTCGAGCAATCACCGGTCGCATAAGTTGTAAGATGGAGAGATTTCAAGGGGCGTTGGTCTCTATTCTACGAAAACTTCCCTATTTGGGAGGTTGATCTTTGTCAGATCCAGACAACGTTTCCGTCCGTGAGACGATACGAGACCACATCTCGACTTGTCAACGCGGAAGCATGGTTGTTGTTGGATGGGCGGGCTTTTTTGCATTTCCAAAAATTCAAAAGGGGTTCAGGATTCGCTGGTGTCTTTTTGGTGGCTCAGGCAGGATAGGGCAGGATCGGGCAGGCAAAGCAGGCTAACTTGTTTATTGTTATTCGTCGCGATTTTGATTACACTTTGGACTGGCGTTTGAACGTTGGCGAGGCGAGGAGCGAGGGCGGAGATGGAGGTCCGAAGATGTATGTTGGAGAGAAGGGGCGATGGGGGGGAGGGGTGTGAGTGGCCATTGCGACTCTGCATGAGATCTAGGTCTCGGAGTCTTTTGTGTGTAGTGTCTAGCGGACTTGATCGATGGAGAACCGCACAAACGACCAAGAAAGATTCCCCACGCATGCAATCACATGGGCGTGAGAAGAAGAAGAAACAATATTTACTCGTCACAGGGCGACTATCTCACATTGTGGTATCAGTGATGCTGATGCTGCCTAGAAAGTGGACACGGCTGGGGTACCCGACTGTCCTTGTCGGTCATCTGACGACGGCCGGTTAAGACAGAGATGGACGGGGGCGGCAGCCATTATTCACGCCCGGGTGCGTTTGAATTTGAGAGCAGCCTTGAACGTCTCAGCCTGGCTCAGTGGCTGTGATTTTGCGGGTTGTGTTGTGAACGAAGAGGCTTTCGTGAGGCTGGCTGACGTCCCTCTTAGTAGTGCTGTCAGTCAGCCAGTGCAACGCCATCATCCACATCTTGGGTACGCCCCGGTCGACTTCGGTGCGCCGGAGCCCAGATGCGGAATAACAAAAGATCGCCCTTCGGACACTGCTCATAAACATACACTCCCACGGTTTCCAGAAAATACAACCCTTTTCAGCGATACGATTGATGAAACTGTTGTTGCTGCCAGAGGTAAGATCGCTTGATTAAGTGAGAATGGCGTCAGCTCAATGATTAGAAACTCACCGCAACGACCATGACTCGACGTTGCAAGAAAGCCATCTGACAGTTGCGTGTCGCCCGAGGCGCCCGAAATCGTCGGTGGACTTGCGCCAGTCCGATCTGATAGGGCTTGGCTGAAGGCTTCTTCACTCTGGCCACGCTTTGGTAGCCTCTGGTTTGGGATGATGGCTGATGAAGGAAGGGAAAGTTCTGTCAAGGTGCAGGGCTGACTCAACCTTGTCGTTGGCTTCGGGAGTGGGACAGAGCCGCCAGATCCGACAGGCAGATTGAGTTGTCGCTGATGGAAAGAAAAGACGCAAGCCTGGAAATCCAGTATATCGAGATGTTCCAATCAAGGCGCTACTAGGGACATCCTTACCTAAGAACGATGCTCACCAAGGTTGCACCGGCAAAATGTAAGCTTGGCATGAATCATCAGCCACATGTCTCGTGGTATAGGAAATGGGTTTTTGAGCCGTGTCCGCGGGTTGAGAGTTGAAGGTCAAGGTTACTGAGCGTGCCGCAAAAGCCAAGGCTGAGGGAATCGTAATCCAACCTGTCGCGTTCGAGCATGATGAGGCTCCGAAAGTGAACAAGTGCTGATGATCTTCCAAAAGCCTCGCGCATAGTCATCGCAATAAGCCGTCGGATGTAGGATGCCGTCCTCATCCACCAAGGAATCGCGACAATGGAGACCAGTGAATGCATGGTCCTTCACGTTGCCGACTTTTCGTGGCAAGGGAACACGGCGTTGCGCCCGACTTGGCGGCGGGATCATTTACAAATCAACAGGGAGAAGCTCTTTAGCACCGGGGAATTTCCCACAATTGACGGAAGGAAAGGCGGTCAGCGAAGGTTGCGGTGGTATCAGGGTAACAAACTGATGTTTGATTGGGAGGGCCAGATTCGAGGCAGTCTCGAAGAGCGGACTTGACCACATTGACGATGCAAACCGAGACGGCGATGGTGCATCCGCGTGTTAGTCTGTGAAGCTATTCGATGCTGGTCAGCCAATGGATTGCCAATGACCAGGGGATAAGTAAGGGCTTGGGAGGACTAGTGGATGGGGAGCGATTAACATGCTGACGCCAGTCCATATCAATGAGCCGGGATCTTCGTAAGGCTGAAGTGCACGAGGGTCCCTGAATGGCCTCGCATGGTTTTGGTGGGTGTGGGAGCATGGCGGGTGGTATGTAGTGGAGGCTGTTGGCAGAGTGGCGTGAGTGGCTGCGATAAACGCGTCCAAGATGAGTGACGTTCAGTTGGGCCGTTGACACCAAGAACAGGCAGATGGTACCTTGAACGCTTGCGCTCCGGGTGATCAACCTCGTTTTGTGACACATTTGGATGACGGTTTGCAGATTTCATGCATACCTAGGGATGAGCAACTGCGTCTCAAGGTTAAAGCTAGACGGTGAAGGATAAGCACTTGGCCGAGCTCCCATGCTTTGGACAGGATATGTGACACAGTATTTCTTCGCCTTTCGGCATCACGTCACGCGTCTAGCGAGTCCGCCGAGTCGCGCTGAAAGGGCGAGGTTGTGATGCAAACCCTTGCATCTGCCCAACAAGCATTAAGACGGTCGTGGAGGGGTCCTTCGCAATACGAGAAATTCCATGGTGGTGATCTGAAAAGCCCTCGTTATTGCTTAAGCCTTGATGGCGACACCGGGTACGTAGACGCGCCACTGGAGAAGGCTCTCATCTGGTTTTGATGGAATGTGGGCGTGGGCCAGGTAGAGCAACGGCCGTCGGCTTCGTTTGGGGGCGGACTCGTGTTCCGTGGCATGGATTATCAGGCGGGATGATAGGGCGATGAACTTGGTGGATGCACGGATGGCGGGATAACAAATCGCAAGGTACAGTGGCATGTGCGTGTGCCAGCGGATGACGCGCAGTATCTTCTCGGCGAGTTGCTGCAACCTGCTGTCGCCGCCTCTGTAATGTTGAGCCCGGGGTGGCCGGGAGGCGAGACCGGAAGGAGGGGTGACGACGGGGTTTGCCAGGAGGCGAGAAGAAAAAGGCGTTTGGTTTTTCTCGTAAACGCAACCGCCAAGGCCTATCATGGCAATCTTGTGAAAAGGGGCCGATGAGACACGACAGGAACAAAACATGCCCGTAGCTATGTCCTGGTGGGAAGAGGCCAGTCGGGATAGCGACCTGACTCGTGAATGGCTCAGTTTGGTCATGGAGCGGGAGCATTGGGGGCGGATCTGAAGTTGTTGACCTGGTCCTGGGCTAAGAACAGGAATAGAAAGGACTCAGGAACGGGGGGTACGGCAGCGGCGATCAGGCCGCGTCGGCTCCGTGGCTCGGCACCCCATCTCGGGGGAAGAAACCTCCACAGACAAGCTAAGGCTGCTGTGAATGTAAATCCGGAGGTCGAGTGCTGCGGGTATGGTGGAGATGTGGTTTGCTTGCGTGTTTTGCTTGGGGTGACCGAATTAGGAGTGAAGACTCGTATTCTCGGAATTTGCATGTTGCCACAACGGCTGAAGCTGCGTCTTGCGTCAGAAGATTGGACGCAAAAAGGTTCGCTTTCAAGGATGATTCGGTACCGTATGGATGGTAACGAGCTGAAGGTGTCTTTCCACCGTGAAAACCGAGGGGAATGGTTGGATGAGGAGGATGCCGCGAGTCTTGAGTTGTGGCTGTGCTTTGCCGCCGGCGGCCGCAATGCTGCATCTAGCAAGCAAAGTGGACGGCCATCATCGAGGATCGCCGTGAGCTGGCATTGGGGGCCGAAAGAGAAAACGAAAAGTCGGTGTCGTCGTCGTCGTCGTAGTAGTAGGAGGTTATGAATGCCAATGGAGGTTGAGAGGGAGGGAATAAGGCTGAAGGGAACGGAAGCTTTCTCGTCGACAAAAATAGTAACCATGAGCAGCCGACAAGGTACGGAGTCAATAGAGAGGCACATGGAGTCTGGGGAAAATGAACCTTGGCACTGCAACCTCCGCCCCTACCTTCCCTAATTAGGGCACCTTTTAGGACGAGATGGGATGGAAGGTTAGGTTGGAAGTGGCAGGCACAACACCGGATGGCAGTTGATACCTTCCAGGTTCCATCACTTCAAATTCGGATGACAAAACGTAATCGAAGGATGATAGTCATGTCAAAATACTTGGGTAAGTAGCACGTGTAAGGTACCTTACGGATAGGTACCTAGGCACCGTTAAGGAAGGCATGGCAAGGAAGGCAAGTACGTCCGTAAAGAAGCCACAGCATCTTGCGGCCGTTGAGGAAGGGGCTTTACACGTGCAGAGTGCAGTATGCAGAAATGCAGAAATGCAACGACCTGAACAGGAAACATGGAGGGCACCTCATGAGTTGCAGATGCGTCCATTAGTGTCATTGACGTGTCGTTAAATCAAAGGTGAGGAAGTTCAGGGACAACACTTTTTGCAGGTGCACGCAAGGGAGGAAAAGGTGCAGGCGGGAGAGGACGCAGCCGGATCGTGGCTTGAGTCTATTCCACGTCCCTTCCATCATCACCATCGTCGTTGGGTGCTGAAAATAATGTCTAATAGCGGGTGATCGCCTGCACCAGCTCCCATTCTCAGTGCTCCGTTTTGACCGAGGTGTGGACGGGTGACGGGTGGGACCAGCGGGACAGGTGGCCCCAGCGTCAGTTACGTACCGTAGGGGTGGCACCCAAAGGGCATCTGCGCCTGCTCAAGTGGCTCATGAGTTTATGGCAGGTGTGCTCCCTGCAGGTGTCCAGCTTGCTGCTTCCCGTCGTGTCTTGTAGACTTGCAAAATGTTTCCAACTCGAGGAAGGAACCAAACGGGACCCATGTATGTATTGGGTTCACGCTTGCCTTCCCGTCCAGATGATACCTACCTACCTTAGGTACCGTACCTATGCTAAGTCCCTATGTATCTGCCCAATGAGCCTAAGGCCTGGGATTAGGTAGGTACGTTCTCAAAGGATCCAGGAAAACACCGTGCTCTCGAAGGCAGGAGTACATGAGCTGAAGCCTGAGGCCCCTTCACGCTACATGTGTAAATGTCCCTACCTAGATACCCTCGAGAGTCTGAACGGGGAAGACACTCAGGTGCGCCGGGCTGGACTCCGTCTCCCGCACCTTTTTTTTTCTTTTTCTTTCTTCTCCCATGCCATGACTATCATTTTGCATCACTCCAGGAGTTCAGAGTCCAGAATCCAAAAGTCCAAGTCCAGACTGAACTGTGGAAAGCAGAAACTCCCGGGGAAATTGCTTCGGCCCTTGGTTCACACAATGGACGAATGAGAGGCCGCAGCCTTTTCGACACCAGCTGAACGACAAAGACTGGAACTCTGCATCGCCAATATGGAACCCAATTACAACTCACCCAAATGTATCAGGTCCGTATCCGTACTCTCATCACCTCGACCCCTCGATCCCTCGACCCCTCCATGGACCCTCGCTGAACCCTCGTCGATCGATCAACCCTCGAGTTTGACGCGCCTCGACGGTTCCAGTCCTGCGTCCCGGCTCCCGTCTCCCATCTCCCATCCTCATGTCTCTCCCCGCTCTGATACCTAAGGTACCCAACCATGAGAAGGTGCTAATCGTTCCAGGTTGTCACCACCGTCATCACACACCACCATCAGCCCGTCGCACCCCACACCGTCTCTGGCTTGGTCTGACCTTTGCTCGAGGTCCTCTGCGCCGGTTCAGATCTCTCGCTGCGTTCCTGGCATGTCACTCTGTCTGAGCCTCTGGCTTTCTACTTCCCTCAGCATCTCAAGTACACTTCGGCCTCGTCGCATCCGTGGCATAATACCCACAAGGCGGGTGTTTGCCACCTACCTAGTCCCGACTTCACTAGTGTAACATTTCACCCAGCAATGTCTCCGATCCTACGGATACAGCCATGGGAAATTGACAATCGGCTCGCCAGCCTGGATCTTGTTGACCCAATGGGGACCAAAGACACAGAATTGTCTCTCATTCGTCAACAAACCGACAGACATGGAGGCTTCCATGCGAGGTGTCGTGGGCCGGTCAGCACACCCTGCGTGCCTGCGTGCCTCCATGTATGCAACTTCACGGCGCATCTCCTATCCCACTCGTCGCATACGACATACGGCGACGGTGATGCGGACGCTTGCTCGGATCCTTAATGTCATAATCTCATCTTCGTCTTCATTCAAGCCCAGTGGAGCTCGGACTCCTATCGCGGCTGCTCCCCGTCCACCTAGTCCTGGAAATTGTCCTGGATGTTTGGGTGACTGAACCTCACCTCGTCCTCAACGCGCTGCACCCACGCCAGCCCATCACCATCGTGCATTGTTCACTTGCCAGATTTCGGTACTTGCGCATGCGCCATGTCATGCAGTTCCAGCTCACCAGCCCTTTGCCGATTATTGCACGCCGGCCGACCCCTTTCCGGCATGCCGAATGTCGGCAGCTCAGGGCCGGCGCAACACTTACACACCTCGCTGCTGTCTCCTTACCTCGTCCCTTGAGGGCATTGGATAGTACGGTGCCCAACAGACAAGAGTCGCCAACCAACAAAATCCAACTCCGGCTTCTTGCGGCGACTCTTCAAACTCCCATCATTTACATCACCATGATCCTCTTCTCGACCCAATGAATTCCATCAAGAGGGGGAGGGGGACGCATCGATCGACACCACAGGGCTAGGCTGCGCAACCAATCGTCCCAAAGAACAGGCATTGAAAGGAACAAGCTTGCAAGTATTACACCCCCATGTGGCCACACACTAGCAGGGCTAAGGCCCAGATGGCGTGGCTGGTAGGGCTACCCTTGAGCTCACCTCAGCTGGACCAGGGAGACGTCCCCATCCCCGTTCCACTCGCTCACACTAACTCGCTTTGCAATGCGACAACGCCCCCTTGGAGTCTGAGCTCGCAGGCAGTCTCTGCAAGCTTGCTTTTGCGACGGGTGACCTGCTCCTGAACACAATGAGTTCCCCGCCGCCGCGACACGACGTCTGTTCTGTACGAATCTATTCAACGACCAAGAGGATACAGGTCGCCGAGCCGCCACTACTCCGTACCGATCGTAGTCTATTCCGTACATATGTACGTACGGATACAATGATCCATCAACCACTGTGGATATGTCAGCAGTAGGTACTCCGTACCCCGCCGCCGTCCAGGTCTGTCACTGGAACAGCTTGCGACATTCTCTCTCCACTGGCAAGACATGCCCCGAATCGCTCACAACAACTCCAGCTCAGCCCGCGTAGCTTCGTTGCCAAATAGTTGCCGGTCACACTAGACTAGAACCCCCTTTGCTGCGGTGAATTAGTAGCCATGTGGGATGGCCGCCACCATGGGAGGTTGCGCCGTCCTACAATTTACCAGACCCAGATCTCGGCGAAGCAAAGTCCCGTCTCGTCTGGTGGACCGTCTGGACTCCACGGCCGCCGACTTACACGGGTGACGGCCGAACCTCGATCAGGGCCAGGGCCAGTCCAGCTTGTCTTTCCCTGTCATGCGGATGCCCAGAATTCATGTTGGGCTGAACGACAGGGGTGTGGTCTTTTTAGCTCCCCCTCCCCCTTGTTGGCGCCATTTCCAGAAAAATCGACCCCAAATGTTGGTCTCCATTCGAATGTGCAATAGGCGCCAACACGCGACGAAGCAAGTCAAGAGTCCGAACTACCTAGCACAATGGAGTTGGAATGCGAGCAAGTTGGCGCTTTGCTTGTCACATTCGAGGTCGCATCCCCGTTGTTGCTTGACCACACCGCCTTATTGGTATTCCCTCCAACGTCTCGTTTTCCGTCCCACCCAACGAAGCCCGCCTCTTATCAGAACCGCGCCCGGGCGGGATAATGCCTATACCAGTCATGGTGCAGCGGTGCTGACACTGTCAGTCGCCTCCTCGGCCAGTTAGAAAAGTCGGGATGGGAGAGACCAACAACACCTGTTGCCCACCCGACCCAGGCATGTCAAGTCAATTACATACTCTCAAGCATATGGATCATGATGACCGCATCTACAGAGTATCAGCGTTCATCAAGCCTGGAAAGTCGCTTTCTCCACCCGTGGGCGCATCCATGGCCACCCCATCCGCGCCCGCTTCTGCAACACCGCTTAAGCTCAAAGCGTTTTCCCAGCTTGGAAGACGACCAGTCAGAGTTGTTAACCACACACCTATCGATGCGCCTTGCGGCAAATCTAAGCAAAGGCTTTTCGCCATCGTGACTATGCTAGAGCATTTGGGAACCTGGTTAGTGGTGAACACAGGTAAACTGACCTGTGGGGGGGGGGGTGTTAGCTGACCGCCCCACATCTTCACGTGAGTATGGCCCGTGCCACTCCGTAGGTGATCTAGATATAGTTCAGAATCGATTCTAAATTAATTAAGAATATATATTAACTATAATATTAAATAATTATATATATATAATAATAATTTTTAAAAAGTATTTTATATATTATAAATAACTAAAGCTAGCATTTTTAAAAAACTATCTTTAAATTAATTTAGAATCGATTCTGAATTAATTCTGGATTAAACTAATATTAATAAATAAAAATTAATAATATATAAGTTATTTTTAATATTAACACTTGATTATTAAATTAAACTATTTATATATATATTTTTATAATATCTTAATTAAATTAATATTATAAAAATTAATATTTAGAAATAAAACTATTACTAAGTTTTAAAATTTAATAAGGATTAGTTCGAAATTAGTTCTAAATTTGTTCTAAATTAATTCTAAACTAATTCTAAATTAGTTTTAAAATAAATTTTAAAATGAATTTTCAAAATTCAAAACTTTACTTTTTATATCTAAATTAATTATTACATATATGAATTATTATAATATATTTAAAAGAATATATTTTTTATATTAAAATAAGTATATTTTGATATTTTTAAATTATAATATAGAATTAATTCTGAAATATGTCTAAATTAGTTCTGAATTAATTCTAGATTACTTTAAGATTAGTTTAGAATTAGGTTAGCTGGACCCACTTATTTTCCACGGGCCAATCAGAAGAGCGCTCAGGTCAAGTCCCTTTTCCTTGGTCAGGTCAGGTAACCGGGGGGGCCACAGGTCAGTTTACCTGTGTTCACGGTTAGTGCAATTGTGTTTTCGGGGCTCTCTCGCTTATTTCACGAAGGAGGCTGACTGAGAATGAGAAGGCACTCTGAAAACGGGCCCTCCCAGGCGAGCTACTTTTGTTCCACGCGCAATCCCAGGATTTCGTCTTCGCACACCTCCTCTCTCGGTACACACCCTCACATCCACGACCCCTTCATCATCTCATTCCTTACAACCTTCTAAGCGGGACCAGATCTGGCGATACGGTTCAACTATCCCCATATTGTCTCGTCTCCCGCGACACGGCGCATCAAGCATCGTGTCTATATATATGATACTCTATCCTGCCCAGCTTGCACGCCAATCCTTCCACTCCACTGGCGCTCTGTTTTGGTCTATGATCCTCATAGATCCTTATCCATTCCCCTTGGATCTTAGGCCCCTCACGAAGGACTTCCTTTGTCAAACTCAATCGACAACAAGGCTATTGTCTCCAGAAACACGGCGCATAAATATCCTCCGTTTGTCTCAACCCTCGTCCATTGCGATTTGCATCTGCCAAGCAAGGGAACGGCACCTCAACCCACCTCAACCCATTTCAGCTTGCAGCCCCCTTGGACACTTCGGAATCGACCTGTTTGTAAGTCTGCTGTCATTTACAATTACCTACTGGGTGATACCGCTGCCAGTGATGCGTGGGAACCGTTCAAATTCGGCCGATGGTTTCAAAGCTTGCGGCGCAATGAGCCTCGCGTCACCCTAGCGCGCGGCATCCACTCGAAATAGCACCATAAAAGGGATCAAGCACTTACACGTCGATCATGTAGACAGACCTCCGCCAATCTCTCTCTCCCTCCCTCCTTCACTCAAGGCTCGCCCTCACTCTTATCCTCTCTTCGGCCACCCTCCTTGACACTCGCAAAGCAGTCGGTTCAGCCCGGATCATTATTCGGCAGCTTTCCCTCCTGACTTACGGCAGATGCGGCGGCCGAGGCCCACCCTCACATCCCCCTAGTCGCTTATGTCCAGCAGCGCCATTTCATTACTCGCAAGCCACTGTTAGGTCTTGGCCAGGGCCACCAGACACAGGCATACCCCAGACGTACAACCACCTGGCACCACACCGCATCCGAAGTCCATCGGCGAAGGTACCTCTACCTCTGCTGAAGGCTGACAGACCCCCTTTACGACCTTCCTCAAGCCTACACACTCACTTCCCATAATCAGCCGGCCTATCTTTAAGCAACCATGCCCGCTCTCACTCATGCTGAGCTTGCCTTGGGCGAGCCGCGTTCAACTGGTCGTTCTTACCACCACCTTTCTTTCTCTCATCTCTGCACTGGTCTTCTGATACTTACCGTCCTGGTCACCTTACGTTTGGTGGTATGTGGTGCTTTCTGGACTACGACGAGCAACAAGTTCAAAAAGTCTCAAGAACACGATCAACACGCCAAAAACCAGCTTGATTACTTGATCAATCAGCAACGGCTCCATCATCTCTTCGTCCAAGACGGGGCCTGGGTCATGGAAGAAAAGTCACGTGGGGTCAGCAGTAACACCCTAGTTGCTGGGGCTGAGTCGACTAGGAAGAACAGTCCGCAGGACGGTTTTATGAGGGGAAATGAGAAAGAGTCGGTTGAAGGTACAGAGAAGAGGAGTAGCGGCGATGTGATGTTTGCGGACCACATCCTTCGAATGGGCAAAGCTGCGGGTCAACCTTCCGCCCAGTTCATGTTGTCGAGACCTCCGCAGCCTCCTCCTCTCACGCCCCCGGAACTTTCGCCATCGGTTTTCACCTATGATGAGCGCAGAAGAAGCTTCACCAGTGGTGTGTCTGAGCTAGATGCATCGTTTTTCGAGCAGCCAAACCCTGACTATATGTCATCAACATCAACCGGCGCTTCGACAGCAACGCAGGAGGCGCAAACTACGAGGTCCTCCCCAGCACCCCGCAGGAGATCTTACACCAAGATGCTCCCCATTGGAATCCCTTCTCAGCCATCGGCTACAATACTTGACGATGAAGCCGGCATGGTCTTTTCCCCTTCGTCGTACCCACCTACTTCACCTCTACTTCCCGGCCCTCCCCCTATCTACGGTGAAATCCGTTATGACGAAGCCACTAAGCAAGAGATTGTCGTGCGAGGCGAGATCATCTCCTCTATGGACGGATCGGGGGCCGGGTGGAAGAGGCATACGAGAGTCTACGGAGGCGGTGTTTGCCTTGCCTGCGCAGCATCCGGTGACGATAGTCATCACCATGGCGGCTTTTACGGAGAGAACGTCCTGCCAGAAGAGAAGCGCTACTGAAAAACGAAACAAAAACGGCCTTGAGATGAGTCGAAACGAAAGAAGAGAGTGGTCTAATTAGGGTCGATGATACCATTGGGACGGGTCCTTTTCCTCTGGGACGTAAAGTGGCGATAGACGCAAGCGGCGCTTCATCAGCATCACGGCAGCGGCACAAAATGGGTTTGGTATACCATCTCATCGGGGAGGTCTCTTCTTTTCATCCAACATTTTACAGCATATTTACTGTCAACTCTTGATTTCATTCTAATATTATGGTCTTGGGGCTTGTCTGTTCGGTATGTTGTTGAACGCTATCCTGTTACATCTTGGCTTATCGGGTACTCTGGAGAATGGAAGAAAGGGGGTTTTCATTGGGGAAAGGGGGCATGTACTGGTGGACGGATGGGTTCGAGATTTTCCTTCTTTTTTCCCTTCTTACAATTTCACGCTTCACGATGTTTATGAGTTGACGATGATTACGATGCCAATACCAACGTTCGGTTGGTGTTGCAACTGCTGAGTGTTTTCTTGTGTTTGTATTGTGGAAAAAGATGAGAGAGCATGTATGTAGCTGAGATCAAGAGATTCGGCGTATGAGTGTGTATCTAGGTATTCATACGTATGTATCTAAGCCGAGAGGCGAATCCGGAATAAGTGTATCTTACTTTTGCTGTATCTACGTCCTCATGTAGTCCCAAGTCTGAATAGTGAGCTGTCTCGCAGTCGAAACTATACTGCATAATCTGAAAGACTAATGACCATTCGGGAGGGAAGTCTGGGGTATCAGTTGGTTTCTAGACCAACTGATCTGAAAGTCTATCAACAATCCAAGGGTCTCAACGGGGTGTCTTCGGAGAGAGTCTCGATGTGGACACTATCAAATCACTTGAGCCTCATGCGAAGCACCACCTGGGGAATAGCTTGCTCCAAATAGCTCTCCGAGAGACAGAGATCAAAGTAGATGAGAAGTTCGGGCAGGTGATGAAAGGCACCCAGCGAGCCATCTCTCCGCATACCTTTCCACATTCCGAATGAGATACTTTGGAATATCTAGCTTGGTTCTCGCCAAGAGACTACGCCTGGTGTGGTTATTGATCTTCAGAGTCTCACGGGACTTTCGTTCAGGCAGCAAGTAGCCAAGACCACCACGCAGAGAGAAAGAGTCCTGTCAAGGTCTCTCGACGAGGCTTGTCGAGGTCAGGACGCTTCCAAAGTTCCTTTTCACCTCAGGCGCGGCGCTACGGAAGCTGATGTGAGAGAGCTCCATCTCATAGTCCGAGCCTCCTTTCCCGCCTCCGTTGCGGGACATGTCGCATCAGTAGGAGTTGCCTAGATGAGATTGACCGAGTCAACTCGAGATGTCTCCATCAGTATTCGTACCCCTGAGGCTCCATCGCATCGCAACCCGAAGACGATCCATCAAGCTTCCTACCTTGCCCTCAGAACCCCCCCCCCCCCCCCCCCCCCCCCCCCCCCCCCCCGCGGCGACGCCGCGGGCCCGACCGGGGGGTGTGGCGGTGCGTGCGGCCGCACGGCCGCTGTGACAGGTGTGGGGGCCGAGCCCCACCTCCCCCCCCACACCCCCCCCCCCCCCCCGCGGCGCCGGGCAATATTGCGGGAACAGGCACGGGAACTAGGGGGTTCTTGTTGGCGTCAGCTCGATTACTGAGATTGAGCTTGAGGATCAAATCCTTCTACCCAAAGTTCCGAGCGTTAGCTTCGATTCGGGGGGTGTTCGCAAGTCCACCTCGCAGGGCACCTCCCAGGCAAACAGGGCCATCGAACATTCTCATCCCTCCGGCCATGGCAGATCTTGCAACCTGATGTTTTCGTTCTCGGGAAGGCTGACCTGGTGAGGTTGCCTTCATGCTCATGTTTCTGCCTCCCCGTAGGATGGGAACGTGGGGTACGGAGACCAAAGTCCCAAATCAAGTAAGCGTCTGCGTCCGCGACCAAGTCTCCGACGACAAGAAGTCTCCGTGAGCTCACCCCGGCGGCTGCGGTGAGGGGTTATGGCGAGGTTTGCTGCCAAGGACTGGGCCAAAAGTAATTGGCCATGTTTCGAAAGGACTCCCGCCTCGCCAGTCGAGCTTCCTCTCAATTGCGGCGGTGATCGCGTTTGGGATGCACTTGTACCTGGACAAGGTCGGTTGCGCCCACCACCCCCTCAAGAACTCTAATACCCTTGACCCTGTTCTAGGTCCCCATCCTTTCTTGTCGTCTTCTTCTTTATCTCACGTCATATTCGGGACATTCCAGAACAGCCAGACGAACCCCACCTGGCTAGAATGAACGGGATTCTCGAAAGGCGGCGGATCCTGTTAGGCTGCCGGTTCGTGGACTCGGTCCCCACTTTCCACGGTCCCGAAGGGGGGTGGGGAGGTCATGGGTAAACCGGGAAAGGCAGTTGAAAGTTGATACCGTTGTAGGCATCCGGCAACAGGCGAGAGTAGGCGACTGACCAGTTGCCGCTTGTCTGCAATGTGTCTGTATCTACGGCCGAGCTGCGCGGATTCCAGTTTACCCCTCCTTTATCGACGTGTGTGTGTATGCGTATGGCCTCTCGTTCTCCATGACAGAAGCTCGCTCGCAGTTGCGATAACCTCCTCCAAGTGACGGCTGCCGTGTAACACCCAGAACGCACAGATACACCGTTCTGTTGGGAATGGCGGTGGTGGTTGCGCGTAGGATCTTGATCAGCGAACCCGCTGTGGGTTGTCTGGAGAAGCGAGGGGTGGGCGAGAGTCTCCCTCCATAGGGTAGCGGTGTATTGTCGTTCATGTTTGTTGCTCCAGACCGACCAACTGACACGTCGACACCCGCCATGCACGAAGAGCTCCTTCCACCGTGAGACACCATGCCCAGATGACAGCGCGGAGACTCGGCCAAGGTATGGCCAAGGGGACGAGCTGCAAGCTCAAGACGGAGATGGCGTTTCTGCGCATGAGCAGATCGTGAGATCACGCCTACGTCAGCTGCCTTGCTGCTTATCACCCTCTCTATCCTTGACTGTCACGCCTCGACAGCTAGACCTTGATACCGACCTCCGCACACCTGAAAGGTGCCATCGAAGCCTAGTGATCTTCTACAAATTTTACTGAGCTTGGACGTGAGCACAGTCCTGACCTCATCAAAGGATTCCGTGGGAATCTGATATAGGGTCATTCTCAAGGTTGAATGATGCCCAAACGTGTTGGTAAGGTGCCAGGTAACAACAATCGGGAGGATGCTATCCCCTGGGTAGAGTGAGTTCTAGGAAGAGAGAGCCGCAGGATCCGTCATCAGAAGCCGCCGGGGTAGCTTATTGGTTTGCTATACGAAGTTTGATAGAAATAATACTTGATTGGCTGATGAGCAGCCGTCGAAGCAGAGCTAGCAAGGAGACGAACAGCAGGCGACACAATCTTACTCTCCGAGGATCTCAGCCCTATGACATGTCCAGGCTGGGCATGCAGGCGTGTTCCCTCGTAGGCTCCTAGGTTCGGCGAGAGGGGTTGGCCGCCGAAGAGGACCTTGGCCAAGCCTATCTTTATGTCGTTCGATAATTGCCGCAGTCCAGGCCTCAGCATGATCAGAGGTGATTGGAAGTGACCGTATAGGGCCCGTTATCCGTGGATACATAAACGATCGGTAAGACTCAGAATCAGGGTCACTGCTTTTCTCCTCGAGCCAAAATCCACACTCCCACGCTTTCAGATGACACATTTTTGCACATTTCATTCGGTTTGCCGGCAAAGCTGATGTTTGTCATACCTCGTGGAGGATGTTCGAGAACGTATCGGGTTCTCTATACCAAGAAGGTCTTGACACCTAAGAGCTGACCATATTGTTCGAATATTCCACTTGGTGACTCGGTTGTCCATCTCCCGATTCAGACAGTAGGCTGACCTTTGTTCCAGCATAATAGCACATCTTTATCCCTCTCGGTGCGCTCTTTTCCCAGTGCTCACGCACAATCGCGATTTCTGCCGTATCAGGCGGTCGTAACGGATTCACAATGCTTGCCTCGAGAATGTCAATCAGTGCTTCCACAACGCAAGTGAGATGACGCCTTCAAAACACTTGAAACAGAATTGCTCTGCCTTGTCGGTGCCCCGATGTGTCGAGCATAGATGCCGTCAACTGGCAACAATGGAAACAAGAGTGACATAAAATCATCGGTCCAGTGCCGTTCACTAAGGTACTCGGCTGTGTAGAGCGAACGCTGTCACATCCCGGGCCAACGATTTTCGAGGACCGTCTGCTCCTACGTCCAAATGTGCTTGAGATTCCTCAACAGACCACGGGTCTGTCTACCGCTGGAGATCCCGCACAACTCCTACTCGATGGTGAGGCATCCGTTGTGACTGTTTGGAATCTTGGGAAAACAGAATATCAGCATGCGCTGAAGTATGACTGAAGCCAACTGTCGAACTACGCTATGTTGTCAACGAGGTTTCAGGCCGGTCATCTCTCGTTGGACGGGCATAATATGCTTGAATCGGGAATAGCAACATCCACAGTCGAGTGACGAAAAGCTTGCTTCTTTCTGTACCATACATGATACTGGTGCCGGCTCCGCGGCTATCAGTTTCATCGTTGACGCGCCTCGTGGCGCTTCAACTTACCGCCACCAAGTATGTCTGGCTCCTCGGCGGCAAAAACGCAATGACACGCGAGACCCTCCAAGTCCTGTACTTTGCGCGCTTGTTGGAACAAAGATCTTTGATCGCCTCAACTTAAGATACCGTAGAGGCGCCATCTTGCCCAATCAGAAATTTCTCGTCCGGATAGTAGAGTCTTGGCCATGAACAAAGGGGTAACTGTAGGGCGTCATGAACCACGACAGCGGGGTACGGAAACGCCATGCAGAGAAAGCCGCTACATATAGGGTTTACATGCTGTCGTCGACTTGCTCAGCACCAATCACAATATTATAGTTGCGGTCACCTCCAGCGGTTACGGGCCCAAGCAGTTGGGCCAACGATCGATGGGTGGAAAGGTGGAGGGCTGGCAATCGACTGACTGGAGCCACGTTGACGATCTCCAGGCGTGCAGATCCGTTCTTGACGAGGTGTTACTGTGTTCTAAGCGCTCGCCGAGAAAGGACTTGCAGAATGCATCATGCAGGCGGCCGACTGCGGGCAAACCATTGCAATGAGCCATAGGTCCGGATCCCATCTTGTCTCCCGGAATTCTTCCCCGCAGTGGTCGGCCGGCGTGAACCCCTCGCAAAGTTCATTTCGCGAGGGATTTCCCTGCTACCTCGAGGTCGATGGACACGATGTCCAACAGTGCCACACATCGACATCATGTAACTCAGACCTTGCGATGTGATCAAGCGTGGCCAAACCCGAACTTCAATGTATTCATTCGCACTTATACGTAGTAAGGAAATGATCAGAGGGCACCTGATAGGTAGTGGTGACAGCAATCGTCGGGCTTAATACTCCGGCGGATCGCGGCGGCAGGTTCAAGGGCCCATCCCTTGAGAGCCGGCCTGCATGATGGGACGAACGGTGGAACGAGGCAAGGGTCGGTTTCCATTGCTCACGACAAAAGCCTTGGACAACCAAGTGGGCGGCGGGTAGCTTCCAAAGCCATGCCATGCCATTTCTGTGCAATGATTTTCCGTTCCTGCCAAAATCCCTCTATTCCCGCGAAGCCGGGAACGCCATATTCGCAGCGCGGGGTTCGGCTCCTGTCAGCAACGTGGGAAAGGATTGTGGATGAAATGAGGGTTTGGGATTGAATGGCTGGTGTGGCTTTGCGACTCGTGCAGGAAGAGCCACACATTCTTCCATCGCGTAATTTGCATCAGGGCAGACGCGTCTGCGGCGTCGCGGGGCCCGTATTTCTACAAAGCAATTTAACTCAAGGAGCGCCGGGAGGGGCTATAGCCGCGAACGCTAAGTTGGCACGTTAGCCACAGTCCGTCGTGTCTCGTTCAGCGCGGGCTAAACGGCATTCTCCTAAAGGCCTATGGAGTTGGGCCCTTTAGGACCCAAGTTATCGCCACCAAGAACCTGCCACGACTCCTTGGATATGACTCTGGAAGAAGGCCACCTTTCAGTATCGGAATGTGATGCGATGGCAGTTGGGCGCAACAATAGGCGGATGAGTTCAAAGTGTCTGAAGTTTGACACTGGGCAATTGAGACGAAAATGCTCTCGCGACAGGCTTGCCCTCGGGACCTTCCTTGCTGACAGTCACAGCCCGGAAGTGGGCCTATCCCGTTGAGATCCGTCAAGAATGTCACCTTGTGGTACTTTTCAGGAGGTTTGATGCCCACATCCTAGCGGGCGCACAGAACCGACAACGCCGTTGAGACTTGAAGTGTTCTTCTGCGGGTGTTGTCTCAGGTTCCTTGCCCCTTGCGGGAAACCTTGTAAGGTGTGGCCTCCCCTGGCATACATGGCCGAAAACAGAAGGGGATCAAGAGGCAGTGCGAGGGGAAAGTCTCCGTAAGAACCTGGGGTGGCCGGACGCTGTGGCAGACAGGTTCGTATCCATCAAGTTCGTGGGTCCATCTCATATAGGCCCCATCGTTGGCATCGTAGCCACTGTCCGCCTCCTTGTCCATTGTTGTAGCTTGGTCCGGGCGGGCGACGGAGAATGAGGGCTCAACACGGCTTTTCAAGGTCTAGTTGGCTACGCCAGCGTGTTCCGCCTTGAGTGATTGACGAGAAAGCACGCTTGTCATCCCAGCTTCAGGACACCAGCTGGCACCGTGGAGTTGTAAAGGAACACATCGACTTTCCAGACATTTTCATGTTGATTGGGAACATTACTGCGAAGCTTCCCACCATGTTTGGGCTAACGGAAAAGTCATGGTGCAGAATGACGAGTCCAGCAGGTGGGAAGTGGGAGACACACTTGTGTCACCAGGCTGCCCGGTGGCGAGGAGCTATTCTGAGCGACGACTCGTTGCGTGATGGCGGGGTACCTCGGCATGTGGAGGCGTGTAGCGAAAGAAAGGCGGACAGGTGCCACGACGCCATGTACCGTGTTATCGGAGGAGGTGAAACAGGCTTCCCTAAGCTTTCTGATGGGAAACAGGGCCAACAGACAATGAGTTAGGGAGATGCTGGAAGCGAGACACGGAAACAGCTGATGTCGCTTGCCCCGATTGTCGTGCTTCTCAGAGAAACCAAGAGCGGACTACATCAGACCTTATGCCCCCTTGTTTGAGGGGAAAGAGCGGGAGGGCCGGAGAGCCACAGGAGCGAGGAGAGACGCGCAACAGTAACGGGGCTATTCAGCCTCAGGCGAACAGATTACGGCGTATAGGATTGACCTCTTCTTTTTGCGTTTGCGAAGAAATGATGAACTACCGTTGAGTCGCTGATAATTAAGTTGGGAAGCCTTGGCGGGAGATGCGGCATCAGTGGAAAGTATCGTGTGGTGTACGGGGGAACCCCCTGGAGGAGGTCCAAGCAGTCAAAGCTTGCCATGGGGATGGAGGTGCCGCCGCCGTGTTGTCGGTGCCAATCTGCTTTCGTCCAGTGTGCGGCGAAGCGTTTTTTGTGCCGATGTCAATCATTCTCGAGCACGATCGTCTGTAGTAGCCACACGGCCTGATGAATGTGGTCAGAACCCAGGCATTCAACCCGCGGTCGGGATATCAATGGCCATCGAATCATCTCTAGATGGCAAAAGTGTTATTGTGTTTCCGAGGACGCCGAGACCAGGCCACCCAAATTGAAGGGTGGGGAGCTTGCCAGGGCCCGATCGGGTGCTGCTGCCGTTATGGCTGAAGGTGGTGAAGGATCGATCACCAGAGTCTTGTTCTAGTGTTGCAGCAAAAAAAGGCCACCTTGGCAATGTTTGAACGGCTGTCGATATCGTTGCTGATTGATGAGACGGCGTTTTGCGGTGGATTCCCCAATGCCAGGTGGGCGAGCTTCGGCTCCGTGTTGATCAGCACAGAAATAGAATACCTAGACGGGAAAAGGTTGGGGTCCTCGCAAGGGATCTGGAGTCTTGGACACTGGCCAATGGTCGCCTGTTTGGATTGGATGGTTCTTGATGCAAGCTGGACCGAGACGTTATGCTATGGCGAGCATGTTCCATAAGGCCGGTATCGTAATTTTGACCAGAAGGAGGCATGGTGGCATGGAAGCATGTTCGACGTAGCGGTGCGAGCGAGAACGAGAGCTACACAGTAGACCCAATAGACGGGGAGACCAGCGATCCGGGCTCTAGCGAGAGTTTAGCCCCTGAAAACGGCCAGAACTTGGAGAATGGTGGGTAGCACACTACTGTGGTAGGTAGAGTGGTGAGTGGATGGTGCTTTGCATTGACGTGCGGTTTTGTGGTAGTGTAGTGGTGTTGTAGTACCAGAGGCACAAGATGTATCCGTAGGTACTTTTCGGCACCTTGAGTTGAGGGTTCTGGTCAAGAGCAGTATCACGATGAGACTGTTGCTGATGCAGTGATGGAGTCGATGGGGTTGATACTCGCTCGTGCTCTAGCTGAAAGCTGGAACAGGCGACGGGAGGAGGAGTAGAAGTCATTCCTCTTGGACATGGCGACGGCGAAAATCGATGCCAGAGCCAGAGCCAGAGCCAGAGCCAGAGCCCAAAGCAAGGCAATGTTGTGTCGCAAGGGGAAGGGGGAAAAGAGATTCCCATCAGATGGGACGGAATGCCAGAGGCGGTTGTTGTCTTGGATGGATGTCTTGGATCGTGTTGGATGGTGAGCGGGTGATGGTCTCCGTGATGGCGCGGGAGTCTGAGCGAGTGCCGGGGCGAAGGGCCGTGGAATGATGATGCTCCAGCTCGAAGGATTAGTGCTGCTAACCTTCCGGTCCACCGCCCTTGGGGCCCAAGGTCCTTGGGATTGGGTCACTCACTGGGTGTGATGGAGGGTGGTGGTGGTGGTGGTGGTGTTGTGTGTCTGTAGGTTTGATTCGATGCTGGGCATGATGGACGCATCGCACTGCTGCATGAGCTGTGCACATATGGCTTGGATGCTTGGGCCAGAATCTGGAAACAGGTGCAACGACATCTGCAGAGCAGAAATGTGAATTGTGAACAGTTAACAAGAAGCAGCCGCAGCTACTCACCTAAGGGCAGAAGGCGATGGTGACAGAATCCAGTGATGTGCAGGGTGCAGCAGCCAGAAACGCGAGGCCCGCAACAGCTCTCGGATGCAGCTGGAACTTGCAGCTGGCAGAGGTTGCGAGGATCTCTACGGAGTATCCGTATCTAAGGTACCTTACCACACTGTCAAACAGTAAGGTACAGACAGGTACGCAGGACTCCGTAGACGAAGTTAAGTTCCTGAGGACTGAGGAAGGAGGAGAGACCGAGAGACAAGGTACAAAGGATACTTGCCCAAGGCGGCACATTGTTGCAGATGGAGGGGCGACTTTGCCTTTGACCTCGAGTCACGTCTCCTGGCCTAAGGAAGACTACGCGGTGATTGGCCGACAAGGCTTCCATTCATCACATTGACTAGCCAAGTTGGGGTCGCCGTCGGGTACTCAGTACCTCGATCTCGGAATGAGGAAGTTTCCTTGGTCGAAGCAGGAGTGATGGAAGAGCAAGAGAGCACCTGACATGGCCAACTCATGATTTTCAATGCTCGATGCACATTAAGATGCCTTCATAGGTGCCTATCTTAAGGCTTGCAATGAGTCAATGATTAGAATCCCGTCCTCTGTCGTGAGGTAATGCATCAGTCATTGTACCATGAGTCAACTCGAACTTCCAGGTCGGGGTGGTTCGACTGAAGTAGGTATGTACAAACACACGGGGCAGGGCAATCTCTCAGCACCGAGCAGACAGGTCTTGCCGGATATGACCCGCGCAGGTATGGTATAAGGTATGGAGGTGTGGAAGGTGAGGTACCTGATCCGTATGATTTTGCTTTTACGTAGAGTTGCGGATAATACTATAGAGTGTCCGGTAAGAAAGCAAAAAATAGAATAAATAATAAATAATAACTGAAGAAAACGAGAAAGAAATGGGATCGCTGCTCGGCTGCCGTCAGTCATCATCCCTGGCCGTGCCTTGTTACCAAGTCGCATTCCTCGACTGGTTAATCAACTTTGATGAAGCCACGGCTGGACCCATCAGGCCGCCGCCGCGTTGCCGACGCGGTCTTGCCCTGATTGACACTTGAGGCACGGATATTCGTACGGAATATTCAGGTAATTCTGCGTGTGGCACTGGTAAAATTCGTGCAGTCTATTTAGTTTTTTTCTCCTTGCGACTTCGCCTTCATCTTTCTGGTATTTGCTGGTAGGTGCCCTCCTTGTCTCCTTCTTCCTGCAGGCTGTGGTGGATAGATGAGAGTGGAGTCTGTCCATTATGGAAAGTCCAGATGCAGACACAGCAGGACCTCTCTATCCTTTCTAGTGCATCTTCATAAATGAAAAGGAAGGAAAAAAGTCAAAGGGTGCGGTACGGGAAGGCACTCAGGTAAGGCGAAAAGGTACATCTGGATCTGGCGTGAAATGGCATGGTTGACCCACTCGAGAGACCCTTGTCCTCGGTTCTTGATCACATCATTGGCCCGTTTTGTCGCCCGTCTCTGACTCCACCCATCTTGATTGGTCAGGCGCTCGCCTTGAATTGGTAGAGCTGGGTAGGGAAGTGGACCCCGTGGAACTATGGGTGGTGTGCATCACGACCGTCGACCTGGCAGGACCTGGGCCTTGTCTGGCGGCCTGGCCTTGTCCCCCATCTCCACTTTCTTTGGGCTCCCCTGGATGGTGCACCTGCTTGGTGCTTGGTGCCTGCCCTTTCACATCCTTGTCTACCTTGGCCGCCCTGGCCCGTCCTGGTCTGGTTCCCTCCTCCCCCCCCTCTCCTCCACCTTCCACCCACCCCCGTCTCCTGCCTATCCGTTCCATTGTGAGTGTCTCCTGCCACTGCATTGCTCCTGCTTCAGTGGAATCTCTCTCAAACTGGCAGTAGCGACTGGCCGGGCTGCAATTGCTCGTGCTCAGCTCCTGCTTGCTGGTAGGTACTGCTTGCCTTCTTCTCTTTGCTGGGTGCTCCTGCTGCCGCCGCTGCCCACACCTCTGGACCACACCTTTCATCCACCCCTTGTCCTCCTTGCCTGTGCTTCGTCCACTCCTTCCCTCCCACGCCGCCGCCGCGGCACCCACCCATCCACTCACACACCACACGCACCACTCGCACACACATCCCATCTCCATATCTTGCCGTCCACTCGCTGCCAGTCTCCATCTTCTATTTCTACTTTTGCCCTCTCTTCCTCTCGTTAGCTCACCGCCCTTCTTTTTTTCCCTCCTTCAACCCTTCTCCCCCTCCTCTTTCCCCCCGCCGCTCTGGTCTGCGATTTGTTCGTTATCGTCGTCGTCTTTTGGAAGGATAAAAAAGAAAATTCAAAGAAAAGAGACAAAAAAAAGCCCACAAAGCCCAAAAAGCTTTCGCATTCTCTTGAGATCCGTCTCGCATCATTTTTCAACCAACCGCACAAATTCTTCAGGGGTTCTGGAAGGCTTGCTCACCACAACCACTACGCAATTTCGCTCGACCACCACCACCGCACGTCAAATTCTTCCACCCTCCGAAAGAGACGAAATCAGAAGGAACAAAAAGGAATCCGGACCAATCCGCCAGCAATCGCATTGTGCATTTTGCATCCTGTCTAGACCATCGACACACAACAACCCAAACTATCCGAGAAAACACTTTTTAATCGACTGTATTCTACTTCGACTTCGTCCATCCGTTTCTTCTTCGCAACAAATACATCAGAGAAAAAGTCCACTTCTTAATTTTCAGCACCGCTCCGTCCCATCCGACGTATAGCAACGCAAACTCTCCCAGACGCAGGCACATCAGGTTCGCAGCTACCCCACAACTATTCGGTTTCTTGAGGAAGCTACAGTTGCCTAACTTTCTCTCCTGCCAACCTTGTAGCGACAATCCTCTCGCTTGCGCCTTGAACAAAGAAGAGTTGGTTCTTTGTGGTCCACACCTCTTTCCTCGACCATAACCGCTTCTTGCCAAGTGTCTCCAGACGCCCCAGTGCTGTCTACACATCTTCATCGGCATCACATTGTCGCCCACTCTTTCATCATTACAATCATTTTTTGTCTTCCCTTGACCTCGACGCCCGGTTACGCGACCACCTAATCTCACCCACCACCCACGCCGTCCATCGATATCATCCAAAACACTGCCGATTTTTGGATTTCGACTTTTTGGCACTTTCAACAACTCCGTCGACAGCCTTTTGCTACGATTCCAGGACTAGCTCCGGATTTCGCCCAAGGATCGTTCGGACACAAAACTGCCTTCACGGACAAAACTGCCAACCGACCCGCATTCTTCCACTATCCTTCTTGTAATTCGACCTGGTCGCCTCAGCCACTTGCAAGGCTTCCATTTCTCATTTTCCGAGTCTCAACAACTCGGATAACCCGGCAATTCCGCCAACTCATTTCCGCGACCGACATCGATTCCCGTCTGAGCAATGGACGCAGGCGGTCTCGCTCAAATGAACTCAACAAACTTCTCCTCGGGCAACAGCCTCGCCATGCCTGGCGGAGGTCTCGCCTCGCGCCGCGGTGGCCCCGTCAAGCCTCTATCGCTGTCCAGCGCCACTCCCGGCAGCAACGCCGCCGACAATGGGGCGCCCACTCCCCGTACCAGCCGCTCCCATCTTCTTGCTGGTTTGAGAACCGCTCCGAAGTCCGCTACCGCCGCCAACTTTTCCGCTACCAACAACGCCAACGTTGCTTCGCCCACGTCTCAGTCTTTTGCTGCTAGGAGCAACAACCTGAGCTCCAACATGTATGCCCAGGCCCAGGGTAACCAGTACAACGGCCCCAAGACAGCCCTTCCTCGGTATGCTGGTCAGCAGCAGCAGCAGCAGCAGCAGCAGCAGCAAGCCTACCAGTCTGTTCCCTCCAGCCAGCATTACAGCGCTGAGCAGGTTCTTGCTCCCCCTGAGATTCACTTCGATGAGCAGGAACAGATGGACCCGAGCTTGTACGCCCAGCTGGTTGCCACCAACATGTACCTTGCTCAGCAGCAGCAGCGTCTTCAGCAACAGCTTCTCAGTGTTCAGGCCGCTGCTCAACAATTCCAGGGCCTGAATCTGCAAGGCGCCCAGCAACAGATTCAGCAGCAACAGCTCGCCATGTACCAGCAGCAGCAACAGCTTCAGAGCATCCAGCAGTCGATGATGGGACAGATGCAGCAGCCTCAGCAACAGGTCTACACGTACTACGACCCCGTTACCCGTCAACAAGGCTACTACATTGACCAGGGGCAAATCGACCAGCAGGCTCAGCTGACTCAGATATACGCCGCCTTGGCTCAGCAGCAGCAACAGCAGCAGCAGCAGCAAGCTCCTCGCGTCCAGGTGTCCCCTCCTCCCGAGAACCACGCCACTCCGTATCGTACTACAACCCCTCCCAAGCGCTACGAGTCACCCTCTGAGGTTGCTCCTCTGCCTCCCCCGTCGGCGAATGCCTTTCGCCGTGGCCATAAGAAGGTCATGTCGCTTGCTCTGAACGGTAACAACCAGGCCAACCTTTCGCCTTCCCAAGAGCCTCCCAAGTCTGCTGGTCCCAAAACGGCCTCTTTCCCGTTGACTCCTTTGTCCGGCGGCTACGGGCCCGGTCAGGGACGCGCCGGCGAGCACCCCATTCGTCAGCCTCGTGGACCTCCTTCCATTGAGGAGTTGAAGGCCAAGCCCATTGCAAAGATGGAGGGCAGCAAGAACTTTGCCACCCGCGCCCGCCGATCTGCAGTGCACAACCTTGTCCGTGCTGGACGTGAGCGTAGAAAGGGCCCAGGCAGTTCCAATGGTAGCATGAGCCCGGTCTCAGAGAGTGCTGAGGAAGAGTCTGGTACCCCCATCACCGACAATGAGTCCGACTCTGGTCGCAGTGGATCCGGCAGCCTTGCCGGCGATATCGACTGCTCCTTGCCTAGCTCAAGAACTTCGACCAACGGCAGCTGGGGAGCTATTGGCTCCGACCGCCCGAGCTCCCGTCAAAGAACTCGCAAGAGTGTTGACAGCATTGGCAGCAACGAGAGCGGCGAGAACAGCTTCGCCAGCGTCTTCAAGAACTCGGCCCAACGCGCCGGTGTTGAAGTAGCGGACGGACAGCGCAAGGCGCCCATGCTGGTCTTGACCAGCGCCGAGAAGCGCAAGAGCGGCATTCTTGCGTAGACTTGTTGGTCCCCGGACGTTACGACGACTATGCACACCTATGTCTTTCCTTATTGACGACCTGCATGAGGGGGAGGTTGACCCTCGGCCCCATACCCTGCAGGATTGAACGATGGGTTGGACGGTCTGGCGCGCTCTTACGAATCATATGGTGTTCTTTTCAAGGGGTTAGGTGGCTCATTTTACATTTCAGCATCCGAGGCTTGGTTGACTCACAAATTCATTTTCACTTCTTTTACATTCTTAACCAAGTCATGGGATTATCGACAGCCTCTCGCTACTGATATTCCTCGCATGGCTCTGGACAAGCAACACCCCACAGACTCACAACAGTCTCGGAGCTGGACGGATCGAGAGAATGATATACCATTGGGGCAGGGGAGTAAGGAAAGATTTGGGCCAAGCTTGGGTTTCTTTCTTCTCAAGTGAACATGGAACTTTGGTTCTGCGCGACGGGACTCGGAACAATTTCCTGAGATGGAATCGGATGAGCCCGGACGACGTGAGACGCTTGCTTTTCGTTTTCTCTTTAAGGTCCTCGTGGGAATTCTCTACATCTAAGGCAAACACAAATTCGCAGTCGTTTCGTCGGCGCTGGCTGGAAAGCCGGCCCGATGATCATGATGATGGCGGCTGACAGGACAGGAACGTAGTTAGCATAGCAATAGGCACAATACAGATTGATGCCCAACATTTGTTCTGTCCATATTAACAGCGCCAAGTGTTTGATTATAACCAAGGTGTACGGTGCGTAACTCTATTTAGTCTATGCTTTGTTGCCCGACTTGAATGATTCCGCCATCTTGTCAAACATCTTTTTCTTGTCCGTCTCGACGTGAGCAAAATTCTTGGCCGGCCCAACGATGATTTCATCCTCCTCCCCCTTCTCGAGCGCGGCCCAGGTCTCGTCGGTGAACTCTTCCAGAGGCATACCAAAGTTGGTCTGGCCCGCCGCGACCAGTTCCGGCTGCTGGGAGTGCAGCTCCGTCTGCACGGCGGGCGGGACGACCTCGATAACGCGGACGTGGGCGGAGGACGGGCTCGACTGCAGCTGGGCGCGGAGGGACCAGGCGAGGGAGTGGAGGGCGGATTTGGTGGCGCAGTAGTTTGGGCAGCGGGGGATCGGGACGAGGGCTAGGCCCGAGGAGACGAGGATTATGGATGTCGTTGTTCGAGCGGTGCTGATGCTGGTGTTGAGAGATTGGAGGTGCGGGAGGAAGTGGGTGATGAGGTGGATTGGGGCGAGGTAGTTTGTTATTAGCTCTGCTGAGACGGAGGGGAGGGAGATTGTGGAGGGGGAAGTGAAGTCTATGCTGCGCTGGATGCCTGCGTTGAGGATGATTGTGTCTAGGGTTGGGTGGGTTGATGTTATTCTGGAAGGTTTGTTAGTTTTAGCATGTCGTCGATATGTGGGATGGAGGGGGCTGGCAGTTGAGGTATCTCTGGTGACGTTGCCGTGCTTCCATGACGGAGAGGATGTAGAGACGAGGTAAACTCACTTCTCGACCCACGCCGGCAGGGCCGCGAGGTCGGCGATATCAAACGGCTCGGCGGCGACTTTATCGGCGCCGTGGGCGGAGACGAGGGTGTCGAGGCGGTCTTCGCGGCGGCCGACGGCGATGACAAAAGTGCCGTTTGCGATTAGGCGCTCGGCGAGGGCGAGGCCTATGCCGGATGTCGCGCCTGTGATGAGGGCTGTTTTGGAGGGGAAGGGCATTGTGATTGTGGTGGTTGTGTGTGCGCTTCGGTGGTTGAGCCTTTGGAGGGCTGGTGAGTTGTGAGTCTGGCTTTCTTGTTGCGAGGCTGGGAGGTGTATTGGGCTTTCGATCCCTCTAATCGAAATTATGGTGAACGTCGAGCTTGTTGCGGGGTGGTGGTCGAGCCGATCTTGAGCCGATGGGGTTTTGATAGGGTGTCTGAGGTGTGAGGGTCATTGTTACGTTCCCCCTGCTTCCGCGATCGCGGATCCGGTGGGGCCGGATATATGAGCGGGGGTGCAGCCGGCTTTTCTTTGAGCGATGATACTCGGGACGATGTGACGTTGATAGAGGAGGTTCCGTGCAGGCGGATATCAGTGGGGGCTGTTTGATATGTTGGAGATCGGTCGATGGGGGTGTTTGCTCTCAATCTGATGTTGTTGCTTAAGGCTTGTGTCGATCGGACGGTTGTTAATGAGGCTGAATGACTTGAGTAGGCGGTTGTCGTTGAGGTGTATACTTCCGTCTTGGATCACTATTCGCTCACGTTGGTGTATCTGTTGCAGCCAATGTGCAGAGAGTAGGGAACGATCACAACGGTGAAGACCGAGGGCTATTGTACAAGCTGATATGATTCTTCTGATCAAGATGAGTGAGTGGGCGAGTGCGAATGGAAAAACGACGATGGAAAGCTCTGTTGAGAGATGTACACCTTCACTAATTACGTTCTCTGAGGTATTTATCACTGGATGCAGGTGTGAAAACAGGGCGAGAACACAAGAAACACTATAAGTTCGATGATCAAGTATGGGTAGCAATACTGGCAGGGAGTGGTGATCACTCCAAGTTATACGGCAGGGAGCAGTTTATGGCCGTCAAGTCTAGGGGCATGGCAAGCCAGCTGCGTGTTAATCGATTCAGGCCTCGACTTTTGTATCCCAGTAGGAACCAAATATGGGCTGCTCAACAAGTGGCCCAAGGCGATACTTGACATAAGTAGAGTGGTAATGACAATCGAAAAGCATCTGACAATGGTCAAGTAAGATTGCAAGAAAACTGCTGCAATGTGGAAAAGGTCTCAGAAAGGGGAGTGGCGATCGCAAGGAAACTAGAGCCGGCTTAGAAACATGGACTAATAAGAATAGAGGGAATACGATACTCATTTGAGGGGCTCTGTTTATAACCCGGGACTGAACCCCAATGAGAGCATCCGGCTTCGAGGATTGAAGATGATTTAAGCTCCATCGACTAGTCTCAAGCCAAGTTGAGCCTATGTTGGACGTGTTCCTGGCCAGTATTGCTAACCTGCTTGGGAAGTTAGCTGTGTGCGGCGCAGTCAGGCCCATAGATCTATATATCACTGGGCCGTCTATGGAGACAGAGGGAAAAAACCCGACTTCACTCTTCCAATAATCACCACCTTTGCGCCTCTAGCTTATTCTCCCAGTCAGATTGGAGCCTCCACAGTAACCCATATCTGGCTCGTAGCGGTCCACGATGCCCACTTTTGACTGCTTTCCCCTGCTCCACCTCGAAGTGCGTCAACGCATCTGGGAGCTTGCCATGGAACCCCGCCAGATTGTGTACGGCGAAGAACCACCTGCCTACAGGCAATGCCCCTAGCCATCATCTGCGCCGTCGCCTCCCCTACTTCACACCTGCCTCGAATCTCGGACGCATCTCCAGCGCTTTCACGCCAAGCTGAATGTCCGACGATGCGCAAGGTCATCATTCTTGGAACAGACTGCGAGTTGTTCTACTACAACTATTGCTCCTGGAAACTGTCACAATCCTTCATCTGGAGTCACCGGAGAGAATAGACGAGAATTGGTGGGCCGGTTGGGATGACATGATGGCCAGCTACTATTTCCGTGACGACCCTGTCGCCTTCTACACGCGGATTCTTGACCCCAAGTACCCGCCTTACGAGATCAACCCGGAGAACTACCTGAAAGTTGAGCGAGCCCACCGAAGAAGGCTGGTGGCGGAGCAACCCGACTAGTACGAGCCGGGCTATGAGGTATCCGACTCAGACGACGACGTCTGTGGATCAAACCGCTTTCGCAAAGGCTACGGCCGTCATCTGGAGGGCTACACGGGGCCCCGGTGGTCATCCAACCAACCTGTGCAGTCAGGATTGGATGGCGCGCGTGTACATCGGAAGAAATTGAGTAGAGCGGCACTGGATCAAGTCGCAAAGTAGAAGGGTGGTTGGCGATGGTCAAGCAGGCCGGTGAGAAAAGGAGGATCGTAATGAGGTAGATACCCAAGACGTTAAAGAAGGCATAGGTAAGGTAACGTGTAGAAGGTTGAGAACTAGAGAGACTGAAAGTGATCTGCTGCCTCAAGTTAGTAACTACGTGGTGGCATTACTTGTCTTTTAGACACACAAACAATAACGCTTGTATCACAATGAAAAAGTGCCTTGCAACTAACTACAAGTACCTTCGAAAACAATAATAGGCACAGGGGTGGAGAATAACGACTTGGTCTCGCGGAACGCATGTCCCAAGCCCGCCGCAAGGTTCCTCCTTTCCCTCTCAACACATGTGATGATGGACTATTGCAGTAGAAGTTGCAGCTATTCGTTGTCGATAAACAGAACCAGCCCAGCCGCCTATTCAGCGTAAGCCTCGCTCAACATAGACTGTAGTCTTTCGGCGATTCTGTCGTTCTTAATGAGAGGGACTGGGTAATACATGTCATTGTCAAAACATGCCGTGACGAGATGATGAATAGGTTCGTCTGGTGATTGTCCAGCTTTCCCCAAGTAGTATTCGAAGCCTATTCGCGTGGCCTACGTGAGGGCATCAATGGAGATGCTGTTACCGCCAGGTGCCCAACATGAAAAGTTCAGATGCTGGAAACACAGATCTTGTATCTGATTTAACTATGGATATGCATGACGTTCTCACGTGGTCACAAAGTTCGGGTTTTATGATCGAGCAATAGGCCATCGTCTAATTCGAGGAATATCAAATTATAACTATCACGCAGATTTTGGCGCCTACCCGACCCGCATTCCCTTCTCCGTACCAAACATCTTTCTTTTGACAAGATCACTCACGACGAGAAAAGCCCAACGTAGCCAATACCCTCATGAATGACGTCTTAGAGTTGTAGTTGCTGGTGGGAACGCCAAGTTCCCGCTTAGCGGCATCAATAAGAGTCAACGCGTTCTGGCGCTGCATCTTCTCGATGTCATTGACCTTTTTCGCGGTGTCCAGTTCCTGATGGAGATGCCGGATTTCCTTGGCCAACCTCTCCATCTCCTCCATCTGCATCAGCACGTATTTCTGAGCACGAGCAACGTACCCTTCGTATTCCTTTACACATTTGTACGTTAGTAAGTGCGCTTTACAAAATTCCGAGTTCCACAGGCGGGGACTGGGGAAGGCTTAGGTTTCAAGTTACCGCTTGGAGTTCTTTCAGTTGATCTTCGAGATCTCGGATATCTCCTGCCCATGACTGACTCTTCCAAGGCGCTTCGCCGGGCTCAGGGTCACGCCATGGCGTAGATGACATTGAGTACGCGGGAGACGGCTCAGAGGGGACCACGATGATTTGATGACCATCTTCGGAACATGGCGACTGCTCGGTTTTTTCTATCATTGCTTCTTGCCGGTTGGCTGTCTAGAAGCTGAAGGTTACTTGGCGGAGGTTGGGCGTAAATTATGATACAATTCTGAACTGAATATAATTGAGGGGACAATTTAGGACGTTGTTTGGAATTCCGCGTGACTTATGTGTAAGTCGATAATGTATCAGGATTGACTGTCAGATGATGTTCAATTCGGCTATTTAGCATCTACTTACTTATATTCGAATAAGTACTTTTCGATATGTTGTACTAGAAAGATTTGTTTTAAGCATGAGTTGTCTAGAAGCGTCAATGACATTCACGCCTGGCAACATTTTATTTCTAGAAATCCGACATGGAATCCCTCCTCAGCCCCTACAGCCTTGAGATCTTGTATTCAGCCTTGAATGTCCATAGAAAGCTTTCTTGACCAATACGAAGCTCTTACTAACTAAGAGTGTTCACATGAAACTGCATTCTCATTAAGAATCACTTGAATTGTGTTACTTATACCCCATTGACTTCTCGATTATCTTTCTCCTTATTCTATCGAGAATAGGCACCTGTAAGACAAATGTAAGGGCGTAAGCAGAAGTCGTCTAGAGATCTGCAAAGCTTGCATATTTCAATTCTCGATTGTTGTCTCTGTTATGTGGGCTAGCGACTAACTCATGCTATAACATCTCACCCTTTACTCCCATTATATTGAAACATATAAGATCAGAGCTTTATGAACTGTACTGATTGATGTAGTCACATCTCATGAGGAGATGTGGGATATTGTGCCACAGAACAAGCACGTACGAATCAAGCCTCCGCATTCGCCACAAAGTGGCTGACAAGGTCTTAGCATCATTTGGATCACTCTTTCACCAGTCCATTTCTACATGGAGAATAGTCTCAGAACTAGACCTAGATTTCTCAAGAACCCCCTCAGAGGTTCCGGTACGTCTCACTCACTGCCCGCTCAAAGCCATCTACCGTTAGTTACCGAGAGGGAAGTTCCGTCGCTGAAGCCGTGATGGATATAAGAGTCTGGAACATTGCCAGTCGCGCACGTGCCCACTATTACTGTACTGCCCAGATGCAAAGGACAGGGGCGGGCCAAGGGGAAACTTGGCGCCGTCTGTTGCCCTGAAACTCCTGCAGCCACCACTCAATTTCCCTTTTGCTCCCGTCGAATAACGCTACGCGACGCCACTATTTCCCCAAAGTTCCATTCTCGGTTGATTATCGCCAAGACGGAGAGATGGGGGCGAGGCGCTCTTGGCTCTGCTCCGAGCGTCACTCGGGAATAGAAACCGACTTCACGCCCACATCACGGTCGAGAGTCCTCTGCAATCCCTCTGTCTGCTGTCGTTCCAGAACGCAGTCGACGCCGTGTTACCAGGTGTTTGAGGGAATTGATTTGGCGTGCAGCAAGACCTTCGACAACGTCTAAGAGAGTGAGGCTTGGAATTGGCGGCGACGAATACCCATGTCGGGTGAGTCGGATGACAATGTCTGTCAAGTTGTCATCGCCGTTGGAAAGGCTGGTCGCCCGAAGGCCTCCCTAATGAGGAAGCTCTAGAAGCGGGTAGGAATCTATACCATCACGCCGCAGTCATTACATAGCAGTATCAGAGAATCAACTCTCGCATACCGGCAAATTCAAGTCGCTCGAGAGTGGACGTGAAGGCCAAGGGTGAGTACTATAGTTTAGTAGCCCGATAATGGATCTGATGATAACCTGATGATTGAAGCTATCCAGCCACTTTGCGCTTATCGCGGAGGCGAATTATCCAAGTAATGCAATTTAGGTCTCAAAAGTGTTGGCATTGCTGAGAACTGCATGTGGGATTTCCAGACATGTGACGTGAGGTGTTATTGATTACTTACTCTGTACTACAGTAGCATCATAAGAAGGAAGAATCCTCTGATGCCAATTCGTCAACAAAGGGAAATGCCAAGAGTTGATATCTGCCCTCTTTTGATATAACTCACAGCTTCCCCATTCATCGATTCATCCACAAAACAAACAGCATTTGCCAACCTTCCACTTCTTGCCATTTCGTTGCAGCCAAATTTCGGTTTGTCGCCAGACTCCGCAAGGTCCGTGCAGGATTCTGCAAGGCCGGACGTAGCAAAGGCCGTTGCTCATTACTCTCTCGGATTACCCCCGCATCCCTCAGTAACACGATGTCGCACTTACATTCCTCGTTGTCCACGATTCTCTATGAGAGAGACAACTGAACAGCATCCTTTGAAATTGAAGCATCTATCTTTACAAGCGTTTCTTCTTGCAACATTACGTGCTTCTGCTGTGCCCTCGGAGGATTTCTCTGCTTATTGTCCGGAACGGGCCGTCTACGAAGCTGGGCATATGCCGGGTCCCACGGGTGTAGGTAGCTGTTGTGGCTAAGCATCAACACCACAGCTATTACTTCTTGTCTTCTGCAACTGCCCACGGCACTCATAGTCGACAACTCTGCATATGTCTTCGATCCATCCAGGTACTCGAGATTAAGTTTCTAAGCGCCAGTCGCCTGACCAAAAGAGCATCCTCCCCAGCAAGCGAGCTGCTCGTCAGACGCCAAGAGATAGTAGGGTAGCAGCGCTTGATAGGTTGGATGCGCCGGCAAACCTCTAAGAGGTGGAGAATTGCCGCGCCAAGACACCAGTTGTTCAACGCCTGCCATTCATCTCCCAGTCGTTTCCTCGATACATGGGTTGGACCACGATCTCACACCCGCACTTGATGTTTCCACGGCCTACCTCCGTCCTCCGCGGCCCCCTCTTGGCCTTCCTAATACGCTCGGGTCTGTAAGCCATCATGCTACCTTCCCGAAGAGAGGGCCGACCGAAAGCCTCATGGGCGAATTACTTAGTCGCCTGGCCGTCCGGCGCTGTACATCTCCGATGCGGGCGAGCATGTTCCCGTTGGCCTTCCGAATCTGAAGATACAGCCGCTCCGAAGCCGATGATCTGCACCTCATTTAAGCATAATGCCAAACTTAAACAAGCGTGAGAGGCGTGAGTTGGCGAGACCCAGTGCCGGGCCAAGAGATCCTGCACCTTATTGCTGAGCAGGCTAACAGCTCCCGTGCTCCCCAACCGTTGCCCCCAACACGCCCAACCTGATTCCTATCTTGAGGATCTTGTACTCCTTCCTATTTAGCTATGCGTATACCATCGCATCGCGGGGTAGGCGGCAGCCTCCGAAGACACCTTGAAGGACTCACCCGACTAACACTGCTAGCACTTCGCGGGGTAGCTCCCTTCTCAAGTGCCTTTTGAGGAAGGCGGCGGGAGCTCTGGTGATATCATGGCTGCAGTGACATCGCAGGGCGGATATCTTTTCGAGAGCTCCTTGTGGAACGCCCTGTTGATACCGGGGAAACCTGCGGTGACATCGCAGTGCAGATGTCGTCCGAAGTGCCTAGTGAGGAAGTTCCGCTGATCTCTTGGAAGTCTGCGGTGACATCGCGGGGCCATTGTCTTCTGATGTGCCTGTTGAGGAAGGCCCAGCTGGAATCAAGGAAACTTACGATAACATCACAGGCCGGCTTGGAGGCGAATTGGGAAGGAGGAGTTCCACGATGGCTGGGGCGATGGAGGACTCCATCTTGAGTAGCAAGTTAGCAAACAACAAGACCATGATTCTCGTCACGATCCTTGAGCCAAGACTAGTATATAAGTTTGCATCTTGTCGTTCAATCTGGAAGCTTTTTTTGATCAGCACTCTAGACTCATCTGACTCTTCAGCAGCCTCCTAGACTCACCTCACTTCCCATCCACCCCGTTGTCTACCTCTTCAGA
The DNA here is from genome assembly GCF_023278565.1 of Colletotrichum lupini. Taxonomy (NCBI): domain Eukaryota; kingdom Fungi; phylum Ascomycota; class Sordariomycetes; order Glomerellales; family Glomerellaceae; genus Colletotrichum; species Colletotrichum lupini. The sequence goes on from NC_064678.1 coordinate 6,372,714, forward strand.
ACGCCAATCATGGAGCTCACCAAGTTCCTCGGTTTCCTGGCCATGGTCCTGCCCATCGCCTACGGTGCCCCCACCTCGGCCGCGACCAGCCTTCACCCCAAGATCCTGGCCGCCATGAAGCGCGACTTCGGTCTGGATGCCGAGGCCGCCACCAAGCGCGTCGCCTTCGAGCACCGCTCCGCCGATGTCGTCGAGTCCCTCAAGGGCTCTGCTGGCTTCGCCGGTGCCTGGATCTCCGAGGACGGCACCACCCTCAAGGTCGGTGTCACTGACGAGGCCCTTGCCGCCGATGTCACCTCCGCCGGTGCCACCCCCGTCATCCTCGCCAACCCCCTCTCCAAGCTCGAGGAGGCCAAGGCCGCTCTCGATGCCATTGACATCGAGGCCCCCGCCCGCCGCGACGAGGCCTCCGCCTCTTCTGGCATCGCTTCTTACTTCGTCGATGTCGCCGCCAACAAGCTCGTCATCGAGTCCCTTGCCGGCAGCACCGCTACCGCCGAGTCCCTCGCCAAGGAGGTCGGTCTCGCCGCCGGCGAGTTCGAGGTCCGCACCGTTGCGTCGATGCCCTCCACCTTCGCCACCGTCCTCGGTGGTGATGCCTACCTCATCAACCGTGCCGCTCGTTGCTCCATCGGTTTCTCCGTCACCACCGGTTTCGTTTCCGCCGGTCACTGCGGTAGCGCCGGCGACACTGCCACCACCTCCGCTGGTGCCTCCCTCGGAACCTTCTCTGGCTCCGTCTTCCCCGGCTCTGCCGATATGTCCTACATCCGCACCGTCTCCGGAACCACCCTCCGTGGCTACATTGACGGATACGGACGTGGCGACCTCCCCGTCTCCGGCTCCACCGCCTCCGCTGTCGGCGCCTCCATCTGCCGCTCCGGCTCCACCACCGGTGTCTTCTGCGGTACCGTCGGCGCCCTCGGTGCCACTGTCAACTACTCCGAGGGACGTGTCACCGGTCTTACCCGCACCAGTGTCTGCGCCGAGCCCGGTGACTCTGGTGGTTCTTTCTACTCTGGCGCCCAGGCCCAGGGTGTCACCTCAGGAGGTTCCGGCGACTGCACTTCCGGCGGTACCACCTACTTCCAGCCGGTCAACGAGATCCTGTCCACCTACGGCCTCACCCTTGTCCGTGCTTAGACAATCAATCATCTCGCGGCCTTCGGTAGCAGCACCTGAGCTGATTTTATTCTTTTGAGTATATTTTGGACCCCTTCTGTATGTAGAGAGATGAGTATGAGGACATGAAAGCATGATGCCTTCCGATAGGGAAAATATATTTACCATCTGCAAGAAATATTTCGCCCTTAACAACCGCTATTGTGAATGAGTTTCCAAACTGTAAGTAGTATGCTTTGAATGCATGTGAGTGATTGTAAAGTTTGCTCGTCACGCCTTCCATGCAGAGTTGATATCTGACCCCACAGCCACATCCGAGTGGCTGGTCATTCATGTGGCTGGTTCTGTGTGCCCAAACTCTGTCTAAGAAAAGTCAAAACTCTCTCGGCCCTGCTCGTTGAAGATGCGTCGAAGCCTGCAGGATGCAGAAGCATGATGCATTCCAAATTCGTACTGCAAGTAATAGGCAGGCGAGAAGTTTTGCCACCAAGTGGCCGGGAGCCAGAATGACAACGCAGATCGGTTGCTCACCCTCTCGAATTTTGACGATCACCGGTTATGAGACCGCGCCGAGATCACTGTATCTCTATACGCTTGTGGCAGCATGAGAAAGCCTCGTTCCTTCGAATCCTAACGTCATGCGAAAGCGAGAGGCAAGGTAGTGCCAGTGCAGTGCCAGGCTCTTCCATGGCTCGCACGGCTCAGTCAGGTGTCCCATACTATGGACCGACTTGACGTCTCGCCACAGCTCTCGATAGACATGATCGGATGGCAAGGCTTTCTCATTCACCTCAATCTAAACGTTGGAGATGAGATCCTGACCTCAACAGTTCGACAGGTCTGACCAATGAGGTTGAGAGACTGAATAAAAGTCTTGTTCCAGTCTTGCACTCATTGCCGCTTGAGCCACAGTCAGAGGCAATGGAGAGCGTTCAACGTAGTGCTTTGCATGATGTACGCTTCATCTTGATGCATCCAGTTGATCGACATGGAGGCATATTACGACGGCTCTCAACAGCTTGGGGAGGCGAGGGGAGTGTCCATGGTCCGCTCATCAACGGGTGACTTCTGGAAACATTGGACGGACCAAGAATAAAGAGATGCATCAAGAAGTGCATCTCTATATGTAGGATGAGAAGGCTTTTGTCTCCCAGGTTCTTCAGTGACAGTGACAATAACACGGGAGAAGTCTGGCATATCAAATGTTCGAGGGCAGAAAGACGCTGCCGGCCGCGAGCTTAACCATAGACATGGAATGTGATAGTCTATTCGGCTTACGAATTCTCGACCGACAGCTGAAACGGCCACGCAATGGATTGATATCGCACACAGCTTTGCTCGGCATCTTGGCTTCACCAGCGAGCTACGAACCCCGAGAGTACTGCACCAGCAGCCTTGGCTCTCTTGAAAAACATCAGAAGGAGCACCCAGCCACGGGCCAAGCAAAGAGCCTTCTACCAAGGCGACCATTGGCATTCCCTGTGAGGTGTTCGAGCCCCAAATGTCCTGTTCACTACATACATCTACGGATCATTGCTGGGATGCAGCCCTTTCGGACCTGCGTACGCACATCGACACATTGGGGAGTTCCTGCAATGCATCCGACCCCGCCGTCTGCTTCTGCTGCTGCGTAATTATGCAGGAACTTGAGCTCTTGCTGGGATTTTCGCCGACACTAAGCTCGCAGCCGGGCTAAGAAATCTCGAACGCCCTAGCAGTCGAAGAGGACTCGAATTTCGTCGGTGCGTCTTCGCCTTCGCAGCCCCCCTCCCATTCATCTGGAGCCTGCAACTTTCAGCAGGCGGCCACTCGGCCGGGGTTTCTTCCAGTCTACAGACCAGTCATAGGACCATGCTATCTAGGAAGAGGATCGACGGGGAACCGCGCAGACCTGCCTCCAGTTTTGCTCAGACGCCGTGGATATCTCGGCATCCGGTGGCAGGAGACTGAAGCCGGCTGGAAGGTCTTGGAGGTTGACTTGGCTCAACCGACGCCCTGAGAGGCTCTTCCGACGTACTCGTTCAATTGTGACATTGATTCTTGTCATGGAAGGCATTACAGAGTAGAGAATGTCAAGACTCTGGCAGAAGACACCTAGTTCTTCCTTTCGATGGTCTCTCTCGCCTTCCCCAGGACGCACGGTTACCTGCCCGAGAGCCAAAGCCATCACCCCCGAGGTTCTCGATCGATCTAGACCTGGTGTGAAAGCCCAGATGCCGTGGGGGTTTGGCCGCCAACGGGCTGTTTCTCACACTCTGTTGGACGATAATAGAAGGTCAATCTAGAGATAGAACTCAGCCTTGCGCCAGACCCGGAGAACTCAAATAGAAGCAGCATGGCGTTGCGCGCCACATTCCGTAATTTGGTAAAGATCTGTGTGCTTCTACGGCTGATAGCTGATCAAGAAAAGGATTGGAAGCCGTATGCCTTGGCTTGTTTCGATGCTAATCGTGCTTGTCAGCCCCTTCCTCAAAATGGTGTAGCTAAACAACTCGGGGCCGTTCTGTGAGGGCCATCGTCCGAACCAGTTCACAAACCAGGACACGGATCTCTGCTCGGCAGACCCACAAGATGGGGAATGGCTTGAAGGGTTACTGTCCGCAGACCGAACTCAGCGGCCGGCTTCGTGGTCCTGTCAAACGTGACGTCCGACGTGGACCCTGGAAATAGGCTGTTGCGGTGGAGGTGAAGTACTGACTGAATGCATTATCAGGACAACAGTCGATGTTCATGGACAAATCGAGGTGCGCGTGGCAATATTCTTGCCTGTTGAATTTGAAAGATGTTGAGGGAAGCAGTCATCCGTAGCCATTTTTCAATGGCGTACGGAAGAGAACGCGTCATCTGAGATAGCTATGTCGTTGTTCCATTCACATGAACCCTGGCCGCTGGTCCTAAAGAGCCACTCTGTCGGTGTTACCAGGTTCATGTGCCTCGCCGAAGAAGGCATATCCGACAAGAGGGGCAGGCCGTGATCAGGTCGTCCGGAGTTTCCCTCAAGGCGGCCGCATCATGCATCGGGACACTCTCAGCGCAGTGAAAAGGCACAGCATTGTCCTTCCATGCCATGCATCTCCTCTACTGCGACGGCGAAAGACGAGAGAAGCTGCGCAAGCTGCTTCGGAAAGGTCTGGGCACGTGGCGACGCGTTCGCCCGTCTAGATACCCGGTCCAGGTCCAGGTATCCGGTAATCTGGAGAAGCCAGCGGATGTTTCCTGGTTCTTGAAACATCAGACCATGCCTCATACAACCACGAAGCAAATAAAAAAACATCTGTGGCGACTAAGACGCCTGCAGTCAAGACTTGGCTGTCTTAATTTGAAGGCGTGACTATGTGTGGTGTGTTTCTGGTGCCACAGAGGCGCGTCTACGAACGCTTCTTCTTTTCAAGCTCGCCACCACCCCGCGCCCTATCAACGGTTCGAAACCCCTGCTTCATTTGCATAGCACTAAGTGTGTGAGCCTGACTTACGGTAATTATCCGGCGAGTCACCTTGTGGCTGCCAATAGCACTCTGGCGCCCTCTGGCTGAATCAACGGCAAGTAGCAGAGACGCCAGAGAGCTAGATTTGGCAGCACTCTGAAGGCCTAGCTACGCCAGGTCAGAAGCAATGGGGTAGTTCCAAGGCTTGCCTACCCTCTCCCCCATCAAACGGGTGGCCGTAAATAGCGAAGGCGGAACACCGATGCCAGAGTTGTGCATTGTGCATGGACGTTGGGGAAAGCGCTGGAAGGGAGCTTAAGAGAGTCTGGTGTTCCTGAGGTTCAGGAGGAGCGTTATGGTGTGGCGCATTGAGCTTCTCTCGGCGTGAACTATTTTGATGGGCAAAGGCGTCGACGGTGCCTGAGATGTGCTGCCAGCTTTTCCTCGTTGGAGAGGAACTAAGACGGTCCGCGCGCCCGGTCAATTTCAACGACAGCTAGCCAGTTCAAGCCACTTGTCTGACCATTGTGATCCCGGGGGTGGAATCTGAAATTGCAACCGGCATGGCGGCCGGACTGGCTGCATTGGCGTTGCGCCAACCTCGAAAGCCTACCCACCCAAACCAACAGATTCACAGTGGAAGAATGGGACCTTTCTCACGCCGCCAGGCCTCGGGGGACGGGGAGAAGTTCATACCCCTGCTTGGCATCTGGTCCCTCTCCATTCGCCTTTGTTACCCGGCACGCCTTCGAGTTCCGCGGGCCGTTATGGGAAACCAGGAACCAATACGGGCGTGTTGGGGGCAGCTTATCGAGAAGATCGACGGCCGGGATGTTGTTATGCTGGGTTCTTGCAGAGCTCAATGCCTTTTTTCCGCGCCCCCCGTCTAATAGTTTCTGCTTTTACTTTTGTTGTTTCTTTTTTCATTCATCTTTTGTTATTCTCGATATGCTGACATCATCCACCTCAGCCGCTTGATCCTCGCCGTTCCTCCACTCTCAGGGTCTAGCTCGTCGCGCGGCGCGCAGGTAAAGAAAACACGGACCCTTCGGCCAGCTGAGTACACCGTTAGCTTTTGCCCAGGAAGCCAAAGAGATTGTGGGAGCAAAGACAGGAGCGACTAGAACCAACCCGCGCTGCATCATGATGGCGACGATGGATTACAACGTGGCTAACATTGCAGATGGATATTCATGGCTTTGACCCGGGCTACGCATCTCCCGCGACTAGAACGACAAATGACTCGGCTTGATTGGGTCTGAGGTCTGGTCTGTGAGCCATGAGATTGCAAGCCGGATCTGCGAGCGTGGAACGGCTGGCGTTCTCTCTGATACTGCTGCTGCTTGCTGCTGCTGCAATACAGACACTGCACACGCTGCACATGCTGCTGCTGCTCGTGCTTGTCCTCCGCCTTGAACCTCGACCTCCTTCGATACCTCACACCCCCGTGTAGAGGACCGCGCCACGGCAGACGGCAGATCACCCTTAGCTTATGCTCCCGGCGGCGAACTAGGCATGGAGAGAGTGAGTGCCTCTCCGTGTCCATTCCGTATATATCATGATCGTCCCTCCGCCCGTTCAAGTGAATCTTTTTTGAGAGGACACCAGCTCATTATCCTTCTGGATCTCAACCTTAGATCCTATCCATTCACTTGTTCTAATTTCTTTAGTTCTTACACAGCTGCCCACAATGTCGGTTTTACGCTACATTCTTCCTACCCTGGCGTTGGCGCTGGGAGCCATCGCCGATGCGAAGAGCTTCACTTTGGATCTCACCTGGGAGACCGCCTCGCCCGATGGATTCGAGAGGAAGATGATTCTGGTGAACAAGCAGTTCACTGGACCGAGGATTGAGATCACTGAGGGAGATGATGTTACCATCAAGGTCAACAACAACCTCCCCTACGCCACAACCGTTCACTACCACGGTAAGCTTAGACAGATATCTTAATTCAACGTTCGACGTTCGACTGGTGACTAATATGGCTGTAGGTATTGAGCAGTTGAACACCCCTTGGTCCGATGGTGTTCCCGGCCTCACCCAGAAGCCCATCCAGCCCGGCAAGAGCTTCGAGTACAAGTGGAAGGCCACTCAGTATGGTGCCTACTGGTACCACGCCCACTACGAGGGACTCATCGAGGATGGTCTTTACGGAGCCATCACCATCCACCCCGCCGCCTCCCACCAGAAGCCCTTCAGCCAGATCTCCTCGGACGGCGCCGCTATTCACGCCATGGAGCAGGCCGAGAAGAAGGTCGTTCCTCTCCTGCTCGCTGACCACCGCCACATGATCTCTGAGGAGGTTCACGACCTGTCCAAGGCCGCCGACATCCAGTTCTCCTGCTATGACTCCTTCCTGTTCAACGGCAAGGGCAGCGTCATCTGCCGTACCCCCGAGCAGATTGATGCCCTTCTGACCCAAGAGCGCAAGGATGTTCTGGCCAATGTTGCTGGTGCCCGTATGACTGACAAGGCGTAAGTCACACCCCCGCGCAACCTTCCACAAACACCAGTCACCCTAACATTATCTAGATGCATTCCCGCTGCTGTCATTGCTCGTGGCCAAGGTGATCTGAGCAAGGTTCCTGCCGGCGTCTTTGATGGCTGCCAGCCTAGTGATGGTGGCCTCGAGACGTTCAAGGTCGAGAAGAGCAACTGTGATACTGAGAAGTGGGTTGCCTTTGACCTCGTTGGTGCCTACGGCCTCCACACCGCCATGTTCTCCATCGACAACCACTCCATGTGGGTGTACGCTATGGACGGTGCCTATGTCACTCCCCAAGAAGTGGAGGCTATTCCCGTCGCCAACGGTGACCGATACTCCGTCCTCGTCAAGTACAAACAGCAGGGCGACTTCACCATCCGCGCTGCCTCGGTCATTGCTACCCAGATGCTTAGCGGTACCGCCCTCCTCCAGTGGCGTGAGAAGGGCCAGCCCGAGCCCACCATTGTTGCCTCTACTCCCTGGGTCGCCGACAACGGCAAGCCGACTTCCAAGGATGTCCGTGTCTTCCGCCAGGCTCTCGCCAAGCCATTCCCTCCCATCGCCATCCCCCAGACCGCCAGCGTCCTGCACAAGTTCGAGATGCGCAGCGAGGGCGGCTCCTACTTCTGGGCCCTGAACGACAACTTCCTCCTCCCCGCTGACTACGAGAATGACTCCCCCGTCCTCTTCGGCGTCCTTGCCGCCGAGAACGACCCCACCGTCGTCTCCACCAAGAACGGCACCTGGGTCGACATGGTCTTCCAGGCCACGGCCCCGCCCCAGCCCCCTCACCCGATTCACAAGCACGGCAACAAGATGTTCCTTCTCGGCTCCGGTACCGGTAACTTCACCTGGAACACCATCGAGGAGGCCGTCGCCGCCAATGGTACCCTCTGGAACCTGGTCGACCCTCCTCGCAGGGACGCCTTTGCGACGCCCAATGCCATCAGCCAGCCTACGTGGATGGCTGTTCGGTACCTCGTCGACAACCCGGGCCCCTGGTTGCTCCACTGCCACATTCAGAACCACATGATGGGCGGTATGTCTGTCATCATCCAGGACGGCATCGATGCCTGGCCCGTTACACCGCAGGAGTACGTCAATTACAACTAAAGGACATGGTCACAAAAGTCTAGTCATAAGAGTATACCACAAAACGAGTTCCCTGGGGGTCAGTAATGGTGTAATGGGAAATCTAGAAGGGGGGTTCATGGCGCGGGGCGGCATTTGATTTGCATGGACGGCTTGTTTTGCTACTCTTTCTTTGCGCGGAGCATTTTTGGACAAAATCTCTTATCCTTCCGGACTGTCATATATTCACCACAGATGCAGTAATCATTGAATTGATAATGAAAATTTACACCGTTTTTTCCTCTTACAATTGGCCTGGTGATTCATGATTAGAGACGCTTGCCCACATGGTGTAGCGTGGCCTGAGTGCTGCGTATCAATCATTCCTGTACTGGAGTCTGTTCAACAGAAACCCACGAAAGCCGTCACGACATCATATGCTTATGTCTTGGTCCAAGTCGCAGCTAACGTATCGCGGCGTCATCCAGGTAGAGTGCTCTGCTTCACCGTTTGTTTTGTCCTGCTCGACGTGACGCCGTGTCACTGCGGCAGTACCACCCTAGTACATCTTCCTCTCACCAAAAAACATGCCGCCTTTCCGAGCGCTTGAATAAGGTAGAGCGAGGGGGGCGAACAAGGCTACACGGCACGCCTCGTCGCACAGCAGCTGTAGGTCGATCAGCGTGTTAAGATATGCTCTAACTCGTACGTGCGTTCATGTACTCCGTACATATTATGCAGAGTGCATGTAGCGCCTTTGAGGAGTGCCAATCTCACTCATTGCGGGCAAAAAAGAGATTTCGCCTCCTTGCCGCTTCTTCCTTCTGCTTCTCGGGTACATGTCTCCTATTCTTCGCTCGGTGATGAATTCCGTTGCGCCGCGTCCGGGGACATTAGCATGTCTCGGCTTTACACTTAGCGGATCTGACATGTCTCTCGTTTAGACGAGGGTTCAAATTGGGCTCAACATGACAGCACCACAGGTTTTCGACGTTAGGGGCACTTGCAACGGAACCTTTTGTCTAATTTTCTTCTTTGGGTGGTCGAATGGTTCACCGGGCTGGCAGCCATGGCGCTTTTTGGGGGGCTTCTGGGCTGATAAGAGACATCGCCGTGCGAACGAGGAATCAGGGGCAAACGGGAGAGAAAAGAAAGTGTGGGGGTGGCTGTCTAAGACAGTCAGGATGGACGAGTGACAGGTTGAGTTCTGTGAGATGGAGGTGCATGAGATGCTATGCACTCTGCAGTCTGCACAGCCTCCACTTGGCTATCGTTTGCGTGCTTCGAATCACGTATTGCTCTCTTCCGGTACAAGAGACAAGAATGCGCCTCCAGATCGGGTACATGTACATCTTGGGGATGAGGGGGGACGTCTTTTGTGCGATGGCGCCGGGGATAAAACAACGGCAGCGCTTATTGGCGCAGAGCCGTTCGTTGGCGTTCGTATTCGAGAGTTAGAGCCTCACAGGTGCTTGGTGCCGAGCCGGCGGCTGTCTTTGGCTGTGTCTGGCCACTGGCCAGGAGATAGCCTCTGCCCCTTGGCGTTGGAGCGACCGTAGGCCGTTTTGCTTTCTTGCGAGGTGTTTACATTGGCGACGGGGATTCACCTTAGCTCCATGTGGTGTTGTGTACAAGACGCGGTATCATGTGATACCTTATCTGGTTGACGCTCGCGACTATCGCTGCTGCTGAGGTGACCTCGGCAGAGGGTGGTTCATTGTTGATGAGGCCAGCCGGCTATCTAGGTAGTTTGGAGATGTAGTAGTCTCCGATTAGATTAGGCTTGTTTCGTTACCTCGCGAAGAATTGATGTTGCCTTTTCAACGTCTTTTATTGTTGATTGGCAGCTTGAGTTGGTAAAAGAGATGGCCTGGCCGAACCATATCAATCTGCCGATAGATGTTGGTGGCTCATCTACTAGTAGCAACGGGCACATCTTCGATCCCCTTGGGAGCTTGTATGGTGATGCTATAACAACGTGGTGTTTGCGATCAACCCCGCCTACGTCCCATCATTTCGTGTCGTACAAGGCATTAAGGTACTAATGTAGGTTGCAGGCTACTGCATCCCGCTCCGGCAGACCCCTTCTACCGAGCTGCCCGGTCCGAGTGGATCCGTGAACCGGGCAACATGCCGAGAGTGGGGTCAATCTCGCCGGAATCCGGCGGCAGAGAGTATTTTACTTCGGAGAAAGATATGTCTAATGCCTGTCGACTAACGTAACAGGGCTCTGGAAGCTTCTATCGAGTTAAAGAGCTATGGTAGGTGGTATTGCGAGCATAGTTCTTCGTACACGACGCACGCTTGCTGGCTCAGCACGCCGCGCGCTTTCCGCAGCCCTCGGAAACCGATTTCCGTAGTCAATGATCGGAGCCGACGTTGGCATTACCTACTTGAAAGTCAATACGAGTTTTACAGCCATGTAAAATAGACAATAATTTTTCCGGAGGTGATGCGTTACCATGGAACTTGAGTTGAGCACAGATCACGTCATCCAAGCTTGCTTCGCCATGTATGAAACCTACCAACAGAAGGTTAAGAAGGGTGTTGTACTCCTTTTCTGCCTTGACTAACCACATGCTGCTCGTTGTGGGTCGCCAAGGTCGGGATATTTTCTCTCAAAGTGGCTAGTAAGGACTTTACAAATGCAAGGTTGCTCAATACGGTATTCTGCAGACAAGAGCTATCAGAAGTCTTAGATGCCTGGGTGTACTGGGGCCCGGGCTGCGTCTACAGTTATGATCGTCCCTATATTCTGTAAACAAAGTTGCTATGAAATGGCTTGAGTCTCTCAAACCTGAGAAATCTTAAAGCGGGACTGATTCAAAGGCTGGCAGGGAAATTGGCATGTCACGTAGTATCCGTAGTGTAGATCTATGTTAAATCTGTAGAGGTTGCTGGGCATGAAGATGATGAAGAGCTTAACAGAAATTAGCTCCCGTCGGATGCTCTTTGGATCCGTAGGGCTGAAAAAGCATTCTGCTTGTCTCCATTCGGACCGCGCGCGCGCACGAGTCAACTCGCACTGCCGTGCCGGGGCATACCATGGATGCGGGGCCTCTTCGGTCCCAGCCGTAGCATCGCGAAGAAATGAGATGACATGCGCTGACGTGCTGCGGTTTTTGTATCCGTAAAGTCCTCTGCATTTGTAAGTGTTGAAAGGTAGATTGGTAGACGGAGAGGTGAGGATATAAGCTTCACAATGTCCCGAGTTAGACAGGAAGAGCTCTAGATACCATCTCCAACAACTGACTTTCGTTGACAATACTACAAAACCCTCATTACCATGTCCGGACTTCTCACCCTCGTTCTGCCTTTGCTGGCTTTGCCAGCCATCCAAGCTTGCCCGACAAAGTATCATAATGCTACCACGGCTTGCGCTCAGGTGACCGGGAATCAGACCGTCAACTCATTCCAGCTGTACCCCGAGAACGCAGACTTCGACACCAAGCGCTGTGTGGCCTACTTCAGGTAAGGTTCCCTCAGTCCATACCGAGAGACGCTCACCGCGACGGAAAAGTGCTATAAGCTAACCCTGTTAGTGTCCTCTACAATGCCAGTGTCGCTGCCTGGAACCCTACCACGTCCGAAATCCAAACCATCGAGATCCCAGGCCTGAGCTTCAACCCCGAACTTCACTCCAGCGGCGTCCGCGTCGATCCCCTCGACCGCCTCTCTATCATCATCGATGCCGGCTCCGCCTTCGACACTGGCGGCCAGAACATCACGGGCGACAACATCCTCGTCAAGTACGATCTCACCAAAAAGGAGGTGCTGTGGCAGCGCAACCTGACCGAGGTCACCGGCGGCGTGTACGGCGGCTTCCAAGACACTGCTCACGGCCCCGACGGCACCACGTACGCCCTCGGCACGTTCCCCAGCAGCATCATCCGCATCAGCCCCGACGGCTCCAAGGCCGTTGCGTGGTACCTCAAGACGCCCGCCAATCATTCCATCCACGGACTCTCCGGGCTCGTGTCCTCCCCCGACGGGAAGGCGCTCCTCGTCGCCGATAGCTCGGACGGTCAGCTCTACCGGTTCGACACCGCCAATGCCACGGGCTCGACGCCGGTCCGGGTCCCTCTTACTTCGGCGGACACCATCGGCGCAGCGCTCGACGGCGTTTCGATCCCCTCCCGCTACAACGGAACCGTCATCCTCGTCTCCGATAACGAAAAGGGAACGGTGGTACTGCACTCGGCCGATGCTAAGTGGGAGTCCGCTGCTGTCATAGGAACCGTGCCCAACGCGTACCTGGCTGATGGAGGCTCGACAGTGACGACTGTGCAGATCGGTGGCAGCGTCTACTCTGTAACGGAATACTTTGGTGACGCCAAGGTCGCGGGAACGCTGGCCGGCAACCGAACTGAGTGGCCGTTGGTTGATATCACCGCCAACATCAACGGGTTCCTTGCTGGCCAGTAAGGGCTGGGCGAAAGGAAGCTGGGAACTAGCTGTCATTACCAAATAGAAGCTGCAGCTGCAGTGATTACGATAGATTCATAGACCTTAAAGATGTTGGAAGCGACGTCGTCACCTGTCACGCAAACTCCTCCATTTTTCTACATGTTAACTGAAACTTTGACACAATCCTGGCACACTTAGGTATAGTCAGAATGCCAGTCCCAGTCGGTCTAGAGCTTGAATACGCACCAGAAGCTTCATGCCTTTGACAGGCGTGGACCGCTCTAGCGGTTGGGAGTGGTGGCTGTAAAACCATTCCGGAAGTGAAAGTCAACGTGCATACAACTGCTGACCCAGGAGATTGGTTTGACAGCCCACAACTAGATTTTATCTCTCCACTAATATTCTGCTGGCAATCCTTCAATCCTCAATCACATTGCTGACCACCACTCTAGGGATTGGCAGGCACCAGTATTCGTGCTTACACAGACAGGGATGGCTGCGGTGGTATACGCTAGCTTGACGCCCGTCAGCACTTAACGATAATACAAAGGAGTAGTGCAATCAGGGGGGAATTCCAGCACAAGTACAGTGGGATGTCAAAAGTTCGTATACACCCCACTATTATCCCCAATTACCCAACCTCCTACATTTTTACTACTATACTTTGACTAGCCGCAGAACTATTAATTTTTTAATTTATATAGCGAAAGTATATATAAAAAAAAGCCCTAAGTTCGCTATTTAGTATTATATATATTAACTACGTATATAAATTATTATTATAAGTCGGCGCAGTAGGGAGTTAATTAAACTCTAAATCTTCTTTAATAATATAGCCTCTTATACTACCCTTAATTACTATTTAAACTCTTTTATATTTAACTTATTCTTCCTTAAAATAAATATTTTCAAGTATAGTTTACGTAAGTTAAACTTTATTATATACTAGTAATACTTAATTAGGTTAAGGTTTAGTAAATATAGGGGCTATTTAAAGTAGGAAATCCTATAGGCTATAAGCTACTCTATTATCCGCTTTATAATATAAATAGAGGTATTATCTTATATAAAATAACGTATATCGTTTATATATAGTAAATACCCTTTTTCTAAGTAATCTATATAGCTATTTATATTATACCCTTATTATTAAAAGCGGTTATTATAAATAAAGAAGACTAATTTAGAGTAACTATTCTTTTATATTATTACTTATATTATAATAAATATATTCGCCTTAACGTAACTAATAAGGTTAATAAATCTCTTTTTTTAGCAGTCTTTTAGTAACCTAAAGACCTATTTAGTTAGAGTAGAAGTATTATTTTAATAAGACGACTTATTAGAGAACTAGTACTAAAATTATTAAGAATTAATAAATAAATCTCTATATAAGGTCTTCGTACTAAACTATATATTATTATTAATTTTTCTAAGTTTTAGATCTAGTTTTTTATAAATTCGAGCCTTTTAGTTACTATTTTTAGTATTATAAAGGGTCTCTTTATAGCTCTTTATTTACAGTAGCTTACTTTTTTAAGAATACGCTTAATAATATTAAAGCTAGCCTAGCCTTATTACTTAGTAACTAGCTCGAAATACGGCTATTAATAGTTAATTTAAGTAAATCTAATTATAAAGCGTTTTTCTTTATTAAAAAGATTCTTTAGCCTTTTTTCCTAGGGTAGGGACTTAAAGTTATTACCTAAATTAAAGCGATAGACTATTTTTTATATAATTAAATATAATAAGTTAAAAAGTACTATAACCTCGTAATAGCTCTTTTTAATTATAATAAGTATAATAATCGTTACTTATTAGACTTTTATAAGTTCATAATTAGCCTTATAGCTTCTTATTATTTAAGAGTAAAAAGCTTATAAATTAGTCTCTATTTACTAAAGATATAGGATATAAAAAGGAAAAGTAATGTTAAGGAGAAAACGCGTCGGCACGCGTTTTAGTGGGGTGTACACGAACTTTTGACACCCCACTGTACTTCCTACGAACGCGAAACCAGATAAGTTGAATACATCCGTTGCCCCAGGCATTTGAAGTTATCATCTCGATCCACGTTGCTTCTCCGGCGATCTTCGTGTGTTCGTGCCAAACCCCCACTAAGGATGGAATCTCAGAGCAAGCGCGTCGCCGTCGTCGGCGCAGGTAAGAGAAACTCCGAAGTAGCCCCTTCATGAATATGACAAGGACGCTAACGACGCCCAGGACCTAGCGGTCTTGTCGCCATCAAAGAATGCCTTGCAGCGGGCCTGGAGGTGCTGTGCTTCGAGCGCGCGCCCGCGCTCGGCGGGCTCTGGCTTTACAACCCGGATCCGAGTGCAGAGACGAGCTCCGGCATGTACCCCGGTGTCATGCTCAACTCCTGCCGGTTGACCACGGGCTACAGTGATTTCCCGATTGATCCGGCGCGGTACCCGATCTACTACTCCCACAAGCTCCATCTGCGGTACTTGAATGAGTACGCTGCGCATTTTGCCCTTGAGAAGCACATCCGTTACGAGACGACAGTCGTGGGATGCGAGCCTCGCAAGGAGGGCGGCTGGGAGGTGAGGGTCCGTAGGGGAAGCGAGAAGGATGGCAACGGGGAAGAAGTGCTCGCATTTGATGCTCTGATTTGCGGAACTGGCATTATCAGCAAGCCCTTCGTCCCCGAATACAAGGGAAGAGAGTCCTTTAAGGGTGAAGTGCTACATAGTCGTTCCTATCGCAAGCCTA
This sequence comes from Colletotrichum lupini, assembly GCF_023278565.1. NCBI lineage: Eukaryota > Fungi > Ascomycota > Sordariomycetes > Glomerellales > Glomerellaceae > Colletotrichum > Colletotrichum lupini. The sequence continues at coordinate 6,387,958 of NC_064678.1, forward strand.
GCGCCTACGAGGGCAAGAAGGTCATCCTCGTCGGTCTTGGGTCCTCGGCCATTGACGTTGCGTGTGAAGTTGGCCCGCTGGCAAAAGAGCTCACAATTGTCAACCGTCGAGGCGCTTGGGTTCTGCCTCGATTCGTCCTGGGTAAACCCACAGAGGCGTGGGACAGTACGTCTTTCCCGTTGCATGCCAAACCCTTGATTGGATCCTCTGCTGACCCAGTATCACAGGCCGTAGCAGCCAGATCTGGCTTCCCGCAAGCGTCCAGGAGTGGCTCTTTGAGAAGATACTCAACCATGCCCAAGGCAAGATGCCACCGGAGCTTCAGCCAGATCACGGCCTCATGGCACAGAACGCCACCCTCCGAAGCGACTTCGTTGAAAAGCTACAGACCGGTATTTTCTCCCTTCGTCGCACCACAATCGCCTCCTTCACCGAGACTGGTGTTATCCTGGAGAATGGCGATTCCCTCGACGCTGACGTAGTTATTCTTGCCACCGGATACCACATCGTCGACCAGCCATATCTCCCACCAGGCGCGCTGGCCAGCAAGGAGGCGCCAGCCCCGCACGTTGACTTATACAAGTCCATCGTACCGCCCACTTGGAAAGACCTCTATGTCATGGGCCAGACCGAGCAAGCCGGACCTGTGACGCCCGTCTCCGAGGCGCAGGCACGGTACATTGCCGCCGTCATCAAGGGAAGCGTAAAGTTGCCCGGTGAGGAGGAGATGATGAGGGAGATCCGCACGATGAGGGGTTGGCGGAAGAAGCACATGATCGACTCGGACAGGCACGCTCTAAATGTGGAGTTTGTGAAGTATATGGATGGTTTGCTGGCACCGTTAGGCGCGGCACCGACTTTTGGAAAGCTGTTTGGACGCATCTTCACCAGCGGAAGGCCATTGCGGGCCTGGAGTATTCTTTCGGCTGTTTACTTTGGCATCCCGGCCCCCGCGCAGTGGAGATTATTTGGTGAAGGAAGTACACCTGTGTTGGCTGAGGAGACGCTGCTCAGGACTGACGTGGATGCAAGTCAACTGAGCGAAGGAGAGAAGTCTTTCTTTTGAGAAGTTTTCTATCTTAGTTTCAGTACCTATTAGATCATACAATGGCCAAGATTTCAATGGAATACTCCACGAATGAATGAGGATTTATTAGTTGTGCGGCACCTCAAGCGATGGTCCAGCGTAAGGTATCTGACCATATCTCACTGTGCAATATCCACATTTTCAATCTCCTTTCGAGTCTAGTCCCACAGCTTAAGTGCGAGGTTATTTTCCTTCGCGAAAGCACTGCCATTGCCACCGACGCCCACGGGCTCGTAGTACTCGCCATTCTCAACTCAGACATGACTGAATGACAAGCATCTCAAATGCTTGAGACACGTTGGGACTTGTCGCACTCGCTAGGCAACATCGTCGTAGCCGCTGAGCCCTGACCAAAAGTTGATCTAGATGATTCCGAGCTTCAATCAGTGACCGGAAAGAGTCGGAGAGCTGTCCCAAGGGACGCAGTCCGTCGGTCTGCCTTTCCTGGCTAAATGGACCTCTTAATGATCCTGCTTGATAGTAGAGTTGTGAGAGTGTGTCAACAGAGCATTCGATTACAGGATCTAACGCCTTGTTGCAGCGAGTATTGCCGGTGTTATCTCTCGATTTCAGGCCAGGTATGATGTGACTGATTAACTTCAAGCCGTGGTTTAGATGAGAATGGCCTGCCTTGAATCTCTTACGCATATACTCTAGGCATATGTAGAGAATGCAAGAAACATTCCACGTGCTCCTTCAGCAACATCGATACGTAGCACGGCTAACATCAGTGATTGGTTGTGTCTGCGGGTTATTCGATGCGTGCTCTAGGTAAGTCATGAGCAACGTGTTGCCATCTCAAGTCTTGGAGAGGGGCCCAGGATTAGCCCGTGGTTCCCGAGGGATGAGTCAAGTGATTAAGATTAATTCTAGCTATCACTCAGGTTTTTGCTCGAAAGTCACTCTAGTCATCTTCGCAAGACTGCTGTCCAATAGTTCATCCGGCACTTCCATCATACCTTCGAAATCAGCACAACACGGCTGTCGTAGTCACCATCAAAGGCGTACTGCACACCCGTACTCATCAGCGTAGCACCAGAATAAGTGCCGTTGTTATCCAGAGAGTACTTGGCCGTCGGGTCCAGTCCTTGAAGTTTAAGCCGCGGTAGGGCGTGGTTGTATAGCGCGCGCACCTGGAAGTAGAACAGCACGCCTTGTGACCCGTCCTCCGAGATGACCATGGCAGCCGGCCAGTTGGACTCCTCTGGCAGACTGAGACGCCACAGATCACCTCCAATTACAATGGGGTTGACCATCTCGCCCAAGGCCAATAGCTCGGGGATCTGCACCTTATCCTCAGCGGAGATCACGGCTGGGTTCAGCTCGAGGCCAAAGGATCCGCCCATCATGGCGACATGAGCACGGAACTTGATTGGAATCGTGCGGCCAGTGAGATGGTTGGGCACCGCGGAGACGTGGGCACCCATGGCAGAGAGGGGGTACGCCAGGGAAGTTCCAAACTGAATGGAGATGCGGTCCAGGGCGTCGGTGTTGTCAGATGTCCAGATTTGAGGGAAGTAGTGAAGGACGCCAGGGTCGAAGCGACCGCCTCCGGATGCGCAGCCTTCCCAGAGCACATCTGGGAATCGCGAGGTGAGGACCTCAAAGACGTGGTAGATGCCCAACATGTATGAGTGGCCGATGCCTGGGACGGGGGTCTCGTGGAAGCCTCTGTTGTTGTCCCACTTGACGTAAGAGATGGGGGCGCTGGAGAGGATTTTGGAGACGGAGTCAATGATGAACTCCTGCACCTCTGGGAGCGCCACGTTAAGCACAAGCTGGTTCCTCCTGATTGTTCGAGGGTAGTTGCCGGCATGGAGAGCCCAGTCAGGGTGCTCATGGTAAAGAGTAGAGTTGGGGTTTACCATCTCTGGCTCAAACCAGAGGCCGAACTGAAGCTTATCTGTCGTGTTCGTGACCTCAAGGTTGGTGACCTTATTGACGAGAGCTGGGAGGCCATCGGGGAAACGCTGCGCGTTGACTTCCCAGTCTCCTAAACCGGCTGTGTCGTTCAGTCGGGGGTACTCTTGACCAAACCATCCATCGTCCAGAACAAAGAGCTTAACACCGAGTTGCGCCGCTTCTTGTGCCAGATCGTAAACGGTGCTCTCATTGTAGTCAAAGTAGAGACCCTCCCAGCTGTTGAGCAATGCTGGACGAGTCTGGTCGACGAATTGGCCTCTCATGAGGTGGTTGCGGTAGAGCCGGTGGAACTTCCGGGATACGCCACCGACACCAGCATCCGAGTATACAGCGACAACCTCAGGAGTAGTGATGGTCTCTCCCGGGCCAAGAGGCCACGAGAGCTGGTAAGGATTGAAACCGAGCATGGCACGGGTAAACCCTTGGGATCCTTTCTCCACGTCAACGGAGAACGAGCCTGTGTAGACAAGAGAGAATCCCCATGCCTCGCCTTGGGACTCGGTAGTGTCTGGAGAGACGAGGGCCAAGAATGGGTTGTGAAGATGGGATGAGTACCCAGTTGTGCTTCCGAAGCTATGGGGGATTCAGGTCAGTCAATGGTCCTTCACGGGCACAGTAGCGGCCGTTCTTCACTCACCCCTGCGTGCCGTAGCCAACCTTCCTCCGAACTCTCATGGCTTCGCGAGCCCAGTCGCCTCTCAATTCGATCATCTCAAGGTCCTCGAATGGCAAGTCAACGCTGAGACTTGCGGCCTTGGCGATGGTGATGTTGCCCTCCCCCTCGTTGGTGATGTTGACGCTTCGGACAATGGCATCATACTTGGGGAAGATTGAGTACGAAAGATCGACGGCAATGGAGCTGTAGTTGTCGTACAGAGAAACAACCAGAGTAGAGACCTCATCGTCGGTTCCAAATGTCGCCGGAAGACCCGGCAAGCCAGGCTTTCCTGCCGTGACTCTGTGGGATCGATATTGGAGATCGCTGACCGTGTATCCCTCAGACTGGTGAATTTGTACTGCGGGGACACGGAAGTCTCCACGTCCAAGGTCGGGGTACTCTCGTCTAACCCGGCCGATCATGTCAACCCAGCCATTGATTTCCGGGGCGAGCATTTCCATGCTCTCCGTAGCCGACCCTCCAAAGTGGTCAGACAATAGGTCACCAGTCAACTCATCCACATGAAAGCGGTATGAGGAATGGTCGCCATTGAGGGCAAAAGACTTGCCATCAACGACAATGCCTTTGTAATGTTAATCTCGCGAATGGTGACTCCTAGCATGGCATCTTTCATACCTGCGGCTGAGCCATTTTGTGCCAACACGCGACCAGTGAAGACTGATGCGGAGGCAGCAACGGCTAGACGTCTCAACGAGAAGCCCATCGTTCCGTATGAGGATGAGGACCAAGGACGAAGGGAGTTGTGAGGAGCTTGATGCCGGAGCAGGATGGTTATCAAGCCTTCTACGGCGATCAAGAGTTTCGCGGTGAGAACACCCGATATTTATACAGTCTTCCTTTCACCTTGCATATGCAGCCTCTCCGGGTTCGCCGGTCATCTTCGCGATGCGCCGGCTCACCCAGCAGGTCACGAACCTTAGCTTCGTCAGAATTATCGGCCGTTCCCCAGAGATCAGCGAGGAGAAAATCCACCGCTAGTCCAATAACCATAAGCCAACAGGGAAGTGATCAACATGCGGGGTAGTTCCCCACGAGTTTTCCGCCTGTTTTCCGCCGCTTAATTGCACCGTCAGAGAGAGTGGGTGTAACGTCCTGCACGACAAAAACGACTTTTCCAACCCGGCTGTTCTAGCAGCGAACATGATCCGATTGCAACCTAAAAACTTCGGAGATGAGGGGTAGCTTGCTCTTGGCATCAAACAAAGCAAGAGAGAGAAACATTCTGGGGGTTGGGGAAATTTGGGTGGGACGTAGCACCCGGGGAAAACCTTGGTTGGTTGTGGCGTGAAAGCTAATGATGACATACATCCTGCATAAGGTATTTTGATGTAAATGGCTCAACACACGCTTGGGATGAAAATCGTCCGTGAATTACACTAATTGGCTGAGATGGAAAGGAGAAGAGCTGTATGTTTACTACGGAGTCTAGTTGTGTTGTGGAAAAATGACACATGAACGAATCTATCTGATTTACAAGGGCTGCTTCGAGGCAAGCACCCAAGGCCCTTGATTGGGTCTCGGTATGGTAGTTTGCATCCACCAGGAAAGTTTTGTTAGGAGCCATGTTTGACTCTGCCCTCAACCAACATGTCTCTACTGGCTCAGACCTGCGACAATACCCTCTCGATACGCAGTAATACCTGCGAGCGTTGCCGCGGGACCAACAACGGCCGATCCCAGAATCACTGCTGCGGCCTGAGTCAAGGCTTTCTTCGTGTTGATGTATCCGCAAAGTCGCAAACTCCACGGCGCCGTGCCGAGGGCAAGCAGCAGCGAACAGAACGTGAAGATCAGAATATCCAGCTTCGACAGACCCAGAGCCATCAAGGCCGCGTTCTCACCACCAAACAAGCTGTACTTCAAACCGAAGAGAGCAACATTGGTGAGATGGATGACTGCGGAGATTGCCAGAGTCGTGTAGTAGACAAGGCCAAGAACCGGGAGATCTGCCTTGGCGAACATGTTTTGGTACTTTTCTCTCGTGCTCTGTAACTTGGTCTCTTCGTTCTCAGGTTGCTGAGATCCAGATTGTAGTCCAAACACAGAGAGACTCCTAGCCAACAAGAAGCACAGTATTGGCGCATTGCGCCAGACGTTGATTGAGTTTGCGTCCTGGCGATACAGCGCGACGGCTGCGGGTAGGAGATATCCCGCGGCCGTGATGGGCAACACCCTCTTGGCGTTCTCGAGGGGAACGTGTCTGCCGACAATGGTGTTGCAAGACCAATGAGCAAAGACACAAGAAATTGGGGCAAAACCACCTGGGCCGAGCGTGTTGTTGAAGATGGTAAAGATTACGATTCTGGGGTGCAGTGCCTCCGCGTTAGTCTGCTCTTGGGGGAGTCTGCCCGAATACATCGGCTGTGATAGCTGGGGATCAACTTACAAGGTCACAGATGTCAGCTGGTTTCCCACGCGGTTCAAGTCAGCCAAGGCGAGAGCAATGAGCGCCGCAGTGTTGGTCATGAACTCGATAGCCGGCAGCATCGACGCATCTCCATGGTTGGAAGAGCACAGGACGTCGACCAGCGTCTCCAGGCTCCTAGGCAGACGCAACACCCCTGCCGCGACGGCACAGAGTATACACATGAATGCGACAGAGAAGAGCTTGTTCAGACTGCCCAAGCCCTTGAGTGGCTTCGCTGGCAACTCATCCTCGAACAACACCGCTCTAGGACGATGAGGCACTTCTAGTCTCTCCAGCTTCGTTGCGGGGGCGCAGAACTCGACGCCTCGGTAGACGACTCCGAAGGAGCCCAGCAAAGGCATTAAGTAACGCGCAATCATCTTACCCATTCTGGTTCGTAGCGTGAAGGCGTCCTGGAGCCAGTAGCCTTGCTTGACAATGTGTTGAGCACGTTCCTATCCAAATGAACGGCCAAGATCAGCCTCCGAGTTCGCCGCGAGACCTCAAGTCTTCATTGAGTATGACTTGTCACTTACAAAGCGCTTTTCTTGCACCTCAGCAAAGATGCTCTCCAACTGCTTCTCACTAAGACCACCGGGGGTCTGGTCAAGATTACGCAACAAGGCGTTGACCAGATGTGCAGCTGATTCGATTGCTCCATTACCGCCTTGACCCGTCACGGGATCGACCTATTCGATAACGTCAATCAGCAATTGTCCTGTTGACGCACTTTCCCTCAGTAGCATTCACGCGTTGGGTACCGACCTTGTGTGCAGAATCTCCGATGGTGATGGCCCTCTTGTAGTGCCACTTCTCAAAGACATAGGTTTGAAGCGGCGCCAGCGTCGTAGCAATACGTTTCTCGTAAAGGTCACCAAGTGTCATGTTTTCCGGAATCTGGTCGTCCCAGTGCTTCTTGATAATACGCTCCTCGTCGGCCTTGGTATACCTGGGGAAGGAGATCAATTCCAGTCTTTTAGACTTGCAAGTGGTAACATACCTCGGGATATCTCTACCATAGAGGGTCTTCAACTCCATGAACAAAAACCAGTACACGCGGTCTCCCGGCGCAGCCATTACAAAGTAGCTATGACCAGGCGACATCGTGTTGTGCTGACTGGCTCCGGGGTATGCCTTGGGCCTGTGAGAGATGCCAAAGACACACAAAGTGGAGGCGGGGACCTTGGATTCCTCATCCAGAGGGAAGTATCCGGTCGGCGCTTGTCGCCACATCTCCTTCCTTACCGTGCTGTGGATTCCATCAGCTCCGACGACAATGTCCCCGCTGAAGACCTTGTTGTCTTTGGTGGTGACAAGAGCACCAGATTCGGTAAATTCCACGGATACAACTCGTTGAGAAGTGAGCACTCTATCCTTGTGTTTCAAGTTCTCATACAGAACTTGAATAAGCATCTGCCTGTCGATGAAGATCATTGGATATCCTAACCTGTTCTATTGTCAGTTGTGATTCGCAAAACTCCACAAGCCACTTACATTTTCTCCCACATGTCCATCAAATCATGTTGGTAGCTGAAGATTTCACCATTCTCTCGCCTGAGGTAGGCGTGTTGGTATACTTGGTCCTCAGCTTTAGCCCGGTACGCTTCGTAACAACCGAGCTGATCGAGAATCCGCAAGCCATTGGGCAATAGTCCAATACTGGCTCCAACCTGGGGGGCAATCTCAGGATAGGCTTCGAGAACAACATAGTCAATGTTGAACTTCTCGAGCATGTTGGCGAGCGCCAAGCCAGCGACGCTACCGCCGACAATGACGATCTTGAAGGTCATGGTTAAGCGCGTAAGGCTTAGCGTAAGACTTGGTCTTGATGGTATCGGAAGATCAAAAGTTGTTGTATCAGAAGACGGCAGACTCTCCATGTGATACTCCGTAATGCGACCAAGAGGTCGCGAGTCGAATCTTATTGCCGCAAACGGACACTTAACGACCCCACGGTCCGGACGGGGAGTTGTTCATCTCCGTCCACCAGACCCGCCCTGCCGCCCCGGGATCATCACGACCTTGTCAAAACCCACCGGGGCTGGGGAATGATTGGTGTTGATCGTGTCATGTATGTAGACCTCCCACCGGCTCTACCACGGAGTGCTCTCTAGATCCATCTCACTAGTCATGCCTAGAGGTCCACAGGATCCAATATCACTGAAACCTGTAGCCATCCCCAGGGCACGAACCCATAATGATTCCCCAACAACCTGTACCGTCGATGGGGATCGTTTGCCAAGAAAGTTTTCCCAGAGGTGACCATACCCCGTCATCAGGTTTCAACGATGCTCCGATCTAGAGATCGTTTCATTCGGCTGCCACGATCTCGGAATTGGCCCTTGAAGTGCTCGGTCTCGCATACAATGCAGTGGCAATGATTGACTTAATGGTTTATTCCGGCTGTCCAGGCGCAAGAGATCAACCTTAACAAGACTTAGCTTCAAGGAAATCACACGATGCGGTACAATAATAGAAACCATGAGGTATTTGACACTAGACGGTTGGAGGTAGCACGCTACTTCACTTCTGGGAAACATGGACTGGCATGACCAAAGAAGGTCTCTGTCGGTCCGGCCCGGCTTAGGTTGGGCCAATGTCAGCTAAGAACTGCTAGGTACCCATGCACCCATGTCAGCCGATTCCGGCTAGATGTCTTGAGTAACGGTGAGGAAGAAAATAGCTGAAGGAACCAGGTGCAGTTGTTTCAGTGACAGTTGTTTCGTTGCATTACCTCACTTTTACGCCATTCTACCTCACAAAACCTGTAACGATAGGGGCGATTTGAATGATAATGGTAATTCAGGCCTGCGGCGTAAATGCTTCTGCCTCTTTCAATGCCTCCAAAAAGCGATTCAGACCTTCTTGCAAAGCATCTTTGCCGACTGTGAACGTTAGCCGAAACCACCCATATTCCTCCGCCACATACACGTGACCTGGTGCAACCAAAACTCCATGCTTCATGCAGATATCGGCGATTTGTACCTCGCGCTGTTTGCAGGTCTTTTCCAAAGTAGATTCAATGTCCGAGGAGTCAAGCATGATTTGATGCTGCGGGTCCTTTGGCGACGTGATCATATGTCTAAGGTCTACCCAAATAAAGAGTCCAGCATTTCTTCACACAGAATGATTAGTCTAGCGATTCCGAAGTATCTCAACTGCCACACTTACGTGTCGAAGTACCGAATATCATGCTCGCGCAAAAACGAGGTTGTGATACGGTGGTTGACGACCATGCGCTCTGCTTTCTCTGCCGTAAACGCAGCGAGCCAGGGTTTGTTTTCCAGCATAGCGGCCCACACATCCTGGATGAGGTGCGGTGACCACGAGAAGATACTTTGATCTTACTTAGATGATTCATCTCAGTCAGGTCTGGCGGGCATACGTACCTGATACTAGATAGCGCTCCCATAACCCCCTCGTTCCTGGTACATACAAGTCCAAGACGTAAGCCATTGGCGCAGAAGTCCTTGCTAGCGCCGTAGAGGATATGGTGGCGAGTCGAGTCGAGAATTCCGCTAAAGTCAAGAGAGAGTGTTGATAGGAAAGGGACAGCGTCGGGAATGGCCGGATTTGGAAATGTTGACTTGGCATAGATCTCATCAGAGATGAAGTGTAGGTCGTTCTTGCCACATGCCCGGGCAAAGACTTTTAAAGTCTCGGGTGGCTATTGCAATTAGTGCCTGAGAGAGTTTGGGCGAGAGGAGAACAAACGTAGCATCTTCCTAGAGGGTTGTGGGGGCTACGGGTTGGTGAGTATTTTCTCGTCCTCCTGCACTCAGAGGAATTTAGGATAGACAACTGACTTGGAAATTATTAAAGCCTTGACTTTAATACCGTTGATTTTGGCTCTGTCAAGTGCCCTGGCTATGGCTTTCCTGTTGACTTCAGGGTCGAACAAATCGTCAAGGGTCGTGTATCCTTCAACTCCAGTGTAGGAAACACCAATCACCTGAACGTTACTACGGTTCAAGGCGTCGACTATGAATCCGTTATACAATGGCTGTGGAATCAATATAGCATCTCCTTCATCGCAGAAAGTCCAAGCCAGTGCATCAATAGCACTAGCCAGGCCTGGGGTGATCAGAATGTTGTCAATACCAAGAGATCTGCGGGGCTTGAATTCGTCTGTTAGGAAGTTCGCGGCTGCAAGGCGTAGGCGGTGCGATCCTCGTGGTCCAGTGCTGTAAGTCAAGTGATTCACTGGAAGAACGGTGACCTATACGTTTCGATCTCAGAAATGAATCATCCAGGCAAGGTTCAGGTTTTACCTCTTGTTTGATGAAATCCGCAATCTCATTGTGCATCAGACTATTCTCGGCTAGGCGGAGGATGACACTAAGTAGTGTAAGTTTTGACGAAAGGAATGTGATGCATGGCTACTTGCGTCCCATTGGGGTTTTCTGGAGTCCACGGGTTGCCCATGGACTTCTCTCGGGGGCCCCAAACATCGCGTAAAAGCAACCCTTCAGCGCCGCGAGCAGAGATGTGATAATCTGCCGCCGTTGTCGCTATTCTGTCAGAGTCTTCGATTGAAATCATGATACGTGGGTTGTTAAACTAGCATTCGTTAGTATGCAATTGCAAGACTGTCTTACTCGTTTGAAACTATCAAGCCAAATTATATCCCAGGGCCTATAAGGGGTCCTGTACCGTGTCACTTACGTTGAGTTATCTCTAAGATGGAGGGCTGAGACCTAGAATTGACCAAGTCTCAAACGTACTAATCGTTCGATAGGAGTGAAGCCGCTGATACACAAGTGGTTCCGCTTTATATACCTTGTGATCGAATTGGCCGGCGGCTGCCGAGGCGTAACAAGCCACCATAGTCAAGCCGGCGGCCCATTCAACAAACAGATTGGAGACCGATGAACCAGCCAAAAAAAAAAAGACGCCTCCCGCCGGCACATGAGCGATTTCCACGTCATGCTTATCAATACATCCATGCAAAGTATACATTCAGGCGCCATGAGTCTTCATGTCATTAGAGGGGTAAGTCCAAGGGAGGATGACAAAGCAAGGAAGAGGAGCAGTTGAAAGATGGAAGACGAGCAAACGCTAAAGGCAATCCAATTTCTATCGTTCACAAGTTTGTCGGCTGATTATTATCGTGAGATCTAGCGTTATATAACTACACTGCCCCTACACGGAAGTCAAGATCACATAAACCACCCTCAATATTCAATTTGTTCCCTGCCAATCTTGCTGCGAATCTCACAACAGACCACCACGCACCATGCTCACAAGGGAGACGGCCGTTATGCTTGCCAAGTATAACAACTGGGCCGACCAAGTACTTTTCGCAGCGATTCAAAAACAGCTGCCGTCCGGGGCGGTCTATCAGCCGCGCACAACTCTTTTCAAGTCCATGATGGGCACACTCAACCACAATCATCAGGTCGACCTGATCTGGCGTGCACATCTACTCGAAGAGGACCACGGCTTCTCGACCCGCCGTGATCTGTTATACCCGGAATTTGAGGAGTTGGTCGAGAAGCAGTTTGAGGTCAACCAGTGGTACATCGATTGGGCGACCAGGCAAGATGAGGAAAGCTTCAGCAAGCGATCCAAGTTCAATTACGTCAACGGCACACCTGCAGAGATGACTTTGGGCGGCATGTTTCTTCATGTTATCAACCACAAGACCTACCATCGAGGCTGGGTTAGTGAGATGTTCTTCGAGCACGACACGAATCCGCCCGAGACCGATCTCTGTGTTTATTTGTGCCAATAATGGCATGAATCTGGATTCTGGATTACTATGTCCTGGGTACGTCAGCGGGCCGGGAATGCTTCCACCCAAAATCTGGACAAGACAGTCAACCCAGACCACGTTAGATGAGGTGGAAAGCTGCCGTTGTGCTCAGCCGAATTGGGGCTTTTACAAGATAACTGCACGTGTTAACAGTTAGGAATTCAAGATTAGTCCATTGTATATGTTCGTATTTGGCGATCTATATCAGCAACTGCCGGTCGCACCTAAGTAGACGCCGGACAAGTATGCACCGGAAGACCCGCTCTGATCGGCTGGTATCGAAACTAGGTGGTACCACCCCCCGAATAGAAAGCTTTCTAGATAGTCACAACTCACAACACCGTTTCGGCCCCTATAGAATCGCTGCAGCTAGTTTTAAACGAGCAAAAATAGCAATACTCCGTGGCAATGGCCGTCTTACCATCCCCACATGTTCTGAATCCCCGAACAAAAGTCATCCGGCACTCTACACTGCGGCGCCCCCGCCCCCGGCGCCGAGAAGCACTTGTGGCCTCCGCTCTCGAGCTGGATACACACGTGGCCCACGGGCGTGGCGTTGGGGAACGTCTGCCGCAGGAAGCAGTCCGGCTGGAGTTTGACCTGCGTGCCTTTATCGCGCGAGAACCACTGCCAGGATTCGCATGTCCCCGAGAACCTGAAGCCGGTGATGGCGTCGCCTGTGGGACCGTTCTCGACACAATTTTGGGCTTGGGCGAGGCTGGCGACGGCTATAAGGGTGGTGGCTGAGAGGTTTGATGGGAGACGCATCTAGGAGGTGGCATGTGAGTGATGGAGTTGAAGTGGCTGAGGGCTAAAGACTTACTATGAGAGAAGAGCAATCTGTGATTTAATAACGATTGTGGTTTCTTGCCGTGTATGTTGTGAGAAAAGGTTGATCATGAAGGAGAAGGGTGGCAGGAATTTGGAAGGGATTGAAAAGAGTGACTATTCCGTGGCAATTGGAGCTGGGGAATGGACAATGGCTTGCAGAAGTGAAAACTTCGAGTCTTAATAAATATTCTCCTAAAATATTCCGTTCCGAAATGATTCAGTCTCTTGAAAGCCTCTATACGTGTAAGAACTGACCACAATAATTCGGTAAAGGGCTGATCAGTAATAGACACATAGAGTTATAGCCTTCCAAGAATTCACTCAACCTGATGGAAATGAGCATCATGGTTGTTCCAACTAGTAGAAATAGAAGTACTTGTTTAGAGTTGTCTTGGCTCAATCAAAAGCGATGATGATCTTTCCTCCGTCGTGAGTCGTAAACAACGAATGACGTGAGAAAGTATAAAGTACTTTAGCTACACGCTTGGCATGAGCTTAGTCAAACTGCTGGTCTTCCGGCATCCCCTGTCAAACCTCTCGGTTCTCGGAGTCATGGGATGAACACTGACACAAGCGATATGTGCCTCAATCCCAGTGCTTGGAAACTACAAGCCCGAGCAAAGTCTAAAGTCTGATACATAAATTCTGCTTTTTCATTTGCATTCTTCTGCCCGATGTTGTTCAGGCCCCGCGACTTCAAATTGGTAGAATGGATTGATGGTGTTTATCCGTAAGTTGATCTTCGTATACGATATGCGCCCGTCTGAACTCGCCGGCGGTCTTGGCAAAGCCCGGACGCTCCGAATGTGTCTAACTGCCCAAGAGTCGCCGCTCAAAGTCAACTTTCGGCGAGTTGTGATTGTTCAACTCAACCTTTAGCTTCTACATTTGCATTATGAGGCGAGTCAGCTTGAACAGTTGATACTATATTCAAAGCATAGTTGATTGAGGTCATTCGAGACAATGAAGATCACTTCGTGGGAGAAGGGAAGATGATTATAAGTATCTGTTTTCGGTTTCCTCCTTGCTCGCTCCTCACCCTCAGCTCCTTGCTTGGACTACCTCAAAGGCCTTGCTTCAAGTCACTCGTTTAAGGATCAACTCTAGCCATTCTGTAGTTACAAAACACCTCGCATCACTCATTATATAAGCGACCCAGTCACGCCGTCTCACTCACCCCTTCGAAGACAAAAAGCAACCAACAATGAAGAGCCAACACATCGCCCTACCAGGCCTCCAAGCCGCAGCTCTCGCCTTCCTCGGCGCCCGCGGCGTTTCAGCAGCAGCAGGAAAAGTCTTTTGCGCCGACGCCAACAACAAGGTCGTCGCCGACACCAAGTGCGCCGTCGGTCAGGCGCCAGCCCCAAACACCTTCTTCATGTTCAACAGCGAAGCGGAACACCCCGTCGGGAGCGCCGTCGACGAGAGCAAGGTGGACTTGTACGATGCCGCCGACATGATTGAGCGCCAGAACGCGCGGTTCCCGCCGGATTACGAGATGGAGACGGAAGGGTTTGGGAAGAGGCAGGAGTGTGGTGGTGGGAGCAGGGGAGGTTGAAAGTTGGGGGGGAAAAGAAAAGGGAGATGGGTTTGATGGAAGATACAGCTGTGTTTTCCAACTTTGGAAGGAACCCTGGATATGTTTTGGATTTATCTACTCTCTTGAGCGAGAATCAGAGCGGCTGTTGAATGTTAATGGATATGTATCTTGCACAAAGTAAGGCACCGAAGTGGACCCAAGCAACAGACTTACAAACAGCTCTGTGGGCTCTAACTACGCGGCTGATGAAGAGAGAAAGTATGCTAGACGTCAATCGTTATGGTGCAGTCGCCAAAGGAACTTATCGCCCTGAAGAAAGTGAATTTGCTGAGCTAGTAAAAGGCGGCTCGCTCATCAAGACTATGCCTCATCATCATGCACATTGTTCAGCCACTACTGGCGCAATACATTGGGAGAGTGAAAACTTGTATGCGAGCTCAGACTGGGTCTTACCCAAGTACTATCTATCAGTTGACTCCTCAAAACGAGTGTTCTTCACTTCCTCAGCAAGCAAATGCGAGACTGTCTCCAATGATCATATTAATCCTGTGAATTTTGATGCTACGGTAGTTCTCTAAGTTTACCAAACCATGCACCACTTCTTCTGGTACTTGTTAACCCCCCAATGCAAACGCCGAATTTTGGTGTGCAAAATGCCATACAACGCCCCAGCCATGACTGAATCTCATAACCCGAACCCCAGTCGTTCTCAGACCAAGGCTAATGCCGTTTCTTCAACCGTATCTCTCGTCTCTTTTCTTCCTCTTATTCGTCTGAGCAGATCCGTCTACTGCTCCTCCTGGACGACGACGCCCCACTCGTGCTGCTCGCCACCGTACATGATGTCCTTCATCCACTTCTTGATCTGGAGGGTGTACTCGCCACCGACGCCTTCGCCGCCCATGCCCATGTTGGCATCCTTGCCACGGTGGTGAATCAGGGAGATGGGGCAGATGAAGAACTGAGATGGCATTAGCAAGTCGTCTGGGCGAGAGGAAGCAATGATCAAAACTTACAGCAGTACCGGCGGCAAAGGACTCGACGATGCGGCCCTCCTCGTGAGCCTGAATGACCTCATCGATGGTGTATCTGCGCTCAACAATGTCGACGCTGTCGCCGAGGCGCTCGCGGGCGAGCTGGAGAACGCTGCGTCTCGTGACACCGTCGAGAATCAATCTGTCGTCGAGAGGCGCGGTAATGATCTCCGTCCTGCCGGTCTCCTTGTTCTTCCACACAACAAAGAAGTTGCTGGCACCGGCCTCGGTGCAGTACTGCTCCTGTCCGTACAGCCAGAGAATCTGGCCGAACCCACGGCTGCGGGCCTCGACAGTAGCCAGCAGAGAAGGGCCGTAGTTGGCACCGACCTTGGCGTAGCCGAATCCACCAACCCAGGCGCGAACCATATCCTCGGGACTCGTGTGGAGCTTCATGCCGCCGACGGGAGAGTCCATGACAGGCATATAGGTGCAGATGATGTAGAGCATGGCCTCGGAAGGTGCCTGAACGCCGAGCTGGGGCTGAGTTCCGATCATAGTAGGGCGGAGGTAGAGGAAGGATCCGGGACGCTCGCGAGGCAGCCACTTGGGGCCGTCGACGGCCATGAGGGCGATGATGAGCTTCTCGAGTTCGGCGGGAGGGAAGGAGGGCAGGGCGATGCGGGTGGAGGACATGAGCATGCGCTCGCAGTTGCGGTCGGGGCGGAACAGGCGAAGCTTGCCGTCAAAGCCGCGGAAGACCTTGAGACCCTCGAAGCATTCGGTGGCGTAGTGCAGGACGGAGGCAGTCGGCATGAGGGAGATGGGGCCGTAGGGCTTCAGCTCCGGGGTGGACCAGCCAGTGCCGACCTTCCAGGTGGCAGCGACCATGTGGTCGGTGGCGATGGTCTCGGAGCCAGCGTTGGCGGAGGCAGGATCGGGGACGGCACGCGGGTTCTGGGTACGGTTGTAAATGAGCTTGGAGGCGTCGAGCTCCTGGTAGGCGGGCTTGGTGCCGTTGGAAGCCTTGCCATTGGGAATGGCCTCGAGCTTATGCTCGATGGCGGACGATGTCAGATCGATGTCCTGGTTGCCATGGTGCAGACCGGGAGAGATGGTGCCGGGAGCCATTGTGGTTGTTGAGGTTAGTCTGATGTTTGTGTGAGAGACCGATGTAGTGGATATATGAAGAATCTCGGAGTTGGCGGGGTCGAGGGGTCGATTTGCCGTTACTTGAACCAAGTAACAGGTAGTAGCACTGGCTAGAGAAAAGACACAAGCAATATGTGTCTATGTAAGAGGAAAGACACAGGGAGGAAAAGATTCGGCTTAAGATGGAGAAGGAAGAGAACAAAGCCACGGGGTCAAGTTGTAGGAGTGACGGCAAGAGCTTAAGTAGGACGGGTTTGTCACAGTTTGGCTTGGCTCAAGGTTCTAGTGACAGATGGAGCAGGTGACTCAAGGGCCAATGCAGAGGGGCAGCGGGTCCGGTCTTGGAAAGGGCGTTTTCAGATAACAGGGAACATCATGGAGAATTTGACCTGTGCAGTGCATGGAGCATGGATGTGGATGGGGTGGGAAGGGTAAGGGGAGGACGATACCTCGCAGAGTACCTTAAGGTGTGTGATGTAAGGCAAGGTGGTACGAATGCCTACATACACACGGAAAGAAAAGAGGAACAAGCAAACCCGTCCGTCTGAAGTGGTTGCTGGGTACGGATACTCCGTGTCGTTGGTTCCATGGGTGGTTGCCAGAGGGCACGAAGTAAACCAGATGCGTGCAAGAAAAGAGACCAGCAGACGCCAACGGTTCAGAAATTGATCCATGCCCTAGTCAAGTCATGGATCGATCATGGATGGATGGTGGACCACGGGAAGATGGTGGACTGGAACTTTCAAGCCAAGGCGGCCGATATGCTGCATGGCTTTTTGTCGTTGGTATGCCGTCGCTTGCCCGGGGGATCCACATGCGGAAAGGTCGCCAGATGGAGGCAGCGCCGTAAGCCCCTTGAGATTTCCTTTCCGCCATTGTCTTATTATTCTGTAGGTACCACACGGAGTAGAGGACAGTAATTCTGGACTCTGGAGAGCGTTGTGCCGATGTTCAACGTCGAGGGATGGCAATGCCGAGCCCGCGTACTTTTTTTTTCTTTCGATGGAGTGGAGCCGGGCCGGGACCCACCAGCGCGTGAGCAATTGTGAAGCGTCGGTGGCAGCGGTTTGAACTTTGGGGGATCCGGGATGGGATGGGACTGTTTCTCTCACATCTCATCTCATCTCTCGCCCTTTCCAACTTTCGCCAGTGCGTCGGGCGATGATCGAATCGAAGCCCGTCCTTTGATCGAGGAAGGATTGTCTTGCTGCTCGAGTCCCCACACAGACATGCCGTTCTTCAGAGATAAGCCAGTTACCAGACTACCAATCCGAGTCTGAGGATGGCCAAGAAGAAGGGAAAAAAGACCTGAAGGAAAATTCGGATCCCACAGTTATCCGCTAGAGCCGGAGCCATCCCACCTCGAGATGGCTACAGATAATACTGCCGTGACTGCGCAGCGTCTAAAGACCAGCAAAAGATGCGACTTGTTGCAAGGGACATGATCGAAAAAAAATCTGTGACGAAACAAGAGGTCAAGCCGCGGTCGCCCATTCGTCGGGGCATGGTTTGTTAGTCAATGGCGCGTCAGGTACATGCTGTCGTACACCGCAACGCAATACAGCAAGCAGCAGCGGCAGTAGCAGCGCCGGTCCAAAGTGTAGCAGGGAACTGCCTGACGGGAGGGAATGCTGTACGAGAAGGCGATGCACCTCCAGTTTGTCCCACCACAAGCCGTCGGCCGGGCACGGCTCCAGTCGGTCGACGTCCTGGTGCCCCATTGCGGCTTTGGTGCGCGCGGTCCGAAGCCGAACGGTGCTGCACTCCAATTGTAGTAGTGTATGTACCGTGGTGTGCATGGCTTCAGCATCGGACTTGGAGTTCGGCTAGTGTAGATGTTGTTTTGATGTCTCATTCGACCTCGCTCGAACGCAACAGACGATGACTCCGAACACATTGGCTACCCGATCAGCATCATTCCGGGTGCAGCGAGTATGTTGTCATATTCAGGGGATGAACATGGGCGAGGTCCGACATCGCAATGATCAAGCGCGCCCTACTTGTCCAGTCCGCCCTTTTTGCCCTTTGGGTTGACAACTATTGACATGGCCCGACAGGGTTTTGATGCGGCCGATCGAGTCAATTGAGGTCATCCCCGGTGATGATGGCGTTGTCTTTTCGGGAGGATGAGACGTAAGGGCACATTTGGCCTCGGGACCTCGCGATTCGCGAATATGACGGAAAGGAGAGTGCGGAATTCACATCGTCAAGTTCGTCGCCAAGATGTCAAGGTTCCAATTATTATTATTGTTGTTGAGAGGCGTGCAGCTGAAAGATACATGCATTGAGGTACCTCACTTACTTGCCGTGGAGGGAAGGCGAGGTCAACCAAAGAGCGGAATTGGAAGCAAGTGTAATCGCTATCTGGTCCTTCCTTCCATGTCAGTTGTCCCTTCCATTCTCGGTTTCCCATGTTACCCCTCCCGCGGATAGCCGAGTGTAGGCGATGACGTGGGGAATCAAGTCCGAGTAACCACAATGGAAGGCACGCCGCACAGTTGACCACTGCTTTCCTTCTCTTTCAGTCCCAATGGTCAGGTAGGTAGCAACCCCCCGTGCTCCCCGCCTCGTGCTTTCCCCCTCCATCGTTTAAATCTCTTCAACAGATCCCAACCCGAATTTCCTTCTCGAACATTGGATCGTATCGGTTGGGTTGGCGGAGGCGAGATCCCTCAAGGTGCCGAGTGTAACCATTGAGGCAGGTGTACCTAGCGTCTCCTGGCACTGTACATCTTCTCTCACACGATACACCACCAATGCGAACCTCCTGCATGCATACTTCTGGGTTGGTTGCCGGAGGCCCGGATCGTCTTCCACGGTTTCCTTCACACACACACACACTCCATCTTCTCCCCGGTCAGCACGGAGAGATAATGGGGATTATCTTACCTACATATGACGAGATGGATGCCCAGATCTGGCAGCTGCTTATCCCCAACCGATTTCTAATCCAATACAAAACATCAAAGTACCTCGCCTTACCTTTACGAACCTCAACTTGCCCGGTCTGCTCTCGAACAAGTGCAGAAGCAACAACACAAACAGCCCAAACGTCTCAGCCCTGCAACACAACCTGGACGGACCTTCTGGGGTTGAACCAACAAGACGGGCGCAAACGCCCGGTTCACTGACCTCTGGTCACTTGACCTGCAAATCGCGGGGTACCTTGCCTACGCTCTTCTTAGGTACGTGGCTTGGCACCGGCCATGTCTCGTTTCTTCCCCTTAGATCGCGGCGCCAATCTTTTGGTTCGCACTTGTCTGCGCAGTGTGTGTCTGACTACCTACCTACCTACCTATCACGCTATATCATTCACAGAGAGGCGGTCTGGAAAGTATGTAAAAGACGCCGTTCATCCTTCTGAGACACACTTTCACGCACACCCAGACTCACCCACATATGCCCAACCGAGACATCCCAAGCAATGACACGCGGAAACTAGCAGACGCGTCGTGGTAAGTATACTAAAGTAACATTTCACTGTCCGTGGTTTCCAGTACTCTCTCCAGGTATCATTCGGTAGTTCCCTTTCTTCAGCTCGTGACCTGTTGAAGGCCAATCCATTCTGCCCTTCAACCTAATGAATGCTACTACTCGAGGTATCCAAATGTAAATATGCTACCGCCTCATAATGATGCTCCTCCCATAGACCCATGATACACACACACACACACACACACACAATCTCACTGCCGCGCCCTATCCGCCTCCCGCGCCGCCTGTTCCTCCTCGAGAATCTCCCTGCCGCGCGCCGCAGACTCCCCCTCGGCCTTGATGCCCTTCTTGCGCTGCCGCTCCTCGTACATGTCGCGGCTCCTCATGATGCGCTGCACAATCGTCCCCGCGTTGACGCTCGCAAATTCGTGCTCGCCCACCGCCCGCATGATGCCCATCTCCTTGGGCGCCGTGTACGGGTCGTACGTCAGCGGCATAAAGGCCGTCGGGCCGTGGTACACGGCGTCCGGCGTGCCCCACGGCAGAGACGTGAGGTAGGCCTTTGTCGGGGAGAATGGAGCGCCGAAGACGACGGCGTTGACGTACTGCAATGCTAGTCGTTAGCACATCGCTACTTGAACAGTCATGCTCGAAGCCGTCCATCATGGCTGTTGAAGGACCTACCCTGCACTGCAACACGCAGAGACCGCGCTCGTAAATGTTCATGATGGGATAGTTGATGCCCTTCCAGTGGTTAATCTCCTCGTCGGAATGAATACCCGCCACGACGTACGCAGGCGGATAATCGCCGCCCTTGCTGACGCGCTCGTTGACGGCCTGCTCCGAATACCACCCTTCCCCGCGCGCCAGCTCCTCCTCGGCCTCGACAACCCGGCGGAGGAACTCAATGTGCCCGCTGGAAAACAAATCGAAACCGCCGTCGACATAGACGACGCGTTGACCGATCTGCGGCCCCTTTCCCGGCAAGAACCGCGAGAACACACCCTTCTCCTCGACCGTGGCCTCGGCCTTTGCTTCCCCCGACGCAGCCCAGAACCACACCTCGACGCCGGGATTCTTCCCCGTCTCGTCGGTAGCGTACAGCTTCATCCGCTCCGTCAGGGCCTCGGCCTCGGCCTTGATCTCGTCCCGGGAGGCGGCACCCTGGCCCTGACCCTCGTCACCGGACAAGAGATTCTCCAGGGATTTGATAAAATGCGTCTTTGTGCAGAGGAGCATGCGGCCGACGAGGTCGGTGGTGGAGATGCTGGGCGTGCGCTTGACGACCTTGAAGCGGCCAGCCTCCTTGACGAAGCGGTAGCAGTCGTAGCCGTCAGCGTCCGAGGTGATGTCGTCGCCGTGGACGACGTACTTGCAGCCGTAGTGGCTGATCCAGTCGAGCTGCGTCACGTAGGGGGCCTGGCCGATGGATTTTGTGACCCAGCGGCAAGCGTCGACAGCAGCCAGACTTTTGCGAATGTTAGTAAAGTGCTGCGAAGCAGAGTAGAGAGATGTACCGCTCTTGGAGGGTCATGACTGTTGGGCCCTTGTTCTCGAGAATGGACTCATCAGAGTGGACGCCGATGTAGAGCTCGCTGCCTAGTTGGCGGGCCTGCACGATGGCTCCAGCATGGCCTGTGATGATCAGTCTTTGAAGCTGTGAGGTATGCGTGACAGTAGACTTACCGTGGTGGAAAAAGTCGAAGCAGCCATCGATCCAGATGCGCTCCTCCAGAATCTCAGGGGCTGGCTCGCCGGGTGGGTATTCAGGGTCGGAGTTGAGCATGATGGCTTGATGATGTGGGAGTTGAAGGGGACCCAATGTATCGCTGATTCTTCAGGATCTCAGGGATCTTAAGACTGCTAGGTAATGAATGCACAGAAAAGTCTTGTGATAATGAGCTGCTGGTGTTGCGTCAACAAAGTTTCACCGACTGGGCGAATTTCACATGAGGTTTGATTGAGCCTTGAAGGACGGCATGTCAATGGCTCAGTTCGCGATGTCCCGCTCCCCGTAGCGGCGCCGTGTGATTGGCGAGGTTCCAGCGCCACTGCGATAGCCGAGACCCACCAGAGCTTTCCAGCGGCCGGACCGGCCACGCAACGGCGCTCACGGGGCTTTTATTCTGGTGAATCAGGTCCCAGGTCCACTGTAAGCTCCCCGCCAGCCCTCGAGGTTCACATGTTTGGCTGTCGTGTTGCCCGCTGTCATTCATCCCGTCCCAACGGTTCTTCCCCTGTTCCCATCTACGTACCTACCTTACTGCACGTACCTCGTAGCACCAACAAAAACATCAGATGGACGGATTGGCACGTGTTTCTGACAAACGTTTGGATAAACGCTTCTGCCGCAGCACCTGATAACGTAAGGTATTGTCGTGAAGCCTCCCTTTAATCAATGGATTCCTGCCCATCTCTACCCAGAACCATCTTCTAGGCGCCTTGATCATGCAACAATGCGCAAAAAAATGCGCCCTAGAAGCTATGGTCAGGGAGGGCAGGATGTCCACCCAGACCTGACAATTCTCACTGATGACTCTGGCTGGTCCAGCCATCTACCAATACTGGCAAGATGCCATAGATGAGCCTCAATCGACTATTCATTGTCTCCATCGAAGTTGATCAAATGAGCCAGGAACAACAACAAAAACGTGGTTGGGTCTCATCCGCTGCCAGGAACCCGGGCCATTACAGGCGCCCACGTGCAATAAGTGATGCATCCATTGGTCACCGCCAGGGATTACCATCTTTCACCACCCGCAACTTCCCAGTCCCCCGGATGCCAGTTTTCTTCGGACGACATCTCGAATCTGAGTCTGGCGAGTCACCGGTACTCCATCTAGGCAATCTGCCCCGGCATGGCGCGTCAATGGTCCATGAAGAAATGACTGGGGTCTTGGAGCGGGGATCGTCGGTCTTCTCCATCTCGGTGCTATTTATCCAGAGCTCTCTCCCTCCCCGCATGCGTCGCTGCGATGTAGCTCTCTCCAGCTCCAGCCCTCTTGCTCATTCTCTCGACAAGCACCTCCGCCAAGATGAAGGGCCTCGTGCTGTCTTCCGTCCTCGCTCTCGCACCTCTCGCCCTCGCCGCCTGGCCAGAGGCCGAGGGAAAGGACATCAAGTACACGTCTGTTCCTGGGTACTTTTTGCAGGACGACAACAGCACTGATCCGACCGGCTTCGACTATGTACGTTTTGCCCGCCTTGGGAAACATTCCGATGCGAACCTGTTACTAACGAACCTGCCATAGGCCGCGGTCAACTTTGGTCTCATCAACCGGACGTACCCAACGGACAGGCACTTCGACCCCGAGGGCGTCAAGACCCAATGGCAGCGTTTCGACCACTGGGTCCAGTACCTGAACTCTGGCTGCCGCAAGAGCGACAGCGTTCAGTACAAGCTGCTCTTCATGGGCCGCCATGGTGAGGGCTGGCACAACGCCGCCGAGTCATTCTACGGCACTCCCGCCTGGAACGTGAGAACATGCCGCCCAGCACCACCGAAAACCAAGGGGCTACCGCAGCTAACGCGACCACAGTGCTACTGGGCCGAGCAAGACGGCAACGCCACCGCACGCTGGGCCGATCCCCTCCTGACCCCGGCCGGCGCAAACGAAGCTCTCAAGGCAAACGCCTACTTCAAGGACCGCTACGCGACCCAGAAGATGCCCTACTTCGAGTCCTACTACACCAGCCCCCTGATCCGCTGCGGCTACACCGCCAATATCACCTTTGGCGACATCCCCATCCCCGCGGACGAGCACCCCTTCATCCCCGTCGTCAAGGAAGGCTTCCGCGAGGGCATGACGGTACACACCTGCAACTGGCGCTCCAACAAGACCTACATCGCCTCGACCTTTTCGTCTTTCGAATTCGAGCCCGGGTTCGCGGAATACGACCCCCTCTGGCGCCGCAACGAGAGCGAGACGAGCGACGCCCAGGACGCGCGGTCGAAGGCCGTGCTGGACGACGTCTTCCGCACCGACGACAAGACGTGGTTGAGCATCACCAGCCACTCGGGCGAGATCACCAAGCTCCTGAAGGCGCTGGATCACCGCGCTTTCCGGCTGTCGACGGGCCAGATCATTCCCGTGTTTGTGAAAGCCGAGGTCGTGGCGCCGGTGCCGGTGCCGACGTTTGCGGCGCATGAGCCGTATTCCACGTGTACGAGCCCGCCTGTGACGAGTATTGCTGGACAGGGGTGTGTTTGCGCGACGACGGCTTCGTCGGGGCTGCTCCCGGCGGCTACGCTTATGGCGGCGTGAGGATTCCACGGGACGGTTTCTTCGCGTGGTAGCTTGTGAAACATAGAACCCCGGTAGTCGTAATGTAATGACGATTGTGAATAACAGAGACCGCGACGAGCTCGTTCGATTGCGCCTCGAAGGAGCCGCCACCAGGTTTCCCATCTGAAGCGGGCTTGTGATAGCGTAGAACCATGTTCGAAGCAGCCACCAGCTTTTGGCTCATCCAAAGCGGATGAACTCCCGGTTGAAGTTTGCGGGAGCGCATGGTGCGGGAGAGCGGCTGATCAACGTTGAGCTCATCTTTTCCATTCCGTCTCATCTAACCCGGCTGCGGGTCCAAATCTGTATCCGTGCGTGATGAGTGCTCCCTAGCGTGGCCCTCTCGGATTGTGACATTGATCTCTCTTTCTTGAACGAAGAAGATGGCGTTTTCTTCTGACTACCTAGCTAAGGTAGCCATCCGGATAACAAGCCCAACCGCGTGGGTGAAATGGTGCGGGTGGTGGGATTCAAGGATGGTATGGTCCTTGGCCGGGAGTCCGCTCACCACGTGGGACTCGAGCTTCTGGAATGTTTCAGGGTCTACGCGGGGAGACCAAGCTGCCTAGGTCTGGGACTGAGACTGATAGGAAGGCCCGGAGGCTTCCGGGAGGAGAAGGAGGAGGAGGAGAAGGATCAAGGGAGGGCATGTGCTGCGTTGTGTGTGTGCCGTGCTCCTGTTGTCGAGTCTGCGCTTTGGGCGCTGGGCGGTGGTAGACTCTGCTATTTAGAAGCAACGGCTCGGTGTCTGTGGGCGCTCGGGAGCAGATGATCTGCTTGACCCCGGGGAGATTGACCAATCGGCAACATTATCGTGCTTGATATTTATTGTAAAGTAATTGGTATGTATTGCGGATGATGAATGTTGTTGTTCTCGCTGCTCACGGGTGTTGCGGATAATGGATAGTCGGGCAAGGGGGGTTGAAGAGAGAGGGGGAGAAGTTTCACGATGGAATCAGACTTATTTAGTACCTCGGTGAAGGAGCGCCGGGAAATGGAGCAGAACCACCTGGATAGGAAAGCTTCCATGCGTTCGTGGTTAGCACGGCTGAGGAATATTTCGGTAAGCTGACCCTAGAACAGTTCTCGTGCAGCCATGCCCTTTTCCCGAAGCCATTTCGTTGTCGAGTATCTGTGTCGCCCAATTGAATGTGGCTTGCAGATACTTTTGCTCCGGTGTGCAACTCGGACGTGATGTGATGATGAGGTATCAAGTTTAGCTGCGAGTTGCGGTTTGACGGATGTCTCTGTGAGAGGCGCATTCTTCATACGTTTATGTTCCTTTTATGAAGCTGGGATTCGAGGTCTTACGCAACAGAAGCTTCTTTATATTTGCATCTTCCAATGCGTTCCGTTCTTCGATGATTGCGTACTGGGGTCGTCTCACTCGGGCGATTTGGGGAACACCGTGTAGGCGAACATGAGATAACCCGGCAGAAGATCACCTGCGTACCTGTCTGTGTACTATGTAAAGACCACGAACGGTGATCAGCATACAGTAACAATCACAGGGATAAACGCAGCGTGGGCACGGAGCTGATGTGTTGAGAAATTATCAGTAGATAACTGATCAGTTCCTGGAGGGTGGTAGGACCTTCCATCCTCCAGATTTCTGTAATAGCACCAGCTATTTGTGTCGTCTTATCATGTTTGGGATTATTTTCTGCCCGACTTAATTCCAGACACAACTCTTTTTTTTTTTTTTTTTTTCACTCTTGTCGTTATTTTTGTTGGAATTCGGGTACTCTTTTTTAGCCTTTTTCAAAACCTCCGAACCCCGCCAAAACAGGTCTCAGAAAGCACCCGACCGCCAAGTTCTCCAGTCCCAAGCACCAACAACAATACCTACCTTACTGTACCTACCTTAGCTACTTCAGGTGTTTAGGTGGTGCCCCGAGATCGTCGGCTACACAAAGA
This sequence comes from Colletotrichum lupini, assembly GCF_023278565.1. Taxonomy (NCBI): domain Eukaryota; kingdom Fungi; phylum Ascomycota; class Sordariomycetes; order Glomerellales; family Glomerellaceae; genus Colletotrichum; species Colletotrichum lupini. The sequence continues at coordinate 6,413,944 of NC_064678.1, forward strand.
AAGGAACCACAGCTGCGAACGGACGGTGCAGACATTTCCCGCGGATAATCGCTATTACAAGTTCGCATACGTCAGGTGGATTGTTTGTTTCTGTCTGTACCTTACGAATGGCTCTGTGCTACATGAACCATCCCCTCACCTAACCCACACCGGCAAGGAGACTGCGGATAGTCCCTACATATTCTCTGGGAGGGGTTGTGAAGAATAGAAGAAAACACGCACGACATCCATTTCTCTCGACATCTTTTTCCCTTGCTCACTACCCCGTACTACGTCCTCACAGCTTTTGGGACCCCGTCCGTCTCCGAACATCATCCTGGACGTAGTTGACATCCACTCTCCCACTCCGAAGCAGCAACAAAACAAAAACAAATACAACAAACCCATAATAAAATCAATACGTCCCGGATAAACCTGACGATCCTCTCTTTCTGCCCATCCCACCTATCTGCATCACCCACCGTCGCGAACCCCCGTCCTACATCAAGCACGCCGAAGGCTAAAGCAACAGCAGAACGAAACCCGCCCGCGACGCAACGTCTTTTACACTTTTGAACCAAAGCAACTCCAAGCTCCGCGTTTCTCCAGTCTTGATTAAACTCCAACCTGCAGGCTGACGACTAGCCCCAATCTGTCCGGATCGCATTCTGCGTCAAGTGCCGCAACCCAGGGGCCTTGAGCTAATCTTAACCTGCGGTTCCTACAGGCTGCGTGTGCCATTCGTCTTGGTATCCTACCTAGTACCTATTGGAAGGGGGAGTGAGATCAACCTTCAGTCCAGTGAACCGGTCCTATCTCCGCCTTGCAGCAGCGCCATCAGCAGCACCAGCACCAGCACCAGCACCAGCACCAGCACACCACATCTGCTTAGCAGCAAACCCGTGGGCCGTGGCAAAGGGGGGAAAAGTGGCCTCGTGGCCTGCGATCGACCAACCGGAGACTTGAGACTGGGCAGACGAAAGCCATAAGCTGCTGCAAAAGCAAGTCAGAGTGTCAAGCAAGGGGGGTCCAACCAGGATTCAAGCGAGCAGCACGACGCAACCACCAACCGCCAACCACGCAAACCAAGCACATACGCACCCAAGTACGCACACAAACCAACTCAACTTTGTGTTCGTACCTTACCTTAGGCAAGGGGGGTAGCAGCAACTCCATTGTATCCATCCATCCTTGGCTTGCAGACTTCATTCAGCAAAGTACCGTACCTTACCTTACTTGCGCAAGGCACCCGCGAGGGAGAGAGAGAGAGAGAGAGAGAGAGCAAGACAAAGCAAACAATTCATTCAGCTGCACCACTCGACGCACCAACGCAGATACGCACACACTCCATATCCCTCACCGGCATCTAGCACTCTATTCATAACTCACCCACGCAAATCGCAACCGCAACGCAACACAACGCAACGCAGCAGTCGCAGCCGCACGCCTCGGGATCCAATACCACCTCGAACCTGGCCTGACCACGCGCGAAACCACCCTCGCCGATCGATTCGGCCCCTCGTCCGCCCTCCTTCGCCGGAATCCTGAACCCGGTCCCTGACACCCCTTCCCCTTCCACGCCCTCCTACTGCGTATCCGTACTGCGTACCCAACTACGGGAAACTCTTCCACCTCCCTGGCGCGAACCACACCGTCATCCCCCGTCATCCCGCCCGCTCTCCGTTCCCGTCCCCGTCCAGCCCATCCTCTCACACCTCTCTCCCACTCCCACTACCACTCCTAGGCGGCCCAGGCTCAGCCTCCAGGCCACCCCCTCCAACTCAAAGACATGCAGCGATCCGGACCACCTCCCACGACAGCCAATGCGCCATTCTTCTCCTCCTCCTTCTTCTCCTCTTCTTCCTCAAAATCCCGTCCCGGCACCTCCTCTGGCGAACCACCGGAAAAGTCCCAGTCCCAACCACCGCCGCAACCGTCCCCCTTCTTCCCGCCGCCCCTCCAACCGCAGTCCTCCGGCCCCAACGTCCTCCTCAAGGACCGCAAGAACTCCTTTGGCCGCAAGACCTCCTTCAGCTCGCCCAACAAGTCTTCCTCCCTATCCTCCTCCTCCTCCAAGCGCCGCGCCAACAGCTCCAGCTCCGGCGGAGGAGGCAATGTCGTAGTCACCGACCGCAACGTCCCGCCCGCACTCCCCGACTTCGCCCTCGCCGCCGCCGCAAAGATCACCCGCGACGCAGACAACATCCAGAGCCCCGCCTCCGCCGACAGCTTCTCCAGGATGCTGAGCCGTACCCAGACCGGCTCGACGAGCCTGGCCCCCAGCGACCGCCTACAACCCCCGCCCACGTCCGCGACACATCCCAACATGTGGCAGTCGAGCGAGTCTGTCGTGTTGCACATGCAGATGCAGGAGATTGCGAACAAGAGGATATCAACCTTGGACTATCTACGGAAAGCGTATGCTACCCTTCTCTCTCTCTCTCTCATCCTCTCTCTGCTTGGAATACTCGCGTGCTAACTACATGTCAAACAGACACGAAGGCCGAGTATACTGGTTCAACACAATCCTCTTCGACAAGCCCGACCTCGCCCGCATGCCCTCCTTTGAATCGCGCAAACTCGCCCGCCGCGCGACAAACTACCTCCTCCTCGGCCTCTCCCTCCCCACAATCGTCGACCTCTACGCAAACACCCCCATCGAGTTCCTCCGCAGCCTCAACAACCTCCTCCAAGAATTCGAATCCTTCCAACAACTCCACAGCGAAGGCGGCACCTCAACCTCCTCCCTCTCCCGCGCCCGCCTCCCCTCCATGTTCCGCCGCCAGGGCGGCAAATCACGGCGCAGCACCAGCGGCGCAAACGACATCGGGTACCCCCTCGACTCGGACTCGGCGAGCGGCGGAAGCTACGGCGGAATCGGGGGCTCGTCGAGCGCGAGCGCGAGCGTCATGTCCTTTGCGTCGAGCGACAACGATCTCTTGCCGGGGGAGGTGTACACGCACCTGCTCACGCCGTCGCTGCCGTTCGAGCCGGACTTCTACGAGACGTTTGCGACGCTGTGCGAGGTGCTGATTGACGTCTACACGAAGGTGCTGAGCCTGGTGCCCACGCCGCGGGAGACGACGGCGCCCGTGGCGGAGCTTTTTGCAAAAGCGGATGCCAAAGTGCGCAAGATCATCGTGCAGGGCGTCGTCAAGGAGTTTGAGGACAGCAGCAGGTCGCACATCAAGACGGAGGTGGCCAACATCGGCAAGGTTGTGCTTGGTGGGCTTATGTGATGGAGAATGCCGTACGGGATATATGGGACCCATGTCTGGAATGATTTGCATTGTTTTTTGTCTACGGAGTTCTTCTTTTGGCGCACCCCTTTTACGAATGGATGGTTCATGTTTGAAACGTGGAAGAGATTTTCGGCGCAGGGCATGTTATGGCGAGGCTTTTCAGATATACCATGTTCATGTTTGTTTCTATTCTTCTTTATATATATATGTATACCTCTATGACATGAGCCACAGGGAGAGCCAACATATCTCGGACTTTTCAGTCCTTTGATAATTGAATGATACTTAAGAGAAAGAAAAAAAAAATGTTCCAAGTGTTCATCAGATACCATAACGCATGTTTTGTCGCTCACATTGGCGGACCCTAAGGCCTCTCACCGTCAGTGCTTGACTCTATAGGTAATCATCATCGAACTTGAACTGTGTCCCAGCATCCCCCGTTGAATCCAAGGCATCATAGACGGGTGAGACTTCCCACGAAGTCCAGAGTGTAGGTGTCTAGCCCCTTTGCGGACCAACAAAGAAAGATTGAAGACGAAACCTTCAAGAAACAAAACCCAAAAGGTTTGGATTGAACCCCCCTCGCACCAAGAATAAGCCCCATCGAGTAACACGCCCCAACCTCAGTACAGAGGTCGTGGGCGGGCAATCGCATACCTATCGATCTCGACGAAAGACCCTCCGACGAACCCTTGAATTCGCCCGGCAAGCGAGACCCTACCAACGGCCACCCCGTCATCGAAAGCTCCTCTGACCCATGATCCCCAACTCGCAACTCCCCAGGCGCGGACTCATATCTTCATCCAAAGGGTCCCGGAAAGCGAAAGCAGGGTCTCGAAAGAGCAGAGGAGACCAACGATGTAGCGACGGGGCAGGGTTGTGAAAGAGCTCATTGTGTCCGGACGCAGGTCTTGGAGGTCAGCCGCTGTGCTTCTATGGCGGCGCGTTTCCGCGGCGTTTTGGCTTCCCCTGTAACAGGGAAGTAACGTGTGTCCGGGGACTTTCTCCCAAAGCTTTCGCATTTGAGACTCCCGTGAAGGAAATCTCCGTTTGTGAGCTTCGATGGCGATTTGTCGGACGAGGGGGGTTGAAGAGAAGAAGAAGAAGGGAAGAGAGTGGACGCGAAGCTTGCAGTCTTTTTTATAAAGAAAAAAAAAAGTTTCGGAGCTGTAAGGTGGGGCTCGTTTTGTGGCTGTTGTGCTGTGGGGACCTCTCTCTCTCTGCCTGCCTTTGAACGGAGGTGTGGCTCAAGCGCAGGGACGTCAGGCACCCAGCCTTGTGGCTTTTTCAGCCAATGGAAGGTGGCCATCACTTTTCGCATCGCGACTGCCTTCGTGCCTGGTCTGTGGAATTTGGACGGGAAGCTTCACTTGGAGACGATTCCCAACAGCTATCTGAAGCTTCCAGCCGCCCGCCCCTATTGCCAACAATCCTCTTCAGCAGACACACTGATCGACAGGACAACGCGTATTTCGAAATTTCCTGACACCATTCTGACCGCCCACGCAGAAACACCATAACTACGTAGCTCGATCGACAACACACCGACAACATGTCCGGCCTCTTTGGCGCCGCATCGGCGGCCTCGTCGAGCAACACGGTCGGCGATCTCAAGCAGGACGTCGCTCTCAACAACCCACCCGAAGACAGCATTTCCGATCTCGCCTTCTCTCCCGCTCAGAACCAGACCAGCGACTTTTTGGCAGTCTCCAGTTGGGACAAGAAAGTCAGGATATACGAGATTGCCCCCAACGGGCAGAGCGAAGGGCGGCACGCCTACGAACACGATGGCCCAGTCTTGGGCTGCGACTGGTCCAAGGTATGATATCTCCGTTTCTTACGTCCATACGTAACGAGTCTCTGGCTAACTTTCTTCCAACAAGGACGGCACAAAAGTTCTCTCTGGCGGCGCCGACAAGGCCGTCAAGCTCTGCGACCTGGGCTCCCAGCAGACGATCAAGATTGGCGAGCACGACCAGCCGGTCAAGTCGGTCCGCTTCTTCGAGTCGTCCGGTACTCCGATGGCCGTGTCGGGCTCCTGGGACAAGACGGTCAAGTACTGGGACATGCGCTCGCCCACACCCGCGGCGTCGCTGGCCTGCCAGGAACGCGTATACACGATCGACGTGCGAAACGATCTCCTCGTCATAGGAACCGCCGACCGGTACATCAACGTGGTGGACCTCAAGAACCCGACAAAGTTTTACAAGACCCTGCAGAGTCCTCTCAAGTGGCAGACGAGGGTCGTCAGCTGTTTCGCGGACGCTGCTGGCTTTGCCATTGGTAGTATCGAGGGACGTTGCGCGATTCAGTATGTCGAGGACAAGGATGCTACGTAAGTCTTGATTGCTGTGAATACGCCAACGAATTGCGGCAGGCGGCTGACACTGCACAAACAGATCCAACTTCTCCTTCAAGTGCCACCGAGACCCTCCCGCCAACAACGTCACCAACGTCTACGCTGTCAATGACATCTCCTTCCACCCCGTTCACGGCACCTTCAGCACGGCCGGCTCTGACGGCACCTTCCACTTCTGGGACAAGGATGCCAAGCACCGTCTCAAGGGCTACCCCCAGGTCGGCGGCAGCATCACGGCCACCACCTTCAACAAGACCGGATCCATCTTCGCGTACGGTATCAGTTATGACTGGGCTAAGGGCTTCCAGCACAACACGCAGGCGTACCCCACCAAGGTCATGTTGCACCCGGTTCAGGCGGATGAGTGCAAGCCTCGCCCGACCATGAAGAAGCGATAAATGTAGAAAGGTGTCTAGTGGTTGGACGAGTTAGATTCATGCCTGGGTGAGTCGGTGGACGGTGTGCGTCAGGCAATTGAGCACAGGACGTAGGGGGCAGACGACAAGTAGATGTTATTGCGCCAGGACGGACACCTGTGTAATGTACGAGGAGGGTCGATGAATTCGGGGTTTTCAGTCACCGAGGTGCAAGCAAAATGTTAAGGATCGCGAAACATATCCGCGAAAAGGAGTGTACGGTAACGGACGATACCAAATTGGCAATCAAAAGTTTTTAAGAATCAATTGTCACCGTGCCTTTGCATGTAGTTAGTTGGTGAGGCTTGAAGTTTGGGCTGGATCCGCTCAAGCAAGATCCAAATGTGAGCCATTGAATTTTTGAAATGCTACTCGTACCCGATTGTGAATGTCAAGTTGGTGTTCCTACCAACTGAATCGCAATTAAAACCATGTAAACCAACGATGACTGAAAAAAAAAAGAATTGTCTCGACTGCTATCCAAGCAAGTCCACATACTAACATGACGTTGAAGTAACATCATCCGCTTTGCTGTTTAGTCTCACATCATAACAATCATCCCAACCCTTCCGTCGGAGCACACAGCATTTCTAATGCTTCTTCTCTTAGAAAGCAGGCTTCTGCGACGACCCAACAACGTTATCGACAAGTCCCTTCCACAAATCTCTCAGACCGGGCTGGTGCGCCTCCGTCTCGGCGGCGGCCTCGCCGTCGTGGGCCCACTTGAGCTCCACGCCGTCCACGCCGAAGCCCTCGACCTCCGTCAACGCGGCGGCGGTGGTGACGTTTTCCGGGTGCGCGGCGACGATTGAGATCTCGGGCTTGGAGAGCGGGAGGGCGTCCGCGGCGGAGGCGGGGGCCTGCTCGTAGAGGGACTGGTGTTTCGTGGTGAAGGAGTCTGGGAGGAGGGGCATGCGCATGCCCGCGAACTCGTTTCTGGGGACGGGGTCGTAGGAGATGGGGAGGATGGTGAAGTCCATCCCGCCGGCGTTGGGAGAGGATGATGCGCCGGAGGAGAAGGTTTGCATTTGGCGGACGCAGGGGGAGGTCCGGGTTGGCTGGGGGGTTGGGCGGTGGGTTGTGCTCAGGGTGCGGGCGGACTGTGGTGTTGTGTTAGTTGGGGTTTCTTGTTTCAATAGTAGAGCTTCTTGGTGAGAGACTGCGGGGAGGGAGGGGAAGGGAGGGGGGAGAGAGTGTGTGACATACATCGTGATCGCGGGTGCTCCGGTTCTGGAGCAGCTCTGCGTATTTCGGCATGAGGACGGCGCCGTGGTTGACGTTGTAGTGAGACTCGAGGAGGCCGCTGGATCGGCTGGCCGTGGCGGCGGAGTTGATGGAGCGGGTGAGCTTTGCGACGGGGGCGGTGATGCGCGACATGTTGGCGGTTTTGGGGGGTTGGGGGGGTTGAAGAGATTCCGATGTGTTGGTTGATGTTTTTGGGGTTCAAGTGCCGACCAGGCTCGTAGTTCTGATAGCTTGTTGGAAGAGGTTGGTGACGATGTCTTGAGACTCAGATGTGAGGTGAGAGTGAGAGGTTGCTTCAGGCTTGCTGAGTGCGAGTGGCAGAGTAGATGCGTGTGTACGGACGGACGGCAGATGTAGTAGAGTTGATGAATGGTTGGATGGATGGGAATCAAGAGAAGATGGAGGGGGAGTTGCACGGCAGATATACAAACGCACGGAAGGAGGGAAGGGCGGGTGAGAGATCAGAGATCAGAGACAACGAGACAGAGCTTCACTCACACACACACACATACGCGCACTATCTTACCACACGAGCATTCACACACACACGCACACCTCCATGCACACAGGGCGTAGATACACACCCTCTCTTGTCTGACGACCCCCGGAACTGGAACTGGAACACTGGGAACTGGAACGGGGACTTGGCCAGGGTGGGCCGGCGAATACGTTTGGACAGGTTTGGATTGGGGAGAGGGTAGGGGCATGGATGGGATGAGATGCGACGGAGTGAGCGGTGGGATGAGATTGAGACAGAGAGACAGAGATAGAAGGGGAGGGGGAGGGCGGTCCCAGGTCTGGTCTGGGTTCGGGGATGGGATGGGATGAGAACGGCGGTTGCGGTTGTGCCGGTGGAAGTGGTGAGTGAGTGAGAGTGTGGTATGGTGGCAGACCAAGGTAAACGGTAAGAGTTGCATCCTATCTGAACCTACATTATGAGGGAATGAGAAAAGAAAGGTACTTGCGTTGCTGAGAAACGTGGAATCAGGGTCAAAGTACAGGTCGCGCCCGTTGTCCGTGTAAGAGGTACGAAGGAGGTGGATGTACCCGGAGGTCCGGTGAACGGCGGAGGACAGCCTGCATGGCATGGCATGGCCTTTGGCCTTTGGCGGAGGGTGAGAGCCGGGTGCCGGGAGTGGGTGAGATACCCTTGCCAGCAGGCACTTGGTATCCGTTTCCGCATACTTTCTGGGCTTGACTTTCCATTAGTATGGCTAATGAGTATAGCGCTATCGATCTGTAGAGCTTAGTTGAGCCTGTAAGCTGCCAATGTTGTGCTAAGAGTATACTGCCGTGAGAGTGAGAGTAAGTTGAGTGAGTGAGATGGCCCCCCCTGGCAATTGTTGAGGAGGGATCCAATCAGATCAGCAGGGGCCCCAGGGAGAACAAGTCATGGTTATTTTGGTTGGTTGAGTGGGGGAGAGAGAGACGCACCTCAATGTATGTGTCGGCATTCTGCCCCATGGGTGGGAACGCTATTGTGCCACCACGCATGCACATAAGGCGAGTCTTGTTTAGTCTGTTCCCCGCGGATGCAGTTGGTCTCGTCCTTCTGGTTTCCAGAGGAGCCGACGAACTCTACAGTGAGTTACGAGTCGCGAGGCAAGATCACGTAGACTATGAAGTTACATGGGCAAGTCCATCGCCAGACTGGCTGTACGTAGCTTGGTGGGTATTGCGGATGAGCATCCGTAGTGGCCACACTATTTTCCAACTATTATACAACAGAAATCCAAGCAGGAGTCGGGGAGCACTCAGCAGTCTGGGCACCAGACCGCCCCGATCTGCGCGGGGCGCCGCGTGAGCTGACGACGGGAGGGGAATGGCGCGGGTATGGCATGTATTTCCAGCCAACCTACCCCAACTCCCCTCAAAGCTCTCAGGGATTTTGTAAAATGCTGTTGCTGTTACCGTCACCGCTCCTGGATCTGGGATCTACTGGCGCTGAACCCAGGGTTCTGCATTGTGGTGGTGGTGCGAGGACTGATACTTACCTTTCAGTGACCTCCCGCGGAGTCGGACACAGATTCTAACCGTGCCAATCGTGCCAATCTAGTGCCGTTCTGTGGAGAATGGAACGGCTGCCGTTTGCAGATTCACTGTGACAGTGGGCCCAGTACTCTATATCTAAACTTGGCAGGAAACGAGGCGCTGGAGACAAGAGAGACATATCCATCGATGCGCAAGGACGAGAGAGAGCAAGGATGGGGCACGTGTATGCGATGAGCACGTTCAGGCAAAGAAGACTCTACCCGTGGAGCCTGGACTGGGTTCGGTGGTTCACTTGGTTTCTTCGAGGTGGTCGGGTACTGCGATGAAGCAGCTTCGTGACCCTGCCAAGGCGGGCACCGGACGGGAGGTAAGCAGTAAGGTAGGAGTAGGCGAGCGTGGGTTGCCATAGCGCTTTTGTCCATAGGGAGGAGGGTGGAAGACTGAGCGAGAACGGCCGAGCCTATTCCGCCAACCCCAACCCAGAAACCTATCAAATTCGCGGTTGGTATCACCGTGCAGTGATTTGCTTGGTTGTGCGAGTCTAAACTAGTGCCAACTGCGAACTGGCTTTCTGGTGTCAGATTGTCATGGTTCCAATCGTGATGCCAAGTTCGATGATCGAAGAGACGAGCGAGTTGCGGTGGTGTGAAGGCGAGGAAACATGATGGAGGGGGGATGACGAGCGGTTCCCTCTAAGAGATTGACACTGAAGATGCAGGGGACGACGTTGGTCAAGCAGACGAAGCAGACGAAGCAGACGAAGCAGACGAAGCAGACGAAGCAGACTCAGAGGCAACGGCGATAGCTTGATGTCAGACAGACACGTTCCAACGTCCCCATGGGCTCTTGGGGGGTTCCCGGTGATACCGATAAGGAACGGGCTGGGTGTTGTTAGACACGCCCTCCTCAACAGAAATAGAGACATCCATAACCCTTTCAAGCCTGGCTGGTCCCTGGACAGATTGTCACAGTAGCAGAGCAGGAGTAAACAGAAAACCCCAGATACCAAACTGGGATTCCACAGATCCGTCGCATGATAGAGTCGCCTGGGCGCGCCAGTGAATACACAGCCAGTATCGCTGACCAATGTCACCGGAGTTTAGGCACTGTTACGTGGCTTGCTCCACGACTAGGTGTCGATGTTTGTGATGATTTTCAGGGACGGCATTAACTTGAGAATATGACTATGCGGAATTGCAGATCGCGCGGCGCCCTCCGTACCCATCGAAACGTCAGGTATCCATCAAAATGCTTGTTGAGCTGAGTTGGCATGGCATGGTACTCCGTATGGCATGGCTGGCTCCCAGGCTGTGCACCGGGGAAGCGTGAAGCGTTATTGACTCCTTGTCGACTACAATTTCCACTTATGAATCAAAAGGAGCTTGGCTACGACAATATTGACTGGCACTGACAGCGCGGGTTGACTTTCGCCTTGACAGTCTCCAGGTCCCTGCTTGGTGCTTGGGGTGAGGGAACTCGAGGCGAGCAGGAACAGAAGACAGAAACGGGGGACAGGCGAGAAGAAGGACAGGGAACTTGGAAGGGAAACCAAAAGCTTCGAGACGTTGAGGAGCTTGGGCCAGCTGCGGGTCCCCCGGTACATGCACGCCGGCTTCCCGTCCCTTTGCCCCCACTCACACCACACTACGTACCAGTGCTTACTTAAGGTGCCTTAGTAAAGGTACGAGGATACTTCTCTCTTCGTCAATCCTCTCGGTCAACAGCCCAAGCAACCGTCACCAACACGGCCATCTGAACGGAGTACAACACTCAGCAGCCAGCTCACACTTCCTTCGCTCTCACACCCGCGCACTATGAACCACAGACGCACCACTGACGCTCGCTGTTACTACACCTTACTCTGGCGTGTCAGGGCCCGCTGGACGAACCGTCAGACTCGCTCAGGGCTAAGGCACGGCTGGTCTGCCACTTGAAGATTTGTTGACCGAGACGCGCATTGGCGTCCTTTTTCCGTCGTCTCCATCCATCCTCGCTATTATTCTCTCTCTTCAGCAACGGCTGGCTTGGCCATCGTAGCGCTTCCCGTTCCTGTTTTCGTCGTCCGTTCTTGGACACTCTCGTCGAGCTTCCGTCCTGGACTCTGGACTCTGGCCTCTTTGGATCGCAAGTTCTCCTTTCGCTGTGGTCGCCCCTGGGATTGTCACAAAGAATCGTCGTAACATAGGTACCGCCCTGCCCTGCCACGCCTGCCAACCAAGACATGCTGGGGCTGGTTAGCGTATTCCCCCCTGCCGCCGGGGGACCTGCAACCCCATGATCGCCCTTGTCGGCTGGGCATGCCTGGCCTGGATGGGGTTCTCTCGCTCGACATCACTGGCCAGTCGCTCAGGGCCAGATGGCGGACAGGGCGAACCGTTGAGGCTTGACTCTGGGCTCTTGAATTAACCCTCCGAAGATCGCACTGAGCCAAGGCCAGTCTATTTGCCTGCCAACATGGTGGAAATTGCACCTGGGACAGTGCATCAAGGTATAAACAAGATGACGGACAGATACACAGGGCGAAGCTACACACTGGCACGATACGCTGGTGGTTGGTAGGCAAGCCGGGACCTGGAAGCTCAGGGAAGCTCCATAGCTTCTTGGGCTCACCGCTTGGGGTTCAGATCCACCATCCCGGGGGTGTTTGTGCCGCTGCCGCAGGTCGAATTACTCACTGAATTGGCGTCAATATGATTGGCCACAGGAGAAGGACGATCGGCGCATGGCCAGATCGTTGGGAAACCTTGCCAGAATCCCATGTTCTTCTCGAAATGTCCACCGTCACAGACGGCGACCCACGACAGTTTTACGGCAATCGTTCTCCGACTTGAGGATGTTTGACGGTTCGAATGGCCAGGTTGGGCGGGTAAGCAAACAGCGCATCTTGAATCGGTCTTGTGCACCCCTACTCGGTGCGAACGGCACCTTCAAAATTGTTCCTCTCTCATCCGCGTCTAGTTCACTGCCAGTCCTTGAAGCTTATGCAAGGTGTGGCAAGCTACACTTCAGACGGCGTCTCAATCTGTTGTTCGCTGTCCGAACCAGACCTCCGAACAACTCGGCGATATTCACCCCCCGTTGACCATGAAGTCATGAACAAGACTCCATCGAGATGACAAGAACCTGATTCATGAAGAAGCCTTCGAAAACGGATCCTTGATGACGACGGCAAGGAGAAGCGCCGAAGAAGGAGGCCTAGAATCCCGAACGTTCTGATACTCGCGCCCATGCAAGCGGACGGATTAAAACCGAGAAGAAGAGGTCGGAGAGCGAGGTATCTATCGCCGAACATCAGACCAACCCGTCGCCGTGGGGGTCGTTCGGACAATTCTTTAATGGCTGGAACCACCAAAAAAGACACACGAATCAGGGCCGAGTCTGTGCGAGGGGGAAAGTTCTGAGAGGAACCACTGGCCCGGTTCCTCGATCAAGGGAAGGCCCTGGAGTCTGTTCCTTCTGGCGTGTGTCTGGAAATTCTGGTTCGACTCTTGTTATTCCCCAGCGCCGGTATTTTTAGTAGCCCATGGCGTCTCGGACGGGGCGACGGCCGTGCGACGACGTCTGCCGCTCCCGTGTATGAAGTTTGATTCTTGGACCATGTTAGTTGTGCTGGGGAGACTGACAGGATGCTTCGGCTCGGCTTCTTTGACAAGATTGTACCTTGAAAGAACTACACTGTGGAAATCCATTATCGGGAATCCCATGGGGAGCTCATTCTTGCGAAGGAGCTCCAGACGGGGTGGCTTGACTGATACACGCCTCATCTGCGTCCGGCCACGCCGCGAATCTCTCATGTAGTAACTACGATTGGCGCCTACATGTGGCGCGATATCGATGGCCTCGTTCTACTATTTTGCCTTCTCAAATGCCTACTTCATGTGTAAGTACGCATATGTTCCATGCAAATGCAACTGCAATGCTGTCTGAAAGGGTAGGTATGTATGCGCGCCGACCATTTAGATACCAACACGCACAGATAAGGATTATTCAGAAAGAAACATGCCGCCGGGCCTGGCTTATTCGAGATTGGTGATCAGGAACGCGTGATTGGCATCCAGGCACTCGGGAGTACCCTACCTATGCCTACCTCTCTGAGCCTCTTACATTGGAACACTCAGTGAGGCGAATGAGATGCGGACGATTTCACATTCACCGCTCATTCCCATGCTGCCCCTAATCCACGAATCCGAGGTGCCGTCTTCGCCTCAGTACCCAGTCACATTTCATGATCTCAGACACGCGGATCGCCAGGGAGAATTCTACGTTTCGGGGCGGTCGCGGCGAGGATACCGGACGCGGGAGCTTGTCTAAGATAAGAGATTGTCTCTGGACACACAGTGGCCGCGGCCAACGATACGTCGTTAAAGCCGCTGTGGCGCTATTGGTCCACGAGCTGTGATAATGGCGTTTGAAACATAGAGCAACAAGCTGGTGTGGCAGATATCATCTATTCGAGATCCGCGGATGAGCAAAGAGACGGGCCGGGCCCGGGAGATGGATGGACATCGTCGTAACAACCTTTTTTGGCATGGGCCTCCCCCCCATACCTTGCGTACCTATCCATATTCTCCAGCCCTTCGCAGGGAGCGCGGCTCGGAATTACGAGGATCCAATCATTTCGCCTCACCCCGCCCACGTGTTTGGCTGCGGGCGAAAAGGTCTCAAACGGGGGCCGGGTGTGGTGTGTCTCTCTCAACAAGACCTCAAACTTCTGCCATCTCATTCCGGGGCGTAATGAGTCTAAGCACCCCGGGACCTGCCAAACGTGAACAGCCAATCATTATGTCCGAATCGCCGGGCGGTCCGGAGCCGGGGATGGGGTCGCCGGCTCCGGCTTTTATTTCGCTCGGCATGGTTGTGATTGATGAGCTCCGCTTTCCGGACGGGAGAGTTCTTCGCGACGTTCCCGGCGGTTCTGGGTTTTATGGTGAGTGGAAGCTGTGGCAGCCGGACTTTGAGCCTCACCTATTGTTGGCTTCTTCTTCCTCGGTGTCGCTTTCTTGGGAACATTTCAGAGGGTGAAGCTCAGCTTCTAATATTGGTTAGGTACTCTCGGCGCACGCCTTGCCATTCCGCAAAATGAGTCTGCGAATGTGTGTTGTGTCATTACGGCTGGATCTGACTTCCCGACTGCTGTGAGACAGCAGATTGCGGGATGGGGTGTCACCGTTCATTATGACGAGACGCCGGATAGGCTGTCAACGAGAGGTCTTTTGGAATATGAGAATGATGCCTTTGGAAGTGAGTTGCTGATATCTTTCCTGCATGAATCACGTACCCGGACTAACATCGACTCGCAGAAAAGACATTTCGATATACTGTGCCACCATTACACCCGAATCTAGCCCGGCTTCCCGAACCTCTTCTTCGATCCTCAGTAATTCACACCCTAGCGACGCCAGAAGACCTTGAGCGCCATGTGGAAACTCTTACGAACCTCCGCGGTCAAATGGAAAACCCAAGTTCCCTAATCGCATGGGAACCATCGCCTCTCAACGTTCACAACCGGAAAGCCGAGCACTTGAGAGCCCTCCACCTCTCAGATATCTGTTCTCCAAATGACCACGAACTCCTCCGTATGAAAGGCATAGACGAGATTCCGGGAGTCCCTTACAACAGAACACTGATAGAACGCCATGCTATCAACCTCTCCGGTGGGATCAAGGCATCGGGGCATTCTGCATTGCTGGAGGAAGTGCGGAACAGACCGCGGGTCACGGTCATCAGGTGCGGCGAACAGGGCTGTCTCACGATTCCCCGGGGCGGCAACCCGATATGGCTGCCCCCTTTCTACGACCATGACTCTTCGAAAGTCCAAGACCCCACAGGTGCCGGGAATGCGTTCCTCGGAGCATTTGCAGTTGCTTTCGCGAGAACAGATGACGCGGTGCTTGCGTCCGCGTATGGGTCTGTGGCGGCCGGCTTCGTTATCGAGCAGATTGGTCCGCCTCGGAGAGAGGTCATCGACGGCAGAGAGTGCTGGAATGGGGAGGCGTTTGAGGACAGGTTGAGGACATATCTGGACAAGGTCGCGACATGGTCGACCGATGGAGTACTGCAAAGCAAGTAGATCAAGAAGCCTCAGGATGGTCATAGAACGGGTCGGACTTCCCGGTGGTCATCTGGGTATCATAACGAGATTCTAAATTTCTCGACTTCTAAATGCTTGATAACGTGGCCACTCGCCCAAATCCGTGTTCTAAGTTTTCAACCCTTTTTCCTTTCGCCAGCTTATACACTGCCTTTCACCGGATAACCTGCGTTCCCTCAGCGGGCTCCAGAATCTTCCACTCGCAGCCGACGTTCTTATCGGCGTTGTTCTCCCTGAGAATCTTGATGATCTTGTTGGCAATCTCCTCAAAGTTGCTCGTGGCGAGCGCAAGGATGGTGGGACCCGCGCCGGAGAGGCAAACGCCGAGGAAGCCCGGCTGCGTGCTGGGGGACATGCCCTCAACGATCTGGCTCAGGCCAGGGATGAGGGTCTGGCGGTAGGGCTGGTGGATCTTGTCTTGCATTGCCAGGTGGATGAGTTCCGGATCTGGGGGGGAAGTGCCCAGGGCTACGGGGAGAAGAGCTATTCTCTGCATGTTGAAGGTCTGTGGTTTGGTTAGTCGAGGATGGGACAAAATACATGAGGGACTATAGGGGGTCAGGAGGTACTTACAACGTCGGGACGGGTGTAGTGCGGCGGCAGCACCTCACGGGCGAGGTGGGTAGGGACCTGGAAGTCGGGAATGATGGCGATGGCCTTGATCTCCTTGGCCCAGGGAAACTTGATGTGGTGGCCAATGCCGTGGGGCGGCTCCGGCGGGGTCTCGCCCGTGTCGACGCCGCCTGCCGGGGCGGGCAGGACTTCGCTGAGGGGGATCTCGATGCGCTGGACGTCTTCGGGCTTCAGGGGGCGGAGGTAGGTGCCGACGAAGCCGCCGTATAGCGAGGCGCCGACATTGTCGGGGTGTCTCTCTGGTTTGTTTGTGAGTAACACTGCATTGGGGATGTCGAGGGTATCAATACTAGAGAAAGGGGGTTACTCACCAATCATCAAACAGAAGTCGAATAGTCTGTCCAAGCTGAGGTGATCCAGGTGTCCGACCTCTTTTCCGAGCATGACGCCGGCAACGACAGCGGAGCCGGAGCTACCGAGGCCGCGGCCGAGCGGGATGGGGTTCTTGATGTGGACATGGGTCTCGACAGGGAACATCCGCTGGCCGTGGCACCGCAGGACATAGAGGGCGACGCGGGTGATGAGGTTGACGGACGGGTCGAGGCTGATATCAGAGGAGCCCTCGCCCTGGCCCTCGTAGGTGAGGCGGCAGCTGAGGGGCTCCGAGGAGGAGGTCTTTGAGCGGTCGACGGTGACGTGCAGCTCGAGGTAGACGGAGAGGGCGAGGCCGATGACGTCGAAGCCGGGGCCGATGTTGGCCGAGGACGAGGGCGTCTTGATCACGAATGTTTCTTTGGTCATGGTAGGCGAGGCTGGCGGGCGGTGTAAGTTGGTTGGATGAGGGAAGGGGGGTGAGTGTGTGAGTGTGTGTGTGGGCTGAGGAGGTAGGATGAGGTGAGGGGTTCAGATCAATTCGGTGAGGCGGGGTGAAAGCTTCACGTCGATCGACGGTTGTCTCAATGGAGGTTATGGAATGGATCTGTGATACCTTCTGGTGGCTTTTACGTGAGACGAGTATGAAATCTCACGCAGAAAAGTGAAAATGAGAGTGAGTCTAGCTCAGTATTGCTTAAACTGGTGTCGTTCGTGACTCAAAAAAATTGGACGTCGCCCGATGACCGGAGCGTCTCAGCGGCCCGGCGCTGCTTCCTGGTGGGGTGAAGCCCTACAGTGTACACAGGTACGTCCCCTTCGAGTGCGGGGTGTCCCTCCGGGCGGCCATTGGCCAATGAGAGTACTGGATGCTGCTCAATGCACGGTCAGCTCTCAGCGCAGTGTCAGTGTCTTATCGCCCTGCTCCAAGGCTGAACATCCTCCACTCAGCGCACCTCACCTCACTGGAATGAGGTGACCACACCTGCAGCTCTATCTTATCTTATCGCGTAGCCTCTTCCTTCTCATCCAATTTCCTTTGACTTTCTCTGCTCGGAGCCTCTTGCCAATGACAACTGCATCTTGCAACTACATCTCATGCCTCATCCCGGGGTCAGGCTGTGTGACATACTGCTCACTGCTCTCAGCTTTCGACTGATTTCAGAAGCTGGCGGCATCTGTTGCCTTTTGACTTGTCGACTTACCAACACAACCAGCCTCGTCAACAAACTGCCAAGTGTTCCACACTCGGTCAAGATGCTCGTCTGATGATAGCAATACTTCAGGCGGACCACAGAAGTGTCGATCTCTTGAGGAGCTCCTCGTGATCTATCACAGCGATTTGGATAGCATTCCCCTTGACAAGTTGGGATGTCATCCGTATTAATCTATTCTCTTCCTGGCCTTACATCAGCCCATCTCCAAACTCCATCTCGTATCGCTGTCTTCCTGCGAGCAACTCGCCTTCGGGTAGTCCCCGAGACTGCAGACAGCCGAGTCAGTAGCCTGACTGGGCATCTTTCTCCCAATACTCGAAATGATCGTGGCTCTCTTCACGAAGAGCCGCCTTAGGCACGGAATGTAATTCCGAAGGACTCGCTGCCAGGAGGGGTCTCACAGTGACGACCATTCACCGCCTCCCTCGTCGAAGATCTATCAGGAACTCCCAAAAGCAAGCGGGGATCAGGACAAGAGCTCGTGTTCTGCCGAGCCAACCGCATACTCCACCGTCCATCGCAAATGCTTGCCAATCGCGTCGGAAAGCTCCATTCTGGAGTTGCGGAGCTACGGATGGAGATTCACTTGCTATGCAGATGCCACAAGCGTTGTGGCCATGACCAACTGCTATTCTCAGCTCAAAGACGATCACTTAGAAGAGCATCACAAGAAAAGGGCGGCGAAGCTCGGATACATCGGACACCCCGCGGACGGCGACGCAGCGACCAACACAGCGATCGGCCCATTTGTCCCAGACGAGTGAGACTGCGCGTGCTGATCCGCGCTTGCGCGCTTGTAACGTTGCTCGACGCCGCGGATGGTCAGCACGAAGCGCTCCTTATGCCAATAGACGGAAGGCGAATGAGGGCTAAGGGCTACCAAGTTGCCCACTGCCCTACTGCTTCGCCATCATGAGCGAGCTACGATTTGTTAGACTCAGCGCCGGCGCTCACTGGCGTCGAGGTCTCTCCTCTTCATGCTGTGCCCGTGGTTGCGGTACGTAGGTCTGACTTTTGGGGCTCGTCTGAACGTGGGATGGCGCCCGCCACAGCCGTAAGCCCATGACGCTCGACGTTTGCATCGCAGAACGCCAGCCCCAATCCTCCGAGGATGCAAGCCCCGACCACTCGGATTCGGGGTTTTTCATGTCAAGTCTTTTTTTCCTCTTCCTGTACGACGAGGAAACAGTAAGGTCGCAGCGGGCAGCGGACGCATGCGTTGGCGAAGAAACCGTTTCTGGCGACCAGAAGCAACACGAGGAAAAAAGAGCCACCTGACGTTACGTCCCGCCGGCATTGTGTGGGGAAAAACAAGAGATCAACACCTGTTGGCGGGAAAGTCGCCCGACGCACAAATGAGCCAAGTCCTGCATATTGAATCGAGGAGGCTCCTCTGCGACGGCCCAAATAAGTTCAGAAGGATGTAAAAAAACAAGCAAAATACTTTGTTCCAAAGAGCATACGTTGAGTTGTGATAGTCTCATTCGGAATCAGTTTACTTCTCCCTTCTCAAGCGGCTGGAAGGAAAGAGAGGCTGGCAAACCGGGGCAAAGATGCGGAACCAGGGAATGCTAAACCCAAATAACCTTAGCGGTGTTTAATTGCTAAAAACAGCCCAGGATGACAGCCCTGTCGCATGCGACGGTCAACTACACACCGTCGCCGGTCCGTCGCAGCAGCAGCCAATTCGAGGCATCGCGTGTTTGTTCCCGCCCCATGCCATGAGCGTGAGCCCCCTAACGGCGCTGGGCAATCGGGGCTAGTGAATACGAGAATAATCCTCGCCTCCTTCTAGTGGCCCTTTCCCCACGTCAATAAACCAGATCTGTGATCGGCAGTGCAGGTGGTGCTTTTTCTACAGACTACGGATCAACTCTCTCTTTTCCCTTGCTTCCCGTAAACTGCGCCGCTCAATACGAATTGAAGGAACCCTGGGGAAGGCTTGTCCCCTCTCCGGCAGTCATCCCATACGATGTGACATGTAGTATGGAGTCCTCGCCAAGCCGGCCAAGGGTCCTGTTGCCGGCCATGTCACGACATGACGCTATTGCCGGAGAGACCGCAACGTCATGGATGACTTTTTCCCGCCTTCTTGCTGTATTTGTCGTTGGAGACCATGATCCGCTTCGGTTCGGGTCTGGTGATGGAGCCTAAAGTAGTGAAGAGGCTGATCATTGTTAGGGATGAGCTGAGATCGAGGCTGTATAAGAAGAGACCGAAGACTCGCCTCCTTCGATCAACTTCTCTCTCAACCTCATCAGCTTCTACACCAGCATCTCCAACTACTACAATCACACAAATCTACAAACAAGCTTCCCTAGCTCCATCTACAACACCACCTCAACCACACCTTCACCACCCCAAACACCACATTCAAGATGCAGTTCTCCAACCTCGTCACCATCCTCTCCTCCATCGCCGCCGCGGCCGCCGTCTCCGTCTCCTACGACACCGGCTACGACGACGGTTCCCGCTCCCTGACCGCCGTCTCCTGCTCCGACGGCGCCAACGGCCTCATCACAAAGTACGGATGGCAGAACCAGGGCCAGGTCGCAAAGTTCCCCTACATCGGTGGCGCTGACGCCATCGCCGGCTGGAACTCCCCCAACGTAAGTTTCACTCTTCTTTCCTCATCCCTTCGCCAACACTTGTTAACACACACGATAGTGCGGCACCTGCTGGCAGCTTACCTACAACGGCAAGAGCATCAACGTTCTCGCCATCGACCACGCTGGCTCCGGGTTCAACTTGGCTCTTGGCGCCATGAACGACCTCACCAACGGTCAGGCTGCTCAGCTTGGCCGCATTGATGCCCAGGCTACCCAGGTCGGCCTTGACGCCTGTGGTTTGTAAATTGCGACGACACTCAAGCGACTTAATGACAAGAACGGCATATTAATCAGCATCAAATAATTGGAGGATGTTCGATTGGGAGGACACCCGACATTGCATGGAACCGGCGCTATTCAATCCTTTGGCATATGCATATCACGATACATTCCTTACATAGAAGCATAATCAATCATAATGAGACGGGGCTACCTGCCTCTGCCTATTTGCATTACATGAAAATTTCGTCGCTTGGGTGATACAAGCTTACTTGGTATTCATGATTGGCTTACAGTGAATCTTGAAGTTTTTGCTTGTTTTGACTTTGACCATTTAGCTACCGAGCTGTTCCTACCTAGGCTCTTCAAGCTCACATTGGATATCGCCTGACTAGTGAGCATGGGTAGCAACAGCCATCATAGTTCAAACTGCGGCTTGAAATGGAACTTTGATGCATTCCACATCCATTGATCTGATCGACGCGATACGGAGTGTTTAGCCCACAGCTAACTACCTCAGATGATAAATAAGCCATGAGCCGGGAATATACTTGAGAATATTGAGAGGGATGAGCAGCTCGGCCTCATCAACTTTATCTTGGAACGCATTTTGTTGACCCAGATTGACTATTTGCAGCTAATGAGGGAAGAAAACGAATTCAAACCGAGGGCAGATGAAGTTATGTCGTATCAAATTAGAGCGCGGCTTCACTGCACAGAACCAGCCGCGGCACCCGCCCGATGTTCATCCGGAACCGGCCAAAGTATGGAGAAACCAAAGCCGGATTCGTGTCGGGTAAAGTGGAGCTAATAGTCCGGTGACTTGAAAGTGTCGGTGAAGAAGCTCGGCATGGTATGGCTCGAAACGAGACCGAGCCCACAATTTATGCGGCATCTTGTTGAAAATTCTTCTTGCAACACCAATCTCAAATGGAGGCCTCTGCTCATCGACTTTAGTATCAGGTAAGTAAAGCTGCACATGACGGAAGCCATGCTGGTAGCTGTAGAAGGCATGAAGATGGACTACTCCCATATGCCCATAGACTCAACAACAGCAAGACACCAGGAGTCATTCACACAATGTTTGGGGTTCCAAAAACCAGAAGAATATCTTCAAGGGAGCAAAATGTACACCTAATTACAAAAGTAGTTGCAATGTTGACTGACTGCGGTTGCACACCAAGACTAGCAAGAAGGTGAGCAATGACCAAGGGTGGAAGGTAATGTGGACGAGCCGCGCCTGTCTTATTGCCTCATATGGTTTAGTAAGCTCATTGTATTACCCAAGACAGATTGGCCAGGCAGTGTGAAGACATAGCGCAGTATTATGGCTCCCGACATGGATGATAGAGGTGAACAATGCAAGTGAAGATTCAAGAGTCAAGAGCACGTGAATGGAGGGGCAGAACGGGTACGTACCAAGAAGCATGCTGTCGTTACGCATTTTCTGCAGGCGCGTAGCAAAAGTAGAGGAGGGGTACCTGGACTTGACCCCGCCTTGCATCAATTTTTTTTTCTTTCCACGGGCAGGTTCCTTCAGGCTTCGACGCCTTCTACCCCTCCTTATCTTATCAGTGGTGGCGGGGCTCACCTCGAAATTTTCACACTGGTCCCCTAAAATTTTGTGTGGTGCAAGTCTGCGGTTGCCTCCAAAGCTGTCATTTGGCTGGTGGTTTTATTATTTTCTCATTATTTTTATTTTTATTTTTTCGTCGTTGCGGCGTGTCATAGGTGGTTCGGGCATCAACAAAACAACTGGCCGACACACCCCGTCCTGGTCCTTCTGTGCTTGGATAAAAATTCAGTTGCGCCGGGCCTTTACTTCCCTTTCCTCTCCCCTTCTCACCTCCTTCTCTCCTTTTTCCTTCTCCTTCCCCTCCTCGTCTTTTCCTTCTTTTGCGAATAGTTGTGAGGACGACGAGACTCCAACAGAACCTCAAGATGGATAAAGGAAACTTGGTCCAGCTGCTCCAAGCGAGCCAGATTCGTAAGTTACCTTACTCAACTCCCCTTCGAATTCCCCATCGCCCTGTGCCACCCCGGCCGCAAACCTGGTCGAGCCCGTCTGCCTCATTTCGTCGCCCTCGCTTATTTTCCTCGTGCTTTTTTCGCCTATAAATTTTGCTTTTTCATCCGGTTCATCACACTTGATTTTCCGCGAAATCGGTCTTGCTAATTTGTTCTTTGCTCTCTACAGCCGACACTGAGAAGGTCAAGGCCGTCACGGCCGAGCTTCAGAAGAACTACTACTCCAAGCCCGAGTCTCTTCTGCTTCTCATCGAGATTACCGTCTCCCACGATGACGCCGCCATCCGACAGCTGGCTTCCGTCCAGGCTTTGCGCCTGACCCCCAGACACTGGACCAAGATTGACGCCTCTCAGCGCGAGGCCGCCAAGAAGCACATCCTGGACAGCATTCTGAGCGATCAGTCTGCTCCCTCCCGCCACTCCAAGTCGCGTCTTCTCGCTGGAGCTATTGGTCTCGATCTTGAGGATGGCGACGGCCAGGACTTCGTCCGCGGCCTGTTGTCTCTCAACATTGCCGACAACGTTGCTCACCGCGAGGTCGGCTCCTACATCCTCTTCGCTCTGCTCGACAACGACCCCACCCACTTCACTGAGCAGGCCCAGCAGCTTCTGGGCCTGGTTCAGAAGACCATCGTCGATCCTGCGAGCGCTGATGTCCGCCTGAACTCTGTCAGATCTATCGGCGCTCTTCTGATGATCATCGACCCCGAGGAGGACACCCAGAGCGTTCAGCTCGTCCAGCAGCTCGTCCAGCCCATGGTTGAGATCCTCAAGAACGCCATCTCCGAGGGCAACGACGACTACTACCGTGATGTCTTCGAGGTCTTCCAGTCTTTCCTGGCTTTCGACTCCTCTTTCTTGGGTCCTCACCTGAAGGACCTCATCCACTTCATGCTCGAGCTCGCTATCAACAACGAGGTCGAAGAGGAGGCCCGCTCGCAATCTCTGGCTTTCCTCAGCCAGTGCGCTCGCTACCGCCGCATGAAGATCCAGGGCATGAAGGACATGGGTGCCCTTCTCATGGTCAAGAGCATGCAGATTGTCACCGAGATCGAGACTGACGATGATGACGACGAAAACTCCCCGGCCAGAACTGCCCTGGCTCTCATCGATCAGCTCGCCAACGACCTGCCCCCTCGCCAGGTCATTGTGCCTCTGCTCGAGCAGTTCCCCCAGTTCGCCCAGAACCCCAACCCTGGTCACCGCAAGTCCGCTATGCTCTCTCTCGGCACCGCTTCCGAGGGTGCCCCCGACTTCGTCGCCACCCAAATTCAGCCTCTCCTGCCCATCGTTCTCACTCTGCTGAACGACCAGGACGTCTCCGTCCGCCACGCTGCTCTCGTCGGTCTCATCCACCTCGCCGACGAGATGGCTGATGAGCTCGCCCCCAAGCACCGCGAGCTCATCGGTGCCCTGCTCACCAACCTCGAGGCCGTCGTTGGCTCTACCGACAGCCAGAGTGTCAGAGTTATCCGTGCTGTCTGCGGTGCGCTTGACTCTCTCATTGGTGAGGGTCTTGAGGACGACCTCATCAAGGAGTTTGGCCCCAAGCTCATTGTCCCCATGGGTAAGCTTCTCCACCACGAGGATTTCTCCGTCAAGGGTGGTGCTGCCGGCGCCATTGGCGCCATTGCTGCCGCTCTTGGTCGCGAGGAGTTCAAGCCCTACTTCGCTGAGGTCATGGGTGCGCTTGGCCAGTACGTTGCCATCAAGGACGGCGAGGAGGCTCTGAACCTCCGCTCGGCTGTCTGCGACTCTATGGGCCGCATTGCCGACGCTGTCGGCGCCCAGGAGTTCCAGCCCTACGTCATGGACCTCATGAAGGCCAGTGAGGAGGCTCTCAGCCTCGACAACGCTCGCCTCAAGGAGACTAGCTTCATCCTTTGGGCTTCTTTGTCCAAGGTCTACGGCAACGATTTCTCCCACTTCCTTCCCGGTGTCTTCAAGGGTCTCTTTGACTGCCTTGAGCTCGAGGAGGAGTCTCTCTCTATCCCTGGCCTTACCGAGGAGGATATCCCCGAGGGTCTGCTGATCTCCAACGGGAAGAAGCTCAACCTGAAGGCTGCTGCTGATGACGATGAGGAGGACATGGACGAGGATGCCGACTGGGAGGATCTTGAGGACTTTGCCGGTGTCACCGCCGTCGCTCTTGAGCAAGAGATCGCGCTCGAGGTTCTTGGCGATGTCATCACCCACTCCTGCGACGGCGCTGCCATCGAGAAGTACCTTGCCGATGCCATGGGCAAGGTTTCTCCCCTGGCTCAGCACCCCTACGAGGGAGCTCGCAAGGCTGCTATCTCTACCCTCTGGCGCGCCTACGCCCGCGTCTGGCAACTCTACGAGGAGTCGACCGGCGCCAAGTGGGAGGCTGGCTACCCCCCCAAGCAGAACCCCGGCCAGGTCATCAACGACCTCGGCCAGTCTGTTGTTGAGGCCACTCTCAGTGTTTGGGAGGAGGACAGCGAACGGTATGCACCCCATCATCTCTACTTTACTTCCCCGTTCCCCTGCCCTAAAGGATGAGTAACTCTCGTTATACCCAGCTCACTCAGACGCACAAAGTGCGGTTGCTGAGAACACGATTGATCACGTCTGATTCATTGGGCATCTTCATCATTTTCATGGCTAGCATGTAATCGGGCATTTTGCTGACGTCCCAATAGTTCTGTCATTACTGAGATCAACCGCAACATCGCCGCCACCCTCAAGTCATGCGGTCCCGCCATCCTTACACACAACGAGCTGCTCAAGAGCAGCTTGACTATCCTCGGTTGCCTCATCACTCGCTCTCATCCCTGCCAGATGGATCTCGGTGAGGAGGAGGAGGAAGAGGCTGCCGAGGGCTCTTCCGAGTTCGACTGGCTCGTCATTGACACCGCCCTCGACGTCATTCTCGGCCTCGCCACTGTCCTCGGCAGTGACTTCGCCGAGATGTGGAGAGTTTACCAACAGCCCATCCTCAAGTTCGCCAGCTCCCAGGAGTCTCTCGAGCGTTCCACTGCGGTTGGCGTCATTGCCGAGGCTGTCAAGTACATGGGCCAGGCCGTCACCGAGTTCACCGACTCTCTCCTGCCCGTCCTGACCCACCGCCTGACCGACCCCGACTCCCTTGCCAAGTCCAACGCCGCCTACGCCATGGGCCAGCTCATCTTCAACTCCCAGGCCACCGACAAGACCATCTCCCAGTACCCCACCGTCCTGGAGAAGCTCGAGCCCCTCCTTCAGATCAAGGAGTCTCGCATGGTTGACAACGTCTCCGGCTGCATCTCCCGCATGATCATCCGCAACCCCAACCCCGAGTTCGTCGCGCGTGTCCTGCCCGCCCTCGTCGATGCTCTTCCCCTCCAGGAGGACTACGAGGAGAACGCCCCCATCTACCAGGCCCTCTACAACCTTTACGACGCCCAGAACCCCACTGTCGCCAGCCTCACTCCCAAGATCCTGCCCGTTCTGCAGGCTGTCCTCAGCCCGCCTGAGGAGCAGTTGGAGCCCGAGACCCGCCAGCTGTGCCAGAAGCTTGCCCAGGCCCTTCACTAAATGTGTGATGGCCCGAGTAAGCATTGGAGGAGGGTATTGAAGCAGGAACTATTGTGTTGCCCCCTTAGGGGCTGTTAATGAGTGATGAGTGGATGAGACACCCCCATTTCCTACAAAGTCTGTAGATAGGTTCATAGATTGCCAGGGTTAGACTTCCTGGATGATTCCCAAAAAGCTCTATCAACGTTTCGTATGTTCAAAATTAGGCTTCTCTGCATCGTCTCCAGTGATCGTCGTGGCATTTTGTGTTTGTTCCGTGACGGATGAACGACAAACCATCGTAGTTCTAGGTGCCGGGTCCATACACGACATAGTTAATCGGTAAAGCCCCGGAAAGAAACAACGTGATTATCCAAGCTTGTGAAAGAAAATGGGATATCAGCCGAAATGTAAGTTTCGTCCTTTTCTACCACCGCCGCTATTGTTGTTATCTCCTTGTCTGGGTACGTAAAGACAGCCAGGACACCCCAAGCAACGAACCGTTGTATTACAATCCTGGCATAAAAGCACAATCCTGCTTGCGCCGCTAGTCCTGTTTCGATGGCCTTCAGTCGTGCCGTTCACACCGATGGCCATCTCATCGGCTCCGTGTTGATATATGCAATCCATCGCAAGCACTCAGCCCGACTCGGCAAGATGACACTGGTAATTTTCTTGAGCTTGTTTTGTCCATATTGTTACCTCTGCTGGTTTCTCTTGTTCAATTGAGGGCTCTCTGTTTTGGTGAGCTGCTTAAGTGGCGCAAACAGCCTTACACGGGCCTTTGAAGGGGCTTGGCACAATTACTCTCATAAATGCTTCACCCATTTCGGGACATCGAAGAACTCTGATGAGTCATGAAACCACCCTAACTCATACGCAACATAGTTGTGAACTTTCGAATATCATATCTACAAGCTTTGCTTGAATACTGCAAGAGCATGAAACTAGGGACTTGATAAGAGCTATTGTGGATTTCATATTGCTTGGTGCGCTCATCTGGAGCTGATTTCGTGAAGAACGAATTGATCGATGATTTCTCTCAGTGGAGCCTATGCACGGATAACCGCCAGCCTGTCTTTCACTACCAACGCCAAGGATAGCATTTATTCCTTCCTGGTCAAGATGTGTGTTTCGGAGTAACCAACAGAAAACTTAATTTAGATGATCTGCCTGTGTTGGAACTTGAAGACGATACGGGCGCTTAGAAGTGGACCACGCGGTTGGACCCAGAAGAGCCTCCTGGACTGATTTCGGCGGCAACAGCAAGTTGGACCGGGATTACGATAAAACTGAAGTGCGATACATGGTGATATCCACTGATGCCTGGGGAAAAGTTGGCCAAACTAAGCGCTTTCTTCCTAAGCGCCGAGATTATATCACAAATACTATCAAGGTTCATGGTCAATTGGTCTTTAGAGGACATTTGAGAATATTTCCTCTTATATAAGGGGGAACTCTGCCTTTCCATCCCCTTTCACTACACAGCTAAATTGAGATACAAATCAAGACAGGAACGCATTCAACGCTCACTTTCATATTCTCTCAAAATCATACTTCTTTCACAATCTTACTCTTCACAACAATGGAAAATTGCTGGTTCGTACTGCGGAACACGCACTATCCGCCGCCCATCGGATTGACCGACGACGTGGCCGGGTGTACCGGACAGCTCAAGGGGCTGTACTGCTGTGGTCACATCGTACCTGATCTGTCGCACTTTGACGACGTCATCAACACTCGGGGCCCAATGGAGATCCCGGTGGATATGCCCATCCTTCATAGGAGGGACGAAAACCCAATCTACAAGAAAATGTCGGGACCGTCAATAAACCACTCCGGTCAGATCAGTGCACCTATTATGGCGGCTGCTGGCATGACTGCGACTACCAGCGCTGGCATAGCGTTCCAGAAAACTGTCATCAACCATGCCGAATTCGAGGCTCTCGATAGCTACATGATGCGACCAACACACTCAAGAGGACAGCATTGCTACTAACGAGGCGTCGAGATACATCCAAAGAAGCAAAAGAATGGGATCATGGTCTTGCTTCATGATCACTGGGATGATTGTCGCTCGTGGTGCGAAAGTCGCCCGATTGGAGACACGTAACATTGGAGTCCAAGCCGGCCTCGGAGCGTAAGACAACCAACTAGCAAACCCCATTGTTTTGAAGGAGATGACTGTACTTATCAACATGAAGACTAACTTTGATCAGTGGGTTCTCTGGTGTGGCCGATGTTGGTTTCAACATAGACAGTTCGTCAGAGAACAATCTGTCATTGTCAAGCGGGCATGTTTCTGACTTCGTCTGGGCGGTGCAAGTCATCAAGATACGCAAGGGCATTATGGATCCCACATGGAACCGTGAGATCTATTCCAAAGGGTCGACTTTCATGAATCCTGGGGCTGCTCTTATTGAAATGAAGGACACCCTGCGCAAGGAAGGAGTTGCAAACAAAAAGATGATTGCACCTGGAGATGGAAGCGAGATCTTTGTAATTTAGCAAGTTTTGAGGCATCTAATCCCTATACATTCTTTCTTCCTCGTCAAGAGTCCATGAATTGCGATCCGATACAAATTTTGAACTGGCAAGTAAATCAGCCTTTGATTTACCGCTAATGCAGCAAAACACAACGTGATTCGAGCACGAAAGGAGAAGAAAGGGTAGAAATTAGCAGCATCCCACGCCTGAGTGTGGTATAAGAGGTGGGCTCCTAGCTAACAAAACTTGGCTTGGAAGAGGAAGGCAACTGGATCGAAGCCAGGTTCCTTTGTGCTCATTGTTCTCGAAGAAGGGGTTCCATTCCCGTTTCTCTACTGCCAAACTCCCTCGCGGCCAATGTCCAATTCTGTGAAAAGCAAACAAAGCCGCCTCCCTAGGTTCTTGTTCAACAACAGCCCAGATTGAAAGTACTAAAACATCTCTAATTCGCACAACGGCGACGTTGGGGAACTTCCAACTTTACATCGCAATCCACGTGCCTTGTGAGCCAACACCAACCGGTTACGTCCTAACATGGAAGTCCCTGCCATCCCCCAGCGCATACCAGACTGCAAAGCTGCTTTCGGCCGGCTCATCGTCAGTTAAGGATCTGCTTCCGCTCCAGCGTGGATGGAAGACCGTCAGGCCGACTTTAACATCTGGGCGGCTAGCTTCAACACAAGAAGTAGCAGTAAATTGTCACTTGATCATCGCTTGAGAGATATAAATAATGCGAGTAAAGTAATATGCCGTCACCTCGAGGGCTTGCTGGAGGCTTCGGAGGAATTCTTGGAGATTGGTTAGTGCTCTGCTCAAAATCTTCGCTGCCAAGCTAAATCTCAAAATTAGTGCCCAAGGGGCTCATTGAGGTTGAGACTCAAGAAGTCTCAGTACGCAAGCCAGATCCAAAAGATGTCCAAGAAGGCAGCGGATCAGAAGCTTCGGATTCAGAATTGACTACGTCTAGTGAATCGGCTGAAGATGACAGCTTAGAGACTCTTTATGAGGAACATAAATTTTACATTCATGAGATTCTTAAACTCCTTCAGAGAGATTCTATGATAATACGAGAATGAAGGACTGAGGATCGATGCGCCCAACGGGAGTAGTTTTGAAAACTTCCTATCACATCAAGTTATCGATTTCCGAATTTCATAAGGCCGTCAGAGTCAATTCAAATTATGAACATCTCATGAATGGGTTAATAGATTGAATTCGTAATAAGAAACTTGTGTCAAAGCTTTAGCTTCATCAGTGCAATATGCTACGTTGTGTAATCGTTCATTCTACGACGGCACCCAATGCGATAATTAAAAAAGGATCATTTCGAAGCTTCAAGAACGTTCTTGAGAGTTGATTGAGTGTTGTAGAGAATCGGTTATTAAACATTATACTCGAATCTCATCGGATATATTAGTAGCCCAATGTTGCGAAGAGTGAGCTGAGATATTCGTTGCATCGTGGCGGCAGAGTCTTCTGTTCAGGTATTACTTGTGCGTCCAATGGAGTCTGACATGGAGTTAGGAACATTAATTGATGGTAAAATTCGTCAGCACCCCGAATCTGTGGATATTAAGGCTCAAACCATTATCACCTTTATCGTTTCTGAATCCAAATTAAGGATAGCAAAGGATTTGACATGGCCACTGAATGAAAGGTGTATACGGCCAGGGCACAAGACTTTCGAAAAAGGTCCATGCTCCCCGAGTCCAGTCTTCGAATGACCTAGGAGAAAGCATTTTCTTATCCTCCCAGTATGTTCGTCGCAAGTAGGCGCTGGATGAGGGAGATTATTAGATGCCCTCCTTGTAGATGCTAAAGGTACGCAACGGAGGTTTGCTCATCTGGAAAATATTTTCCCTCGATGTTTGTTGAGTTTTATCAACCTCCACCGAGGAGTTTGCAGTATCACTTGAGTATTATTATCTTGCGAACAACCACGTCGATCAGCAATCTCAAGTCGAAGCTACGGGCAATAAAAGTATCATAGGCGTTCATGTAAGTAAGCAAGGCATGCTGCCTTTCAAGGGAGTAAGACAGCTTGTCTTACACCTCGGCATTTGATTTGGGATGATGCATAGCAAACCCCTATTCTTGGTATTTCCCTTTCCCAATTAGCTCATAATATCTTGACTTCTTTCTCTACTTTGGTAACTCCATATTTTGTTAGTTATTCGCGTTGCTCTAAATGCGGAAGGTTAATAGGCGCAATGCCGGAGATAGGGTTATGCACCAAGCAGATCCCTAGTTCGTTACCGACGGGTATCTTCACCTGATGCAGGTCAAGCCAGCATATCTGACCAAGCCTCGTGGTATTAGCTCCGTAATTTCCGCATCATTAGGTTTCAGTATTTGAATGTCGCGTATGCGGCGGTAGCGATTTTGTGCCCTGATCTCGTTGGGTTGTGATGCCCTTGATTCCAGCGTAATGCATGGAATGCCGTCGGGCCTCAGCCGCACTGATTGCAGTATGATTGTAGTGGAAGAAGCAAGTCCTCATTCATTTTCCAATGAAGCACGACATTCTATCGTCATAGAGCGTGGGGGAGGAGGGTGCCAGGGTGCTTAAGACGATGTGCTTAAATACTAAAAATCAGCAAGCTAGGCAAGCAGCCAACCAACAGACTCGACGTTACTTCACTAGATACTCCATCTGGCTGACTCCAACATGGACTTCGTACAGAACCCAACATACCTCCTAGCCCCCCAATGGACCTTCCGCCCAGGCGGCCCCATCGCCATCGGCAACATCATCGTCGACCCCTTCAAACCGCACGTAGTCTGCAGCTACGCAGACCCCGGCAGTGGCAGCGCGTATGCCACCGACACGGCGTGCGAGCGCAACTGGCGCATGTCGCAAGAGACAGCCCGCCGCTTCGACGTCAGCATGTGGAGCGTCTTCCTCGAGAAGATCCAACTCAAGGTCGGCGCCAGCCGCAGTAACGTCAGGCACGGCGAATACACCATGGACGTGTTGGAGACGACGTACCTCCTGCGCCACCCCTCGCACGAGGAGATCCACGAGCGGTGTAATAGTCCCGCAGTGAAACCGTTTATGAATATGGAGAGGATTAATGCGAAGCCGGTGTACATGATCACGGGGCTCAAGATCGCCAAGGGGTTTGCTGTGAAGCAGAGCAGTAGCTCAGACAGGGCGGCACATGCTCAGGTCGGGGTGGAAGTGTCGCCCGAGGTTAGTGTTGGGGCGCAAGTGAGTGGTTCAAAGGGCCAGAGAGAACAGCATGGGTTCGAGGCGATGCAGGATATCATATTCGGCTATCAGTTATTGAAGATTGAGCCGAAGGGATGGGGGAAGAGGAAGCAACTCCATTATGGCGAGTTTATGAAACGTAAGAAGGGCGGCATTAAAGACCCGGAGTCGGTTGACGGCGAAGCGAGCTTGCCGGCTGCAGGAGAGTTTCAAGAAATGAGTACTGACATCCAGTCTGTTACGCTCGATGATGGAGACGCGGGACATGGGGTCATTGTTTTCCAAGCTCCAGATGAAGAGGACGCTTCGGAGTAAGCTCAGTATTTGCTGTTCTACTTTAATTACTTTGCTTCCTGTTTGTATGTAAGCGCTGGATGTCGTTCGATTATTGGTTCCAACTAAGGGTATAGTGTTACTATAAAATGCCAAGAGTGTTTTTGTTACTTCCCAGACCTTGGTCGGAATTTATTGAAACGAGAAAAGGTTTTAAGCAATAGAAAGCTGGGTACATAAGATCTAGGAACGAGTCTAGATTGGCATGAACATCGATATCATTAGAGCCCCTCCTCGTTTCTGAACCCAACTTCTGCCAAGCATCATGGTATTCAACATATAAACTCTCAAAAATTGGTATAAATCCTCGCCTCCCACCCCTTCAACGCCGGCGCAACCCCCTTCACCAACTCCCCACCCTTCCTCGTGCCAACCAACAACCGCACCTCAGGCGCCTCACACCCAAGCAACGCCGCAACATCCCCAGCACTCTCCCCATCCTCTTTCGAAAAGTTCATCACCACGAGCGCCTTCCTCTTCACCCCGCCATCCTTTCCACTCACCGGCGCAGGACTCTCCTTGAGTATAACCCACGTCTTCTCGTTCTCCGGATCAATCAACCGATGCGACCCAAAGACGAACACATCGCGGTGTTGCTTCCTCAGCTTCAGCACCCTCTTGTAGAACGACAGGATGGAGTCCGGGTCGCCGCGCTGTTTCGCGGCATTGATAGACTTGTACTCGTCATGCACCCTCATCCACGGCTTCGCGCCCTCCCTCGCGAAACCAGCGTTGGGGCTATCATCCCACTGGAACGGTATCCGCGAGTGATCCCTCGCCAAGATGCGCAAGCCATGCATCGTCTTCTCGATCCGCTCCGCATCCCCAGACTCCAACGCCTCCGAGTAGAAGTTACTGCTCTCGATATCCTTGTACTCTTCTATCCCCCAACTGGCCGGCATATTCGTCATGCCAATCTCCTGGCCCTGGTACAGAAATAACGTCCCAGACATGGTCGCCTGCCACAGCGCAATCGTCTTGGCTGAAGCAAGCCACAGCTCGGGCGTCGAATCATCACCAAACCTCGACACCGCGCGCCCATTATCGTGGTTCTCGCAAAACGCCGTCGCCCAGGCATCCGTCCCCTCGATGAAGGACTGCCACGTCTCCGTGTACTTTTTCAACGTCGACAGCGGAAACGGCTGGTAAATATACTTTGCGCCGAACCCGTTCCCGTTACCCAGCCGAATCACGGAGAACTCAAATACCATGTCCAGCTCCTTCGCCGCAGCTGAGACGTAAGGAATCACCTGTGACGGGTGCGGCGTAAGGGATAGCTCGCCGACGGAGACGGCATTGTACGGCGCCAGGGCCTTGCGGTTCATCTCACGGATGTACTCGTGGATGCGGGGTCCATTACACCACATCTCGGGCGCGGGCTGGTGCGGCGACGTCGGGTCGGTGACGGGGGCGTCGACGTAGTCTGTGCGCTTGGAGTACTTGTTCACGGTATCGATGCGGAAGCCGTCGACGCCGCGCTCGAGCCAGAAGCGCATCGTGTCCTCGTAGATGGCCTCGCGGCAGGCCTCGTTGTCCCAGTTCAGGTCGGGCTGGTCGGGGGCGTACAGATGGAGGTAGTACTCCTGGGAGTGCTCGTCCCAGGTCCACGTCGGGCCTGCGAAGTACCCGCGCCAATTTGTCGGCGGGTGCCGCACGCCGTTGGCGTCGTAGCGCGCGGGCTTCCAGATGTACCAGTCGCGTTTGGGGTTTTCCTTGGAGGAGCGTGATTGCTTGAACCAGGCGTGCTCGACAGAGGTGTGGTTGACGACGAGGTCGAGAATGACCTTCATGCCGCGCTTGTGGCACTCGTCCAGCAGGGTATCGACGTCGTCAACGGTGCCGTAGGGTGCGTAGATCTTTTGGTAGTCGGAGACGTCGTAGCCCATGTCGGCTTGGGGGCTCTCGAAGATGGGGGAGACCCAGACGACGTCGACACCGAGCTCGTGGAGGTAGTCGACCTCGGCTATGAGGCCGGGGAGATCGCCCCAGCCGTCGCCGTCCGAGTCCTTGAAGCTGGCGGGGTAGACTTGGTAAAAGGTTGCGTCTTTCCACCAGGGCTGCTTGCCTACCCAGCGGTTCTCATCGTCCCAGACGAGGGATCCCATGGTGAAGGAGGGGCTGTTGGATAGGTATCACGGTATCAAGCCACGCTGTAATGAGGGCGGGTTGTCGTCAATCAGGTAGGTGGAAGTAGACGAGTAGCAGAAAGGGACAGACAGACGGCGGAAGAAGGAGGAGGGATGAGTAGCGGAGGAGGAGGATGATGTCAAGTTGAGTGAGGATCGAGTGTGGGAGAGATCCGAGGTCAATGGGCAGAGGTCAGGACGCGCCGGGAACGATTCGCATTTTGACCACGCGGCGAATGGGCTGCATCGGACTTGGGACGGCGGCGATCAGTAGCCGGGGCAGAAAAATGGCGTGGCGACATGACCTGCAGCGGAGAGAAGAGCGATGGGCGTGGGGGGAGTATGCGTAGCGGGTATTCGTGCGAGAGGAAATGGACTCGGGAGTAGAGTCGTGGTTATCGTGGCCGTGTGTGGGTTGAGTGGTTCATTTCGGGCGAGGGTTTCTGCTTCTATCGAGGACGGGGGAAGGGGGGGGGGATGAATGTCGTGCCGGCGGAATCAGTCCGTAGAAGGGCCGTGGGGAGAAAAGGATGCATCGCGTGAGGTGTGACGGGGTGAGAATTCAAAAGAGAGTGCGTTTGTCTGTGGAGATGCCGATGGGAGAATGAGCTTGTTCCCCGCCTTTTCTTGGTTATCTAATTGCTGAGTCTTCGTAGCTGCGTCTCTCTCTCTTTCTCGCACACTCTCACAGGTTCGCATCAAGTATCCATACGCAGCAAGGTACGGTGAGGTTTGCAACGTATGGTCGCAGGAGACAGGTTTCCCCTCACTCCGCATTGCTTCCGCCCGTTCGATGTGCCAAGGTGGATACGAAGCATCCGCAAGTGCGCAGTACTCCGTAAAGTTGTTGAAGAAGCGGAGATATGCGGGATTGTTTTTTTGCTCAATTTTCATATGATTTTTCTGCTCATCATTAGCCTTTTGATTAGCGCTCCGGCGGCTTGGAACATGGGAAGAAAGTGCTTAGACTCCGCATCCGCCGCACATGGTGGCTGTCATTTATCGGATGATGATGCATTTCAGATGTACCGTGACACAAGATGCAAAGAAAAGATGAAGAAAGAGAAATCTTCAACGGGCGGAGACTCCGCATTCCCTGTCGTTCCTCGAATAGTGGAGACCACCCGGACCCGGAGATGCTCCGCTAGACTCCGCACCTCCCTCCGACCCCCCTGTCTCCCGCGGGAGCCACAAACGTCATGCCTTCCCACCAATCAGACCTCGCCTCGGTCAAGCCTCTGGAAGAAAAAAGTGGTGATGAGCTTCAGGGCCGTCCAACAAAAGTCTGGAGAACTGGGCTGGATCATGGATGGCTGGGTTGGTCTCATCCCGAATCTGGGGAAAGACCACGCCCCGGGCCTGGCTGACGGTGGCTACGCCGCACATGCGCATGGAGCTCGGCTCGGGGATGGTGAGGCGCTCAATCTAGTTTCGACCTCGTGAGATGGATGCCGTGGTGCGAATAGCGTCAACCCATCCTTCCCATCCCTACTTTTTCCTTATTTCCCTTGATCTATCTATACGGACTCTCCGTACACAACAAGTTTCACCGGCGGAGTCTCCTGTTGACGCCTCGTGCCGCCATCTTCAGAATGATCAGAATGGGTTCCAGCTACGCCTTGGCACGAGTCGAGGACGCCATCACCAGACCTGTAGAAGGCTTAGTGAAGCCTTTGGTTCTCCATCAATCCATAGCTTGAGATTCCATCTCCATGCTCGTCTCCAAAGTCTTGATGGTCCAGCTGGGAAACCCTCCAAAACGAGATTCAAGAGACCAATCCTGTCGCTCCATGTCATCCCCACAATCATTTCTCATACCTGCTCCGTACCGGTAGACTGACAGACTGATCCTCCGCTTCTCCACAAATTGCCCATGGAGTTGGGAAAAACAACGTGATTCGACACATCTTCCCCTCCCCCTAACCACCACAGAGTCACCAACTAACCTCCACCCTACTGAGGACCGGGGAGGGAATGGCTCATCACCAAAATCAGATGCTTGGCACAGCAACAAACCACCCCATGTCAACCGAGACTGACATACTTTCAACATGCTGCAAAATCCTTCCCTCACCTCACCATCATGACCACACACGAAAATCAACGTAATCACGCCAAACCAATCTCGTCCAGGACCCCCTCCCCTCCCCTCCCCGAACTTATTCCCCAAGGGGAACCGCAACTAATTA
Source organism: Colletotrichum lupini (assembly GCF_023278565.1). Taxonomy (NCBI): domain Eukaryota; kingdom Fungi; phylum Ascomycota; class Sordariomycetes; order Glomerellales; family Glomerellaceae; genus Colletotrichum; species Colletotrichum lupini. The sequence goes on from NC_064678.1 coordinate 6,450,148, forward strand.
CTAGAGCGCACGGTTCAAGCGCAGGGCGTCTTGTCACTTAACTTTTAGCTCTGATTTTTATTTTATTTTCCAACCTCTCACCTCACCTTTTTTTCTCACTACCGCGTCCATTGTTCACTGTTGCGCTACAAACACTTTCTAATGTTACTTTGACTACGACCCTTCTTGTTGTACCCGAAGCTGTCAAATTGATTCGGGTTCTTCCACCCTTGGAGGGATATAAGACGCCCCGAATGCCCTCCTCAACTTAATTCACCTCCCTCCTTCAGGCGTCCGACTTTCGCGCATCCCCGAGCCTCACCCGCCTCCCTCAATCCTCCTCCTCATCATCTCATACATCTCATCCAATCTTTCATCCGTCATATCTCCAGCATCATAAATCTTGATACCCCGTACATACAATTATCAACTTCAAAATGGCCGACCCAAAGGTCTCCTCCCCCGTCCCAGAGGACAAGGAAACAGGCATCCACCACCACACCTCAATCACAGACGACACCAACACCGCAACCCCCAACAACCACGATGCCGCGCACCCAGAAGACCTCGCCGCGGAGGCAGCCCAAGCCGCCTCCGCAGAACACAAAATGTCCCTCCTCGAAGCCATCCGCACCTACCCAAAAGCAATCGGCTGGTCCGTCCTCCTCTCCTCCACCCTCATCATGGAGGGCTACGACCTCGCCCTCCTCAGCAACCTCTACTCCTCGGCCGTCTTCCAGCGCAAGTACGGCACCTTTGTCGAGGCCCAGAACAAGCACGTCATCTCCGCCGCCTGGCAGTCCGGCCTCAGCAACGGCGCCCGCGCCGGCGAGATTTTCGGGCTTGTGATTGCCGGCTGGACGGCGGATCGGTACGGGTATCGGGTCACGACCATGGGGTTCTTGGTGTTGATGATTGCGTTCATCTTTGTGCTGTTCTTTGCGCCGAATGTGCAGATCTTGGTGCTTGGGGAGGTTCTCTGCGGTAATGCCCCGACTTTCCATCCTGGCTTCGAGTATCGCTGCTAACGTCTTGCAGGAATCCCTTGGGGTGCTTTCCAGAGTGTCACGCCAGCATATGCCTCCGAGGTCGCTCCCGTCGTTCTCAGGCCGTATCTCACCACCTTCATCAACATGTGCTGGGTAGGTCACTCTTCACAAGGACGAGAAGGCAAACTACAAGACGTTGCAGACTAACAAAATCCAGGTCATCGGACAATTCTTCTCCGCGGCCGTCAACAAGGGTTCCTACCACCACCAGGACGAATGGGCCTACAGAATCCCCTTTGGAGTCCAATGGGTCTGGCCCATCCCCATCCTCATCGGCCTCTTCTTCGCCCCTGAGTAAGTTTCAACCCCAGATTCCATACTTATTTCCCCCCCCCCTCAAGAAGCCATTCTCTGCCGTGCTTTGACTGACAACAGCAGATCCCCCTGGTGGTACGTCCGCCACAACGACAAACCAGCCGCCAAACGCGCCCTCCTCCGCCTCACCTCCCGCAACCAACCAAACTTCAACCCAGACGAGACGATCGCCATGATAGAACACACAAACGAGCTCGAGAAGCGCGCAAAGGAGGGCGTGACCTACGCAGACTGCTTCAAGGGCGTCGACCTCCGCCGCACCGAAATCGTCGTCGGCATCTGGCTCGTCCAGACCCTCGGCGGGCAGAACCTCATGGGCTACTTTGCCTACTTCTTGACGCAGGCCGGCATGGACCCCGGAAACTCCTTCTCCCTGTCAATGGGCCAGTACGCCCTCGGCATGGTCGGCACCGCGGGCTCCTGGTTCCTCATGTCCCGCATCGGCCGGCGCACGATCCACTTCTCCGGCCTCTGCGCGCAATTCTGCCTTCTGCTGATCGTCGGCTGCCTCTCCTTCTCCGACAGCAACGCCTCCGTCTGGGCCATCGGCGCCATGCTCATCGTCTTCACGTTCGTCTACGACTTCACCGTCGGTCCCGTGACCTACTCCCTCGTCTCGGAGCTCTCCTCCACGCGTCTCAAGAACAAGACCATCGTCCTCGCGCGCGCGGGCTACAACGCCAGCAACATCTTTGTGAACGTCATGACGAATTACCAGCTCTCGTCGACGGCGTGGAACTGGGGCGCGCGCACGGCTCTGTTTTGGGCGGGCACGTGTCTGCTCTCGTCCGTGTGGGTGTATTTCCGCGTGCCGGAGCCAAAGGGGAGGACGTACGCCGAGCTGGACCTGTTGTTCGAGCACAAGGTTTCGGCGAGGAAGTTTGCCGAGACGAAGATTGATCCGTACTCGCATGAGCTCAACAGCGAGAAGAAGTTGGCCGAGGAGCATTAGGTCCTGTGTTTGTCATGCCCCTGATGGGAGATAAAAAGAGACAAGGAAAGGACGTGTCGAGGAGCGGGCCTTGAGGATGTTGGATACCCCTATGTTTGGAGTTATTGTTCTACCAGATACACTACTAGCGTAATCTCATGCATAATGAACAGGTCTTAACCTCACTCCGCCATCTCTGAACCCGCATTCCTTTCTCCTCCCAAGTGCTATACGCTGCATATCCATGGTATCAAAACGTAACTCACGTCGGCCGACGCGCCAACGTCCCCGCAATCGCCATACTCGGCACAGCCTGCTGAATATGCTTCTCCAACAAGTCATCGTAAATCGAATTGCCCCCCGGCAACCTCGTAATAAGCCGCCGCATATACTCCAAATCATCCTCCGGCCCACTGCCCGTCCCGCCCATCCGGCCGCCCCTCGGACTGGACGGCTTCGTAATCGGCACCCTCGCGAGCACATCCACCGCCGCGCTCGCGATGTCAAACAACTTCTCCGTCAACCCGACCCCGTGCACCTTGATACTGTCCACGGGTAAATCCCGCGTCGAGAGCACGAGGTCCTTGGCCACCTCGAGAGGGTAGTGATACGTCATGCTCGGCGAGTGAACAGACTCTTCAGCAAGGTACCCGAACCGCAGACGCAGCTGCCAGAGAATGATCCGCAACCACAGCTGCGTCACCCTCAGATTCGCCTTTTGCGTGTCCTTGAGGTCCGAAGTCGACCGCAGCGCCGCATTCACCGCCGTCTCGATGTACGTCAACGCCGCGTTCGACGGCGGCGTCGCCACCTTTTCCATATTCAACAGCGCGATAAACGACGTGTCCAGCGGACTGAACAACGCCGCCAAACTCCAAAACCCCGAAAGGCTCGGGTCGTCGGTGCCAAGGGTAGGCGATTCGGCCGTGATCTGCAGCGTCACGGGCCGCCGGTACCGGATCCCGTGCGACCGCTCCGACACCAACAGAACCCAGAACAAGCGGTCCGCCAGCACCGCCGCCGCCGGACTCGCCGACGCCTCGGGTGTGTTCATCCGCAGCAGCAAGAACAGCGTCGTCGCCTCTCTCAGAAACAAGAAAGCCTGGCTGTGGTGAAAGAGCGCAGAGTGGCACGCGTACAGGAAAAACGTGAGCAGGCACTGCTCAAACGTCGGATTCGACCTTCTCGCGAAATTCCGATGCGCCGCGAGCGCCTCCTCGAACAACATCCGCCCATGCAGCGCATTCTTCTCCGGAATCAGGCCCTGGATCCACAGACTCTCCGGCTCCTCCACCTGAAGCAGCACCAACGCGCACACAGCCGTCAGAAGACAATGCGCCTCCATCCCGACCTCACTCGGCCCGGCAACGACCTTCATCTGCGCAACGTACTCGGGCGTCAAGATGGGAATGGTAGGGTGCAACCGCGCAAAGAAGCGATCGACGCAGTAATCCATGACCCGCGCCGGAAGAAGATCGGCCATGCGCTGGACAGCTTCGCGGGGAATGTGTCCAAAGGCCTGGGAGCCGTCCGAGACCCAGGCAAGGGAGACGGGGCCGGGCAGGCCGAGGCACTGGTCGCCCAGGCCGGCGTCGACGCAGCGCTTGCAGGGGCGGTATTCGTTGCATGCGCGGCGGAGGTTTTTGCAGCGGGCGCAGGCGCGGGAGACTTGGGCTCTTTTGGGGCGGGAGCCGCCGGATGATGAGGATTTGCGGCCGGTTGTTGATGACGGTCCGCCATTGTAGCCACCGCCGGAAGACGATTCTTGGGCGTCCTCGCTGTGGTCGTGGCGTTTGCCGAGGTGAGAGCTGCTGGCTGGGGATATGTTGGAGGGACTAGCTGCTGGGGGGGACACCATCGTCTTTTCCATTGCGAAGCCTCATGGTGTACCAGGTCGTTTTGAGTGCGCGGGTGAGAGTGAGATTGAACGTCTGATCTGATTGTGTTTGTTCGTTGATGTTGCGCTGTTTAGGTTTTGGTGTCTACCTTGAATGAGAGAGGTTGGACGTGAGTGAGTGTGACCCCAACCACGTTACCACGCAATGGAAATGAGTGACGGGAGTTGGAGGACAACGCGTGCCGAGAAAATCAATGACTGGACGCATGGAAGAGAAGGAAATGTCCCCGTTCTGCCCGGTGCCGGTGCGCGCAGTGACTTCCATTTCCCCAGTGAGTCACGTGTTACCCCGCTAACCCCCGTCCTAGACGCCCGGGGGAAGATTCAGGCCCAGTAATTGGCACGTTTGGTAATGGGACGATGGGACATGGGACGCTGTATTTGTATTGCCGCTCCAGAAGGATTCGTCCATCACCAACGCAATGCAACTGTGCACCAACACGCCAGACGGCCAGACCAATACTCCCATTGATCATGATGCAAACATCCATGATGCAAACATCCATGGTATTTATCCCTGACCATTCGTCTAAGAGGCCGCTGATCTGTACATCCTTTCGAAAACCCCGTATCTATGTAGTGTATGAACCCAATGCCCAACGCCTTGCTATGCACCCCAGACTTGCTGTATATCCATCCCCCACCAAAGATGAAAATCTTCATTTTTGTCGCATGTTCTTGGGCTTACGCTTCTTGAACACTACCGCCGGCGCCGCGGACTCCGTGGATTCCGCAGCCTCATCCTCCTTCTTGACGCCGTCCTCTCCCAAGGCCGGCACGTCCAAGCCCTTCCCAGCCTCGTCCTCCACCGGCTCACTCTTAACAGCCGGCGCATCAGACGTAGCTCCCGCCGCATCCTCCCCCTCACCCTCCTGCTTCACCTCAGTCTTGACATCCACCTCAGCCTTGTTCACCTCTTCCTCCTTCTTCACAGCCCTCATCAGCGTATTCCCACTCAACAACGCATCAAGATCCTCGTCGTCAGCCGGCATCGTCCTCGTGCTCCCCCACTTCTTAGGCCTCTTAAACAACCCCCTCACAGCCTCCTCCTCCTCCCTCTCCTCCTCCGTCTGCTCCCGCTTCCTCACCCCAACAGCCTTAGCCTCAATAGGCTTGTTCCTCTCCCTCGCCGCCTCCTCGTCGTCGACAACCTTTGTCGCAGTGACCGTCCACTCCCCCGCCATCGCCATATCGCCCCGAAACTCCGTCGGTATCGAAACGCCCATTTCGGCGAGCTGTTCCATCTGCTGTTTCCGCTGCGCCTCCGCCGACGGCGGCCCGCCGCTGCTGCTCGAACCACCGGGTCTTGAAAAGGATGATGATGATGATGGCGTGCCGGACGATATCCCCTTCAACCTCTCCACCTCGCGCTTCGCCCTGTCCTTTTCACGCTCTTCTTGTTCATGGCCGCGGTGAAGGTCGCGCAGGAACCGCTTGAGCGCGCCCTGGTGCTTGCCCGTCGCCTCGTGATTCTGTCGCTCGAGCTTCGTGTCGCGGACAAAGATGCTGCAGTGCTTGCACCAGTACTTTGGTGTCGATTTCCAGTATTCTGACATGGCTGTATGGCCGCGTTGCGTACGTGTCAGATGTACGTGCGTACGTGTGCAGGTCGAGGTAAGGTAGAGAGAGATGTTGGTCGAAAGAGATGGCTGGGTGTTCGTGTGTTGTCAGAGCGAAAGAAGGTTGGCCGAGATGTCACGGCACGATGCGCATGCCAGAAATTTGGAGGTTCGGCCCAGATGTCTGCGCTGAGGTCCGTGCAGCACTTATCTTATCTCCAGTCACATCCCTGCAGGTGGAATGTCACTCCCTGCGGTGCGCAGCGACATCGGATGCCATGTTCGCCAGTCACTGATCACGAAGTCATTTCAAACTGTTACAGCTGAAGATGTGCTGGTATTGCTCTAGTGGCGGAGTTAGGAACTTGTCACAGCCCCTTCCAACTATCTAGCTACCTATTTGCAAACCTGCAAACCCATCCATCCTCTGCTCTTGTACAAAGTCCGTTTCCTGGTCATCATCATGGAATTAAAATGCCGATTTCTTGGCAGGGTATTGAGAAGCAAAAATGCCAATTAAGCCTTTGTGAACCAATTCAAGTCCACCCACACATTCCGAGTCAAGCGACCTAGATAAGGCAGACGACTGCCATCAGAGTGGCAACGAGAGCGACAAACGAAGCCGGAGCCAGGTTCTGGCCAGCAGCAACGGGGGGAGCCGCCGGTGTGGTCGTGGTCGCAGGCGTGGTAGCCGTGGTGCCAGGGGTGGTCACGACCGCCGTGCTGTTGACGGGCGTCGACGGGACCGAGGGAACCGGAACGGGCACCTTCGTGGTGGGGACCGGCGGGACGACCGGCGCGGTGGTTGCAGGAGGGGCAACAGGGGTTCCCGGGGGAGTGTAGGGGGGCTGGCTGGCGGGAGCAGAGGGCGTCACAGTGACAGGAGGCAGCTCGCCGCAGGGGGTGGTGTGGCCCTGAACCTGGCCATCGCCGATTTGGCAGAGAGGGACGGGGATCGTGGTCGGGACAACCTGAGGCTGACCGTCGCCGATAACCGTGACGAGAGTGGTCACCACCATGGTGGTACCAACAACCTGTCCAGAGGGAACGGGAGCATCGGCGCCGCAGGGGAGAGCCGAGAGGTGAATGGGAGAACACTGCTCAGCCCAGTGACGGTCGTACAAGTTGTAGAAGTCACCAGAGAGGCATCTGTAGAAGGTGGTGGAGCCTCCGAGGGCAAGGGAGCCGTTGGAGCAGACGGAGAAGCCAGAGGTGTAGATGGCGCCAGCTTGAGCGGGACCGTCAAACTGGAATTGGTAGTTGGCGACGATAGAGCCAGTGCGGCCCTGGGAATCGGTCAGGACACCGTCCTTGAGGGTGAGGTCCAAAGAACCAGTTCCAGTGCAGGAGCCACGCTTCTGTTGCGTTTGTCAGTATAAAATCTCTTTTTTTTTTTCGGAGGCTGGTAGGCTTACATCGAGGCTTCGCTTTCCGAGCTCGACAACGGTCAGACCGAAGTTGCCAGTGTAGCTTGTGGAGCAGCCGGCGGGGGGGCTCGCAGATGGCTTGAGAGCAGCCTGCGGCATGGCCACGGCCAAGGTAGCCAAAGCGGCGGGGATGATCGCGAAGGAGCGCATCTTGTTGGCTAGAGATGTATGTATTAGCAAGACTGATTCATTTTCGCTCAAGTTGAGGATTCTGAGTTTTCATATAGTGTGCCGATCCTCCGGAAATGTAGGCAAGATCGTGCAGGACCAGCGAGATCATGAAGTACAAACCACTTCACGAGTCACCAGACAGCTCAGGAGGGACAGAAAAGTCGACGGGAGCTCTGACTAAACCCAGAAATCAAGCAATGAAAATACCCGGGCCAACAACGCGGGCATATTCATGGTTTGATGCCACAAGCCCATGACGTCGCCCGCCGTGATGGAAGAAGAAGGATGAGCGATGTAGCAAGCTCATAGATCGCCAAAATAGAGCCAACGAAACCGCGAGACGCGCTCCATGAGAGGAATCGGAGTCCCATCTCGCTGACAGCAGAGGGGTCGCAATAGAGATCAGCTTACCTGAATCGAAGTTCTTGTGGTTCCTAAGGAGGCGGTGAAGGTTGTTGTGGCAGGTAGTTTGTTGGCAAAGCAATGTAGCTCAGGTGAGATGTTGATGTGGTGGTGAGAAGAATTTCCAACAACCAAGTTGATTTATTTTTGCCCAAAGGTGAAGTGGTGAAGGGTAGTCCAGCAAAAGCTCCTGACCCGCTTTGTCCAACAATGCCCTCGTTCAAGAATCACACAAAAAAGGCGGGTACTGCCTGTGTTGGTGCCTCGTGGAAGCACGGGAAGCGTGAGATCGGAAGAGAGCCGAGGAAGGAAGAGAGCTTTGTTTTCGAATGGTACCTCTGGCACAATGCTGTGTGAGGTGATGGTCGTCTGTTGTTCCTTTGCCGTTGCCACGCGCGATGCGTATGAGTGAGTGTCGAAGGGTCGGTAGAAAGAAATAAGGTGTTGGAATAGGTTCAGTGAAATAAACGTGGCAGGCTTCCTTGGTGGAGGGCAACCCTATGAGCGAGAGTATGGGCAGGGATGGCGAAGTTGTGCTGAAGAGAGGGAGACCGAGGAGGAGGGAGGGTTGGGGTCCGGTGGTTCATATACAAAGAAAGGGAGGGTAGACTTGTGAGTAAGGCCTGGTGGGTTGGCTGGTAGGGGAGGAAGATAAGCTTCAGCCGTGGGTATTGCGCGTCTTTGACATCCAGAATGTGGATTTGATGGAGCAAATACCTTGAGCTAAGGAACTTGCAGTAGCGTGTGTATACGTGGTGTAAGTAGCCATGTGTGTTTGTGAAGGTTGGTATTAGTTGTGATCTGATATGCAGAGAGGCATGCGGCTACTTGCAAACAGCACTTGGAACAAAGCAAATCTGCATGTACATTCCAGGCTTATTACTCTGTACATCAGACCAACAACAACAACAACATCACAGCCACCTCATCCACACTTTCACTACATAGCAGCGGTTGAATATTGATTTGCGAGTGTGGATGGGTGGGTGGATGACTGATGGTTGTTGATGTAAACATAGTGGCCCAGGGGTGGTTGGGGAGGTCGCCTCTGGTAGCAGGGCTGGGCTGGAGGCACACCTCAACCAGGACCAGGGTCAGTGCCACAAGCTCAATTGCACTGTCCCGATGCAAAGCCCATGGATGATTTTGCTGGGCCTGGTGATGTCAGAGATAGAACACAGCTTTTCCTCCGTCGAGTCATGGTGAGAGTGCTGTAGTTTCCCCCAAGCAGAGCGATTCGGACGAACCGGGCACGCAAAACAGAGGGGGCTGCTTGTTTTGCTATTTTTGCAACTACTTTATCCTGTACTCGGAGCAACCAAATATGTGATTCGACGAGGCAACAACAAGGGGCCTGGCCTGTAAGACGTCGTAAACAGCAGAAGAATTGATGAATGAGAAACCGAAGATAGACTGCTGGATTAACTGCGACCACCGGCCTGTCTTGTGCTGAGACAGAAGGCTTGCGCAGCCGACCGCTTGGGGGAAATTTCCTAGAAGCTGGAGGGCCTGTCTCGAATGCGGTGTGGCTTCTGCTGATCAGGTACCACGGCCAAAATGACCAATGAGTGCTGGTGAGGAGCGAAATGCGTGGAATGTTGGACTTGTCGGGCTTGTTTAGTGAGATGTTTGGGCTCCAGAAGCAGACAGCGATTCTGCGTGGTTGTGGATATGAGAATGGCATCGGTCGATTTTCAGCGGTGCTGGGCACACGGCAGCGGGGACGGGGAGGTCGGCACTGCACTGTGTTCCTGGCCTTGGCCTGTTCTTTAGGCTGTCTTGACTTGCCGTGCCGTGGTGCTGGATGTGGACCTTGACCTGCGGTGAGGGGTCGTCGGAAGAGGGGGTGAGCCGGGGTGTGACCCGATCGATTACCGAGAGGGGGTTGAGGCGGAGGTCATGTTGATGTGGAAGTCGGGATTGGTGGAAGACGTGGATATGTGGTGCGGCATCCAAAGATACAGTGAGCTCGCGAGACATGGTGATTTCTCCCCGTTGAGAACTTGAGCATGGAGAATCAGACATGATTGGTGACTTCGGGGATGGGAATGCGTCCCTGGCCTGGGAGAAGAAAAGGGGGTCATGAGTTCCTCAGGCACGGATTGGCTGCGAACAGTTCGACAGATGCAAAGATGTCTTGATCCCTTGCCTTGGACTGGAGCCTCCTCGTTGTTAGTCGACGGACAAGAGTCCAGAACAGTGTCACTCTGGTACACTTTTTTCTCCGTTTCTTTTTGGCGCTTGTCTGGTGCAGAACACCAAGAAAGAAGTTGGTGTCGTCAAGAGGGGGAAGGATCTCCCAGGATGTTCGTTGTCTGGGTAAACATGTGGTCCTGCCAGCCCAATCCCAACCTGCCAGAGCGTATCTTTGAGCTGTGTACGGATATGCGAATCCTCTCCGTACATGTGTGCATGTGTTCTGCGTACTTCGGACGGATGAAGGAGACCAAGTGGCCGTGGTCATCCATCTCCATGACTCCAAGTTGAGATTGGTGCACCGTAGTACTCTGTCTCTCATCCATACCAGCCACAGCCCTGATCCAGATCCCTTCATCTCGACAGCGTGCGACCTCATCCGACCTTCTTCTCCGGCGGCATAAATTTGCCGAAAACAGGAATCCTGAGTTCGACTCTGGGGAATCCAATGTCATTTGGTCAATCCCCCGTTGTTGCGTTTCAGCCAACCCGGTCGCCATGATATCATGGCACGAACATCGACGAATATCATCATCTGTTAAGCCCTGCAGCCGTCCTATCACTGCGTCGTCACCGGGTCGGAGTGGGTGGACCGGAGACCTTGGATGTCGGCTCGAGGGGGTTTGAGGTTTTTCCTAGCACCTGGCCTTTCCGTCCATCCTCCGATGGTTGAAAACGACCGAAAAAGGAAGCCCCCCAGCGACTATCCCACCCATCTTTTCCCTTGTGGCGTCTTGAAGACCCACGGCACCCGCAGCCAAGCGCCGCTCTACAGGGGACGACGGGCCCTGTCGCATGCGCTGTACCCGTCAAGCAGCTCGCTACGCACGCCAAGGCTAGGCGCCCTGCATTAGCACCGCTCGCCAGTGTCAGAGCCTGCGTCGATCCGCCCACCCCGAAGTCAGTGACACCTGTTGACTGGTCTGGCTTTAGGCCGTGCGGCCGAATCTAGGCCAACAAGTGGGTGAGAATAGCACCAGAGGCCATTCAGTTGGTGGTGGTGTGTTCTGGTGAGTGGAGGAGAGAGGAGAGCCTGAGAGATACCGACTCGAAGCCGGCGCGAGTTCTTTGTTCGGTCCGGGATTCTCAGGCCAGCAACATTCCTCCTTACCCCTCCCTCCAACGGTGCCCTTCGACGCTCCAAGGCCGGAAACCGTCTCCGGAATGACGGACTTCAGCGCTACTCGGTTTGGGTCTAGGTAGCATGTGCTCTAGCCTCAAAGCTTTCGGTAGCTGTCGGAGCTCGCGGTTGGGGCGACGGGCGGGAGCTGCCCGCTAGAGGCAAGGCCACACAGTCTTAGGGTTGGGCATGCAGGGGACAGGGGAAAAGCTTGCGAAGCCTCTGGGCCTACTCGGAATCGTGCTGTGGGCGCGATTGTTGTTTGCCCTGGCTCGAGAGACATCGAAACGGAAAACTCTGAAGCAAGGGAGAGTGCCGGGACTGTGAAGAGATTTGACGATAGAATGAGGATGTACAAAACCATTGCCACTGTTCGATTGCAATGATTCAGGTCAATGTCCTTTTCTATGAACACAATGTTAAGAGGGATGCCGACTCAGCTGAAGCATGCTGGCACCCGTATCCCTCGCCCGTCGATATTGGTACGGCAATATTTCAAATCTGGCAGCAGCATGGCAGCTGTTGCCGCCGTCCGTCGGTGGCTCACGGTACCGAATCGTGGCTTGCGTTGCCTTGGCTGGCCGCCTTGTGTATCGCAGAAGCACCAGGTAGATTGTGCCGGGGAGATGATAGCATCACTTGATGCCGGAGTGCAGGGATGAACTGAGTAAGTTACGTGCGACGACCGTCGTTGTTTCGCTTGCTTGCTACTAGCCGCGCCAGGCTAGATGTGCGTCTCCGCGTGTAGGACTGGCTTGGCTGCGAACATTGATGTCGGCGTCCGATCCGGACTTTGAGTTTCTTTGTGCTGTCGGGTGGCTTCAAGCCTGCCTTAGCAAGTCGACGGACAGCGACAGACGTCGAAAGCCGTCTCTCGACCGGGTTGGTGAGTGCCACCGCTAGGTGTTGCTGGGCTGCCCCTCGTTCGCATAGCAGATGATGCGGTTTTTTCTACCGCCATCGACTCCGTTGCCAGGATCCCTAGTGTAAACTGTTGAGCTGACTGACGTTTGCTGAGCTGATGGACATCGGATTGTTGGAAGAATCAAGTTTGTCTGCAGTCGCGAGTGAATTGGGACGAATCTGTGCATGCACGCGGCTGAATTTGACTTCTCAGTCCGATTACTCTTTCCTTGGAAGGTCCCGCCTCGAGGGTTGGGAGGAAAGGCATGACGGGAGCGTCCAGCAATGCACCTTCCCCCTCTCCTCTGTGGAGGAAAAGAATTCCCCGGTGAAATGCCGGGGGCGGATAGCTGAGAGGCCCACAGCGGCACTGCGGCTCCCAATCGGCGGCCTTGGCCCACCAGAGTGGATGGCTTGGCTTGGCAACCTCCGACTTCACTTCAACTTTGTCAACCTCAGTCCTCGACTAATTGTTTCCCTGCTGGCATTCTCGGACGATCTACGGGGAAATCATTCAAGATGTATATGTTGGTTCGCGGGCGTACAGTGAGAAGTGCAGGTATACAGTGAAATATGATGTTGGACTCGTTGCCTAGTAAACAGATCAAGGTACGAGTAAACAACTAGCATTGGCTGGCTTAGATTCCTTACAATCAACATCAGTGCGACGATGGTTAAGGACTCGCAGACAAAGACACCACATGTCACGTATAAATGAAAATATCGTTATATCATGAAAAGCTTCCAGGATTGATGTATTGTTCTGTTAAGGTTGTAAATTCATGAGAGGTGTTGCTATAAAGGCAGGCGGATCAGAGTGGGTGACATGCTCATGACAGCCACCTTGCTGGTTTTATGGAATGTCCTGGCTTCGAGTTCATGGCAACTTCCGAATGCCATAAATGACTTATTCTGTTCTAATCGGAATGGGACACTTGTCGTTACCCCAGGTGCTAAATTTGATCACTGGTGCGCGCAGCAGCAACCAACAAATGTGTTGAAGAACAAACAGCATACGTAGGACTCGAGAATCACCTCGATGGGCTTTTGGAATGTTTCGCGATGAACGGATGGATAATTAAGTGAAGCCATCATTGCTATAATCTCCTGGTAACCGTGATTTGGCAACATAGTACGCTTAATGACGATAGTATGCCAGGAAAGCTGGTTGGATGGGATTGAAGGCGGCCAGTCAGTACAGGATGCTTGAAGCGACGAAGTGACAGGTAGCGAGGTCTATATGTGATGATTTTTGATGTCCCTCCAACAACAAGCACCGGGCCGTATGGTCGAGGGGTTCTTGGGCTGTAGAGGCCCCGGTTACATGGTGAAGACTCCCATCTATTTCGGGGTCCAAGTTCAACCCTCGATCGGTCCATTCTTTTTCTCTTTTTTCAATCTGATGATTATTCGGGTCGCCCACCCGTACTGATGAACAGATCAGGAAGAGCAATGGAAGTAAGTGGGCCAGTGAATTGATAAAACGTAGTTTTTGATAATATCATCTCGTCATATTATTTTGAATAAGACGATGTAACTCCCATTACATGCTTCTTTCCCCATACCAAATAGAATGACACCTGAGAAAAGATATCGGTCGGGCTAATATAGACGTGAACGTCTCAAATCTGCTCGGGTGGAAGGCACGCATGGTTGCCCCTCTAGCCTCCTCTTCTCTTCCTTCCACAAGTACGGCAGGTACACTTCACTTTTCCATAAAATATCCTCCACCCAAGCTTTTAATATCTTTTTTTGCTCCACCATCCTTTCGTCTTCTTTCCTATTACACCATCCCTTTGCCCTCGTTGGCCCAAGAACTTCACGATAGCATCAATTCACCAAAAGCCAAGCACCAATCATACGCACGCGCAACCATGGTAAAAAGCGGCAAAAGCGGTCCGAAGAAGATCCTCATGCAATGGGGCTTCGAATTCCCTCCCGGTCCGATCCTCTCTCATGATTCGACCGCCCACCTCGTGTTGACAGCAATTTTCGGAACCGAGCTGCCTTGGGACGAGAACGATATGGCCACCCTGAACAGAGAGGCTGGAGCCTGTCTCATTCGGGTGTTTAATACTCTTGTCGATCGCGCTGACCTCTTCGGTACCCTTCGCGGCCATCCCGCGTTCTACGCAATCGTGGCCACTGAACTCAACACCAGAGGCGAGCTTACCGGCGACGCTCTCAAAGCCCTCGACGAAGTCTACGTTCGCGCCCGTCGCAATCGACAGGCCCAGACCAACAGCGAGAACAATGTCACTGATCTCGCCGCCGCAGTCGATGCCTGGATTGCGATCAAGGACGCCTTCGCGGCTCTTCCGCCCCTGCAGACACTCTCTCTTACAGCCCGTCCCAACGATATGAGTGCTCTGACCGCCCAGCTCCAGGGCACCGACATCGTCGAACCGGGACAAAACATGCCCGCTTGGCCTCCCTCGCACTTCAGCCCTCACGAGATCGCGCTCCTCGCCAAGCCAGACCTTCGAGCTGTCCTCTTCGGCAAGACCCCTCAGAATCCCGGCGCATCTCCCCCGCTTCCCGACAAGACCGCCATGCCCCTTGAGACCCGCGCCTTCCTCTGCTCGCTTGCTCTTGCGAAGAACGAGCCCAACAGCAAATGGACTCTCGCTCTTGTCCCCATCGGACACTTCAAGGACAATATGGAGCGCCGTCAATGGTACAATCCCTCTGGGGGCCAGTCTAGCAACTGTTTCGCGGTCGAGAACTCTATGATCCAAGCCATCAATGCTTTCCGGGCTGGAAAGAACACCTACATCGCTCTTGCGACTCCCTGGTTTGGTCGTACCTGGGGTGCCATCCCTTCCGTCGACGATGTACCTGGCGCCCAGAGCCAGCAGAGTGTCTAGTCGGCACTCTGCCCTCGCCTCGGCTTCGCCATTGTGCTTCGTCAGTATGGCGACGGCGTCGAACTCATCATTTTCGACCCTATCGTCCGCTACCCCCACATCATGAACAACCCTCAGATCAAGGCGAGCCTCTCCAGCCTCTTTAGCTTCCGTCAGTCTATTCACGACAATACAGAGGCGGCCATCCAGAGAGCCGGAGGACGCCTGATCCGTGGATGGTATGGCGGCAAGTTGGAAGCGCCTCCCAACGGAGCTGACAGTGTTCAGTTGGCGAGTGAGTGGATTCGTCTGCTCGTTCTTGCCGATGTCGGTCAGGGCCCAGACCCGTTGGCCGTTGACGATGAGCAGTGGGCTCAGTGGGGCTTCGAGGAGGTGCAGATGTGAGGTACGAAGTCGATTCGATCCTTTGATTCATCATTCACCCCTTTCATTCGATATCTTGACCCTGACACTTGTGTTATCTGACAGTCTTTCGGCTCAAATTCGACCTCCTCGGCCTCGTGGCCATGAGGACCATTGACAAGTGTGTCTCCCGCTGGCTCAACATTCTAGGCCCATTCTAGGTCAGAGGAGTTGGCTGATCACTCCTATTGCCAAAGTGGAATGAGCACAGCAGGGTAATGCACGATGGGATAGGAGCGCCTTCCAGATGATGGCGGAGAACGAATAATGAGAATGGACAGTGGACAACGGACAACAGATGATTGGGGACGAATACTGGGTTGTGAAACGTCATCCTATTAGTCATTATAGATACCACGAGAAAAGTACTCAAAATGTGTTTCTCCTCATTTCCACTGCTCAGGTTATTTTCACTCTCTCAAGTGCCCGCACGTGGTAAAACTACTGAGCATATTACATACGTACTCCAGCGGGGGATCGTGATCGATACGCCCATGCTCAATGCCAGTGTCGTCACTAAGGTAGTTTACTTGGCAAGTGGCGTTCTTCGCTCAGGTAGACAGCAAGTTGGGGTCTTCCCAGATGCAGAGCCTCCATCGTCACCCAAGAGATGGAAACATCCGCCGACCAAAGCAGTAACATCGTTGTGGCCGGAGGAATCTATCTCATCATCGTCAGGGTAGACCCTGTCGGGCATGCGGAAGCTGTACGCCTACGTAAACGCTAGGTCTCTATAATCGACACCCCGCTAATCTGGGAAAGTCACGCAGAGAACATTGTCTTAGTCAATGTGGCATCTTCCGAGTGACAAGTTTTCATTAGTCGCCGCATGGTTAGATATGATTGAATCATCGTCATCTGGCAGAATGAGCTTGCCATGATAAAACGCTCCTTCCGCCAAAAGATTCTGAAGAAAGGGGGGGGGGGGCCGAATCAGGAAACAATTCCAGTCATTTGTAAGTCAAGTAAAGGGAGCCGAAGTGAGGTCTAACGGTACCTTGGATTGTAAGTCTGTCGGAGTATCTGGCGTTTCGTAGCGATGATTGTCTGAGCTGCCGTTTATCAGGCAAAGAACACACACAGCACATGTATGAAGGCGGTAGGAGCGAGATTTGGGAAGGTCTGCTGATGGATGAAATCGGATCTTGGAACCAGGGGAGAGAGGGGCGGAACCCTTGTCGAAAAAGACGTCCAATGCTCGAAAGAATCAGCCAAAATCCCAGAAGTTTCCGTCCAGAAAGCTGTGATTGAACGTTTCACGGCACAGTGACGGTGAAACAGGCTTGGGCCCATTTAAAATGGAGTCGAGTCTGAGAATGAAGCTTGACAGCATGCTCGGGATTGCTACATAAGATCCATATCCTGGCAGTTTTGAACGAGGTAGCCATAGATCAATAGCGATGTCCCCTCACATATACCGCTGGTTCATATCGCTAGTGAGGCAGAGATGGTTGCCACGGACGGACCACATGTAGCTACTCCCTCAAAAAGAAAGAGAAATGGCGAAAAAAGAATGGACCGATCAAGGAATCGAACTTGGACCCCGAAATAGATGGGAGTCTTCACCATGTAACCGGGGCCTCTACAGCCCTACCCCTCGACCAAGTGGCCCGGTGCTTGTTGTTGATGAATCAGGACGTGACTGTGAATATCAGGGCCACGGGGACGGGATTTCGGATGAAAAAATCAAGAAAAAGAGAAAAAGAATGGACCGATCGAGGCTCGAACTTGGACCCCGAAATAGATGGGAGTCTTCACCATGTAACCGGGGCCTCTACAGCCCTACCCCTCGACCAAGTGGTCCGGTATTTGTTGAGAGCTGAGCACGATTCACTCCTCATAAGGGTCGTGGGCGGTGATTGTGGAAGCTCTACCTGAGGCATCCCGGTTGACACTGTCTTGAGGCATCGTAGGAACCCGGTTGAGTGAATCACTCATTCACTGGTCCGACAGGTTTACCTTATTCACTAGTGTGTTGCTACCTACGTCCTCGAGACTCATCACACATGTAAAGTAGATGAAATGGCAGATTGAAATGCTCTGAATTGCTGAATTCGACTTGTGCTTTTTGTGACCAAAGACGCATGCATCTATGAAGAGTGATGGAGCTCTATCTGACCCCAATGCAAATCCTTTCTTCATTACGTCGTCCGCTATCCCCCACCACATCCAACGTATCCCAAACCTGTCGATTTACATAATGACCTCGTTTGAAACATCCTATAAGATTGTGAGCAATATGAAAATACCGATGGTAGTTGGGGTAGACTCACTCTCTTCAACTCCTTGAAGGGCAGGCACACACAGTTCTGGACCCGGACCTCATCACCGACACCACAGTCCTTTCCGAGAATGGTAATGCTCTGGACCTTGACGCCGTTCTTGATGATGCTCGTCGTGTGGCTGCCGACAGGGGTGGGGGTACCCTCGACACGGGCCCAAGCACCGACACGGCTGCCCCAGCCGATGATAGAGTAGAGGACGCACGAGTCGTGCTTGATCTCAGAGTCCTCGAGGACGACGGACTCCTTGATGCGGGCACCAGGGCCGACGTGGACGCGGGGTCCAATGGAGACGTTGGGGCCCAGCTTGGCGGTGGGGTCGACGGTGGCAGTCGGGTGGATGAAGACGGGAGGGATGATGTTAGCGCTGGGCTGGGCGAGCTCCTTGGAGCCGTTCTGCCAGGCCTTCTGCAGGTAGAGGGCGTTGGCAGGGACGGCTGAGCCAGCCGTCTTGATCTGGCGCCAGAAGTCCTTGGTCTCATACACGAAGAAGTGCTTGGTGTCGGCGAGGTCACCGAGGATATCCTGCTCGAGGCGGATGACCTCGTTCTTGCGCTCCTCGTCATCGTCGGTGATAATGAAGCTGTTCTCGAGGTTCTCGGAGCTCGGGTAGGAGACGAGGCGCGAGGGACGATCGGTACGGCGCTTGATGGCGGTCTTGATGGAGGGGAAGATGGCGTCGGTAGAGAAGAGGTAGACACCACAGTTGATCAGGTTGCTGATTTGCGACTCGGGCTTCTCGACGTAGTGGAGCACACGGCGGGTGTGGGCATCGCTGACGATGCAACCGAAGTTGGTGGCGGCTTCGTTAGAGACGCGCGTACCCAGAATGACGGCCTCGGCGTTCTTGTCGTGGAAGAGCTGGAGCATCTCGGGGAGAGGGAAGGAGCAGCAGACGTCGGCGTTCAGGACGAAGAGGCGCTCGGGGTGACCCTTGAGGATAGCATCGCGGAAGTGGTAGAGACCGCCTGCAGTGCCGAGAGCCTCATACTCGCGGAGGTACTTGATGGAGAGGTTGGGGAACTCGTGGGAGGCGTCCTTGATGAAGTCGCGGAAGACGGACTCGTCGTAGTAGCCGATGATGAGGACCTCGGTGATCTCCTTGCCGGGAACTCGCTCAATGGCAGCCAAGTTGTGCCAGATGATGGGGTGACCAGCGACTTCGAAGAGCGGCTTGGGAACGTCGAGGGAAAGTGGACGGAATCGAGTTCCTCTGGAGGGGCCTCCGACCTGAAGATTTGAAGGTTTTGGTTAGCTTGCGACCGTTTGCAGAGGACAATGAGCTTTGACGAGCTTTGTGAGGGAGGGGGGAGTAGCAAGGCGGGGTTTTGAGATTTTGGGGATGCACGCGCCGCACAATAAAGCAACGCGCAAAACACCATAAAACAGATGCTCTTACCAGAATGACAGCCTTGGTGGCACCCTCTCTGGGTGCCTTTCCACGGTAGGGGACTTGCAGCGACATGGTTCGAGTGGGAAGGGTATCTCAGGTTGTGGTGGTGAGAAAGGGAAGGGAAAGAAGGCTTAGATAGTGGTCGAGATACCCGGTACAAAGTCAGGTCGGGTAGCTGAGGTGCGGAATTGAAGACGCTATTTGCAACGTCACCGCTTCGTGAGTTTTAGAAGGGGGTACCCCTTAGAAAGTGTTCACCCAACCTTGTGAGGTCCCAAGAATAAATTCAGAGCAGGCAATGCATGTGTTGGCAGGGGTCTAACGATAGGAGGAGGGTCACCAGGTGGCTCGTGTCGTTTCTAGATGTGGCTGCGGGGGGCTTCTTGGTGTTATTGAGAGACTTTATCAGGCACCTATTTTACCTTGGTAGAGGTGTACCTGTTTACTGCTGAGGACCCTTTGCGGGGTGGACTGGATTCCCTTGCGTGGCAGGAAGGAGCCTCCCCTGAGGTGGTCTCCAGGCCATCGATAAGCAATCCTTCACTGTGACCTCCACCTCATGGAGGTGAGGTGGCCCAGGAACACATGCGACAAGCTCAACGTCTCATTCGTGTCCCTTTGTGAAGCCAGACATTTCTTTTTGTCGTTCACCCACCATTCAAGCCAGATATATAAAAGTGCTTCCAATGGACGACTCCAGAAGATTAGGCAGGCGGCGTCTGCAAGAACAGACCAGGAGCTGAAAGGCTGTTGTAGATGATTCACCTGCAACTCTCAGATGCCATGGCATGACACGGCAAGTATGGTAAGACAGCGTTGTCGACCGATTGGGGTGGAATCTAGAATCATGTAAGAGGTCGCAGGTACCTTGCAGGAAGCTTCTCCAATTGACATTCATGAAATCAATTTACGCGTCGGTACCTGAGCGTGTCGAGGACGTGTAAAGCAGGCAGCACACGCGACAATGTGGTGCCTGAATGGTGAGCAGTGACTTGGTTGACCAGGTGAAGATGCACTCATCTTGGGCCAAATTCGGCAGGCAGCTGTGCACCTGGGACAGCTCGAGAAAGTACCAAGTCGCGTCTCTCTACCTTCGCAGGGGATCGCCGAGGCCAAGCTCCACTGCCAGCCATTCTCTTCGAATCTTGCGCCCCTGAGGTCCCTGACATCCCTGCCAGCTGGGAGACCGACGATGCACCTCGTTCGCTCCAGTTCCCATTATTCCACGATAGTGACTACCTCGCCTCACGAGCAATATTGTGAGATATCACCAGCATCACATCGATAGAAATACAAAAACTTATGGAAGGTATATTTCTTAATACTAGAGAAAACTTGAAGAGACTTAAAATCGATTCAATTGTCTTTTAGAGCGCGAAAACCTGACATGCCGTCGCACCTTCCCATGTCCCTCCTAACACTAACAACCACTTTAATGAGAGCTCCAGGAGAGCGGGACTTGTGGTTGCTCAGGTCACCCAAACGAGGAAAGAGCTCTTAAAGCTTTGAAGCTCCCCAGAGCTCCTTCCCTTCACCTGCCTGATATCCAGCTTCAGCTTCAGCTTCAGCACCTCACCTTACCTTACCTTACGATTTTATTCTATTTTTTTCACTCTCACCTCTTTCTCTTGCTTCTCACTCACTTCTTTCACTCTCACTCATTTTCTGTGCTGCCTAGAGCTGGGTTGGGTCGTCAATTGACCCTCCGCCGTTCTTTGAGGTGCCTCCACCTGCGGGTATATTCCTCATCGACCCTCTACTTTGCTCTCAAAAACTTTCCTCTTCTCAATCCTCTCATTCTCTTTCCTCTCATCCTCTTTCCTCTTACCTCAATCAAGATGACAAAGGCAAGAGCGTCGAGAGGTCATACCGTCAAGCCCGAGCCTGGCAATCATCAGAATACTTCTCCCACACCTTCCCTCACCAACACCTACAACGGCTCCCCAGAAGCTAACAGAAATCAATCCCGCTCCCACCATGCTGGGCCTGCGGATGTCAATCAATCATTCTTGAGATCAGACGCCCGTAAGTAATTTTTTTCCTTCTACTTACTAAGCTTCTCAAATTCGACATCTAATCATCGTACAGCCACGCCTTCTATCGCTCCTCACGGCGCTTACGCTGGCCCCCAAACTGTCCGCAGTGCACTTACGAACCCAACTTTCGACGAAAGTGAACCAGTTCTGCTTCAGGTTAGAAACAGAGATATGGATCCGCCCGTGATTCCCATGCAGAACGATTCATTTCTCGATGGTTCCTTCCGGGACATTGGCGCCAAGGTGAAGATTTTCAACGATACTCTCGGTGAACTACAGCAGCTTGGCGTCTCCCACGATGTCGCACTTCCTCAGCTCGTCCTAGTCGGCGATCAGTCTGCCGGAAAATCGAGCTTGATGTCTGGTCTTGCTGGTCTCAACCTCCCTCGCAGCGAGGGTGTCTGTACTCGATGCCCCGTCCACATTCGCGTTTCCCGGAGTGGCCCTCGCGACCGTGGCGGTCCGCAGTGGTCCTGCCGCGTCTCTCTTCAGCAGGACTACGCCTTCCGGCCTCCTAACCACTTCCTCACAAAGGCCGACGTCACTCCGGAGAACCCATTTCCGCCGTGGGTGAAGCAGGCGCGAGTGGTTAAGGAGTTCATGACCATCTACGATCAGTCTGACATTGACACTGTTCTGAAATGGGCTCAAATCGCCATTCTCAACCATGATCAGAACCACGAGCTGTACGTTCCCGGATCAGGCGCCATTACTAAGCAGTCCTTGTTGGACGACGAGGCAGAGAGAACTCTCGCCAAGTTCAGCCCCAACACGGTCGCCTTGGAGATCAAGGGCCCGGACCTGC
The DNA here is from genome assembly GCF_023278565.1 of Colletotrichum lupini. Taxonomy (NCBI): domain Eukaryota; kingdom Fungi; phylum Ascomycota; class Sordariomycetes; order Glomerellales; family Glomerellaceae; genus Colletotrichum; species Colletotrichum lupini. The sequence goes on from NC_064678.1 coordinate 6,471,882, forward strand.
CTGATCTATCTTTCTACGACATGCCTGGCATTTTCCGCAACGCGGCTCGCGAGGAAGATGAGTACCTCGTGTCGGTGGTGGAGAACCTGGCACGCGAGTATATTTCGCATTCTGAAGCCCTCATCATCTGGGCCGTGCCAATGAATGTCGATCCTGAGACCTCCTCGACTCTGTCAATCATTCGTGTTCTCCAAGCCCAGCAACGGACAATCGGAGTCATGACAAAGGCTGATCTTCTTCCTGAAGGCAACAATACTCAATGGCTTTCGATGTTGCGCGGAGAGGCGCACAAGATCGGCCACGAATTCTTCATTACATCTAGGCCGTCGAATCAGAAGCTCGACGAGCAACAGAGATGGGAGGAGGGATTCTTTCACCAAGATGCTAGTGAACGCTGGCCAGAGGAGTTCCATCCATTCCGCGAGCGATGTGGCGTGGAGAAACTCAAGATCGCTCTCTCCGAGAAGTTGGGCAAGGAATTCGCCAAGAAGTAGGTTTTCTACTCCAATTGTCTATTCCTGATATGTCGAAGAGATACTGACGTTTCCAGCTTGCCTTCAATCAAGAATAAGGTCCAGACGAGATTGAGTGAGATCGAAGCTGAGCTCAGCACGCTCCCCGAGCTGCCTAACAATGTCGAACTGGAGGTTCGAAAGAGCTTGATGGCGTTCTCCTCCACTGTCAAGGAAACTCTTCGTGGCAGAAAGTTTTCCTCTAACTATGGATCTCTTTCGGACAGCTTCCGCGACTGTATACTTCAGATGAAGCCCAAGTTCATACTCAAGGACAAGTCCGACATTCCCGTTCTCGAGATCTCTGATGACGATGACGACAGCTCATCTGTCACCCCTTCAAACAGGAAGCGTGGCGGCTATGGTCAACATCATTCAGCTGCCAAACGAGCCCGCCCAACACCCGTCAATGGTGGTAACTCCTTCTCGGCTGCCATCAAGACAGAAGACAGCGCTCCGGCGCCATCAACACCCTCTCGCCGAGGACCACCCCAGTCGATGCCTCTGGCCCCGCCGTTCCAACGGTATGCTAACCATGGCGCTGGATTTCGGACACTGGCGCAGATTCGCGAAGACATCAAGGCCAAGACCAAGGCAGGCATGCCTAGTATTGTGCCTGACGAGGTCTATGAAGATCTATGCAAGCAAGCCGTAAAGGCCTGGAACCAGCCCATGGAAACCTTCTTGCAGGAGACTATGAATGTTCTTCAACGAATCGTCGACTACGCCCTTAGCCAGGCTTTTGGTTCCCTGATGAAGCGATTGATCTTCAAGAAGTCTACCAACCTCATGAACGAATTTCTGAGAGAGCGCCGTAGCGAGGCCATGTCTTTTCTCAAGGATATTTACGACATGGAGACATTCCAGCTCTTCACGGTTAACCAAAAGGCGTTTCAAGATTATGAACGCTCTGAGAGTCGGGTGCTCACGCGTTACCGCCACGTTATGCGCTGGCAGGCATTCTCGGGAGATTCCTACGAGTTCCATGATTGGGACCACATGACGCCAGAGCAGCGCATGAATGAAGAGCGGAAGCATAACGTCGAACTTGGAAAGATGGGCCCAGACACCTTTGATAAGGAGCTGAGGGTGGCTGCCTACGTCCGAGGTTACTACATGTTGTCCGCTCTCCGCTTCGCCGACACGGTCTGTCTGTCGGTCACGTCCCGGATGATGCCGAAGATTGTCCAGGATCTCGACTTCTTCCTCGAGAATAACCTCGGTCTCATCGGTCGTCATGACGAGACCGTATTTGCCCGCCTGATGGAAGAGGATGAAGCGACCGCACGCAAGAGGGAGCGACTAAAGAACGAGCTGGAGAAGTTTAAGAAAGCTCTCGACTCGATCACGACCAACGAGTTGGAGGGCGCTTTTGGGTCGTCTTCGCAGGGAAGAGATGCATTCGAGGTGTACGGCGAGTCTTTTGCCGAGACCATGGATGTGGACGGAGGATGTTGAGCCGTCAAACATGTCTTGCTTGGGTGATCATTATGATTGCTAGCTCGCAAAGTTCTTGAAAGTCTGAGCCCCAAGTCGACTATATGTCAAGGGAGTCAGTCGATGGTCGTGTTTGGCAAAGGGGCGGAGCCCATTTGATAAATGTTCAACTATCGTAGTTGGGTCCGATCTTGTGGACAGAGAGAGACCATGTGGCTGATTGGCACAACTGGGAGTGGCCATTTGGCGTGAAGTAATGGAGTTTCGGATACCTAAGGAAGGCCACAGGATTGTTTGCTTTTTGTCAGCCGGAAGGCATATTCGCAGAAGATACCATTATTGCACGTAGTTAGCTAGCTCAGAGAATAGACACCAAGATGTGTCAACCACCTTTGGCCGGATATAATGGGCAAAGAGTCGAGATAACAGCTTGCCAATGGAAGGCCCGTTTCGCATGAACGACTTCTCACATGTATGCTGGCAAGGCTGGGTTGAACCATCGGAATCACGGCCTAGAAAAATCTAGAGAAAGAAGAGCCAAGCCGAGATGGAAAGAAGCGCGCGGTGACGAAGCGCAGGTAAGAGGGAGAAGTCGCCCATGGAAGTAGAGACCAAGGCATGCTACTAACGGATGGGAAAGCGAGAACTCCCTCCCTTGTCTTGGCCACAACCAGAAGGCCCGGAATTCAGCAGATTGGACTGTGGTAATTGGAAGTGTTGCCAAATCCAAATCTTGTCGTCCTCCTCGAGCCAACCTCAGCTTGCCGTCTACATCCCTACACACCTACGACCACGATAATCCTTCCGCTGCGTTGGCTCCGTCCACACCCTCAAACATCGCATTTCCCCTTTCTACGTGCTGATAGTTTCTGGGGTAAGCTACACGCATCGACTTTATCCGGCCTCGTTGCCCTCCCGTGGACCTGGAACCGCCTAAGAGGTGGTGGTCTGTCGCTTAGCCTGGCATTTCGGCCACTGCTTCATGATCCTCGTCGTCGGCTAAATTGGCCAGGATCTAACCGGAATGTACAGACTTGGGGTCCTCCAACATACAACTCCTTCTCTCATCCACTCCTCTCCAGAAAGAGGGTGCGGCGAGACAAGACAAGGCAGCAGAATTCCATTTTGATGGTGCCGCCATCGAAGTCACCGGGTACCGGAATGCCTACGCCAAAAACAACCGCGCATGAGAGTCACAGACTCATTCCAGCCCGGCAGCATGGTCCCGGCAGCCGTTCAGCCTAGTGCTGTGGGCCTGAGCTTGGAGTCCGGGGAGAGTGTCAGTCGCAGTGGGCTTCCCCGGATTTGGAAGCATCGTGCCATGCTTCCGACTGCCATTGTCGGTGGGTCATGAGACACTGTCAAGCTTGGACACGACGTGTTGGTACTAACATCTGTTTGATGACAGGACGACCCTCGATACGGATCTGCAAGATTCCACAGGATTGGCCGACGAGGGCTCGCGCCAACGCTTGTGTATCTGTCGAATAATTGGCACGCGAGTTTGGGATTGATACGCGCCTTGGGAAGCTTGCGAAGCCAAACAAGCGAGCCGCGCAGATCACTAACTCCTGGTGATCAACTGCAGATTGTCACCAACTTGACCGTAACAAGCATTCGGTACGCCCTGAGCAGTTTCCAACCGCGATCATCGGAAGCCGACTCAATGTCCATCCTATCAAATCAGGCAAACAGACCATAGATCCTCCTCCATATTCATCGTCTGTCCAATCGGCGCATGAGAATCAAGTTGTGCTGATGAACAAGGTCCGTAGGAGTAAGTCCAAGACGTCAGAATTAAGTGGTCTGCTGAGTTCCGCCTTCTTGCTAGGATCAATTTAGATTCCATATGGTAGCGCAGCTCTCGTTTCTTGGATCCAAATTCGGCTTGAAACTAAATCAAGGTAATACAGTCTGTAACAGAACGGCTTACAGTCGTCTCAGGAGCATCAGAAACCTGGGCAGACTAGTCCTGATGGGTATCAAAGTACTTGTCAGATACCGGCCCTGGCTTCCGAAGAGGCGCTTCTTCCAACCCCCTACGCTACTAATGGCGCTCCCGCTTTTCTCCATAGAAACGTAGGCTGCATGATCACGCGAGGACAAACGGCGCCGGCATACCGTCCTGCTCTAAGCTCCAAAAATCATGTTTTGATACTTCAACCGCTCTTATGAGAGGTTTGGCTGACTTTCACGCAAAGGAGCTGGCCTCTACTTCTTGGAGTGTCGCTGGGATCTGAAGAGAGAATCATGAACCCGAAACCTCCCTGCTCCTCCGAGGTATCAAAGATCAGGGAAAGGAAGTTTGTCGGGTCCCCTCGTGCACACTATCGTAGGACCCCAACACACAATGCAGAACCGTCAATCCGAAGCCCTCTAGGTGTTGAGCATACATATTCGTCATCTAAGCCGCGAAATGGCCTTATAAGCGCAACAGTCGATGGTTGGAATGGCAGCACACGCGTCCAAACAGACGAAGTATCTCATCCAAAAGCAGTTTCCTGGAGAACTAGCGGTCACTATTGAGTTACAGCTGTTCAGCATTGACATTCGCCGACTGAAAGCCTTCATCGAACGAGGGCCGTCACCTTATTCGCTTCGCTAAAGGCATCCTGTGCCTCACACCCGCATGATCAGTCTTAAACGAGTCCAATTGACACTCTTCGCCCACCACCATCAGTTTCAACTGCTGGTAGCTTGTCTATTACTCACGGCTTGATTCAAGCAGTGGACTGAAGTAGGTAGAGCTTTCCCCAGTCTCCGCACTTCCCCTACACCAACACACCCTCAGCACCTAGACCCATCTCGCCATGCGATCGGTCTTTGCCTTTAAGAGTCTCTTGACGTTATTGACCAATGATAGTTACATGGTTAATATCATCTGTCTTTTGCCGGACATTCATCCAGACGGCCCTTCTCATCAAGCCACATGTGCTGTACCCCAGTCCAGCTTGACACCTGAACCGCATCTCGCCCGGGCCGGACAGGGCTTTTCAATCGAATTATGGTACGCTAGTTCCTTGCACCTGAAGTGTTGTTATCTTTGGTCTGAGTGGTTTATTCTTTCTTGTGATGGCAGAAGCTTACTCACGCCAGGCATAAACCAAACTGAGGGACGTGGAGCTACGAGGTCGAATTTGCCACCAAACCAGCGTCAAGTGATACACTTGGACACATAATATCTCGAGCGCCGGACTACGAAGTTCGAAGCATCATAGACTACGAAACCTGCATACGGAAGAGGCTCCCACGGGGCATAAAAGTAAGGGCCCAAAGGACTACTAAGTGATTGATGGAAGCTCTGGCTAGCCAGCTGGCGTGCTTCGCTGCTGCGGTGGCATTACCAGTCTGTTGGGATCCAACTAGTAGATGTCACTTAGCTGGGGGTTTGGAACCAATTCGAACTGCAGACAAGGTGCAGTCTCAATGATGGGCTATAGGATTCAGGTTCGATGGATGAACCGGCGGACCGGAGATGCCTGGCACGCAGCCAAGCTGCACTCGTGAATGTACGATCTAGGGGTCCCAATATTAACAGGACACGGAATGCAACTCCAGAACGTTTTTGGCAACGTACGGTAAAGCATCAACATGGCTCTGGTTCCTTTCTTTTTCAAAGCAGCCCATGGGGAAGCCTCCCGGTACCCCTGTTCGTTCAGTTGGGTTGTCACGTAAACGGCACGGAGATGAGTCTTTTGCAACGCCATGTTGTATGCAAGAAACAGTTGGCTAGCTCGCGTGGCACATGAATGGCGTGTCGAATATCTAATCCCCAATGCAACCAGGCCCGGGCCACGAATCACAAGACAGCAGACCCTGGAATCCAAGTCGATGCTTGCACCGGCACCAGGTGGAGTGTTTCTGTGCCGCACAAAACCATCCCATTGAGGCCTGTCTGGGTCTATGTCGAGCGACCTGAGATTTGCTTGAGCTTTCCCGAGAGGCCAGGCAGAGACGCGCGACCGCGCCCGTTCCCATAGTCGAGACTCGAGACCTAGATTCGGTCAAACTGTTTATGACTTTTGGAGAGGGGCCGCCCACTCCAATCATCCAACCCATCTTTACCCGCGTGCCGCCAATTCGTGCCGTCGCCGCCGCACATCCCTGCTCCTGATGCATCCCCGCCTCCCCCAGACGCTTCCTTCACGGGGGTGAGCACGTCCGAATGGGGGTGAACAGACTAGCTCCGGGGTCAGCAGCCGTGCAGATCGGGAGAATTGCAATGTTTCCACCCTATTTGAGGAAAACCCGGGGTCAGGAAGTGAGGAAACACATATAAGTCCTCGACCCTGATCTCCTCGTTCACAGACCGTTTCCCTCTTCACCCGCGAGTCGGCCAGGCAACTTCCATACCCTCTCTTATCACTCTTTTTAGGAAACCTTCATCAGTATTCAAGGAAGAATCCATAAAACACCGACACGATGGTGAAAAAGGCCGTCATGTCCCGGCAAGTGGCCGACAACGTTGGCATCGCGCAGGCCGAGGCCCCGCGATTCGAGAAGGTGTACTGGCTGAGAGAGCCCCATCTTCGCAAGCTATACTTCTCGACCATCTTCCTCATGGTCGCTTCAGCCACCACCGGCTACGATGGCATGCTCGTCAACACTTCTCAGCAGATGTCACGATGGAAGGACTACTTTGGCGACGGTGTCTCCGACAACAACAAGCTCGGTATCCTCATCAACATGTTCAATATTGGTTCCATTGTTTCGTACTTCATCACACCATACGTGGCAGACAACTTTGGACGTAAGATTGCCATTGTCAGCGGTTGTTGCTTCATGATCGTCGGCGGTGCCGTCACGGCGTTCTGCAACGGCTGGGGAAGTAAGTCAAACGCTCTTGCTCTTCCTGAGTGGTTGAAGTATGAGACTAACTGTCATTCTAGTGTACATCGGCGGTCGGTTCATTCTGGGTTTCGGCAACTCACTTGCTCAGATGGCGTCCCCCTTGCTGCTGACCGAGATCTGCCACCCTCAACACCGTGGTCCCGTCACTGCTGTAGGTTTTCTCTGCGACCCAACCCCAAACACCATACATGAGCCTTTTGCAAAGTTGGAGCAAGATCTGACTTGAGGTAACAGATTTACAACTGTCTTTGGAACCTGGGTGCCCTAATCGTCGCCTCCATCGGCTGGGGAACCTCATATGTGAACAACGACTGGTGCTGGCGATCCATCACCTTCATTCAGATTGTCCCCTCCGTCATCCAGCTCATCGGCATCTGGTGGGTTCCTGAGTCGCCGCGTTACCTCATTAACAAGGACCGCTCCGAGGAAGCTCTCGCCGTCTTGGCCAAGCACCATGCTGGCGGCGACTTGAACAATGCCACCGTTCAATTCGAATTCCGCGAGATGAAGGAAACCATTCTGATGGAGAGAAACGCCGACAAGACGACCAGTTACGTCGACTTCCTCAAGACCAAGGGAAACCGCTGGCGTCTGGCAATTATCATTTCCCTCGGTATCATCTCCCAGTACTCTGGAAACGCCCTCTTCTCCAACTACATGGACGCCATCTACGAGGGTGCCGGCATCACCGAGCAGAACCAGAAGCTCGCCATCTCGACCGGAAAGTCCATTCTCGATCTTTCATGCTCCATCGGTGCCGCCTTGACCGTCGACTATTTTGGACGTCGCCCACTGTTCCTGACTGCCATCAGCGGTATGGTCGCGTCATTCGTGTGCTGGACCATCACCGGTGCCGTTTTTGAGAACTCCGGCAACACGAACCAGGGCTCTGGTTACGCCCAGCTCGTCTTCATCTGGATCTTTGGTATCTTCTACGACATTGGTTTCTCCGGACTGCTCATTGCCTACGGTCTTGAGGTCTTGCCTTTCCACCTCCGTGCCAAGGGCATGATGATCATGAACATCACCGTCCAGGCCATCCTCGCCATTGGAAAGTACGTTGCATCCATCCCCCATGTGTATTGAATGACCCAGCTAACCACATCATCAGCCAAACCAACAAGGTCGCATGGGACAAGCTCCCCAACCACTGGAACTTTATGTTGTTCTACACCCTCTGGGACTTCTGCGAGCTCGTCTTTGTCTACTTCTTCTACGTCGAGACCAAGGGCCCCACCTTGGAGGAGATTTCCAAGATCTTTGACGGTGACGACGCTGTCGCGCACGTCGACCTCACCCAGGTCGAGAAGGAGATTGATGCCAACATCCACGAGGAGGATATCAATACCCGCGCCGCGCACAGCGAGAAGACGGCTGCCTGAAATGTTCGATCTCTTACGCAGCGACCGACAAGAAACGGAAGAAAATTGAAGAAAAAACATGCATCCTTTTGTATTGCAGTTCGGATAGGTCTAGCCGGGCTAGGTGGTGGACGTAATACGGGTTCAGCATCGGCTGGGCTCAGGAATTTGGGGTTGTTCATGATACCAGAGGCATCGCGACACAAGACACGCTCATGTCCTGCTATGGATGGAAGGTGGCTTGCCGAGTGGTGCCTTGTCAATTACTCTCGTTAGTTACAAGTAGGCTATACACGACCCGTAGTGCACTCCCCCGTGGAGTCTCTGCGGTAATCTGAAGCCATCAGCAACTGTAATTTCCTCTCTTTGGGCGGCGGATTGCCAACGCCTGGAAAAAGCCAATTCCCCCTCAAGCTTTTGCTACGGTCTTGGCCGGGTCCTCCTCCGTCCCTCGGGAGACTAAACCCTATATCCCCCCCCGGATTTCCTAATAGAGGTTGAGAAAGCGCTAGTGCCGGCATCCACATATCCACATAGCACGAGGGCTCTGGATACGAGAGGGGAATTGGTGGGAATTTCTTTGGGAGAGAAAAAGCAGGGGGTTGTTCTTTGTCCTGCAGGCGTCGTTTACTTGGCGTTGGAGGTAGACAGGTATGCAAAGACGGAGGGAGACCTCAGGAGTGGGAATGAGGGGGTGGGGAGAGAGGACGGGCCGTGGAACCGGTAGGATTCGGCCCCCTCGTATGCGGGGGAGGAGCCGACGGCATGGGATGCTTATGCGGTTTTGAAAATATGGCTTTTGGGGGTCTGATTTTCGTTTGCTTCCTTTTGTCCCTCTTGGGTTGAGATTGTGGTGTGTGTAGTAGAGATGCAGCCTAGGGAGCGTTGAATGAATCCATGCATTGAATTGTCTTTGTCAAAGGCTTGAGAACATCATGAAGTTCTCGTCTCTGGCCTTTCTCAGCCGGGATTGCTGGACAAATGTAAGAGAATTTAGTCTACCCGTGTCGCTTGAAGATGGAGGAACTCAAGTGTCGGCTGCCTTGGGAAATCTGATAAGCGGGTGTGATGGTCTGACATGCTTCGGAGACTGGGATGAGATGCGTTGGTAAGGGGCGCCGGAGGAGGTGTTCCTCATTTCATTGTTTGTGGTGTTTTTTGCTTCTTCCTCTTGTCCTTGGTTCGCTTAACTGGCAGCCTGCACGTGTGCCCAGCATTCGTGTAACCTCTGGCAACGATACGCTTGTCAGGGGCGTGACTTACCTCTTGTATGCCATTATGCCGCACGATGGCTACGGACCTTTTGCTTCGGTTGTTTTTACAATGTTTGTGACGATGTTATCCTTGAACCACAGGCCGATGGCGCGTAGCGTACCGGAGAAAAGACGATGGTAATATTGAACTGCATTATTGGCACTGAAATGACGAGTGATAACAATGCTCTATGAACCGCTAAAGCACAGAATTCCAGTAATATCCCCTGGCACAATAACATCTACAACGTGCTAGTCATGCCTTTCTAATAGGTAAAGTAGGTAATGATACATTGGAAACAGAGCAGCTGTTCACGGATGATGCCTTTAAAGCCCTAGCTCACCGCCAACAACCTCGAGAGCCTCCACGCAGAGCTTCAACACCGCCTCGTCTCCAGAAGAGCCCGCTACCTGCACAGCGCTGACGAGGAGGGGATACAGCCGCAGCAGATGTTTCCTTCCCTCACTATCGACGTTGGGCGTGCTGGGGATGGCATCCGACTCGGACGTCAAATCGACCAGCTGCCGGAGCACGCGCAGCAGCTCCTTTCGCTGCGAAAGCGGCTGCGGCATGCGGCCTCGCAGGGGCTGGTCGGCAATGTACGCCCGAACGGTCAGCGCTGCGCGGAGGATGAGAAAGGGCGCGACGGTACGCGCGATACGGATGTGCAGGGCCTGCGGCGCCTCCGAGAGGTGCGAGGTCGCGGAGCGCGGAGGGGGGAACGCGGGTGTTGGCGGTTGCACGACAATACGCAGGCTCTCAACGTCGTATGTTGATACAAGAGAGAAGAGCTCGTCGACGCAAACGTAGGCCATACGGTCGCGGCGGGTCGGGAGCGGGTCCACGGTGCGACCGGTGCGTTTTTTGTAGAGTGCTGTGAGGCCGTTGGCGCCGTCGCTGCTGGAGCCGAAGAGGAGGGAGGACTCGGTCGGCGAGGGGTCGTGGATGATAGAGGTCCGGAAGAGGCTTTCGGCGTAGGCTTTGCGTGTCTTGTCTGGAATCGCCTCGGCTCCTAGGGATGGGATGATGAGTTCGCGAAGTTTGTGGAATGATGCAATGTCAAAGGACTCGTCGTCCGAGAGGTCTGCTGATGAGGGCGCAGCGTTGGTGTCTGCGCTTACAATACCGTCGGCGATTCCGATAATCATCTGCCACATGTCCTGGAGCGTCGAGCGGGGGATTTCGAGGGCGCGGACCTGAGGCAGTGTGGCTTCCAAGATGGCGAGAATCGAGTTGGTCGCGAGACGCCATGGCTGGGCTGACTTGGTAACAATGGGGAAGCCATATTTGAGGACAACGGGCTTGGAGAGCGCCGAGAGGGCCGAGGAGAAAGCCTCGCTAGCGTAAATATCTACGTCGGATGCGTTGCGAAGGATAAGAGTTTGCAGGATGGACATGCTGGCTTTCGACATGGCCACATATGTTCTCCGCTGCGTTGCGCTCTGCGCCTTGAGGGCTTCGTCGCTGAAGGCTAGGCGGACGAACTCCGCCACCTGGGAGATCATGGCTGAGGGCACGCCAGCGAGGTCTGTTCGCACCATCTTGATGGCTTCCAGGACTTGATTCTGCAGCGGCGTGACATACTCAATGTCGTTCACGTAGGCTCCGACTGTGGCTTGTTGCAGAGCTTCGCGGAAGAGGGTCAACATTTGGCGGACACGATCAACTGTAAGGTCTTGCTGGACGAGTTGGTACACATCGTGGAAAGCCGCAACGTAGGCAATCAAGCAATTTTGGTTGTCTGCCTTCTTGCCGTCCTCTTCATCTAGAGAGACGGGCGTACCCCGAGACCACAGCTCCCATGCCGCGTTGACAGTGTTTGTGTCAAAAATGGGTCTGCCGGGATCGTAGTCGAGCTTGATGACCTTGCCGAGTGCTTTGTACGTGGCCGTGTTGATTGTGAGCACCTTAAAATCGAGTAGAGTAGCAAAGTGACCAAGAAGCTCTTGCCACAGGGCATTAAATGAGGAATGCGTGGATAGTGTCTCCATGTAGGTCGTGAGGAGCTCGGAAATACCGGTCAAGACAACGGATGCTGTCTCGTGCCACTCTTTGCGGTCTTGCAGGGTGGTACTGTCGGTTGCGGCGGCCTTGAGTTCTTCCTCTATCGATGAAAGAAGCTTGAAAACCACAGACTTGACGCAGGTGGACCATGCCTCTGGGCTCAACTTATCGCCATACGCGTCAAAGATTCTCAACAAGGTCTGAATCGCGCTATTGCGTAGCTCAAGTCGTTCATCGGCTGTCACGGTCGTGAGTCTTAACAGCAACAGCATCCAAAGAGCGGCGTCTGAGGCAATGTGTTCCGAATTTGCAGCCAAGGCTGCCAGATCAGATATACTTGAGCCCTGCATCAGGTCGGCGGTGACAGGAAGGGTCTCAGTCTTGCCGGAAAGGAAATCTGACAGGACCCAGAAAAACGTGACAGTCTACAAAATGTTAGCTTGGTCCAAAGGGCTTGACGCTTTGCAACATACCGTTAATGCAATATTGAGGTCATCATCTTGTGAGCAAAATTTGTAAAGGGTATCGACAAGGATGAGAAAGCAGGAATTCGGCAAAGACGCTAGGAAGTCGGAGCAGATGAGTTGAAGAGAATTGAAAGATGACCGGACAAGCTTCGCTGATCTGGTCATGAGAACGTTCGTCTGGGAGCCCCGACGTTCTCCAAGGGCGAACTTTTTGTTGATGAAGATGGAGCCGATAATCTCAAAAGCAATCTCCCACCCGCTAACGAGTGTCTCGCCACAGTTTTCAAGCAGGTTCTTCAGTCCTTCTAGGATAACCTTGTGGATTTCGACGTCGGTGCTATGACTGGCGACGGTGACCTCCCTATCTTCTTGCTGCAGAGGCAAGAGTGCATCGCGGAGAGCCTCGAGGAGAAGCAACTGAACTTGACCGCATTGCTCACGCTCCATTGTGGCCGCAATGTTGGCTGCATCAAGAGCCAGTCTGACGAGAATTTCTGCCGCTCGCAGCCTTACGGAAGCGTTCATTGAAGACGCATTGATGATATGGATCAATTCAGAAGTCAGAGGGGTCCATCCCGATATGTCTGGAGAGTAAGATAGCAAGCGATCGATATTGATCGTAGCAATATCACCCAGCTTGGCCAGAGCGAAGTGGTCTTCCTGATTCGGTCCCGCAGCGGCTGCTGTAGAGACACTGAGAACACGACGGTGTTGGCCAGCTTGCGACGGCTTCATGCCTCCTGATGTAGGCGACTTTGGTTGCGCTGCAGTCTCTGTCTTCGACTTGTCATCTTTTGCTCTTTCCAAGAGGTCGCATACCGCCTCAACGACTTGTGCAAAGGCATCATTGGGAAAGTCAATAGTGCTTTCGATCAGACGAGATGCTGCCGTCTCAACAGCGCGGACTTCACTGCTAAAGTTGGAGAGTAGTGCATTTGCCTCGCCCTCTGCATGCTGGTCTGTTCCCTTCGTTGCGAGTGGCGTTCGGCCAGGAGTCTTACTCGTGGAGAACAGTACGAAATCGGCCTGCTGCAAGGTTTCCAGGATGATACGCCATGAAGAACCAAGAGTCGGACCAAGAGCAATGCCAAGGTTAAGGAGCGCTCGCAGACATAGTAGATTACGAGTGTTGAGCGTCATCTGGCTTCCCTCAAGGCCTTGCTGTCGACCTCTGTCAGCGACGGGCGAGGCTTGGGTGACAAGACTATCGACACTTAGTAGTCCTCGTGCGTTGCTCAGAATGCTGTTGGGCGCTTCTGTGGTGGGTGTGGGTGTTGTTGGTCGAGCTGGCCCAGCATTCAGGCATGCCGTGAACACATTCGGTGGCACTGCCGCCTTGCCCAGCGTCGTCAAGAATGCGTCTCTTGGGGTAGACAGCTGAAGCAAGCCGGCGACATGCGCAAACTTTTGGAATGCCCTCACCAGACTGTGGTAGTATTCAGAGTCCATAGCAGCATAGAGGAACGTAGAACAGGTAGCAAGGATGGCAGGCCAGCATTCCTCAATGATGGCGGCGCAAATTTTGACTTCTTTGTGCATGGGATGATCCTCCAAAGCAAGAGGGTTGAGCGGGACGGGGTTCTTCTTGAATGATGCTGCTCGTTCCAACGCAGCTCGTGACCCGTCTGTATCATCTTGTGCAGGTGCCGGTGAGTCACGGCCAACTTCCTGCTTCCCACTCTTCTTGCGATTGCGGTTATCCCCCGGGACGGTGAGGGGAAGGATGAACTTGGCAAGGCCTTCAGAGAGCGATCCTATGCAAGACAAAGTCAAGCTGTAGATGTAAGAATCCGGAATAGATGGTGCCTCGGTCTTGTCGAGCTGGTCGATGCAAGGGACCCGGACGCTACTCCACTGCGTGCTAATGCCCACATTGGAGCCGTCTGCGCTGACGGAGCCGCTGATAATACCCGTGACGCCGCTGGCCTCGAGCATGGCTTGATCGGTTGATGATGCGATGCTAGCATAAGGGTTCATAACCGGGATTGTTGATTGGTGTCCAAGACCAATAACAGACGGTTTCTCGGTGCTAAGCCGCACAAAGGTGGCGGTCAAGTGTTTGAGGACATCCTTCTCGCCTTCTTTGGCATCGTAGTTGACGAAGATCCGTCTGATCAAGGCGTGCTCTGAGAAGATACCTCGGAACACTTCTAAACACAGTGCTCTCTTCCATGTCGCCGTGTCCTGGTCCAGTAGATGCGTCAGGATATCAAGTGCATCTCCGCTTTCGGTTGGGAGAATGTTGATATGGCGTCGTAGGAGGGTGTACAGAATCCGAACCAGCCTGACGGACGTAGCAAAGTTTGGCTTTCCTTTCAGCGCGCTAGTGATGAATGGCATGACCCGAATCTGTAGGATGTGTGCTTGTTCTTTGTGGGTAGAAAAGACGGCGGCGTGGTTGGTAAGAACCGACTCTATCAGTTCCAGTCCGAATGTTTGTGGTAGACCGGAGAATCTCAGGTACTCGGGGCGCTGGTTTTCCGTCATGAGGCATAAGTCGTTGAATATCTAAGCAGATGTAAGTGACGGAACTGAGAAGTAGGCAGGCGCGGCTTACCCTGTACGCATCCAGCGCCGCAGCGCGCAGTTCGACTGTGCCCTCACCGGACGGCGCCTCGCCAGCGGGAGGGCCACTGGAAGCCGTTTCTATGCACGGTCAGCAGATATACTTGGTGGCAGAAAGACCCAAGACTGACTGTCTTCAGCAACGACCTTGTCAAACACAGACACGACGAGCTGTTGTAAGGTTGCCGCAGAGGTGTTGTTGACGATAGCATTTTTGCTGGACTGCAGTATGAAGCAGATGTTCAAAGCGGTGATGAGAAGGTCGCCTTTGAGATCAGTGGCATAGTTTTGCAATAATGACGGCAAAGCCTGGAGGATTTTGAGTTGAACGTCGAGACCAGCCGAGGTTGCCTCTCTCAGAGCTTCGAGGACCTGGTTCAACTTCCCCCTGGGAAGAGCACGGGCGACGATGAGCCTCTGGAGGCATACAATGGCGATTCCAGTAAACTTTGCATTCTTGGTGCCACATGCGATGATGAAGGGATTCACAAAGTTGGGTCTCTGGGCAAGCTCTGTATCGAGAGGTCAGTCATGGATCCATAGCTAGGAGGGGATCGACAGGGGGGGATACACACCGTTGGCAGCTTGAGCTTCATTAGCTCCTCTAAGCGCTTTGAGTTCCTCGAGAGACTTTTCAGCAGCCTTATCCATACATGATTAGCATTGAGTCTTAGTTATTCGGAGAATCAAGCGCACACCTGTCGGAGGTCATTGTGTTTCCGTTTGCTCTCTTGGATGAGGTTGGTTAGCTCCGTGGCCAGGAGCTGGGTCGTCATTCTGTCACAGGTGGCCTCTCGGGCAGTCCATCATCGATCTTGGGACGGAACTCGGTGAACTGAAGAAACACACGCAACTAAAACAGACTGTGAAGTGTTACAAGACCGTGTCCTGTCGAAGATTGTCGAGTTGATTTCGAGTTGATGGGGATGCACAGGGCAAGTTGAGGTAGGGAGCTCCCGTTTGGACAGCTGCAACTGCTCTCTGCGCCTGGCAGCTCATCCACAGCTCCCGATTGAGGTGAGCTGTCCACCTTGAATGATGACTAAGTCATCTCGCATAAAGGTATCCACACCGCTTGATCGGCAGAAATGCCCAAAGTGGTTCACCGCCTTTACTGCCCCGCGCTGCCCTTGGGCTCGGCTAGCATAGCTTCTGGCTAAACAGTGACACTTGCGCCGTCTCTCCAGCGCCTTCAGGCACAAGCCCGCTTGATTACACTGGTGGTCCCTTCTGTAAGGTTCCCACTACGACCCGCCACTGGGTCCATCAGGTAACCCCCACCAGGTGCCTCCCTCACGTTTAGGTAAGGAACTAAGATCCGGGCCGCATTGCAGTCCCCCGTCGACCTTCCTCCCACTTCGTAACCCCTCCAACTTTGAACATCTACATTGCGGTATCTACCAGTCGCCCTTTCACAACCACACCGAACCCAAGCCTCGCGATACCCACACACGACTCAACATGGGCGCAAAGGTTCCACGCAACTTCCGCCTCCTTGAGGAGCTTGAGAAGGGCGAGAAGGGTCTCGGAGCAGGTACTAGAGCCCCTCCCCTCTGATGCAACACCAAACAATCTGCCCCGCGCATCTCGCAGTTCTGACTGACTCTTTCCATTGTAGAGGCCTGCTCCTACGGTCTGAACGATGCCGAGGACCTCTTGATGTCCGACTGGAACGGAACCATTCTCGGACCCCCTCACGTTAGTACCTCCTTTGTACTCACCAACCCCCATCGAGGTGTTGCGCATCACTGACCGGTCCTTTGTCTTTGTAGAGCGTCCACGAGAACAGAATCTACTCCCTCAAGATGCACTGTGGTCCCAACTACCCTGACGAGCCTCCCACGATACAATTTGTGAGCCAGGTCAACCTGCCCTGCGTCAACTCCCGCAATGGCGTCGTCGACCCCAGACAGCTTCCTTGCCTGGCCAACTGGAAGAGAGACAACACCATGGAGACCATTCTCATTGAGCTTAGAAGGTACGTTGGGGAGGTAGATCTGGGTGCACGCTGAAGTGCTGCTATTCAGGCAAGGCTAACGTTCATTTTCCCAGGTACATGGCGGCTCCTGCGAACAAGAAGATCCCCCAGCCTCCCGAAGGTTCTACATACTAGTAGTGGCCTATGTGCATGATTCTCCACGATTCGCGAAAGAGGGTTTGGCTGGGTAGGTCGGGCTGATTATCGGTACACATGGCATGGGTAGTATGGCTCAATGATTATGACTTTCTTCACACCCAAAGTCCTCTCTGCTCATTATGCTGTGCTGTGAAGGAAGGCAATGTGTCTTTGTGCTTTGAGGCTCTGGACAGAGTGAGACGGAAGAGAACACCATCGACAGCATGCACCTCTGCGGGTACGAGACTCAGATCTATACTGGGCGCCACTCTCCAGGCTCCCTCTGCTGATTCTATACTGGCTTGTTATCCTCTGAGACCAATCGCAGTCTTCCAGATGAGGACTCAGACTGGGTGTCGTATCATGTTTTGATCCGGTAAGGTGGTAATGGATGCAATGACTGATCATCTTAGGGACTGCCATGATGCTGAATGTTTTGAGATCCTAGTTTCATGACTAGCCAACATCAATAGGGTTGTGATCCAAGGCAAAAAATCAGAGTATCCGGGCTTCATATTCGTTGCGAACAGATGTGCCGTCTGGTCTCCAAGCTGACAATGCAAGACCTCGTCCTGGTCTAGGATGTCCTGTCCTGGATCCTGGATGCCCATGGCATAGCACCACGGAATGGAAGCATCAGAGCCTGGTGGGCCTCGGCCGATGCCGTCGGCTAATTATCGGTAGGCAGAGGCAGCTGCAGCTTCCGTCATCCATGGACTTTTTTTGCCCCGATCAAACGACGGAGACCCACAGATCCTCTTGGGCCTTAGCTGATGACCCGCGAGAGAGCTGTTCTGGAGCTCGCAACCTCGATTTGATCCACGCATCTTCTCGATCTACGTCAATGCCGCAGCAGCAACAGACATGGCTTCGGCGGTAACAAAAGCCGCACTCTCCGCGCCGCTGAGACGGGCTCTCGTCCAGTCCCAGTCGCGCGGCTTCCAGACCACCACAAAGAGCCTGCTTCCATCAGCATTCGGCTCCAGCTCCAGTATCCCGCCCTCCTACTTCCAGAGGTCGTCCCTCCCCGCCAACACCGTCATCCGCTTCGTTCCGCAACAGACGGCATGGATCGTTGAGCGCATGGGAAAGTTCAACCGCATCCTCGAACCCGGTCTGGCCATCCTCGTCCCCTTTATCGACCGCATCTCCTACGTCAAGTCACTCAAGGAAAATGCACTCGAGATCCCCAGTCAAAGCGCCATTACCGCCGACAACGTCACCCTCGAACTCGACGGCGTCCTCTACACCCGCGTCTTTGACGCCTACAAGGCCAGGTTTGTCAACACACCCCTCGACGGTATCGAAGTAGAATACTAACAGTATACCCCAAGCTATGGAGTCGAAGACGCCGAATACGCCATCTCCCAGCTGGCGCAAACCACGATGCGATCCGAAATCGGCCAGCTGACCCTCGACCACGTCCTCAAGGAGCGCGCCGCCCTCAACACAAACATCACCGCCGCCATCAACGAAGCCGCCCAGGCCTGGGGCGTCACCTGCCTCCGTTACGAGATCCGAGACATCCACGCCCCCGCCGGCGTCGTCGAAGCCATGCACCGCCAGGTCACCGCCGAGCGCTCGAAGCGCGCCGAGATCCTCGACTCTGAGGGTCAGAGGCAGTCGGCCATCAACATCGCCGAGGGTAAGAAGCAGAGCGTCATTCTGGCGTCCGAGGCCTTGCGCGCCGAACAGATCAACAGGGCGTCTGGTGAGGCCGAGGCCATCCTCATGAAGGCCAAGGCTACCGCCGCTGGTATCGAGGCCGTCTCCAAGAGCATTGCCGACGGCGAGGATGCGGCACAGGGCGCCATCAGCCTGTCTGTTGCCGAGAAGTACGTTGACGCGTTTGGCAAGCTGGCCAAGGAGAGCACGGCTGTCGTAGTCCCCGGAAACGTGGGAGACATCTCGAGCATGATTGCCACCGGCCTGAGCGTGTACGGCAAGGTTGGACAGGCACAGGCCAGGACGATGGCGAAGCAGCTGGTCGGCAACGAGTCGGCGGAGGAGTCTGGCGAGGGAGCGTCCGGGGAACCCAAGCAGCTGAAGGATTCGGTGCTTGAGAGCTTCGACCAGGCGGCGGGACAGAAATGATTACTTGGAGAGAGTACGGAGCCGGCGTTGATGGACAGACACACACAAGATAGGAGAATCGCCGGGTGTCACATTATGTACTAGTACTACCCACTCAATCAAAAGACGGGCGAGGAAAATGCCCATGCATATCATAGGTTAAAATTGACTTGATCAAATCTCCCATTTAAGTATTCTTTTCTACGTGAAAGGAACACGTTATATATTAAGCCTGAAGTCCACGTACCGAGAGGCTGCGAGTGCCGTCCTTGCTGCCGTTACAGTATATTCTGTCGCCTGGATACGTAGGAAGCCTTTATCTACCACTACAAGCCTATTCCCGTCACCAGCCAGCAGGCGCCCGTCTAGGTCGACGGGTCAGGTCAAACTGGTTGGGTGGAGGAATGGTTCGAGATCAACAATCAATATATTCGCCCATAGCCTTACTCGACGACAGGCTCTGAGTTCGATTCCCAGCATGAGCACCAAGAGATATAGCCACATCCGTGGTGAACTCTTTTTTTTTCTTCCCCTTTTCAATATGATATTAAAAGGGGTGAACGTGTTCAGACCTTCGCTGACCTCTTTCAATAAGGTACTTCGTGGTGGCTGGAAACGTTTGCAACCTAGGAATAGAGGAAATACTTCAAATACGGCCTTGGATCATGGACCGTCTGAACAGATCGGTTATTTCAAAAAACAATTGATACCACTAACATTACACTCAACGTATGCTAAGTATTCCTGGCCGTCGCTCAGAGGTCAACGTCGTGAGAAATGATAGTTCCATGGCTTCGGCAGGTTATAAACCCACAATTCATCAACACCATAAATTGTGCAAGCCTGAGCTGTCTCCCTATCCCGCCGTACGGGACGTTGCAAGTTGTTCTCCGACTGAACCAGTTGAGCTCCAACGTGCTTCACCTTTTTAAGCCGCTATCGACAATGCACATGCTTTCCGCAGTAGTGTGACTTTGATGTTGATCTTAAATGTATTGTCAGTGTACGGTGTACAGTCCTCGGATGCAATGTTGCAGTGACACTCCTCTAACCATGCGAGACCTCAGAAGAAAGTCGGGTAGGAAATCGAACCGGCCTTAAGTATAAGGATCAAGCATATTGCAATATCATAGTTGAAGAAGTACAGGTATTGAATCTGATAGTCGAACAGAGTAGTGAGCCTGATGACGTCAAGTTCTGAGCAAGTACTGAATCTCTCTATATGCCCGGCTGGATATGTGTGAAAATGACAACTATAATTCTGTGCAGCTAAGTACTTCGGGAGCACGATGCTGTTCGTAGCAATATACAAGCAACTATCAATGTCCTAATAGAAAGGTTGCATCTGAGCCTTGTCAGGTTCGAGTGTAAACTCTCATGGGCCCTCGCAACATCTTCCTTTAAGATAGACACAGTTCTATCAGCAAGTACTTGCATTGGATGGACGCGTACCAGTGCTCATGAGATAATTTGGAGCTGACACCCATCTCTCTTGTATCACAGCTTTGAAGCCGTACCAAAAGCACGCTTGTGGTAGCATAAGGGCTCATTTTATACGTGTGCTATACATAAATGGGCTCCCTCCATGGTGAAAGGGCGAATTATGAATGCATTGAATTGTGAGCGCATATGTTTGTTATGAAAAATTAATGCTCGGTGTAGAAGACACTCTGCGGAAATGGTAAGAGGCTTCGTAAAGCATTTGATCAAGCTTTGGAGCAAGCTGCCGTAATACTTCGTCTGCGTAGCAAGTTACACCCATATTCTTACTATCAGAGTTGTAGTAAGTTGGGCATGGATCCACTTGTATTGTTGATGTAGTCAAGACTTACACAATATGAAGAAGGTTGAAAGGCGAGCGAAGAGGTAGCAACGCATCTGCGCCTCTTCCCTCTGAAGGAACCAAAAAGAAACAAGCGGAATCACGCAATCGCATATCGAAGAGGCAACGACACGCACAGCGGACCTTGTTGGAGACGGACACGCATATCTCCTTTGATATGATGCCCGCCAACAAGAAGCAAGAGAACGACCTTGCATGGTGCAGGACGCAAACCGCATATCCAATATAGCCGGACAAACACCGAATCCTCCGTATCAAAAGAAGAAAGGAAGGAGCAAAAAGAAGAAAACGCCCTTCAACATCGGCAGTCGAAAAGTCGCCCCTCGCACGGCCAACCCTTACCCCGCGAAGAACTTTTTTTCCTCCCTCACGATAGTCTCTTCCCCGCCAACTGGAACACCGGCGGCGGGTCCTATCCAGCACGACGCTCAGAGTTTTCTGCAAGCTCGATCTTCACAAGATGCAAGCAAGCGAGTGGGCAAAGAAGGGCCGTCCACCGGCCGCTGGGTCGTGCGGGCCTTGCCCTCTCCAACTCGCTTTAGGCTGCTGTCCTTGGCTTTTCTCTTCGAGGTTTGAGTGGAAGCCCCCGGGGGGCGAAAGGCAAAGGGTGAGGGGGTCATGCCGGAAAGCGGGCGACGTCGTATCAGCATCGGCGAGATCTCCCGCGACCGAATTTACGAGTGCGGTCTCGTGCTAGTGGGGGCTGCGAAGAACGATGGATCATGGCGTATCTATTCTACGGATACATACAGGTAGGTTTGAGACCTCTGGCAAATTCGGCTTCTGTACCTTCGCTGACCTCACCAAGCTGACTAGAGCGTTACCGAACAACTTCGTGATGCAGTTTGCCTGCAGCCTCGGTGCGGCACAGCACCGCAGGCTGGCGCCTTTCTTCTCAGCTGTTAGCCTGTTTCGAGATGTCAGCTCTGCATGATGGAACTTTGAGGTTTAGCGGGCGCGGCCCGCTCAAACTTTGGGAGGGATTTGCCGTGGTAGGGTTTACGAAACTTCGACAACGCGGCCGAAGCAACCGGGGACGGGCAGCAATGAACATGTTTGGCAATGGGCCGTGGGAAAGGGGAGGGGGCATACCCGACTCGGACTCTCTCACCCAGGCCTTTGTCGGTGGAGTTTTTGGCCCTCGTTACCGTACGGGACATCGACCGACGGAGGCGGCCGGATCAGGGTTCATGATGAGCGAGGAGGGCTGGTTCTGGCAGATACAAGGTCGTCTGCTTGTCAGGTCCACCGCCCAGGAAGAGTTGCTGTAACATTAGGATACCGTCTCCGGCTTCGCGAAGCGGGTCGGAGAAGGAGGAGGAGAAGGATTTGAACAAGAAATGCTTTCAATAAGCGGCTTGCGCAAGTGGTGAACCGAGCTCCGATGATCAACCCGGCAAGGGTTTGAGCTTTTGGGGGCCTTGAAGGCACATGGGGCGGTTATCTCAACCTTCTTTGCTTTTTACGTCCTACTTCCTCTCGCAGAGATGGGCACATGCATCTTTTAGGGATGTATCATGGGAGGGGGGAGGATCATCACCTGGCATCGGGGCGGGGACTGTCAGAGAAGAAGGATGTCGGCCCTCCATGCCTAATAAAGCATGCCGATTTCGCGGCGAGATATGTCTGATCTACATTCGCGCAGCCAAGTCTAACGGGCAACAGTCAAACAGACAGAGCTGGCGTCCAATGGAGATGAGCAAGGCCTGCGAATAGTTGCAATGCTCTATTGTTCCCTCAGGCTTGAAGCAGCGCATATCAAAATTTACCTTTCGAGAATCGCGAAACAGCGATGGGCCTCCGCGTCTCCTGAAAATGGCCAAACCACCCTGGTCGCCTGGTTCCGGAGCTTCGACATCCCAAGCTGGAAAGCTCTGACCGTGAGTCCACTTCTCATGCCGAATCTGGATGGGAACGGAGACGTTGTAGCATAGATATTAGGAAAACACAGACGAGCGAAGCAGGGTGACGAAACAACCTCGTAGGCACGGTGGCACGCAAAGTCACGATGGGATGGAATAGGATGGGATGGGGCTGATGGCAACCGCCTCATCCACAGCAGATCTTGGTTAGCCTTACTCTGCAGCGGGGCTGGGATCTTGGATGGATGGATCGCCGACTTTCCTCTTCTGAAAAATCATTGCGACGCTCGAGGGGGTGTGAACCGTGAGGGGGTGCTTTTGCTAGCGTAGCCAGCTTGGCAGCTGGGCTTTGCTGCTCTGCTTGGATTAAAGTGCAGGGCGATGTTGCAATCCCAATATGGATGCGAGAACATCCGTGCTGCAATGACGGGCCAAAGCTCCAGAGTGCAGTTCCTACTTCCAAGTTTAACACGAGCCTTCGTCCGAAGGAGGACGTGGTGGTGTTGAGCGAGTCAAACCGACGAGTTGTACTGGCAGCCCGGTCCGAACTCTACTCTGCAAGCTCTGCAAGTTTGTTAGAGCGATCAGTGACGAATGACGAGCCGTGTCTGTGTGTCCCCCATCATGGCGTTTGCTCGAGTGGAAAATGTTTTTTGGCGGATGTGTCATAGATCTTCCCCGAGGAGGGTGCTGGCTTCGATTCTGCCTGACCCTCTGATGTCAGGGGCCTTGTCTGGTTGCTGATCCGGATCAGCAAGTTGAATTAGACTTCGCAGCAGCAGCGTGCCGTGTACCGTCTTCGAACCTCGTCTTGTGAGACATTGCGGCGCCAGATGTCATGCGTGCCATGTTCAGGCTCCGGCGATAGACGCCAATCTATCGATCAAGGGTTCACCCGATTGAGGCGGGAGAGAGGGGCCTGGTCAAAGAATCCCGACTCAAACACAGTCACTGCATCTGTACCAAAGTTTCTATCTTGGGGGAACCGGTGGGATGGTCGTCGCTTGGGCCGTTGGATTTTGGAACCGTGGAATTCCAGTTTACCTAGGTTGATAACATGTCCCGGCGCATTGTAGCGATGACACGGGTGAGCGACAGCTTCGGCGGCAACTCATCCGATGTTTAGTCTCGACAGCGACGGCAAGCGTTTGGGGGGCTCGAGTCCGACCCGGCCCAGTACCGGGGCGTCCTCGACTCTTCGGTCACCACAGGTGAGACCGAGAGAGAGGATAGCTCAGCTCACTCTGTCAGAGGGGACCCTGTCAGCCTGTTTGCTTGTCAAACCTGGGCTTGGCTTGCCTTTGCCTGGCGTGCTTGGATTGATTCTTGTTGGGACGTGCTTGGTGGATACGGAAACTGGCGATGCTGCTATTGACAGGGCCGGTCTTTAATCATGTGGTCAACCTACCCCGGCCTCTGACCGCTGCCCCCTTTCGATCGTTAATCTCACCGATGATGGGCAATCGACTCAAGCGAAATGTGGTCAATGGATTCCCCTGGTCTTCAGCCCATGAGACCAAATACACCAAGACACCATTGGAAATCCTTAAGTGGGATTTGATCTGTATCCATACTCGTACGAATACAGAATGTCAAGTTTGCTCTGCGTTTGCGGATGACAGGTGCATGATCCACGGGCTCCCGTCTCTGGCATCGGATCGTTGCCCCTTTTGTTGGTACACTTTCCATACATGTAATACGCATAATTTGACAGCTGTAAACTATTGGACTGGGAACTGAACGGTGCTATCGCACGTCCCCACGGGTCCCCTAGGGAAGGATTCGTTGTGTAAATGCGTTTGACGGCTGAGGCGCTTTGGCTTCAAACATTGTATACGGAAATTCAGACACGAGTCCACAGCACATATGACTGCGCGTCTAAGTGTGTTTCTGGGCAAATAAAAAAAATAGGTTACGTTTGTCAGAGTTTCCCTATGTACACAGTAAGTGGAAGCGAACCTGGCATGCTGGGTTGGCCCTCGCTGTGCAGCTCGTGATGGACGTGTACACGGACGCCAAGTGTCGAACGGATACATCATTGAACATGGAGTGGCAGGCCTCGGAAGTGGAGTTTGGCTTCGCCGCTTGCGTGCAGCGCCGCCGTGCTACCGTGAACATGTCGGCACAAGGTCAATCCCACTCTGTTCTACGAGAATCCTTCCGTGCCACACTGGTAGACCTCGTTGGAGTGGGTGAGGCCAAGCTGTCGCTGCCTTGAGGCTGGTGTTGTGTTGGAGCGGCATCGGTTCGTCGATGATCTATCCGTTTAAGGCAGCCGACTGTTGCACCTGATGGAAATGTCGTTTGCGCGTTTCTGCGTCTAGAGGTAGTATCGAGCAAATTGTAAAGACCCTGGTCTCCTTGCCATACTCTTGTGAAGTTGTGAAGTAGCATGTCATGATTCCCACCCAGGCCTCGCGGCTTTTCGCAGACCCCTCAAAGGCCTCGACATATATGAATGGAAAGATAACTTCCCGTGCCTACGACATCGTCGTCGTCGTCGTCGTAGAGAGAGGGTCTGTGAGTCGTAGACCTTACTGCCGTGATGTCCGTGTCCGTCCTAAGGCAAGTGATGGACCTGTCGAAAGCGGCGCCTAGCCCGATGAAGTTCGTCCCTCATCCAAAAAGAGGCTCGTTCGCGAAGGGGACCCGACGATATGGACCAGTCCACATGGGAACGCTCAAGTCTGGACGAAACCGGTGCCCTCGCCACCGCAAAAAGCAAATCCTTCGTTCCAACTTTACGCGGGACAGACTCAATGATCGATTTTGGTCTTTTTTCTTCTTTTCTTTACTTTGGTTCTCTCAATGTCCTTCATGTTCCTCTCATTCTACCCCAAACACTGTCATCTCCAAGTGTTCAGTCGATACGAGTCAGGGAAGTAGCAGTGAAGGTCTCTCTGCTGCATCTCATGCGTCGCAAAATGAAGTCACAGCATCGCCTGAGTCGGTCTTAGATTGCTTGCTTTTGTCGCCTGCAGAGTCTGATGAGAACAGACGTTGGAAACGCTCGACCTCTTCCACGTTGCCTTTTGACCTGGTGGGCATGTACTCCGTAGGCACTAGCCGCGTCCTTGTCTCCGTCTTGAACGTGCTAGGCTCAAGCAAGTACAAGCAGTGCTTGCTCATTGATAAGATTGACTCCTTTTTGCAAGCATCTCAGCCACACCGTCCCCATCCCCAGACCATGTCGCAGTGGCAGAGCAGCAGCACGACAGCTCGAACAACGACTTCTGAAAGTGGGCGGTGGGCACGTAAGTAGCCCACTGTCCCAGTGGTCTAGCCCGCCCCTCTCTGTGAGAAAAAGAAAAAAGGATATTCCAGAATACGTGGAGCAATTCGTAAGGCCCGGAACATGGGCCCAGGTTCAGTCAGGGGCGTTCCTTTTGACCACCGCATATGGATGGGCCGCCCGTCTATCTGCTGGGTTCGGAAACGGCGGGATCGTGAATTGACACCGATATTTGCGAACCGAAGGAGCCAGCGGGCTGAAATTCTGAGTTGGCAAGGCATGAGCGGGCGGCGGGTGGTGCCATGGTGCGGAACGACGCCAGCCAGACCCCGTACCCTATGGGCAGAAAGGCGCTTGCATGGCACAACAAGCCTGCCTCTATGCAAAGTTGTTGCCAACTCTGCGATGATGCATTGTCCTGCGGCCGGCCAGCTCAACTATCAGCAGCCTCCTAATGAACGGTGGGCCTCTTGTTGTTGGCTGTGGCCGCTGTCCCGCACCAGGCTGTTTCAAGACATGTCGCCCACTAAGTACCTTATTATCGAAGAAAGTTAATTCTTTCTAAGTTATAAGTATAAAAATATAGTTTTAATAAAATAGTATAGTACTTACTTAGTACTTAAATTAAGATACTTTTTTAAGCTTATTATAAAAAAAAGATAATTATATTACTAATTACTTATTATTAAAGTCCGTAACGCTATAGCTTTAATTATAATAGCTTTATTTATAATAAGTAAAAAGTCTAATTATAAGTCCTTTAAAAGCCTCTTTTTAAAAGTTATAAGAGCTTCTAAATATATTAAGTTAAAATACTTATTAAAATATTAATAACTAAACTAACCCTATAATAAAGGCCTTAATAAAAAAACTAAGAAACGAACTAAGAAATAATACTAAAATCCTTATTAATATTAAATATAATTTATAAAGCATAGTAACGTAGCTATAAAATATTATTAATATATTTTATATTAAAAAGGGTATTATTAATATTAATAAAATAAATAGGGCTATATTAATATAATATCTTAACTTTTTTTTATAACTCGAGGATTATTATTTTAAATAGTATTAAAAATTTATTAAAAAGCTCTCTTAAGTACTTTAATATATTTATTATTATTTTTATAATAATAAGACTTTTAGTACTTATATATAAATATAAGTTACTTATTTTTAAATAGTAATATTAACTTATTAATAAGCTATTAAAATTACGATTTTAATAATCCCTTAACAAGAGAGAGGGTAGAATAGAGGAAAAGATAGGTAATTTATAAAAAGAGTTAAGGTTAAATAGTGCGGAATTCGAGGGCAGGGTAGCGTCTATATATACTGCGGCAATCCTCTAGTAATGCAAAACGATGGAGTTAAACAGTGGACATGTCGCCCACTATACGTCCAATTCTGCTGCTTCGAGAAGGACTAATAGTGATAGGTCATCCGCATACTGGGGAATTCTGAGACAAGACCAGGACAGAAGCGGATGAGCGAAGTCACCTGCGATCCATCGGATAATGGCCCTCACAACGGCCAGAGGCGGTGTCTCTCTGTACGGAGTTGACTGCGAATTCTAGGCCGGTACTCAGTATTGGCTCTGAAATGCTCATATTCGTGGGTATGAGTGCAGCTTGTGGAGAGGCAACAAGGCTAAGGGTTATGACGGTTGATCGGGACACGAATCGCTACTGAAGCTATTGCCAACAAGTGCCGTTACTACGATGACCGGCGCGAGCAAATTTGCAACCCAGAGCTGAACTTCGCAAATTGAATGCGGCGTGCGGTCCACGGATAGACAGAGGCCCAAAGCGCTCAGCGACCGACCCTTCAGACGTCGATGAACATGATTTCATGGAATAATGACTGTTGAGCCTTGAGGTCCAGGATTTTTCTGCTGAATGGCGTCGCTGATCATCCCCGATGAGACTGTGGAAAGTATGCCCACTGCCCGTAATGGGCAAGGACTCCTCCACACTTCTTCAGGGGCCCCGGCGATGCCCTGTAGAGATCATTCATTGGAAACCTGGGAGGGCATTCACGAGTCCCTCGGTTGGCGACTGGGGGGCAGAAGACTCGAGGAGGGGCGCGGTTTCGCGCATCCACGGCCATTCAGCCCCCTGCTTGACCTTCGCTGTCAAATTGATTAAAAGAATATTAGGCGGTGATTGCGAGTGTCATCGTTGTCGTCTTCACGCTCTCGTCATCCATCCGTTTGTTTGTATCGAGCAGATGCCCCGTGCTTCCCGTGTCTCGTCCGTCCTGTTTCCGTTCCTCTCTGCCAGCTGATCCCCTTGGGTCTTTGGCCTGAGGGTTGCAACCATTGTCAGTGGTGAATCCTTAGGGGCCAGTCCGTAGTCGACTATTTGTGTACGTATAGGTATAGGCACTTCCTCCTTTGCAATATCAAAATCATGGTTCAGGGGTGTGTTTCCGCCGGCCGACAACCCCTGCCTTAGCCCCGGGTGTCGTTGTGCAGCGCGGGAGGGGACCAAGAAAGTGCCAGGCCGAGGGCCGGTCATTGGAGCCAGCACGAGGAGGTACGGATACTTGGAGGAGAGAGACGATTCTGGCGTTCGCGGTCTGTCCGACGTGCTCTTCTGCATTCCCACCGTCTCGTGTGGCTTGCAAGGATTGCGTGCGGTGGACCGCCACCATCCATGCAGAATCTGGACGGCTTCCCACCCTAATCACCTGCAAGTCAGGCAGTCCCCAGCCAAGGAGGGGAGATGTATCGAGGCGAAAAAAGGTGGATGACTTTAGAGTAAAGGGTAAGAGGGTGCGGTATGTAAGGTTCAGGTGGCCATCCAAGAGGCCGTCACGCACGTCAAAGTGCCTTGGTGCTGGGTGTGAAATTTCCAAGTTCCATTTCCCTTTTCCCCCAATATCATAATCGCTGTTCCCTCCCAACACCCACACTTTCCGAGGAAGAGGGAGGGCCCTTGGATCTGTTTTCTCTCGAGTCCTTACTCTTTTCCGCCTCATAGGTCTCATATTCGACACGTGGAGGAGCAGCCCATCCGAAGAATTAGCTTGAAAGCCGAAAGAGCCCGTCTGGCCCGGACCGATCTGGAAATTGTGCCGGTGGAGACGCAAACAGGAGTTTGGCTTATTACCCCCCTTGGTCCTGGGCGCCTTCGTATGACGGCCATCGTCCCATTTCTTTGTGTCGCCGTCGGAGTGGGAGGATCGCTCGGGAGGATTCTACTCAGCTGTGCAACCGAACCCTTACCACGAACGAAAGAAACCAACAAGAAGCTAAGCAGCAAATTGTCATTCGTGGGACAGGAAACATTGAACACCAATACCAAAATCGCATGGAGAATTGTCGACCTGTCTGGCTCACCAAAACCGCATGCATCGATAGCGCGGGTTGTCAACCTGCTTTGACAAGGTAGTTCCCTCCACATCCAAATTCACGAAGCTCTACCATATGAAAATCCGCCCGGCCAAACCTACGAGCCAAAGCAGCCTTTCTACCCAATGCTCTTTGCTGCTCTTGGCAAGAAGAGGCTTTCGCGAGAAGGAAAAGAAGACCTGGGCTGACCAGAAGGACAGAGGTCGCCGCCGCGCCGGTTCGTCGAGATGGGGCGAACCTCTAAATTCACATTCCCCGTCCCCGGGAGGAAACAGAAACCACCGTTTGGCCCGATTGTGTCGGGGCCCATGTCGAAAGCGCAAAAGATTCTGGGAACCGCCGAGATCAATATCGACGCTCCGCGACAATGGGATTCCGCCTCCAACTCCGGCATCAGCGTATGCGTATCTGAAAGCACGGCGACTTATAACCCGAGCGAAAGAAGCCGAGGAGTGATGCGCCATGAAGAGGAGGGCAGTTACGCAGGGAATAATCGCAGTAGGAACAACAACACGAACGCGCAATGGGAACAGGAGTCCGAGATCGTGCCGGCTTTCTTGACGAACCGATTCGCACAGCTGAACACCGAAGGCAGCCAGCGAGAGTTTACGACTGAAACATCAAGCCTCGCCCGACGTGGTTCAAACTCGACCATCACTTCGTGGTACGACAAGACGAAGATGCCGCTTTCGATATCGCAGCAGACATCCTCCTCCGCCATGGCAAAGGGCCTGCCGCAGAAGGCCAACGCAGTGCTCGATATTGAAGGCCATTCATCGACCAATATGCCAGCACCGTTGAACCTGAAAGCCAAGAAGAGGCCGAGTCGACTAGATCTTGGGCCATTGTTGTCTCGGGCTAAGCACAATAGCTTCAAGGGCAAATCCGACCCTCAGCGAACGAGCTCCGTACATGGACACGAGTACACCAACCGATCGCCCTCGCTCGCGTCGGTCACCTCACCCAAGAGCACACCACCGCCGATTCAGCAAAGAATCGAGAGGAAATTAACGAGGAAGAGCACGTACGACAGCCTGAACTCGACCGGAAGCCGGCCGAGAACAGGTTCCAGCAGCCGCAGAGGCGCCAACGACATCAGCACATTGCCCAACCTATATGAGCATTACGAGCAAATGTCCTTTGACTCAGTCCTGGGACATGATGGTCCTTTGGCTGCTGCATCTACTCACTCTCTGAATAGTGTCGCTCACACACCACTTAGATCGCCGTCTACCACAGACCACCAAAGGAGGAACTTCTCGAGGCCTCCTCTGAGACAAGATGGGACGACGTCAACATACCAACCTCAATTCGGACCGTTACCAGAGTCTACTGCCGCATCAACCAGCCACCAACAGACGCTGCCCGATCGCGATTGCGCATCAAGCGTTTCAAGTCGCTACACCAAGACGTCAAAAGCCTCCAAGCGAACAAGTCAGAGTCTGAACGGTTCTGATCTGATGGAGAAGAGTGTTTTGTCGCTGTCCTCAGACTCGGAAGATGATTTCTTCCCCGACTCCGTGTCGAAGTTCACCGGGGGCTCTCGCAGCAGTGATGCGGGAAGTTTGGCTCCTTCATCGCTAAGATCGACACACTCTCGAGATGCCCCGTCATTGGGACAAGGCTCAAGGAAGTCTGTCAAACACGCCAGCTTTGCCCCGAACAATACATATCTCACCATCCCTAGCAAATCGCCGCCCAGCAAGCCACCAAGCGTCAACGCGCGCATGAGTTCGTTACCTTCAACTACATATCGGCCCCCGCCGGCTGCGTCAAACCGGTCATCACAATATTCGACCATGTCGACATCAACCACTGACTCGCTCAATAACTCTCTGAACAGCTCTTTGAACAGCTCTCTGAATAACCGACAAAGTCGTGCGAGTTACGGTGTTCAGGAGGCGCGCGTAATTGCGGTGCTTCCTCCACAAGAATCACACACCATCCCGGATCGTATGATGAGCAACCCACCCCAGCGCATGCTGTCCACAAAGTCTTCCTCTGTCCATTCGGTCGACCAGCCAACGCCGCCCATGAGCCCGACATCAGTAGAGTCCTTTATGAGCTCCGGCGGTGGCGCCGCCGCGGACGCCAACAACACTGCAGATTCTCGCTTCATGGCCGTAACCCGACAGGAAGAGATGCTGCTCGCGGCTCTCCGGATGAAGCGCGCTCGCATGCGCGAATCGATCCTGGCCGAATACGAAGACGAGTCGAGAAGTTCTTCATTCCATCAGCGCAACTCGTCGCAGGGCACCATCACCGAGATGGACTGGCCCGAACCCCCGCAGACCCTGCGTCATCAGACATCAGCAACCTCGAACAGCACCATCAAGGCCGGATCGCGCGCCTCTGACAGTCGTCCGGCATCTTTAGTCAGAGGCCGGAGCCATCAACGCAGCAACTCCCGCCACCTTGACTTTCCCGCGCCCTCGTCGCAGCCGGTATCCGGCGCATCCTCGAGGACGGGCAGC
The DNA here is from genome assembly GCF_023278565.1 of Colletotrichum lupini. Taxonomy (NCBI): domain Eukaryota; kingdom Fungi; phylum Ascomycota; class Sordariomycetes; order Glomerellales; family Glomerellaceae; genus Colletotrichum; species Colletotrichum lupini. Next base: position 6,503,291 of record NC_064678.1, read on the forward strand.
ATGCGCAAGATGAGACCGGTCCAAGAGATGACACAGTCGAGCGAGTCGCCCAAGCAGGAGCGGATTCTGCTGTACTTGGACAGGCCGGTGGGCAACGTCAACTCAATGGACTTTGCGGAGCCAAGCCCGGATCTGAGCGACTTCATGGACTTTGACAATGTCAGCGAGGAAGACGAGGAGTTCACGAGCGGCATGTCCATGTTCCGGAACCGGGACCACCACCGCTTCACCATGGGCGCCGTGGGCAACAAGAGCCGGGGACGGATGCTCATGACGGGCGAGAGGGTCCGCCACGAGTCTTCGCCGCTAAGACCGAGGGGCGACGACGACGGCGATTTCGGAAGCCGGAGCGCGAGCACGAAGAGGGCGCCGGCTACCGAGATTGTCGAGAGCGACAGCGACGTCGAGCCGATGTTTGGGATCCCGAGGCCAGATTCGCCCGTGTCGCCTGAGGGGACCCTGGGCCTTCCTCACCAAGGGCTGTCAAAGAAGAAAGCTGTCCGGCTCAGCGCGGTCGGCAACGCGGGGGTTGAAGCCGGCTGGTGGGGTGACGACGGTTGATCTGTTTGCAGTTGATGAAGGAATTTTTTCCAAAACCAGGGAGGCCTTCTTTGTCTCTCTCGTCGTGTGGGAACGATTTCCTGATAAATCTTCTTCATGATACCCCTGCACATGAACAAAACGTCTCTTTTCTTTTTCTCTTTGTCAATAACAAGATCCTCCTGCTGTACAAAAGATTCTCTTAACGGATACAACCAAGACGCGAGGTGTTATTGGGGCCCAAAGGACGGCGGGATGGGATAATTGTGATTCGGAAATCTGGATGAAGCGGGAGGCCAGGGGCATCTTTTGCATGAGCCATTTGCATTTTTTTTATTTACTTGTTCTTTTTGACCCTCGATGTAGGGGTTACCCGGCATTACGCCCAGTCGAAACCTTTTCTATTGAATGTAATACTATTACACGGTACTCTCGGATGGGAGGGAGGAGCGGCGTAATGAGAGCATCAAACAACTAGGGGGAGGCGAAGGCCTTCGAGATTGAGGTCGCTGGCTGAGGAGAATACAGCAGAGTGTTGTGAGAGCCATAGTCCAAGTCGGTGATGGGATAGACCATCGCGCGATGACTGAGCATATAGTCATTCGATAACGAAATCACCTCAACCTTATGAATGTCTGCCTTTTCTCATTCCATAGCCAACGCCATTTGGTACCTTCTTATATACTTGATTGACATGCCCTTGACGAGCGCTCAAGGCCTTTCATTTACTTCATCATGACTTTGCTCATGAGTGTATGTTTTTGATCAGTAGCGGTAATGCTTTGAAAGTATCGAAGTAGTGTCAAATTTGATGGTAACATCACGCAAGAAATAAAGAGATTTGGTCAAGGCGATTCAAATCCAATGTACCTTAGGTATATATAGATAGATAGATATATATATATGTACGCCAGTGACGGTCACAATATGCTCAACCTCGACTAGATACCAAAAAATAGTTCACCCCCAGTGGGGGCTACATCTCTGGTGCTCAGGCTGGGAATCGAACTTGAACTGTAGCCTGTCGTCGAGTAGGCTGTTGGCGTAAGTAATTGTTGAGCTTGAACCACTCCATCACCCAGCCAGTCGGGCCTGATCAATCGACCTAGGAAGTTGCCTGTTGCGCTGGTGACAGGAATGGGCTTGTGTGCATATACGAAGGCATTGTCTCCTGGTGTATTGTGTTGGACCGGATGAATATACCCAGGTTCACGTGATCGTGAGACTCTAACAACAACGCCCGCGCCATTCGTTCCCTTTGGTTCATCACCCTCATTTGCCCATCAATCTCCGGCTCAATCATGCGGCTTGACGCAGTTAAACAGACACACGATAGCAACGTTCAATAAGTATAGATAAAGTAGGATGATCTCAACAAGGGGATGATATGATACGGTCAGAGCGGCATGCCCCGCATCCGACGCGGGGTAGAGATAGCAATTGAACGATCAGATCTGCAAGGGCGTCCGAACCTCATCCTCCTCTCATGTAAACAATATGTGTAGCTCATACGATGTATAAACTCATCAGAAATCATCTGCTCCTTCTTCCCGGGACCATCCTGGCAGCCGGGTTCGGATCGGGTCCAACAGACCAGCAAAAACCGCTTACATCCCGGACCTGTCTCGCCCCACTGCCCGCATCCGCATCGGACCCCCGAGCCAACTTCCCGGATTGCACCCGGGATCCCCTCTGCTCCATTGACGTGTGCGACGAGTCTCTCTCTCCATACCAGCGCGCAAAGTCACTCATAGCCGAGCTCACTGTATGGGAGAAGCTGGATAACCTCGTCAACGAAGCGCCCGGCGTCTCGCGACTCGGGATCCCGCCATATGAGTGGTGGTCCGAGGGCCTCCACGGCGTCGCGTCGTCGCCGGGCACAAAGTTTGCAGAGAGCGGCAACTTCAGCTACGCGACGTCGTTCCCGCAGCCGATTGTCATCGGCTCGGCTTTTGATGATGAGCTGGTGGAGGCCATTGGGGCCGTGGTCAGCAAGGAGGCGAGGGCATTTAGCAATGATGGCAGATCCGGACTTGATCTATACGTGAGTGAAGACTGGAATGAAAGGCATCCCACTCAGGTCAGATGTTAACAGAGCCCGCAGTCGCCCAATATCAACGCCTTCAAAGACCCCCGCTGGGGACGCGGTCAAGAAACACCCGGCGAAGACCCATTTCACCTCCAAAACTACGTCGCGGCAATGCTCACAGGCCTCGAAGGATCCTTCGACCCATCCAACAAGAACCTCATCGCGACATGCAAACACTACGCAGCCAACGACTTTGAGCACTACAACGGCGTCGACCGCGCCGGCTTCAACGCAATCATCACGACCCAGGACCTCTCAGAGTACTACCTCCCACCCTTCAAGACGTGCGCCGTCGAGAAGAACGTGGGCTCCTTCATGTGCAGCTATAACGGCATCAACGGCACACCCTTATGCGCCAACGCATATCTCCTGGAGGATATCCTACGCGGCCACTGGCGATGGAACGGCGAAGGCCAATACGTCTCCACGGACTGCGACTGCGTCGCTCTCATGGTCTCGTACCACCACTACGCGCCAGATCTCGGACACGCTGCCGCGTGGTCGATGAAGGCCGGAACGGACCTGGAGTGCAACGCCTTCCCCGGCTCCGAGGCCCTGCAGCTGGCGTGGAACCAGTCTCTTATCTCCGAGGAGGAGGTTGATCGCTCTCTGACGAGGATGTATACGGCGCTCATCTCCGTCGGCCAGTTTGACTCTGCGCGAGAGCAGCCGTTGCGATCGCTGCTCTGGCGAGACGTCGATACGAAGGAGGCGCGGGAGCTCGCTTACAGGGCAGCCGTCGAGGGCTCGGTGCTCCTTAAGAATGATGGGATCTTGCCTCTGTCCGCAGATTCGAGCAAGAAGTTTGCACTCGTTGGGCCTTGGGCAAAGGCTACGACGCAGATGCAGGGTAATTACTACGGCCCGGCGCCGTACTTGATCTCCCCGTATCAGGCTGCTCGAGACCTCGGGCTAGACTTCACGTATACCCTGGGCTCCAAGATCAACGCCTCGGATGACTTGCTTTCCGACGCACTCAAATCAGCAAAGGAAGCAGACGTGGTCATCGTCGCAGGTGGCGTCGACAACACCCTAGAAGCCGAAACACTCGACCGCAAGACCCTGGCTTGGCCTGAACCTCAGCTCGAGCTTCTCCGTGCTCTCGCAGACATCGGCAAACCCGTCATTGTGCTTCAATTCGGTGGTGGGCAGGTCGATGACACGGAGCTCCTGGCCAGCGACTCCGTCAGCGCGATCCTCTGGGGCGGATACCCAGGTCAGTCCGGGGGCAAGGCCATCTTCGACTTACTCTTCGGACGCGAGGCGCCGTCTGGAAGGTTATCTGTCACGCAGTACCCGGTGATCTACAGCGAAGCGGTCCCGTCGACGGACATGAATCTCCGACCGGTACCGGGTAACTCGGGCCTCGGGCGGACGTATATGTGGTACCTCGGCGAGACGCCCGTACCGTACGGCTTCGGTTTGCACTATACGACCTTTGACGTCAAGCTCAAAGCGCTACAAGAGCCTGTCGTCGCCACAACTAAACAGCTCACTCTTTCGGAAGACAGCGAGGATGCGTCTCGTGTACCATCATGGCAAAAGACCCTGGAGAGGTCGATGCTGACTGTTGCGGTGACTGTCACCAATGCGGGGAAAGTTACCTCTGACTACGTGGCACTGCTATTCCTCACATCGGATGCCGGTCCCGAGCCCAGGCCGCTCAAGACTCTCGCGGGATACACTCGCTTCAGAAGTATTCAACCTGGCCAGGCCGCCGTGAAGGAGGTCGTCATCACCGTGGAGCGTCTGGTACGGGTCGATGTGCTAGGGAATCGGGTGCTGCATCCCGGATCGTATGAGGTGTTTGTGGACCTGGATAAGAAAGCGGTGCATAAGTTCCACGTGGGTGGTCCAGCGGTGGTGGTTGAGAAGTTTCCACAGCCGAAAGCTTAGAAGTGCTAGTTTGTGGAACGTAGCGGCAGTCGAGTCTCGCAATAATGTAAGGGAGACTAGAAGCCCTGAAGTAAAGATAGTCATAGGTCCTTTCGTCGCTGAGATGCATCGGCCAGTAGCAGTTTCCACCGCTTGCGTGTGATGTTATCGTAGTCATAGACTCTCAAGAAGAAAATGATGCCCGCTGTATAGTGACTCGTAGCAGCTGAACAGAACCACACTCCGGCTGTTTGAACAGTCGAAGGCTAGGCAAGAAAATGGATGAAGTGTCTGGTTTTTTTATTCCGAGGGTCTATACACTTTTAATTAGGGGTCAAAAACTAATTGTACCCCGAGGCAAGCCCATCCATGATTCGAGGTCGTCTACTCAAATCAACCTCCGATATCATGAATACCATTGCTACGTCTTTCCAAGAAGGTGTTTCATTAGGCGTGTTCCCTCCACGCCGAGACAGACCCGGGTTCGCGAGGGAAGCTTTGCCCTCGCCTTCCGTCGGGCAATCGCATATGTGTGTTTTGAGTGAGATTTTAACGCGACACGTTGCGCGACTCTCAGTTGCCATCCAAGCGACGACCAATGTAAGAATGGACATCAGGCACGCAAACATTCGACACATTCGTCGCTAGGTTCTGACACTCGGCATCCGTATACAACTCGACTACCCAAAAGTCAGCAAAACCCAGGACCCAATTTGTAACCAAAAAGACCCAACAGAAAGAAACTCACAGCTAAAAACAGGCGTGAGCCCACTCGCCGAAAACTTCTTATACGTAGAATTATCAATCCCAACCGGAATCCGGTGACACGCGCCGACATAGTCGGGCGGGATCGCCATGGCCTGTCCGCGCAGCGTGCCCGTCTCCATCTGCAGCGGGTTTCCCGTGCAATCGGAGGCGGCATCGTAGAACATTTTGATGGTGCCCATGATTGGCGTCGCGGTCGCGGTGGCGGCGAGGGCTGCGAGGGCGGCGGTGAGGGTTGTGAGCTGCATTTCTGGTGACGTGGGTAGGTACGTGGTGAAGGGTTGTTGGTGGACCTAGTTTTGAGTATCGAGAAAAGGATCAGAGGTTGAGATTGACGGAAAGGACATTCCCAAGTATTTAAGTCACTTCATGCGGTGAGGTCACATACCAGGGTTGGCGTCGTTGTTGTGGAACTCTTTCGCTATATTAATATACGATTTCTACGGGGATGGGGGTATACTTGGCGGTCTTGGTCCTCTCCAAGCCTCGAAGCCTCCATTGATCTACAGAGAAGGGCTCGTATTCCCAGTGTTTATTTTCGTTCATGCAAACCGGGAAGATTTACTCCACCAGCCGGCCCTCCCGTTCATCCAGTCAATGGACGAGCAAGGATGGCACTGATCGAATCCGACGATGGTGTACAAGAATAAGGTTTTCGGTAGTGACCGAGACCGACTTTTGAGGCTCTGAAAAAGGGATTCTCTGGAGAAAAGGGTCAAACATTCGAAACCGTCGTGTGAGCTGCCTCAAAATCATGAGAGTAAATGATCAATCGATTCTGTTCTTCAGTAAAGCGGAGCTCTGTCTTGCCGGACTGCTTCATTGCGAACCTCTTGTGCCTCTCTGAGAAGCATCTAGGCCTAACGCTTTAATGTCTATCCTCTAGCTCCCAACAACAAGACAGTCTCCCTCCTTTCTAGCCTCAATCCCACACTCATCGAAGTCCAAATAAACTTAGCATTGCATCTATGCTTATCAATACAAGCGTAGTATAGTTTCAACTGACTAATCCATCATCCCAATTCACAAAGGATTCATCGTCTGCCTGCAGGGCAAGTGAAATAGTCAACGATGATTGGCCAATGGCTCCAGGCACCACCAGGCACCGCCAGGCACCAGCTGCGCCTTGATGACCAGAATGCTTTGTGACTAAGCGGGATGAGGTAAGCCTACTGACCTCTTGGGTACGATGGTCCAAGCGTCTTGACTCTGGATTGCCATACAAGAAGAGGTCCAACGACGCTCAAGAGTTGACGATGGATACCTTATGATAAAGGCTGTCTTGTTATTCCTCTGAAGTGTGTAGCTGAATTGGAGCGTATCCGAGGAGTCTTCGAATTCAGAAAGCAAGATTTCCGTTCCTCGAGTGACACAACAGCAGTCATCCCAAAGCTAGTTCAACTCCACCAAAGCAGCTTTCAACTTACACGAAAACACCAATGCCGCCAACGACCGTCGCACAGAATGCTCGCGCAGCCAACAACCGACGCCAAACGCAGGACAACGACCGCCGAAGATCCGAGAGACCAACACAAATCCTCGACATCAACGTATGGGGAAGCGGCGAGAATTGCGAACTGGGCCTCGGCCCGCGCATCACGCAGGCTCCGAGACCTCATGCGCAGAAATCTCTCCTGCCCTACGACATTGTCCAGATCTCTGCCGGCGGCATGCATTGCGCCGCGTTGACCAGCCACGGCGAGGTACTGACGTGGGGTGTCAACGACGACGGGGCACTGGGCCGTGTGAAAACTCCAGATGCACCTGAGGAGGGCCCCCAGGACCTGCTGGACCCGTTTGAGAGTACACCTGGCCTGGTGCGTTTTGAACATGAAGTCGATGTCGTCCAGGTTGCAACGACGAATAGCGCATGCTTCGCTCTTACTTCCCAAGGAACCGTGTACGGCTGGGGTAGTTTTGCTGTAAGTCTATCGGCTTTCTGTTCCCTTCCCACGAGTCCCCACTAACAATTCCCAGGGAGGAGATGGCAACTTTGGCTTCCTGTACGATAAACCGCCAAAAACCACCGAGCCCCTACCTGTGCATATTCCCGGCCTAAATAGCATCGTGGAGCTAGCGGGTGGCGCGAACCACGTCCTTGCTCTCACTCATGACGGCGACATCTTTGCTTGGGGGTCCGGCGAACAGAACGAACTAGGCAGACGCCTCCTCGCTCGTCGCCGCTTCGAGAGCCTTATTCCCCAACGCGTAGGCTTGCCTAGGCACCAGACGGCCAAAATCTTTGCAGGGTCGTACCATAGCTTCGTCATTGACGTCCACGGAAAAGTCTGGGCCTTTGGGCTGAATAACTTTGGCCAGTGCGGCGTCCCGACACGGGAAGACACTGGCTTTACGACAATTATATCTCCAACAGTCGTCAAGAGTCTTGAGGGATACTCGATCCACCACATCGCCTGCGGTCTTCACCATTCCATTGCTTGCACCAGCGAAAGAGAAGTCTTGGTTTGGGGTCGGTGCGATGACGGCCAAATGGGTATCGATCTAAACGCCGTGCCCCACGACAACATCATCTTCGATTCGAGAGGGGAGCCAAGAGTACTGAATGTCCCGACCGTCGTTCCTGGTATGTTTCTTTCAGCTTTGAGCCTAAGCTCCAAAGCTAATTGCTCCCTTTTAGTATCTGGTGCCGACTTTGTTGCGGCTGGAATCGATAATTGCTTCGCAGTTTCTCGAGGTGGTGACGTGTTTGCTTGGGGGTTCTCAGTCAGTCATAATACCGGACTTGCCACAACTGAAACCGTGAGAGAACCGACAGAGATGCGTCGCAAGGGTCCTCGGACGTTCGTCGATGCGGGCGGCCAGTTTGGTATCTCAGCAGGACCAAGCTTGCGTTGAGCTTTCAAAGTACCCTTTTGTTTGTTTTTGTGCCCCTTCACACAATGAGGAAGTTGAGGTTCGAAGCCCTTAGCTTTTGAACCCATGTGCGCTCCGTCTGCGTGTCTGGGTCCACAGACTCCTCGAGGTTCCAAATCGTCTGCAAAGTGTCCATGGCGGTCATGATGAAGCCCCAAGGGGTCGCAATCATGAGTCTTTTCAGCCGATCAAGAATCCACTTTCGTCTTTCCGGGTCAGACGTCCCGGCACCGGCAATGAACGTCGGCAAACATGTTGCCTTGAAATTGGGGTCTTCGTCGTGAATACAGGAGAGGTGGTAAAACATCTGACTGTCCAGCTCATCGCGGTCGACAGGCACCAGGATCGAAGCGGACGGAAGGGCGTGCAGGATGTACAAGCACGCAGCAAGTCTGTGAGCGGAACCTGCATGAATTCGACTTTCTACCGGGATGTGCTTAAAGTAGGAAATGGTACGCGGCTCATAAGCCCAGTCGTGCGTATCGAAAGACAGGGCCTGCTCTAGCAGTTGCGCTGCGGCCTGAGCTATGGATGCTGCAGACTCGAGGTCATCTGTGGGTTGGTTCGACAGTTGCGATGCTGCCAAGAGAATTTGCAAAACGTCAGGCGGACAGCAGAGGTAGCTGTTGGCAGCAGCTCTGCCAAGCACGGCAGAGGCCTGAGAGGCTTGGTAGTAGGACTTGGCAGTTGGTGTCTCCTGGTTGAAGGCGGAGGCCAAGATATAATAGCTGTGGTGGACGTGTATTAGTTTAGATAATTCATTACCTCACCCAACATCGAATACATGAACTCACATGAAGCAATCTGACATGACATAATCCCGTAAGGCGACATCTGCGGTGGAGGCGGGGCTCAACAAGGTCATGATTCGGCCCGCGCCTTCGAGATGGGGTTTCCAACCGCCGTGCCCGCTCTCGATCAACTCCACGTTGACGAAGAAGAGTACGGAGGCTAGGACCACGTCCCCGCCGACGCCGCCAATATCCTGTAGGGCTGAGGAGAGCAGGCGCAGGGCCTTGTGCTTGGCTACCAGGGCATCGGTTAAGGCTTGCCGGGCGTTCAGATCGGACTCTGGATCTGAGGACAAGGCGCGGGACAAATTAGACATGTGGGCTGCGGAGGCGGCGACGATGATGTGCTGCAGCAAGGGGTGTGCTTTTGTCAAGGGGATCAGGGAACGGAAGGGGTTCCTGTCTGGGAGGTCCCAGGAGACGAGATCCCTACAGACGCGGGTAGTGACTGCGGAAGCGACCGAGTTAGCCGTTCTAGCGTCTTCCCGAGAGATTGGGTGAGGAGGTGTAAATTACAGTAGGAAAGGTAGTGGCGGTAGTGATGCTCCACGCCCTGGAAGAGAGGATCGACGAGGGTCCAGGGTGCCGACTGGGTCTCGGTGCCGGCGGGCCGGACGGCAGAGACGACGAGCGCAGTGGAGTCGTTTTCGGCAGATTCGGCAGAGGCCGGAGGGTCCTGGGGCTGGAGGCCCGAAGCGGAAGAAGCGGGGGAAGAAGAGGCTGAGGGCTTGAGCTCAAAGGTGGAAGTGCGCGAGGTCGGGACCAAGGCGGTGGTGGTATCGGCCGAGAAGGTGATGGAGGTCTTGCCGGCGAGCTTGCCGCGGCTGGCGACGCCCTCTGTCCAACGAAAGAGCTTCCCGTAGCCAAGACATTCCTGTCCGCCGACTGTACACTTGTGACAGTGGGGATAGGAGCGGTCACAGCGGAGGCGGCGGCGGCGACAGTTGTGGCATGGCTTCGTCGGGGCGTTGAGCATCTCGATGCGTGACATTGCAGCTGGTTGCAGGTAGCCGCAGGTACAGCTATCAGGGTGCGCGTCAGCGCGAGTGCGAGAGTGGGCGGCCGGCGATGCAGGCGTGTGCGCGGTATCCAGACTCTAGACTCTGGAGTGAGGTAATCTCGAGTCTCGGCGGGCGGTGGGTAAGGTTCCCGTCGTCTCCCCAAAGGCCCCAAAGGCGCAGGCTCGATCCAGAAACGGAAGTAAGCTGTCTTTGTGGTAACGATAACGTAAAACGGACAGGGTCAGACAAAGCTTGATTTAGTCAGAGGGCGCCGGACGGTTTGTCGAGGCGGCTCGTGAGAGGATGTTGGTGGTGGTTTCTATGGGAAGCGGTGATTGTGACCGGGTAGTGGTTCGGTTGACGCAGATACTGCCTCAATGGAGAAAAGAAGCGTCAAGACATGCATGACAAGTATGTCCAAGATTGGTAATCGGAGGGGTCCTGTTGTACTGGTGAAGGCGGGGATGCCAGATGAACGTCAGAGCCTCAGAGTGCTCGGTTTGCGCCAGCTCGGAGGGGAAGCGAGATCAGATTGGGTGAGGATTAGGAGGGTTGTCAGATAAGGTGACGTTGAGCAACGGTTTCATGCGGAGGATGGAGAGTCCGAGACTCCAATGCTCCAGCCCTGTGTACAGTGGGTAGGTTGTCGATTGGAAATGATATGGCGGTGACGCTGTTGGCCTGTTGCTGCTGCTGCTCGAGGTTGTGGTGACAGGAATCGTGAAGCGTCGATTCGGTGGCCGAAGTCACCGGCACGCAGATACCGTCCGATAAGAACCGATAAGATGGCACACTAGTCTCAATCTGGAAGCCAAGCAACAATTCGTGCATTTCGTGGCCCCACATTTTCTTCTCGAAGACGAACAGCACGGACAGTAAAGATGACGCGTGGTTCGTCAAAAAGCACTGACTTTGCTGAGTCACCACATCTTGACAGTTGCACTAGATTCAATTAGGCCTCGTGCGTTTGAAGAACCCCACAGAAATCGTTCCATGTTGCGACAAAGAACCAACCAGAAGAAAGGATGTGTCAAACGCACTCACTTTCGGAGGGAAGTTCGCATCTTCGCATCTTTACCATGTCCACACGTAGTAGTCCACCACCACTTGCAACACCCCGACACCTCGAATTATTGTGTCATCACATCCAAGGGCGTCATTTCGGTCGTCACCAAGCAGCAGACACGCAGGTCGCATACCAAACAGAGGCAAACTAAGCGATCGAGGACCCTGGGCCAAGACCGACAGGCAGACCCTCTCTCGTGATTCATTTCCCGTCTCAACTGCCAAAGTTTCGTCCCTCGTCGAGCTGACTCAACGCGTAGTAGTCTCCCTGAGCTTAGCAAGCTTAGCAAGCTTAGCAATTCTGGCACCTGTCGCTTAGAACCACTGCGCAACAAAGAACATGCTGCCACAAATCTTCTGTTCCAAAACCCGAAACGGTGGCAGTTCTTTGCCGAGAAGGGCAGCCAAGGCGCACGCCATGCTCCAACGACCCGTCTCCCGCACTTCTGTCACCTTTCGAGCCATGTGAGGCTTCTACGCTTCTCTGCCCGCGGGCTGGAACCCTGAGGAGCCAAGCTGGACATCTGGGACGACGGTGCCCCATCTAGGCCCGTGGGTTTGTTTGTCTTCCCGGCGCTGGTCGTTGATCCTAGGCCAGATGCAAATCCTGACGCTCCATGTCTCCATTTCTCCACACCAGATGGCAAGAGGCCACCCCCGATTAGAAATTCTCTGCGTCAAAGAGCTTTCCTTTGATGGATCGATGACCTGCTCCTGGCTGCTATTTAGATCTTGGAGGGACCCATTACCATGCATCCCGTGCCTATCTGGTTTTTCCTATTGTCAAGCCATGTGTTGATATGACTGAGAAGATCTTTACGATAAACATAATAGACTCTTTGTAACTGTACACTACAAAATACCCTGAAGATACATAGCGCAAAAAGACCAATGACACAGCGCGACAATACCGACCGGGAAGCCGGCTCCGGCGGCCAACCTACGGAATTCGACGTCGAGTTTCTCGGCCGACAACGCCCGGCCGTCTTCAAGTCCCGATGGTCCGAACTGGGCTTCTGCTTTTCCCTTTTGGGATCCATGTTGATGGCTGTGAGTCCGACTTCGCAATACTACAAAATAAAGGACATCTTCACTTTGAGGCGTATGGACTCTAATTCACAACCCAGGAATACTTTGTCAGTGGCTTTCACATCATCCTCCCGCCCCTCGCCGAGGAGCTCGACATCCCCGCCGCCTCCCAAACATGGCCCTCGAGCGTCTTCTCTCTCGTCACCGGCGCCTTTCTCCTCCCGCTCGGCAGGCTGGGTGACATGTACGGCGGCTACCTGACCTTCAACATCGGCCTCGCCTGGTTCTTCGTCTGGTGCCTCGTCGCCGGCTTCAGCAACAACTACATGATGCTCATCGTCTGCCGAGCCCTCCAAGGCCTCGGCTCCGCCGCCTACCTCCCCGCCGGCATCATGCTGCTTGGCAAAATCTACCGCCCGGGGCCCCGCAAGAACCTCGTCTTTGCCCTGTACGGTGCCTTTGCGCCCATCGGCTTCTTCTTTGGCATCCTCATCGGCGGCGTGTCGGGCCAGTTCCTCAACTGGCGTTGGTACTTTTGGCTCGGCAGCATCGTCCTGGGTATCATTGCCGCCGTGTCTTTCATCACGATCCCGCACGACTACGGCGATAAGCGCCAGGAGATTCGCATGGACTGGTGGGGCGCTGCGACCATCGTTCCCGGCTTACTGCTCGTGGTTTATGCCATCACCGATAGCTCACACGCGCCCCAGGGCTGGGCGAGCCCCCAGATTCTCGTGACGCTGATTTTGGGCGTCGCCTTCCTCGTGGCGGCGTGGTACGTCGAGAGCCGCGTATCTGCGAACCCTCTCCTGCCAGGTGACCTCTTTGCTCCCAAATCCATGAAGACGCTCGTGGCCGCCCTCTTCTTCGCCTACGGCACTTTCGGCCTCTTCCTCTTCTACTCAAGCTTCTACATTGAGACGGTGTTGCACAAGTCGCCGCTGCTGACGGCTGTGTGGTACGTGCCCCTCATCGTCGGCGGTATCATGATCGGCACCGTCGGCGGCTTCACGCTACACCTGCTTCCCGGCAGAGTGCTCCTCGCCATCTCGGGCACGGGCAACCTCCTGAGCGTGCTTCTGTTCGCCATCATGCCGGATAACCCAAACTACTGGGCCTACGTCTTCCCCGCCATGATCTGCGGCACAATCGGCATCGACATTACTTACACGGTCAGCAACGTCTTCATCACGACCAACCTGCCCAGCCACCGCCAGGGTCTCGCCGGCGCGCTCATCAACAGCCTCCTGTTCCTGGGCATCAGCTTCTTCCTCGGCATCGGCGACGTCGTGGTCGGCGAGACGACCGGCCTGGGGCTCAAGAAGAGTTACCAGGCGGCCTTTTGGCTGGCCACCGGCGTCGCTGCCGTCGCGCTGGTGCTCTACGCTCTCGTTCGCATCGGTTCCGCAAAGAGCGACCTCACGATGGAAGAGCGCGAGCAGCTCGCCGCGGCGGACGCCGAGGCTCGATCACGGTCGTTGGATAACACGTCGACGATGCACGGGGATGCAAACGACCAAGACGCTTCGGCGACGGCGACCGACACCGATGCGGAAAAATGCAGGCCGTCTGCGCCGGAGGAACAGGCCCCGGGGAGGTGAAAGAGCGATCGACCATAAGAACTTTTACGACCGTCACGTCTTTGATGAATATTCTCCTTCCAACCTTGGTTATTGACCGCCTCGAGAAGCTTGAAAGAAGAAGGCGCACGCATAACGTCGTATGGAACTAGACAAATTAATTGATTCGGAGGTGTGGAGACTGGGAGAGGGCAAAACCAATATGTTTGCCATGCAGGAACAAGATTGGATAATACGCCGCGCCAACCTCCAGGTTCCTGGTGGAGGGGTGAGGATCATCCATCACGAGGACAGAATTCGTCGGGCGCAGAAATTCCACCATGGACCTTGAGGTAAATATTGTGCGAGAACGAACCAGGCGATGCGTGTTACGACTTACGCACTCGAGAGTCACGGAAGGCAGAGAGACTTTCTGCCTCGCACCCCCGAGAAGCCGCGGTTCTGAGGACATCGACAGGCCCAAAAAAAAAGAGGCAAACTCCACACAATGATTCTGGAGTCCGCGGAATCTCTTCAAGGCTCATCATCTCATGGGCGGAGGTTGCATTGAAATGCGCCCAGCCTGATTTCCTCACCAAGAAATTCTACCCAGGCTCGTACCGCCCGCCAAGTTTTCTGTGTGAGCGGCGCGCGGGAGCGGGAGAGAAGCACGTCTTCCTTAGCCGTCGCCACTGTTCCTGAACGCCGAGATTTGAATAATACAGGGGAAAACAGCAGAGCCAAGACAGATCAACGCTCTACAGCCTCTGGAGGCTCTTCCAAGACTCCCATCGAAAAGTCTTGGGAGCCCAGGGTTGGAAACTGCCAACTCTCCGAGATAACCGTCTTGGCAACGCTTCTTGGCATTGTCGATTCACAGTGAGAAGGCTGAGTGAGTGGTGGGAACGACGACATGGCATCTACAGGTATACTATGCGGCGATGCGCAGGAGACTGCCATTGGGGTGTGGGAATTGCATGTATTGGAGACTTGGAAATCCCACCCAAAGGAAGGCAAATGCGCTGATCGGTGTGGGTTTGGCTTACAAAGTTACAAAGAAAGAGGGGGGATGGGAGCATGAGGTTAATTAGGCAAGTTTTGGGTTTCCCATCAATGGTAGCACAGCAATTTTCGAATGTCTACCTCATCGCTGTACCACCTCACATAAAGATCAAGGTCCGAATACAGATACTGTTAAAGATATATTGTCACATTTTGCAGGGCTCAGACCATGAGACCAGGGCGGCGCATGGAAACGCAAATGATTGCTGGATACGTGGATAAAGGAGCCCAGAGGGTGTGTGGAGTTTTCATTGAGTCGCCAATGAGCAACAATCTACGCAAGTTTCACCAACAAGTCTACCACTCTACCACTCTACGTCAATATACAATGTTCTGACTGGTGGCCCTATTCTTGTCCGTAGTAGTGCACATCCATGGTCTGTCTTGCTTTACACTATTCTGGCGACCTTATGCTTATTCGTGGACTCTGAGTCCGAACGATGCAGTAGAGAGAAACCTCCCACCGGCTTGGGGCATTGAGCAACCACACGACCAAATACAACAACTCCAGGTCACCGGTCACTGTTCAGTGCAACCAAAAACTACACCCCGATTCCCCGAAGAACATCGGCCTGTCCATCGTCCGAAGTACGCCGCCGTCTCCAGCGGTCAGGATCGGCCGGTGGGGTTCAACTTGACCTAGGTCCGTGTGCTGTTGCGCCCATCCGAGAGTGAGGGACTGCTATGAAGACCCTCCCGACGTAAGGGGTTCCATCTTCTTTTCGAGATGGACACACGCCTCGACCCCGTCCAGTGTCAGGGGGAGCCCGCAGCAGCAAAATCCATTTCAGGGAACGATCCGGGTACGCGCCGACGACTTCCATTCCGTTCCAAAATTGGCAGCTCCAGCGCCAAAACATGAAAGTCAAAAGAACCGACATTCAAGGTTTCGGGGCGCTAGAAATTTAAGGTCGGCGCCGGGGAAGAAGACGACATCGGTAGAACCGTAGAATAAGCATCGGGAAAACGGAACGGACGGCTTCCAGAGACGAAGAGATTCAGATCACATACGGCAATGGTCAAAATAAGCATCGGAGAACGGAACGAACGGCTATTAGTAGGCTGTTATACTGCCGCAATAGGATGGACCACAAGAGCCCAGCAGGACAACCCCAGATACTGAGAGCGATAGTTGGCATAACTTATTCGTACACGTCCCAAACTAGCATCGCGAAAGCCAAGAAAAAGAGGTGACATTCCTCTGCCGCTTTCCAAAGTCCCAAGACCTCGAGAAAGCCCAGGCCACGCAACTCTTCTCCCTGGGGTTCGTTCTCGAAATCAAAAAGGCTTGGTACTCAATAAAAGTATTGTGCAATATGCGACTTTCCTACACCAATCTCCGCGCCGCCCATGTCCGACAACTCGATGTTGAAACAGGACTGTTGACCATATTAACAAACCGTGGCGAGAGACAATGGAAAATAGGGGTGCGTACACCCCAATGGTGCGGAACACGCCAAGCAAACCGAGGGCCCCAGCTGCAGCCTGCGCGTCCGACAAGGCCAGTGCCCAGACCCGGGAAGAGGAAGCAAGAAAACTTGGTTGCTGGTGTTTCTCTGGCTTTGCTGAACTCAATTGCTATTGACTCATAGCTATCGAAGCAGTTCGAGGCACCTACCAAGAGGAATAGTAAACCCAAATAATGATATTGAGATCCGGGAACCAAGTCCGGGTTGCTGGTCTTCGGCTCCGGCACACATTTCACGACATCAAGCTTTCCCACAGTCCGATGTCTTCTATGGAGGTTAGGCCCGGCAGTTCAGTGCCTGACAGGTCTCCGCGCTTTCTTTTCTCCAGCAAGATCAGTTGACCTAGCAGCACCCAAGAAGGGGGTAAAAGGGGGCGGAGGAGCAAAGGAAAATCTCCTGTAATCCCGTGAAGAGCTCCACCGTGTTCTCCACGATCTGGTTGATTCAGGGAGGCAGAACCCGCATGTCTTCGACTCTCAGACTCTCAGTACGGAGCAGCCTGCTATGACCACTGACGACGAGTCACAAAACTGCTGGCCTGTCTGCTGGCAGTGCTGAGCAAGCGTGGCAGGCAGAAAAAGGAAGCGGGGGAGTGTATCCCAACTGGGCATTCCGTAGGCCTTGCTTGCAGTGCTTGCGTAAATGCGGGCTGCTGCGGACAATAAGCGCCACGCTCCAGGCGGGCAGGGTTGGCTGACAATCTGGCAGTTGAATGACGGGAGTGACAGCCTGCATATCCCACGCATCCTCGCCGCAGACTATGCAGAGAAAGAGAGAGAGGCGTTCTAACTGGTGCGACAACCTGAACCTGAAGCTCTGAGATGGCCCGGGCATAAGGCGCAGGGACGAACTCCATCTGCCAGTGTCATGTGTTGGCTGAAGTGCTCTTGGTGCTCAGATAGTACCGGCGTAAAGCCTTTCGAAGCTGTCAGGGAGTTGGCTAGTTGTTGTGAAGCGCCACCAGCATGACACGACTCTGTGAGCTGCCGTGAGAGCTTCCGCGTAACAACACTCAAGAGTCAAGAGTCGATACTGATGTGAAGAGTCAAGCTCGCCACGACTTGACGCCAGGTGACGGAGAAATACCTTATCTGAGACAGATCCTTGCCCCCACAACTCTACCTGATTTTAAATTTAATATACGCCGGGACCATGAACCCCACTTGAGCCATTCCCGTTCTGTATCCCTGACACCCTCAACCCCGGTGGGTTGACCCCCGAGCCGCCGACCCAACGACAACGACAACGACAACGACCCAGAATTCCTTCTCTCCAGTCTCCATCTTGCCTACGGTCCATCCTCCGGCCTCCGGCCGACGGGTCTGCCCCCGAACGTGGGAACAATATGACGAAAAAGGAAACCAACGTGAACAACCACACGCCCCCTCCCCTGGTACCTTCAAGCCCTTGACAACTAGACGACATGACTTCCTCATTCCAGCTAGCGCCCTCGTCTGACGGTCTTCTTCTGTCCATTCCCGGAATACACCAAATCGATTAAACAACTGGACCCTGCGGTAAGTGGGAGTTGCTGGTTGTTCAACTCCGTCGGTGAATCCATCTGGGAAAAACCTAGGAGGAAAATTTGTAACCGCGTCCGCAAACCTGCAGAATATGAGGGGAGGTCCTGGAATTCTGCTCACCTATTCACGTGTTTTTTTTCTGTTCGTGTGATTTATTCTGCCTCCATCCCCCCTTTCGGACCCAGAACTGCTCATCCCACACTATTGAGCGACTGCCGTAATTGAAGGGACCCATCTACTCCGTACGGAGGCCTCGAGTGCGTTTTCTTCTTCTGCTTTTGTCCGAAAATACTGACTTGGTGCCCTGGACCCGGGTAACTGACGTCGTCCCCGGGGAACCAGTATTGAGGCTCTTTCTTCCGATGGCTGACAACTCCACCCACGGTACTGGGCCTGATCCGATGCCCAGTGGCCCCCGTCACCCTTCTTTTGCCGTGATCTGATCCGTGAGTAGGAAGAGCCGAAAAGTTTTCCGTGGATCACTAGATCATACGGAAGAAAAGGAATCATCATTGAAATCCTTCTAGTCTATCCGTGTTCTCCTCACAATGATACCTACAACCCATCCCATGTTCTCGGACTCCCTCCATCATGGCTCCATATTCACTTGCTCTCCACACCACCCCTGCCACATGTCGTCCGCCCTTCTTCTTTTTTTTTTCATCCCATCAATCATCCCCTGGCTTCATTTCGAAGCCCACATCCCTCTATATACCCTGGCTCGTTTCCAAACGTCAACTCGCTCTTACTGGCTTAGTTCGTGTCTTGGCGGAATATCGACCAAACACCTCCTGGCCTGCGTTTCTCCTAGACAAACGAACCACCATCTCTCAGCTCGTACCACGCCCACCACCACGCACAGCAGTGACACCACATGGTCGACCTCTTTTAGGCTTTCCGTCCCGTCTATTCGTGCGATTTCCAAGTTCGAGATCGCGGGCCCCGGGTACCGCTTCACTGCCACCGTGACATTGGACCGCCCGTGCTTCATGCTGCCAGCAACCGGCATGTACCTTCTTGGGTCTTCTACTCTGCCCACTGCTTCCTTTTCAGGTTGATGTCCAATATACTACAAGCTCTCTCGTGTTTTGTCCCTTTACCGCCCTATGTATCCGTAGTGTATTTCGTACCGCCGACCTTCTCCATCATCCCCTGCGCCTGACGCGATGAGCAGCGTGATCAATGAATGTACTCTATCCCGTGGTCTCTGTATACCAAAGCCCACCCAGACATACACCCCTCCCCCCTCCCCTTCTCTTGATGTTTCTCCACCCACGAGTGCACCCATCACGACTCTCTCTCTCCGCCAAGGACCTCCCAACATGTGGCCCAGCCTGTCCAGGCCCAGGCAAGGCACCACGCAAGTGCCAAGCCCCAAAGCGTCGAGAGCCTCCTCCTACCTTACCTTACTGCTCGGCCTGGGTCCCGCTCGTAGCCTTCAATACCACCATGATCCTCGCCAAGACCAGGGATATGCCAAGATGCGCACGCGTACGCAAGCCATCACCCCCCTTCCGGGAGTCTCCCAGACTGGACCAGAGAAGGAAGAGATGAACAGTACTGCAGTCTGCAGGACAAGGCCTGCTCGAGTTTCTCCAGAAGAGCCCAAAGGAAAGGGTCTTGGCCCTTGGCAACAGAAGCTTAGCCAAGAGATGTCTTGGCTCTGAATACTTAAGAACCATCCTCCTCCGGCCCTCATACTCACTTGCCCTTTCGATCTCCATCCCGCTTCACTTCCAACTTCTTCAGTCCTTCAGCTCTTTCGCGCTCTTTGCATTCGTTCTCTCAGTAACCTCACTGTCAATACCTTCGTTCGACGTAGACCGTCAACCCCATTCTCTATCACAACCACTATCAATCAACCACACAACTAGCACCCCAGCTTATTAACGAAAAGAAGTCAAGATGAAGTTCTCTATTGCCTCCTCCATCGCCGTCCTGGCCGCTCTGGCCAACGCCACCCCGACTCCCACCGTCGTTGGCGGCAACGCCGTCGACCCCCGTGCCGTCGAGAAGCGTGCCACCATCACTGACGCCTGCGACGTCGGCTACGGCGCCGGCACCACTGGTGGCTCCGGCGGTACCACCACCACCGTCTCCACCCTGGCCCAGTTCACCGCGGCCGCCACCTCCTCCGACAAGGCCGTCATCGTCGTCAAGGGCGCCATCACCGGCGCCGCCAAGGTCAAGGTCGGCTCCAACAAGTCCATCATCGGTGCCAAGGGCTCCTCCCTCACCGGCGTCGGTCTGTACATCAACAAGCAGGAGAACGTCATCGTCCGCAACATGAAGATCAGCAAGGTCCTCGCGGATAACGGCGACGCCATCAGCATCCAGGCCTCCTCCAAGGTCTGGGTCGACCACTGCGAGCTCTCCTCCGACCGTGACAACGGCAAGGACTACTACGACGGTCTCCTCGACATCACCCACGCCTCCATGGCCGTGACCGTCTCCAACACCTACCTCCACGACCACTACAAGGGCTCCCTCGTCGGCCACTCCGACTCCAACTCGGCCGAGGACACTGGCAAGCTCTACGTCACCTACGCCAACAACTACTGGAAGAACATTGGCTCCCGTGTCCCCTCCGTCCGCTTCGGAAACGTCCACATCTTCAACAACTACGAGGAGAGCATTGACACCTCCGGTGTCAACACCCGCATGGGCGCCCAGGTCCTCGTCGAGTCCTCCGTCTTCTCCTCCGTCAAGAAGGCCATCACCTTCCTCGACTCCAAGACCACCGGCTACGCTACCGTCTCCGACGTCGACCTCGGTGGCTCCACCAACGACGCCCCTGCCGGCACCTTCACCAAGCCCGACTACTCCTACTCCAAGCTCGGCTCTGCCAAGGTCAAGGCCTCCGTCGTCGCCTCCGCCGGCCAGACCCTTTCCTTCTAAGTTACTAGTTGTCATTAATAGTGGTGTGAGAATTTCTGCAATCAGCGCTGCCGGCCGTGGGATGTTCGTGTCCCCGGTTGGAAAGTACTAGGAAGAAGTACGGAATTCATGTAAATACTTTTCTCTCTCAAGGCATCAGACAAGGCCCTTGGCCACCTGGTTCTGTAGATACAAGTTGCCGGTTTCAACACACTCTTATTTTCCAGATGCAACGTGAACGTGACGGTCATTAAATGTTTCTCTGCTTCGGTGGCGACGAATAATAAAGGGGCAGAATGATCAATCTTACATTGATGGCAATTCTCCAAACACCGGCCGGCATCTTGTGGCTTGATTCAACCATATCACCCAAGGGAACCATGGTAGTCAAAGGACTTGGTGCAGCAGAGCGAGAAATCGATTCTGATAGGTTTCTAGGTAACTCTGTTCCTACGTAGACATACTCGTGGGTCACTCATTGGAAAGACTGGAAGAACTGTCCCCAACACCCCATTACATGGGCTTGCAGCCAGGTGGCAGCTTCGGTTCCTAATTGCCCTTTCTGGTCACGCCGACCTCGTTCCAGGCATCCCTCACGATCTTGCCTGCCTCGTCTCCATACAGCTCCTCTGCGATCTCCGTTGTCACATCGGCAAACTGGATGAACGTGCACTTGGGAGGAACACGGCCCGAGTTCATAGTCTTCCACCAGATGGGACCAGCCTTCTCGTACGAGAAACCACCAAAGCCCTTCGCCGCAAGATAGAAAGCCTTGTTCGGAATACCTGAGTAGATGTGGACACCGCCGTTATCCTCGAAAGTCGGAACGTAGTCCTTGAAATGAGCTGGCTGAGGATCCTTTCCGAATCGCGGGTCGTCATAGGCAGTGCCAGGTTCCTTCATGCTCCTGAGAGCAACACCCTTGACACCGGGCATGATGCAGCCTTCGCCAATGAGCCAATCGGCTCTCTCTATTATGGTTGTCAGTAATGTCACCGCCGTGATGGGCATTTTCCACTGACCGGCATCCTCCTTTTCGACAATCTGCTTCACGATGATGCCGAAAACGTCGGAAACGTGCTCATTGAGAGCTCCGCTCATTCCCTGGTAGTCGAGGGGACTGGTGTGCTCAGTCACAGCGTGGGTGAGTTCGTGACCGATGACGTCGATGGTTCCAGTGAAGTTACTCAGGAACTCTCCGCCGTCTCCGAACACCATCTGCATACGCTCTGGGTCCCAGACTGTCGTTTACTGTCAGCACAGTCCTAGAAGTTCCAGATGAACAGAGGAAAATAGTACTTACATGCGTTCTCGTATTTCTGACCGAAGTGGACCGAGCTGATGACATGCATGTTCTTGTTGTCGATGGAAATCCAGTTGAACTTTTCCTTGTACATCTTCAGTACCTCGCCAACATTGTCAAAAGCGTCATTGACTGCCTTGTCGTCGACAGCCTTTTGGCCCTCTACACGAACCACATCACCAGGCAACTTGCTCTCGTTCTCGGTGTTCTTGGCGTCATAGATAGCCCGGTAGAACTTGTCGTCCTTCTTACCGGCAGTGGCAGCGAGGGTGACCTGGTCCTGTGGACCTCCGACTTCGCCCTGCTGAACCTGCTGGACCTTTTGCTGAACACCTCTTATGTGGTCAAGATCCCTCTTGGCACAGGCTCTGGTGTCATCGTCGACGTCCGTTGAATCGGCAATGTGCTGGAGCAAGATATCAGGGACGATGGAAGGGCGGGAGTGGGAGGAGAGCTGGTGGCGCTGGGCGCGGGGACCACCAAGAATGGCAAGGCGCTCGGCACGACGGGTAGTGAACTGCTCGCGAAGGCTCAAAGCCTGTCTCGCAGCATGACGCGTATGCTCGCTATTGCACTCGGCGTCGGCGATGGCCTTGAGCAGGTGTGGAGGCACGACGTAGCACACGTGATCGGCCATGATGAATGACTAGGTAGTATCAGAGTTGGTGTGGAAAGACAGAATATTCGGTGAATGTCTTGGCGAGAAGACTCTGGTAGAGGCTGTGAAATTGAAGTTGCGAGGATATCAAGAGAAGTGTGAGATGTTGAAGGTTGAGTGAGGATGTAAGAAGAAGAGAAGATGGTATCGAGGACGTCGGGGGGGTGGCCTCTTATGGGCAATAGCTCGGTGAGGAGTTGAGGGGGGATGAAGGTGAGGAAAGGTGGACTGGTGTCTGCCTGCCTTTCTGTTGCCTGCCGTGTATCACTTTGAGACTTGCTGAAAACGCGGGCTGGAAATGAGGCAAGTGCAGGTTTCCAAGTTTGGGGATTGGATCCAGTTGTCTGTCTGTATGCGCCAGTTGGTGTTGTTGCTCAGCCTTGAAGAGGCAGCCATGCAATGCAATCTTCCTGGGACTTGTTGTCTTATCGCTGGCAGCTTTGCCTGGCCCTATTAGAACAGAGAAGGCCAAGACATCCAGCGATACAGCTGTCGTCCGAAGGCCAATGTGATTGCGTGACGGGGGGCCAGAACTGTCCCAATGGGGTCGGCATTCGTGACCTATTGGTACCCCTCTTCACATCGGACAACCCACTTCTCCATCACGAATCCATCATGGGCTTTTCTACGTAAGTCGCGGGGTCGAGAAGGTGTCTTCACCCGGAGAGACCAAATAATCTTGTATTCAAGTTGTCACTGGTGGCTTGAATGCCATATTTGTAAGGTGCGAAAGGTACATATGTCGGGGAGCAAAGAGCCGGAGTTGAAGCAACGTAATGGAAGCAATGACAAACAATACGAAAGCGACCACCTCAGATGACGACCAAGGTACCGATAAGATAAGAGCTCCAGATACCTACCTTAGGTACCTTAGGTAGGCGCGGGACTGGGGCGCAGCGGGTGCCACCCACATGCCGTGACCAGGTGTTCATGTCCAGGGGACGTGTAACTTGGTAAACGAGGCAGGAATGTGGCACAAGTCAGAGGAGTCGATGGGAAGGCGAGACGGCAGATCAAGAAAAGCTTTCCCGAAGGCTGAAAGCTCCCCGGAGCGTTTGTTGTGGCGTCGCATTTGTTGACTTACATGCCGTTGCACGAATTGGATACCTACGCCCTGTCTCACTCGGGTCCACTATCTTGGTGTATGTGTCACTCGACGTCATTCTCCCCGTCTCACAAAACCTTGAATGTGCAAGGTAAAGCTTCGTCGCTTGACACTTGGGTGCGAGACCCTGCGGGCCAGACAAATGGCTTAACTGACGATTCTTTCCAGATAGGAAACAAGTCACCGAACCAGTCACGTCACGCCCGTCAAGCCAGTCAGAGCGTAGTTCAGCTGGGCAAGGGAGAGCTGAATAAGGTGCAGAACTTCAGGTAGCGGTACCTTACTGAAGACCCACTCCAACTGCGGAGACTGCCGGCGTCAACCCGGGCCGCAGAACGCAAGTGCCGGCTGAGCCCCGGCCAGTCCCGTTTCCCCATTAGAGTCTTTGGCGCCTACCTTACTTTGCACTTGAGCAAAAGTGCATGGAGGAAAATGTTGTGCTACCTGGCTTACTTGCGTCGTAGGAAGGTAACCTTTGATGTAAGATAGGATGGGAAAGGTAGGTAAGCAAGGCTCTGGCGGACGAATGTTACCGTTATGCGTGCTAAAGTGTAAGCGGGCATCGTGTTACTCCGTGAGAGGCTGACAACTTCCTTTTTCCGTAATTTTGGTTCGAATCAGCCGCATTGCGAGACTTATCTTCGGTGTAGAAGGAAGTAACACTCCTTGTGTGTAGGTAATGTGATCCTCGAAATACCTAGGTACCACACTACCTTACCTAAGGTAAGGTAAGGTAGGTAAGTACAACGTGAGGAGGCAGCCTGAAGATGGGAAGATCACACCTGCCTCATCATCACCATAAGTCTTTGGTACCTACCTGGGCAGCTACAGATCCTCGAATGCTCGGGGAAGGAGGGATGCTGGGTTCCCTTCCAGAATCGTCTCAGGATCAAGGATCTGGTCGGGTGCCTTTCAATTCTTCCCTCTCCCTTCATCCCCTCAAGTCAATATCATTCTTCAACTCGGTTCCAATTCTGCCTCCATAAGGTAGCAAATCCAAGCGTGCTGGGCTGCGATAGCAAGAAGTCAATCGTTCACGATGCCTCCCCTCCTTACCCCTAATCCAACACCCTCCAAGGTTCCTCATTCTCAATCTCAGTCTTCGACACCAGCTTCTCGACCCTCGCAAAGCACACAGGCCTCAAAGAACCCCAAAACAACAGCAGATCTCTCACCAGAGCATCATGCAATCATGCTTCGTCACGCACTCTCCTCTCCGACAATCCGAGCACTTGCTTCCCTTCCCCGCGGCCCACCTCCCGGAGAGATCCTCCGTTGTGCCTCTTCCGCAACAGAATTCCTCTCCTTCACCTTCAATCCTTTGGAAAAGGTTGCCTTCTCCCACATCAACAACGATCCTTCAACCCGCTGGCCCCTGAAAGAGACCCTGACTGAGCCCTGGCACAAGGTCTTCCTCGTCGCCCAATGCGAAGCCTCGGGCGGAGACTACGGCGACCGCCTCTCCCTCAAGGCCCGGCAGAAGCTCTTGTCCGACAAACCCCGCATAGTAAAGATCCTGGGTCAGGTTCTGCGTGCCTGCGCCGACATCATGGGTTGCCGCAAAGACGCAGTCGGCCTGAGGCGCTCCCTCGAGACCTGGCGTGCCGTCGTGTCCAAAAGCTAGGAGGGGCTGGCGACGGAGCTACTTCAGGTACCCGATATTGGGCCGAAAAAGATGATCACGCTCGTCGAGCATGGCATCAGAACCATACGCCGGCTTGCTGAGATGGACTTCTTTCACATCGAGAGGGTGCTCTCCCGAAATCCGCCATTCGGTCAGAAGATTGTGCGTAGCTTGGCACACTTCCCACGCCTCGTACTTGCTGTTGACATACCCAAACGCGACGAGGGCCCGAAAAGTGGTGTCATCGTTCGCGCCATCCTAGGCTGTTCGAATCGCGAGGCTCCAGTATGGAAAGGGACGACACCTTGGGTCACAATGGCTGCCGAGACCTCGGATGGCCGACTGGTCTTTTTCTGGAAGGGAAAGGTCAAGAGCCTTATGCCGAGCAAAAACCTCGTGTTCTCCATCGAAGCGGCCAAGGGCGAGAAGGTGTTCGTGTGGGCAAGTTGCGAAGAGATTGCTGGTACGTACGTGACAGGGGAGGTCACCGTCTAGATTGATGCGGTTGGAAGCAGTTGAACGAGTACTCATTTTCAGAAGGGGGATTTTCATGGCATGTCAATATTTGCCGAAGAGCTTCAAGGGCTATGACAGAGTAGCAATGGACTGACTATTGAGTCCTCAAAACCATGTATGCACTTGGCCGCATAGTGCAATGATGCCAGTGCAGTTTGTCAGTAGAAAATTCGCCATCATTGTGAGCGACAGCTCTGCCTTATGTGTATAATAAGACTGGACTTATCGATCTCATTATCATTGTCTGCTACTCGAATATGCAGGCCACATCATCAAGCACTCCCGCAAAGCATAGTCGTAACGATGTAAATCTCTTATTCTCCGAGCGGCTAGCGCTGTACCGCTCGTCCGTGGCATGCAGCTGCTAGTCTCTGCAATATGAACACTCGCGCTCTCGACTCCCTAAGAGGGGCCTCAGATATACAATGCACCGTTGCCTGGACCTTACGGTCTGGCCGGGTATCGCTGTTGATGATACTGTGTGGTGTGTGGGTGGTTTGCTCACATGCAAGCCGGACTCTATTCCAGGACTCAATGTCCAAATATTCCGGAGCATGCCACCCGAGATAAGACAAAAAAAAGGTGCACAAAAAACGAGCCCCCCCTCCAATCCTTTTTATTACCCAGCCTTTTGTTGCTCGTCATGGTACTCCCCATCCGATCCCCCAACTCGACTCCGGTCAACGAATTTACGTTTACAGCATTTCAAAGTGACGTCATTATAGCGACGACGTGATGCAAATTAGTCGTCGCGGTTCTTGCCCCTGGCTGATGGCGCTCGGTGGTGGTGCAGCATAGGCGACGATGGCCTAGACGTCGAAAGTCCCATGCTGCGGACCGCATCGAGCGGGTCGAGGTTAAGCTTGGTTTCGTCGGTGACGGCTGGCGTGTACGCCGGGTCAACCATTGCCTTCTCGTAGCTCGCAATCGTAATCGGTGGCGGGCGGCCCTTGCGATCGGGAATGCTGTAGATGTAGGTCGCGGCAAGAACCAGAGTAGTACCGAGAATAAACTGAGAAGGTCAGATTCAAGAATCATGGCGGGCTGCGGGAATTTACTTACGGAGAAATTGACTTCAAAGTTAAAGAACCAAACGCTGAATAGAAAGCTGATAACGATACTGATGCTTGCAGCAAAGTTCTTTGCAATGTTGTCGGCGTAGTTAATGCACAACGACGCAAGCACGCCGCCGACAGCTTGGAATACGATTGCGGTCCATACGACCCAGTTGTAGCCATCAAAGAAACCATGCTTGGCAATGTCTTCCGCATCAATCAAGATAACGCCTGCTAGAGCAGGGAACAGCGAGTAAAACGACAGCTGGATGTTGCGCGTCCATACAGAGGCATGGGTTCCTGAGTCCTTGAGCATCTTCTCAAAGTAGACTCCAGCAAGACCCGAGGCGACGGCGGCGACGAGCACGGCGGTCAGTCCAATCGAGTAGTTCATGAGCGGTGACGGGTCTTGGTCCTCTTGGATACCCTGATACGAGGCCGACCGCTTCACGATTTCTCCGCCAACGCCCGCGAGACCGTCCGCGGCGCGCTTGGTGAGCTCACGGGCCACCTCCGCCGCACCCTCGGCAGCTTGACCAAGCTCGTGCACGGAGCGAGGAAAGAAATGGTCTGTGGTGTCGTGCAGGAGGATGCTGGCCGACGTCGATTCGGCATGGCTTGCGGACGAAGGTTGGGGAAGTGACACAATGGATACGCCCAAGGTCAAGATGATCAAAGAGATCCAGCGCTTCATACCGAGCGCGCGGCGAAGCATCGTAACGGAGAAGACAGCGGTCGTGAGAATCTGCGACGAGAACACGGTTAGGTCCGGTAGATCCCCCGAGATGAGAGAATCAATCCGTAACTGCGTACCTTGAGCTGGTATAGAACTTGGAAGTGAACGGCATCCAGGTTCCCAACAGCGACGTATTGTAGTGTGTTTTGCAGCGTGTATAGTGTTGCTGGAATTGCGAGCTTCCACCCATCGCCCGAGAACACGGAGTTGAAGATCTGCTCGAAGATGACGGTGGCCGGCGTGGACGGTGCCAATGTGCGCGAAACCTCTGCAATGGAGCAAGTCAAGCAAATTGACAGCTTGATCACCTCATTGAGGAAGACTGCGGTGGATGTGAAGTATCGGTGATCGCCCACGGGAGGCATGATGCGGGAGTAATGCATGATCTACCACGGCCGGGTCAGCGCTGGTTTCTAGAGATGGCGACAACGAGAAGGCTTACCAGAATCAGTGCCGAGTTTTGAAAAGTGAGCTATAGAGCGAGGCCATTGTCAGTTTTCGCCGATATAGAAGGGAGCCTTTGCGCAAGGCTTGGGGCGAGCAATCGTTTAGAGCGTACCGTGATGAGGGAAAGTTGCTTCATGGACATGCCGAAAAGTGTCGGCCCCCCCGCCGGCGGCGCGGCAGCGTCGAGGAGAGCCATTATGGCTGATGCGAAAGGAATTGAGATCGTCAAAACGTGAGAAATAGCAATTGGCGGTGCTAAGATGAGTAGGCAGATGTTAAATTCGTGCGATGTGTGCTGTTCTCCTCGAAGTTTTGGGGGTCCTGTTTCGTCGGGTATTTTTGAACCGCCGATAATTCGTCGCGTTTAAAGGGGGGAACAAAGTGGGTGGTGTGGGAGCTAAGCTGAAGCTCTCCCTTTTTTTGACCCTATTTTTTTCTTCCCGTCTCGTCGTAGGATGGTAGGTAGTGTACTTGGTAGGAGGTTGCGTCAAGACAGCGAATCGGGGTACAGATGATGATCTGGAGGGGTCTGGAACAATGTCAGAGCGGCGGCGGGCAGGTAATACGGTGGGTTGTATGGATCGCGTGGCAGCAAGTAGTGGTGATTGGCAATGTCAAGCTGCCGGGTGGTGGAAAGATGCAGACAGGTAGCAGGAGAGGAAGAGAAGGGGAAGGTTGGAAAAGAAGAAGAGAAGGGTTGCATTGAAGCCGTGGAAGAGGGTTGGAAAGTGTGTCGCGTTTCTCAATGCCCCAGGATGGGACGTTTCTAGCCCCCGTCCAAGCAAGAGCAAGTGCAAGTGCAAATCTGCGTGACTGCGACTGTGTGTTTCCTCTGCTTGGGATGCGCTGTCCGTGACGCAGGTACGCAGGTCCCTTCCTTCCCTGACTGGGTGAGGCGGCCCCTGACGTAAGGGAAGAGCAAGGGCGGGCAGGAGCAAGGGGGTTTCCTTCCGAAGCAGCTGGGGCAACAGGGCAGGCAAGCCGCAAGAGCACCTCACCTCAACCTGGAAGTCGCAAGTGCAAGTGCGAGTGCAGAGCAGGCAGGTGCCGTAGTGGAGTCACTACGGACCTGGAGACTGGAGCGACTGGGCAGCGGGCAGCGGGCAGGAAGGAGCAGGACGAGAAGGGGAGGAAGGGGGAAGGGGGAAAGGAAAGGACGACAAGGGTACGTACCCCTTGGTCTGGTCTCTGCAGTCTCTCGTCTCTCGTCTCTAATCTTTCTGGTCTCTCCTTCCAGATTTCTGTAGGTGCGAAGGGAGGGAAAGGTGCAAAACACAAATGCCAAGGCAAGTGCAAGATGCAGGAAAGAGGAAGAGGAATGAAAAAAAGAAGAGATGCAATGCGCGCCTGAGATGAAGTCTGTTCTCAAATGGCCTTGAATGCACGTTTGCCGGCTTGCCAAGTGAGTGCACACGCTCTCTCACTGGCCTGGCTCCCAATTGGTGACTTGTTGAAAGTCCGGTGTCCGATGTCTCCTGCAAAAACCATGTGCTCTTGCTCAGTCAGAGCCTGTCCGTGAGTGAATCTGGCAACCTCTACACTATCTGTGAGCCTGTGAGGTAATACCGTAAGGTAGGAAGTAGAGACCACCTCACAACACAACAGCAAGTGACCTGGAACAAGGGACGAATACTCGGATCTCCGTATCGCGACAGCACCAAACCCAAGTATTGGTGACTTGTTTGAAACCACGTCTCGATGTCTGGTCGGCGCCCCCCCCTTCCTCGGTTAGCATGAGCAAAAAACTTGGGCAGAGCTTCAGTTTCCACGGCCTCCCATTCGTCAACCGTCCTTCGCCTCGCCTCACCTTTCACAACTCTTAAACTCTCCCCGATGACAGTTGCGGGATTGCCTGCAAATGCCGCCCTCCCCAACCATGCGATACGCCACGATACACTGCGATACACCTCAGAGACACCTAGAAAATCAGAAACACGTACCTCAAGCTTGTTGCCGTGAAGGCATCCACCCTGTTCTACTGGGCAAGTCGATGCGAGAGGAAACACTCGAACCACCAGACCCCAAAGCTTCCCACGTCCTTCAGCTGCTGCTATCCCAGTTCGTTTGCCCGGATCCTCGTTATTGCGATTTCTGATGCACCGAGAGATGCAGAGCCGCCCAATATCGGTCGGAGTCCCTTGATCTTCAGTCCGATTCTAACCCGCTCAACCGCCCGAGCGTGCCGCCGTGCCGTCCAAGCCCGCCCGTTTACCTCTGCGAGTCTCTGCCACGACGCCCTTTCCCGCTTGTGCCTAGATGCCCAGATGCCCAGCCTGCGGGATGGACGATTGCTGGAGTCTTTTGCCCGGCTTGCAGATCAACGACGCATCGGTCACGCTTGCAGTGGAGGAACCCGCGCTGAGGCCCAACTCGCACGCAATCCAGATGGGTCCACGGCACCCAAATCAGCACTACAAGAGGCACTGTAAACAGACGATCAGCGATGCGATGACAGGGATCATCTCTGTTTTCGGCCCCCTTTTTTCTCTTGTTCCTGTCTCTGCAACCTGGCTGCCGTCACTGATGATCCGGGGAAGCTGCTGGGAAAGCTATCTTGGTTCCTAGTCGATGCATACACCGAGACACAGTCGAATTGCTTGGGCACTCCTTCGACCACAAGCCTCAAGAATCGAGCCTCTATTTAGACCGTCGTCGACATATTCAATGTTCCACCATCTTCACTGACCACCCTCAGCCCTTCACGAGATCAAAAGCTCACCGTTCAAGCAACTAGCCCCGGCCCAGGGCGGGGAAGCTCCCCATAGTTTCTGCGCCTCCATGCATAGTGAACTGTCCTGGCTGGATCTGGGTCCAGCATGGCGTCACCTGGCACTTGGCCGGATCACCACTTCGGTTTTTGGGCAAAGACAACCTAATAACCTATTAAGCCTAGAAGCGCCATCGAGACATTCTTCCCTAAAGCGAGACACGCTACCCCAACCGCGTTGACAACTTCCGCCATCCCGCCCTCAACACCACGCCAATCACCATCTAGACAGCTCCCTGTCCCGTGCGACTACGCCGCCACGTCTGGCAATGCTTGGCCTCATGACCCGCCCAATGTTGACCGCCAACGTCACCTTGTGTGAAGTTGAAGGGGGGCCAAGTAGCCAGGAAAGGTTGGGCAGGGCGCATCACGCGGGATCCATTCCATGGTTTTCAGACGATGCATCCTCCATGTCACAAGAGACGCGTCTGACAGCTGCCAATGAGTCGGGACGGTTCAACGTTGAGGCTTCGCACGGGTGGTCGCCACGAAGGCTGGAATGCCTTAGTGCGATCCCAATTTCAACGCCTCCCCCGGATTCTCGCACCGCTATTGGCTTGCTCCAGACATCTACCGGCTCTGTTCCAGGTGAGGTTATGAAGAGGTCCTAGTTATGATTGGAGTTTGTCTGTTCAATCGATCCTCCGATATTCGGTCCGGCGAAGGGATGGCATGCCGCTTCGACATCTCCGACGACTGATGTCGGATGGCTTGTCGTCCTCAAACAGAGGAACATCACGTCACTGAGCCGACGGTACTTCTCGGCCAGTCTCTATTGATAAAAGCCACAGAATGATCGTGTGTGCTGCCAACTTCACACAAGCGAAATAACAAACACCCTTTTCCACCACCCGAAAATCACCGTTCTATCCCAAGCGAGATCGCAGTGCTATGCTACTCCCCCAGCTGGACGACGGGGGTTATCGATGCCTTTGGCCATCCATCAATGACACCATAGATGCTCGAAAGATGTCGAGCAGAATATGCTGGCTTCTTCATTCTTCAGTGATGCGGACAGAGTTCTGGCAGACGGTCAGCCGTAACTCATTATGTGTGTCGTATCCCACAGTCACGCTCCATCGGTCTCGTAAGCAGATACCTTCATGTATATGCTTGAATGCTAAATGCTCGCAGAGCCGAAAGAACTAGCTACTTTCATTGTATCTATGAACTATCGAGACTTCCTCCCAGCTCTGCTACACGCTCGCATGACTTCTTCATATGGGCTTAGTTCAGTGACTGAGGATCCGTGACAGCCCATCGATTTCATACAAGGGTGTCAAGCGACACAAACGCGAGGTCTCACGTACATCCTCGTCAGCCTCGTGCTTGACAAAACTGGCGCATCAATAGGATTGGACTTCTTGCTTCTCGCACGCCCCAAATCCCTCTTATGGATGGTTGGCCGCTGATGCAAGTTGTATTTCATCCGCAAGAATGGAGGCAAGTTTCTGCTAGCGTAACTCTGACCAGTGTCAGCGATAATAACAGTCGCATTTTCTCTGCTTTATCAACTGGATGCTTTCGGGCTTCTGTTTCTTCACGATCACACCTGCAGCGACATGGGTAATAGCGAAAAGGGCCCCCATGTATCTTGGTCCTGCATCTGTTAGCCGAGGTAGGGATACTCTGTAACCTGTTGAGAAGCACCTCCGAAGATTCGACCACCCACCAACGACAACGATACGATTCGTTGCGACCGACAGGCAATAACACGCGAAGGAACATATCACCAAACATGGTTCATTTTATTGCTTACGTATGGCGCCTTGCAGCCTGATATTCTCCCATCCTCAATCAACTGAACGACAACATCAGCGCCCAGCCGTTAAGCAATGCCTTAATGCCTCCTTCGTGGCTGCTTACTCTCGGTCAAGGCTGAATTTGATAGGACCATGGGACTTCTGCAGGCGTCCCTTGCAGCGAGGAATGGGGGTTCGCCAGTATCGTACATGCGGTGAGATTGCAGATTATAATTCTGCAGTCAGCACGAGCTGCCTGCATGCTGCTCACGGCTTGACCGCGAACCGGTTATAAAGTCGCAGCTTGACCCGTTCAATAAAATCATAACTGTGTTTCGTGCCATCGATATCCCCGGTTCGCGCTGAAATTTGTCTCCAAGTCATCGAGGCGACGTTTGAACGAAGTCATGTTAAGTCCTAGGCTCTTTGCGGCGGCTGCCTTCGCAGCTGGCCACGTTGTTCACGCCCTCGCAGCTGACATCAGCTCGACGGAGCCTGCCAACTTCAATGTTGTAGACGCACTTCATGGGCTAGGCATTGTCATTTCTGAGATTCCAAACCTGACCGGCTTCAACAAGAGGTCGGAAACAGGCTGCTCCGCTGCGGTGAGTCGTCTACCCTCCGCAACGCCACTTCCAAGGTGACTGACGTTTGATTCTCTGTTGTAGTGTGGCACTTTGAAATTTGTCTATGGCGATGATGCTGTCGAAACGAGAAATGAACCTGCATACACTGAGTTCGTCAGCTCATACTGGTCTGGGAACCAAGCCCAGGTCAGCCCTTATTGTGTCTTCAAGCCGTCGAAGCCAGAGCAAGTATCTGTCGTGGTTCTACTGTCCCGTCTCACGCAGTGCCCATTCGCTGCCAAAAGCGGTGGCCACGCCGCAATGGCTGGTGCGTCCAACTCTCAGGACGGGATCACGATCTCATTCCAAAACATGAAGAGCATCGCGCTGTCTGCTGACAAGAAAATTGCTTCGATTCAACCTGGCAATATCTGGGGCGACGTCTACCGCGAGCTCACAAAGTCTGACTTGAATGTCATCGGTGGTCGGATATACGACATCGGTGTTGGTGGACTGACTACTGGAGGTACGTTCCCGATCAAGACACTCCAAGCCGGGCCATGCATCTTTTGTGAGCTTGAACAAAGACTCTCGCAGTCTCCTTGAGGTATACGCCTGGCACAACGCGTCGATCGTAGAACGCCATGAGCTAATGCAATCATAGGTGGCATATCCTACTTCTC
Organism: Colletotrichum lupini; assembly: GCF_023278565.1. Lineage (NCBI taxonomy): Eukaryota > Fungi > Ascomycota > Sordariomycetes > Glomerellales > Glomerellaceae > Colletotrichum > Colletotrichum lupini. Next base: position 6,537,012 of record NC_064678.1, read on the forward strand.
TAACCTCCACGGCTGGGCTTGTGATAATGTCGAGAGCTACGATGTAAGTTCACTGGGGGGGGGGGCTCTGAGCACTAGCTGATTTTAACAGGTCGTCACTGCTACCGGTGCTATCATCCGAGCATCAGCCAACCAGTTCCCGGACCTGTACTGGGCCCTACGTGGCGGCGGCAACAACTTTGGCCTCGTAGTTAGCTTCAACCTCCGGACCATCTCGCTCCCAGGCGGTAAGATGTGGGGTGGTTCCCGTACCTATCTCCAAGACTCGTTCCCTGCGCTCTCTGAGGCTTACGCCAACTTTATTGCGAACGCGGAAAAGGACCCGAAGGCTGGCTTGTGGCACGTATACGCCTACTTCAACGGCACCAAACTCTCCCTCCCGACGCTGTATTATGCCGAGCCGGATGGCGGCGAGGCCGAAATCTTTTCCGAATGGAACGCTATTCCCGCCATTTCGGACACGACGCAGAACCGCATAATTGCTGACTGGGCTGCGGAAGGAGCTCAGGGTTCACCGCCGGGACCGCGGGAGATTTATTCCGTCATTAGCAGCAGGGCCGACAAGGGACTTGTTGATGCCGCTCAGGAAATCTACTTTGAGGAGGTTCTTGCCGTAACGGACCTGCCTGGCATTCTTCCCACTTTGGTGTTCCAGGGCATCACCATTCCGATGTTGAAGCACATGCAGCAGAACGGGGGCAATGCACTGGGTCTCAATGTCGAAGACGGCCCGTTCTACATCATTCTCCTCTCCATAATGTGGAGTAACGAAGAGGACGACGACAAGATTTACTCTTTTGCCTCAACAGTTATGGAAAGAATCAACGATGAAGCCAAGGCGCGGGGGCTGGAGAACGACTACATCTACATGAATTACGCCGCACAGTTCCAGGATGTTGTCAGTGGATACGGTGCGGATAATAAGGCTAAGCTCAAGAGCATCGCGAAGAAGTATGATCCCAAGGAGGTGTTCCAGAAACTGCAGCCTGGGTACTTCAAGCTGGATCGCGCCCCGGTGCCGGGTTCCAAGTACTTCAACTGGTAGAAACCTTCAGACATGAGATGAAGGTCCAATCCCTTCGTACGAGAAATTGAATAAAGTCTTGCCGCACATGCAGCTTTCTTCATTCATCGGCCATGGACAAGCTAGTGTCTATCTACAGGGCGGATAATGACAATCCTCTCACTGAGATAATGTAAATCAAAGATGATCTATAGCTGTTCTAACGTGGTCGCCACTGTTCGAGCCTCCCTCCATAAGCATAAGATGCTAATGGTATACCATTCTCAACGAGATTCTTGAAACGTCTGGAAAGTCATATTCGAATCCGACCGTTTCCGCAGAATCTTGAGCATCCACGGCGGGGCCCTATCCCGAAGACTCCCACCCCGAACCCTCCGCTCGAGAAGCCACTGCACCGTCATCGTAGCCATGGCGCAGTTCCACACAAACGAAACAATCATGCCCAGAGAGAATAGGAGCGACGAAGAGAGCGTATTCGTTCCGCAAATCGTCATGATGCCGAAGTCGTCGATGCCGTCGGGAAGGGCGAAGCCCGAGATGAGCAGGATGGCTTGGCAGACGAGGAAGTCGAGGGCGTTGAAGAATTTGAGGCGGCGGTACATGTAGAAGGTGAGATCTGGGCGGGAGCTGAGTCTCTTTTGGTAGAGGTAGAGGGGAACTGATATTGCGGCCAGGCCGATGGTAATGTAACCGATGATCTAGAAAAATATCAGGGTCAGCTTCTGACTTGCAAGCGTTCAAGGAGGGGTAGCTTACTCCGTGCTCTGTTCTTGCGTGGTCAGAGGTTCCCATTGCGATTGTGCCGGCGACTAGTCCCGCGATGGACAGGGGAGCGAAGAGGAGGACCGTGAAGATTGTCTGCCATCGTTCCAACTTTCGTTTCGTGGGCTCCTGAAGTGCGCGATCGATCATGATGCATAAGTTGGGCGCTGAAGCCAGTACCAGAATGACGGGATAACAGAAGAAAAACGCCGCAGTCATGCATACAACTAGAGCCTGTCAGATACATGGTATAATAGACTTCAGGGGGTGAAATGAGGCAACCCACGATGCACATAGGTCAATAACACAAAGTCATCCTCGTCGACCCCATTAACCTTGTAAGAGTCATCTGAGAAGTCAATAGAGAAGGCGTTCCCTTTTGACGTAACGTTAAGTTGTATACAAGTCGGTATCGTGACGTTGAGCATGGGGTTAGCTGAGATGTTTCTCTGTAGTAGTTCGTGTAATCCTGCTACACCCTTGATGATCCAGCAGTGATCAGTCGTTGATAAGTCGTTAAAATGCTCTTGCAGGAAGTCGGTTATGTAAAGTTCATCCCAGGGACTAAAGGGGCAGTCTCGCCGTATGGGAACTATCGTGTCGTTGATTTGCCGATGCTGCAGTTGTACGCTTCGGGTCAGGTCTGGGTCCTCGGAGGTGCCATCTGAAGATGGCCTAGCATCTGCAAGTCCGATGCCAAAGAGAAGTATGCTAAGCAACATCGTGCCTGAATACATGATCTGACGGTGGTTCGACGACAGAGAAAAAGCAGACGAGGCTTCCCTCATAAAGTCTCTGAGGTAGTAGTGAATGTGACAACCTCCTCCACGGAGCCGTCGGCAGTCCTTTTCAGCGGAGGCTCTCCCGGCCGTTCCCAGAATGATGAAAACTGCGAGGCTGCATTTCAGGGGCTTTGTACGGCAGAATCTTCCCCGTTGTGAGGCTTGACCCGTGATTTAAGGTTTCGTCTCATTGTGCGACGGAGTCGGACTCATCGCACACTCGGATCTGGTGGAGACTCGGGGGCCCGCGGAGGTGCTGGGGTTGCAGGGCCACCCTTGCTAGCGCGATCCATCACTCTGTAGTCTATCTGTACGGCAGCGAAGAATGAACTATCAGGATATTTGGGTACTGACTTAGAGCGATTCATTTCCGTAGATATCTGCTCTATTAAGCTAGGGACTGTACAGACGCGTACTTGCTGCGCCACTGTGCTGCCCCAATCGCAAAGGTCCCGAAGATACCAGAGGCGTACCTAGATACCCGAAACATCAGAAGTCGAAGCAATCCGTCACGCCGTCGATGCCAAGCTCGCTCAAAAACAAGCCGCTTACATGAGAAAATGAGGGAAATAAGATATGGTCCCTCGTGCTGTTCTCGGTTCTGGGCGAGTTGCTTCTCTCTTCGTCATCATCTCTTGCCGCCTTCGAGCCGTCCACATCGCGCGAAAGCGTCAAGCCGAATGGTAGAGCGACTGCTGGCGACGGTTGGCCTGGAAACTTTGGTATATCCTGCATTAACTCGGGAAATTGGGCAAAGAAATCTGGTGCCATTGTCCAAGATCGCAAGTCGTGGATCTTCTCTTTGAAGAGAGGCGAGAGACCGTATGTTCCCAGTTGCATGTTCCTGATGTAGCAGTCTCGAAAGTCGTACGGCCACACTATTCGCAAATGTTCTTTGAACATGTGCCAGAACAAATTGCTACAGTACCGGTGTGGCGCAATGGCAAACCGGTACCTTAAGGCTGGCCTGCATCTATAAGTCAGCATCATGCCCTTTGCTAAGAATCGAGCCAACTTACCAGGCAAAGTAATCAGCTGATGGATCATGAGTAATTTCCTGCAGAGGCCTTCATAGGTTTAGCCCATGGCCACATTGAGGGCTCAACAATATGCATTGCACTTACGATTTCAGATACCACATTGGTACGACTGCAGACTTCACCAATGTCGGATCCGCATATGCCCTCATAAGAAGATGGATTATGAACAGAACGGCCAAACGTTCCGCTTGTCCACATGCTGAGAAGCAAAGTTCATCGAGTTGGCGAACCTTTCTCCATAAAGGCGTCATCCTGCCTGTGTGCGCCAAGCTATCCCAGCCATGAAGCACAGCGTGGACAGGAACATCCTCGACTGTCTCTCCTTCCATTCGTATTGAAGCGTCGGGGAGAGCAAATGGCTCTTGAAGAATTTCGTTACCCGCTTTCCAGTTATTGCAACTGACTTGTGAACCATCCGAGAGTCGTCGAAGTCTGTTGGTTGACGAGCAGTGACATTTCGATGCAATTCGGCGAGTTTCTGTTGTGAACTGCTGACTTTTTCTTGATGTAGATGTGTCGAGTGATACGCCTCTCATGTGTGGCTCACTCATGTTTTTCGATGGTGCGGGTGTTGTGAAGTCTGGCTGAAACATTGAGTCACCCAAAATTTGGTTGATATCAAGAGAAGATTCGTCCATGAAACTGTCCATGTCATCCCCCATTTCTTTCTCCGGGATCTCATCGGCGGAGCCATCGAAGACAGGGACTGATGAGTATGCTGGAGACGTTGATGATTCCGGGCTCGGATGTTTCGGCGAAACCTCTTTAGCTGATGGCGGCTTCGACAGAGAAGCCACGTCGCAAATCATCCCCGTTGAGCCCCATGATTCAGCCTCTTTGACATGATCGTTGAACAAAGAAGAAGTCGTTTTGAGACATCTCATGAGTTTGTTCCTCTGTTCAGTCACCCTTGACAACTCTGCCATGAGCGATGCTGTAGTAGCGGTGTCATCTTGCTGGCTCAACTTCGCGACCAAGCTCTCAAGCTGAGCTATTCGGTTCTTCGTCTTTTCTCGAGCAACTCTTTGGGCTTTGCGATCGTATTCTCTCTTCTTGAGCCTCTGAGATGTTGCAGCAGTCTGTGAAGTCCGCCCGGGTGATCGAGCAGCCGTATCTTGTGTGCAAGAAGTTGTAGGCGTGCTAGTCATTTCGCCCTGTTTCTGAGTATTGAAGCTGAGTGTCGTGCAGTGAGTATGCGACAAATTGAAGTTCGCCTGTTACTCAGCAGACGAAGAAGTCGCCTGAAATGGTGGGTTCGGGGTGACGTGGGTGGGGTTTGTCCGACGAGTTGTGATGAGAATGCGGGGGAACAAAGATGTTAGAGGCAAATGACCTCGGATCCTCGGTAGCACGCGGTACGAGATGGTTTCCTTTTTGAAACTAATTAAACAACCAGCCACTCATTTCACTAGAACGATCGAGTAGTCACGAACTCCCTCACGCACCAGGTCTATGGTGGTATTTGTACTCAGGGGATCGTCTGCGGGGCCCCGGACTGAAGGATGATCTACATAAAGTAGGTTTATAGTCTAATTAGCTAGGCCTTGCTCTGGGTTCTTCTTCTCAGGTAAAAGTAGTATGTCCCAGAGTGCTGAAGTTCCTTGTTGTCCATAGCACCGACCACAGTGTTTTCATCCACATAACGGAATGCGTCAATGATGGGGAACTTGTCATAAACCATTGCCGCAGTCACAACACCCCTGAACTTAACCTCTCGAACCTGATATCTCTCTTAGCTATATCTTCGATAACAAGTAATTGCCCAATCTAGATGCACTTACCCGCGCGTGGCCGTAGTCAGAAAACCACGTTCGTTTGCCATCTTCTTCGTATCGCATGATTGGATCTACATCATCGACGGACCGGAAGTCTTTACCCGCCCATTTGAAGTTGCGAAGCTGCAAATGCGTGGGATGTCCAGTATCGAAACTGCCTCCTTCCCACTGGCCAACGAGTAGCTCTGGAGCGACAGGCTTCAGCTGATCGTAGACGCTTGCGATAGTGGCCTCCTCTACATGGCCCTCGATCTTGGCGAGTTCCGCAAATTGCTGTTCGGGTCTACATGATTGGTGAGAATTTTTCAAAGTCTAGTTAGGGCTGGGGTCTAAGCGCGAACGTTGAAGTCATTATAAAAGTTGTCGTTTGAAAGGAGATGCGGTTCCGATTCTTTTGAGAATGATGCTTGGTTCAGTGTTCCAAGTCAAACCGCTGCGTATCATCAGTCATACTTATGCAACGAAACCAACATCATTTCGCTCCTCGGGGTTCGTGGCGCCACTGGGGAGTTAACATCTACAAAGTCGTGAGCCGAGGGTGCGAGTCAAAAGCCCGTCCCCACCCCTGACTCGACTCTGCATGTCACACTTGAAGCGATTCAGTAGAGCACTACTCAGTGATTCACAGCGGAGAGCTCTCACTCCGTATGTGTTCATCGTGCAGTAATTCTTGCGCCTCACAATACTCCATCGCACTATGAGGAATTTCAATTTGTGGACTTACGTGCACGAAATTTCGATCATGAGGCTTGGACGAAATAGGGTATCAGTCCTACCTAGATCGAAATAAAGATCAACTCAATTTGAGAAAGACTCAATTCTCTTCACAGACAACATGATTGCTTGAAATTGCCCGAGGAAGCTACCTAGAAAAACGATTGAAAGCGCTTTTTAGGATCGTAAAGGCGCCGCAACTCCACCAACTTCTCATAATGCTCCCGGTATACCTATCGAATCATCAGAGAAAATATTTCGAACCAAGAAACTCAGAGATCAGCTGAAATTACTCACCCCTTTCACGTCGTGGTAAGATGGCTCGAGGCCAGCAGGATTGACCTCCGCCCGAGTTCCTAGGCCCAAAACTTGACCAGGCGCATCGTTGGAGATTTGACGAATGATTTTCTCCTGCTCCTCTGTGCCATTCCCCGGACAGCTTATGATGAAAAGCAACAGGTGGTTCAGGTTGTTGGACCGAGGCCATGCAACCTCTGCGGTACCGCCAATTGGGGGTCGCTGTAAGTCGACTCATCAGTAGGAGGACAATGACGAGATGGAATGAGAACCTACAAGCAACAAGAACTCGAAGATGACTGAAGACATGTCGTGGATAGTCTGGTCTAGCTTCGCTATGTTGTCATAGACTTCAATCGCTCGAGCGATTGTGACACGATCCAAGTCGGATACTGCCATTGGCGCGTAGAGCGTCTTCATTGTGCCTCGCATGACATTTGCATTTCCTTGTATGGGAATCGTGTTAACGTGGTATTCTCTGGAAAACATAAGAGCGTCTTACTCTGCATGTCGAGAACGCCTTTCATGTTGGTTACTCTTGTTTGGTCGATTGCCCCGGGCTTTTCAAGAATCCAACCGAAGGTAGCTCGACCATGCTCCTCACCCAAGGCGTCGTACAAGTGGAAGATTACCGTCTCACCCAGATCGGGCTCAGGCTTCTCCAGAACGGTATGCAAGAGTTGCTGTGGCATCAAGTACATGAAGTAGTTGACCTTCGGATGGGGCGTAGAGTGATTGAACTTGACCACCTCATCAATCATCTGCGCTAAGAGGTGACGAGGTAGGAGCACAATGCCCGACCAGATTTCAGTTGGATACGGATGCGCCCGAAGAAGAACTTTGGTAATGACTGGTTTTCTGTTAGCTGAGATGATCACAAGTCTCAAGACGAGCTAGGACTTGTACTTACTACCAAAGCCGCCGCCGCCGCCGCTTAGGGACCAGAGAAGACCCGGCTCCTGAGATGCCATGACAACAGTGCCATCAAACTTGACTACTTCTGCATCAAGGAAGTTGATAGGATCGCTGATGCCGCCGTACTCGGAGGACATCCAGGAAAGGCCGCCATTGAGAATAGATCCCGTGACTCCGATGCTAGGTGTACGGGCTGCAGGAACTGGGTCTAGTTAGCTTGGATAGTGCTGTGGGTTACACACAACTGTATCACCTGAGTAATCGGGGTCAACTTGTTCCATGAACCCTACTACTTCTTCCCAAGTTGCACTCGCACCAACCGTAGCAATCTTTTTGGTCGAGTCATATTCCAGGCTCTTGAAGTTCAGCATGCTAACGATCACGTCTTTGGCGGAAGGCGATTTGAATCCATGACCGCGGATTGCAAATTCCAAGCTCGAGGAGTACAAAAACCGCACGATAGAGGACAGCTCTTCGATGGTGCTTGGAATGAGAACCACTGACGGGTAAAGCTGCTTCTGAATGGCAAACGGCTCCGAGTGAAGCTTGTATGACGGATCATCCGGTGTGATGACTGACCCCTGGCTCAACTTCTGGGTCAGGGGCTGCAATGCAGCGAGCGTTGATGATTGAGTCTCATGAGACATGGTAGTGTTGGCAATGGAGGATGATGCTTGATAATCTTCAAGTCGAATGGGGGTATATCGTTCTCTTTTGATACGAAGAACCGGCAAACTATATATACAAGTCTGATGTCATGCAAAAACTTACATCAATTAGATAGTACCAAAGCTTTTCCCTTTCGCGTCTCGGTTTTAACCCTAAGATGCCCCGGGTGGAACACGACAGGGAAGATCTTTGGGAGAATAACATCTGCACAGTCTATTCGAGCGTCCAATGTTTTGGACCCTTAAGGTTTATGAATCTAGTATGATGTTTTTATTCGCTAGGGTGACGAGAACCCGATGGGGGTGTCCGTACAGCGTCGACGGGGTCTCGGGTTACAATGGAAAGACTCGGATTTTGGAACAAGTGTTGCCGCTACGGGGATCGCGGAAAAATCACGTTATTCTACCTAGTATCTCAGATCTAATGGAGAGATTTTGCCGTCTTTGGTGTAACTTGGTTAGTGAACTTACGATGGCTCGGCTCAATTGTTTATTGAAGTCCGTGACGGCCCGATTCGGCTACTAAGCGGAACGGACGTCATCAGACGAACCACGAGTAGATGTAAATACAAATCTGCAAAATAGTCAGCAATTATGCTACGTAGCCCCATAGATGAATTTTGGAGCTCTTGCATTATGAGCCGTTGAGTGATTCTCTCGCGACTTCGTTGTCCGCTGGAATAGCGAAGAAGGTTGTCGGATTTGTAAGTGTCAGATAGTCAACTGCTCTGTTTGTAAGCTGTCTTTGAATGCTAATGCCAAGAAATCTATAATTAACTTATGGTTCTATTGGTACCTGAAGGCATCTTTGTCCGCCAAAAAGTATTCGTCAGGTATCACAGCACCGAAGCTCCAACCGACCAAACGTAAGAGTTGCCAAGATGAGCACCACAGCGCCCCAAACTAGCAAGGAGATGATTCTCCTCCCTCAGGATCTCCGAGGTCAGAATGCCCTGGTAACGTAAGCTTCAGTGCCCTCTTGTGATTCGTTTTTATGAGTCATTGCGGATTTACCTATGGACGGCCTGGGAGGTTGCTAATGATGGCGACAGAGGTGCTTCCCGCGGTATTGGCCGCGCCATAGCTATTCACCTTGCCAGTCGCGGAGCAAACGTTCTTGGTACCTGTGCATCCACTGAATCACTCATCCTATTCGAATCTCTCGAAAAAACCGTTCAACAGGGATACCACTCGAGTCAGTTCGACGCCCCAAGAGTCACGGGACTGGTTGCCAACCTTCTTTCGCCAGACTTGGCCGAGACGATTGCCAACAAAGTCCAGGATGAGTTCGATGGCAAACTCAACATCATTATCAACAACGCAACCCACTTTGAGGCGCGGCCAGTCCGTCAGCTTGATGCTGAATTCATCCAGAGGGTCTTGCTAGGCAATGTACAGTCTTTGGCGCTGACGATGGACGTGCTTCTCAGACGAGACTACATCCAGCCGGAATCCCGCGTTGTCAATATCTCAAGCGATTGGGCTCGTACCGCAGCAGCATCGTAGTAAGTCACAGTCAAATAAGAAGACCTTGGCGATCTCGGATTCCTGTGTTGATGTTAACTTTACAAGTGCCATGTTGTACGCATCGACCAAATCAGCAATGGAATCTCTGACCCGATCTTGGGCGGATATTTTAAGCCAGGACACAACGACGCTGGGAACTACGGTGAACTCCCTCTCAGTGGGTGGTACGGCGACTGATGCGCTCACTGGGAGTGCACCGCCGGACATGCGCGAAGCCGCATTGAAGGTTCTGAGCGAGGGAAAATCAATCCATAACGGAGTCGGACTTCCAGATGATGTTGCCAAAGTCGTGGGTCTCGTCGTAAGCGATGCGGCGCGCTGGATCAATGGAAGTGTCATTGCAGCCAATGGCGGCTCAGTCAAGATTCTATAAACCTAGTAGCCTGGAAGCTGTTTACTGGCTATTACGGAGCGTAGCATTACAACGAAGCTATGCTTCATAGATGAAATTAGACTGATAGAAGAATGAACAGATGCTCTGCCACTACCAAGAATTGACACGGAGCATGTCTTCGATGATGGCACTGGCAGGAATGTCGAGTACCTTGAGCTGAAGGTCAAAGAAGAGGTTTCCATGATGTTTTGCCACCCCCTCCCATCCATTCCAAACATCCTGACACAGCTTCAAGTCCCATGATGCACCGTGAGAGATCTCGACTGTGTGACCTGATACTTCGTAACGAAACAGAATCGCTTGATTTTTCCAGGTCTTCCACAGTTCCATGACCTTGAGATTTGGCAAGTGCATTGCGGCCGCAGCAGCTCGTTGAAGTAGACCTTGAGTGTATGCCTCGTCGAGAGTTGAATCGAGGAGGGGAGACGTGAGAGCTACCGCTTCGAGAGATGACCAGCGGTCGAAACATGTCACGAGTTATAGCACGCAGCAATAGGCATACGGAGTATAGTAAAAGTAGCTTAACTATTAAAGTAGAAATAGACAAAAGGAAAAGGTCTATATATATAATATCTAAGATAGATACGTAATTTAGTACGTAATGGGCACTTTATAAAGTGTAATTACTATCCCTATTACGTAATATACCCCCTAATTACTACTACTAGGGAGCTATTATACCTAAGATAGAATCTCTAAATACCCTTATAAAGGCCTAATTTAGTTAAATATAAATAAAAGAAAAATAAGTATAAGGGATACGCGTCTTTTAAACCGCGTTTATTATAAATATATCCTTTTATTTAAAATAAATAAAATCTTAACCCGGAATAGCACGTATTTTATTACTTTTAGTATATAAATTACTAAGGGTAAGGCTACTTAGCTACTTTATATATATTTAAATTCTTATAATATTACTTAGCTATTTTCTTTTTCCTCTTTTTAACCTCTTATAATTATTATAAGCACCTCTATTTACTATACTATTACGAAAGGGAACTCGAGGCAGGTCGGAACGCTACTATATTAACCTAATTAACTAAAGACTTAACGTAAAGAGGGAAAAAACAGAACAGTGGGCAGAAGCTAGCAGGCTGGCCCTTTGGGCCCAGCGGTCTAGCTCGTTACGTAACTACTAAGAGCTTAGCCTCGTAGCCTAAGGCTAAGCCACAGGGCCCACAGGGCCCTAGTACCTATTACCGTAATATTACCCCCCCCTCTATACTAAAGGGCGCTATCCGTAGCGCTAAAAAAATAAACCTCTAAATTACCCCTTATTTTAGCAAATCTATAGCCGTAATTACCGCTATTATATTATCGTCCTCCCTTAGTAATAGCGAATCGCTAGCTACAGTAGCTTCTATTTATATATCTAGGTTTTATAGCGGGCCCTTAGTAATTAAGTATTAGTAATAGAACGCCTAGAGCGTTACTAGTACATATTTAAAGCTTTTTATATTATACTAAGTTAGATCTATATCGTACCCCTTTTAATTTACTTAGTACTATAGTTTTCCTTTATATAAGCGTAATTTAACGACCTCTAAGACCTCGTACTCCGGTTCGCCGTCGTTATTAATAATCGGTAGTAATAGGTCTTAGTTCTACCCGGGTAGTAGGTCGTTAGTAGCCTTTCTTAGCTTACTTAGGTAAAAGACCGGGTATACCCAGCTACCCACTAGTAGTTCTATAATCTATATGCCCCCCTATTTAGTACTAACGATAGTTTATAGCCCGGCCTACGGCTATTATAGTTTATTCGCGTTAGTAGACTTTTAGTACGAAGTATTAATAAAAACCCGGTCTCCTAGCTTTAGGTCGTCTAGGCACTAGCGGCGGTTAGTATACCTCTTATATTATACCTAAGCGACCTTTATATTACCCCTAGTAATCTCTTAGGCCTCGTATATCCCCTAGGCTATATACTACGTATTAGTATAGTTTAGCTTTTTTTTTATAAAGCTAAATTAGTAGGTTCGTTTAGACTAGTTAAAAGAGAGCCGTGGCTAACGACCGAATTCTATTTTATATAATAATAGCCTTATAGTCTCGCTAGGCTGGGCGGTATAAATAAAGTCGACTACGGGCAGTATATCGCTCTAGTTATTTTAATATCGGTTAATTAGTAGTCTTAACTACTATAGGATATATTAGTTTAGTACTTCTATCTAGCTATCTATCTAGGGGTAGTTAGTTATTAATAGCTATAGCTTAACCCCGTAGATCTTATAAAGTTCTCCCTAGAAGTTAGAGATAAATTAGGGGCCTCGGTCTAATATAATAATCTTTAGTAAGCTAAAAATAAGTAGTACCCGTTTATAGAACATTTAGCTTATATCTTTTATTATAATAGTTTTATAATAAAGAACGGATATCGCCCTCTTATTTAGGTAGTCTACTACTACCTAAATATTATCGAATCCTTTTTAATTAGTAGGGATAGTTATAAAGTTAGTAGAAATGTGCTACTACGGGTAGTTAGGTACTAGAAATAGCCTTAGCTCCCCTGGGGGCTTATTACGCGGCTTTTATAATTAATAATAAGTATAGTAGTTCTATACGTACCGGTAGGTATTTACCGTTAGGCCTAGCTAGTAGTATCGCTACTTAATTATTTTTACGACCTTATTACGCCCTAGGTAGGCAAGGAGCTTTTATTTATAAACCTCGCGGATAACTATAGTACGAAGGTTCTCTTCCTCGGGCACTACGAGCTTCTCGTTTATTATTAATAATCCGTCGTTTTAAATAGACTAGCGCTCGCGCCCTTTAGCCACTAGCGCTCGTATTAGCGCGAGGGATACTATAATAAGGTCTTTATTAAGCTTTAAAATCTTCTCTACTAGTAAATACCCCTAGAGCTCGTTTTTTAGTAAGAGCGAGCTAACTATAAGCTATAGTTAACTAACTATAGTACTTAATAGCGTCCGTAGCTCTGCTACGATATTAGGGAATAGTAGTCCTAGTAATAAGAGGACTTAGGTCCTATTAGCCTCTTTTAGTACTTACTAAGTACGGATATCCTTTATTTTTTATAATAGGGCGTTAGCTAGTACGTTCTCCTTCCCCAGGCGGTAATAAATCTAAAAGTTAAAATCCGCTAGCGTATTAGCTTAGCGGGCTTGCCGTAAGTTAAGTAGGCGCTTAGTTATAAAAAATAGTAGTAGCTAATAGTCTATAATAACGTCGAACTTATACTCATAGCTTATAAGCTCCGCGCGCTATTTTTTTAAGTATAGTACTATTATTAGTATTTCCTTATCGTAAATAGCGTAATTAAGCTCTACGCCGCTTATCGTTTTTAAATAAAAGGCTACTAAGTACTATAACCCGTTATCCTCTTATTACTATAATAACGCTCCGGCATATACTAAGTTAGAGGCGTTAGTTTCTAACTACGTTAGTAGCTTTAGCTTAAAGTAATAAAGGATTAGCGCCGATATTAGCGCTAGCTTTATAGCCTTAAAGGCCGTCTTATAGTCGGCGCTAAAGTTAAAAAGAACTCCCTTACTTATTAGTTTTATAAGGGGCCTAGCTAAGTAGCCGTAATCCCTTATAAATCTCTTATAGAAGTTATAGAACCCGAGGAAAGACTAAATACCCTTAAGTAATATAGGTAGCTTCTAGTTTCTAATTATAAAGACTTTCTCCTTATTAGGCTATATACCTTCTATAGAAACTACGAAGCCTAGGTACTTTATAGAGATAACGCTAAATTTATACTTCTTAATATCTACCTATAAGCTTACTTTTCGTAAGCGGTCTAGTACTTTAGTAACGTACTCCTAGTACTAGAGGGGGTTATTTAAAAAGATTAGGATATTATTTATATACGCTATATAAAAGTCGTCTAAGTACTCTATTAATATCTCGTTTATATATTATTAATACGTAATAAGCCCGTTATAAAGCCCGAAGGGTACTATCTTATACTTATATACCCCGTAGCGGGTTCTAAACGTCGTTAAGTCCTTAGAGGCTAGGTCGAGGCGAATGCGGTAAAAGGCCTACTTAATATCTAGTTTAGTAAATACCTTCGCCCTACCTAGCTACGCGAGGGTTTCGTTAATAAGTAGTAATAGGTAGCGGTCTTTTTTTATAACCTTATTTAGCTTATAAAAGTTAATATAAAAGCGCAGACTACTATCGTGCTTTTTTATAAATAGCGTTAGCGACGCAAAAGGAGCATTACCTAGCTCGATAAATCCCTTTTATAAGTACTTTAATAAATAGGCTCTTATAGCCTCTAGCTCTAGTACCGACTACTTATATAGAGGGTAGTAGGTTAGCTTCTCTCTACTGCTATTTAGGAACTTAATTTTATAATTATACGGCCTATAAGGTATAAGTATATCGCTAGCCGTTTTACTAAAGACGTTAGTCTAGGGCCGTAGGTATTTTAATAAGTTAGTCGCTATAAAGTCGCGAGTAACTTAGTTATCGTTATATAAGGGGTCCGCCTCCTCTTTTTTATCCTTTATAATACGGTTTAGCTTATAGAGTAATATAGAGCCTATCTCGACGTCGTTCTACCTTAGGTTCCTTTTAAATATAAGAGCGCTAATAAAAGTAATATCTATTTATAATACTACTAAGTATAGTTTTTACTATCTAACCCTCTTTACGAGGGCGATAGTAGTACTATTAAGGGCGCGTTCTATTTTTTTTATATCCTTAGCCTTATCTAACTATTATATTTAACGGGCTATCGTCTTTAGCGGGCATAGTAATATCTTAATTAGCGTGCCCTTTACCCGCTACTACTAGAGCTTTTAGTTATAATAAGTTATATTTATTTTAAATAAGTCCTACCAGCGGTCGGCGTCGATTTAGTATTATACGTTAATAACTTCCGAGGCACATAGGTCCTCGATATCCTTAATAATAGTAAAGGGCGTTTCTTATAGTAGTAAGTCCTTAGGCTATATTAGCTATTAGTAGCGAATATTAGGGTTTACCCCGTAGTATTTAAACTACTTCCGCCCTAGGATTAGGTCGTAGCGGCCCGTGTTAAGCTAAAAAAGGGGTGCTTTTAAAAGGACCCGTTAATTAATATATAAGTTAGCGGTCTATACTACGCTAGTATTGTTTAATCGCTCTCTATTAAACCCGGCGGTAGGGATTAGGTATAGTAATTTATAGGATAGGGCCGCGCAAAACCGCTATAATAAAGGGGTTACGCGGTTATTTATAAATCCGTACTTATTAGCTCCCGTATTAAATAAGGCTCTTAAGCAAATTCTATATCTATTAAATACTAGTATAAGCTCTATTTTAAGGGGCTAACCCCTTACGAAATCCTATAAGTTTACTAAATTAATTACTAATCTTCTATCTTTTTTATACATATCCCCTAGTTAGGAGTTTATTTTTATTAAGAGGTTTAGTTTTCTAAACCTAACTCTATCTTAGTAGGGCCCGCGGTAGTATTAATAGTGGCTATAGTAGTCTTTAGCTTCTTAGGGCAGTCCTTAGAGATATATTTAGTATCGCTATAAACGAAGTAAGTGCTACTATCTTTAAGCTTCTAATATAGGGCTTTAGGGATCGTTTTGCGGGTAGAGGTGCGACCTTAGTCCTATTTAGTACCTCTAGTACCTCTATTATTTCCGCTACTTTTATTATTTTTATTACTTTTACTTAAGGTTTAGCGAGTTTAGTTAGAAGCCTTAACCGCGCGGTCCTCTATAAAAGGGGGCTATATCGCATTAGCTAACTAAGTAACGTACTTAGTATATTTTTAAAAAGTAGCCGTGTCGTCTAAGTACTTCGATATAGCCTAGTTACGAAAATATATAGGTAGTTTATTATAAAAACGGCGCTTTTACTAGGACTCTAAAAGCTTATTAACACGCGCAAGCTTAGCGAATATAGAGCGCTTTTAATAAACGTTTTTAAGCATAATCGTAAGTACGTCTAGCTTATAGCTAGCGTTATTTATAGTAGTTAGGCTAATATAAGCCGACTTAAGCTCGTAGAGTAGCTACTCGGCCGTAGTAATTTTATTAAAAGTTAGTAATAGGTATATAAACTCCGTAGCGCTACCTCTAATTTTATTAATAATATACTCTAAATAATACCTATCCGTACTATAATTAGCGTTCTCTAAGCGCTTCGTAATACGTTAGAGCTAGTAATCGAACTTAAGGCTAGTATTATTACTTATAAAAGTGGGTACGTTAGGTATTTTCTAAGAGCTATAAGTAACGGGATAGGACGAGGCTAGAGTAGTCTTATAACTACTCTACGTCTCTAGGTATACTAGCCGCTACTTTAGTACGCTAAGGGTAGTAATATCCTAAATAGAGCTAGCTTAGGAGCCGTTCTCTAATTACTCTAGCTTTTTAACTATAGCCGTATTATTAATATAGGCTCGAGTAAGGGCTTCTTTCGTAATACGGAGCTTTATAGTAATAGTATATATAAAATCGAGGTTTTTATAAGTTATCGTATATAGGCGCTTAGTACTATTACTTAGCTAGCTAATAGCGGACGCTAGGACCTACTCTAATTAATATTAAGTAATGCGCATCTTTAACTACTATTCGATCTATTTAAGTAGGGTCTTTCTATCGTTTTTAAAGTATAGCTCTTAGATAAGGTCGAGGTTAATATACTACTTAGTATTCTTTTTAAAAAGGATATCGTTACGGATATAAATAGGCAAAGTAAGCTAGTTAACTACGTCGCTAAGGTACGCTAGGCGATCGGTCTAGGTAATAGAGGGTAAGAAGCGCTCTACTAGCTAGTCGGATAGTGCGACTTCTAGGTTAATAACCGGGAGCTTAGCGCCTTTATTAGGGCCTATAACGCTC
Source organism: Colletotrichum lupini (assembly GCF_023278565.1). Taxonomy (NCBI): domain Eukaryota; kingdom Fungi; phylum Ascomycota; class Sordariomycetes; order Glomerellales; family Glomerellaceae; genus Colletotrichum; species Colletotrichum lupini. The sequence goes on from NC_064678.1 coordinate 6,553,728, forward strand.
TATTAGGACTCGTAAAGGCGGTAGCTTTACTAAAAGCCGTTAGTACGAAGGGAGACCTAGCCTCCTTAGCTATATCCTCTAATTATTATATTTAGTAAAGGGGGTATATATTTAGGGGGTATTAATTACGCTACTTACGCGCAATTAATTTAACTAGCTATCGCTCGGCTCTTTTATACGCTTTTTTAATAGGGGTAGCTAATAGTTAATTAATTAAAATATTATCGTTTTATCTCCGGAGAATAGTTAATTAAATAACGTTAAGTAGTATTATAAAAGGGAACTCGAGGTAGGTCGGAACGCTACTATATTAACCTAATTAACTAAAGACTTAACATAAAGAGGGAAAAAATAGAATAGTGGGCAGAAGCTAGTAGGCTGGCCCTTTAGGCCTAGCGGTCTAGCTCGTTATATAACTACTAGGAGCTTAGCCTCGTAGCCTAAGGCTAAGCCACAGGGCCCACAGGGCCTTAGTGCCCACTGCCGTAACAATACGCGCGCGCCTATACTATTAAATCGTTTACTAATTTTATTCTAAATATAAATATTTAATATATTTAAAAATAATAATAAGTTTCGTATAATTTTTATAATATTTCTTATATACGTATTATATAATTTATTAAGAGTTTAGATAGGTAATAATATTAATAAGCCCCTTTAAGTCGTTACCCCCCCTCGTAACCTCTTATTTACTTACTAAAGCCCGGCTACTAAGCTCTCTCTCCTTAATTAAAAAGATGTTAAGGTTATTAATTAAAACGCCGAGGATTTTATTAAGTTCGAGGCTCTTTTTAATAATTATAATAAGGGTAATAATAAGGTAAATAATAATAATAAGAGCTCTAATAAGCTTTTACCTATCCCCCCCTCGGAATTTAAAAATAAAAATAAGATTAATTTAAATAATAAGCTTTTTAAAAAGGGTATATCGTATATTTATTATTTTAGGAGTTTATATTTAATATTATTTTAGGGTCTAAAAAACGCAAAGCTAGCTCTTTTTAAAAAAGTAATAAAAAATAAAAAAAACCGCTAAGAGGCTAAAATACCCCCCGTAATAAGTATAGTTCTTTTTACTATTCTAAGCCTATTTAATATATACTTAGTCCTTAAAAAGCTTAAGGGAAAAGCTCTTAAAGAACGAGAGATTTAGTACTTACCCTATTTTAAAATAGCCCTTTAGTATACCGATTTTAAGGATAGTAGTTATTATTTTATAAAAAGTAATAGTTAATATACGCACTACTTTAATAGCCGTTTAGTTAAAGGGTATATTAATATATTAGTCGTTTTATAGCTAATAGCCTAGGCCCTTATTAAAGTTATTATAAATAGCGCTCCCTTTTTTATAAATATATTATCCTTTTTTATTATTAAAAAGCGCACTTTTAATTATAATTTTAATAAAATATTACTAAGCTCCGTAATATTATTTACTAAATATATAATAATTAAAAAATATACGAGAACTATATTAGCTTCTATATAAAGGACTTTTTTAACGCGCGCCCCCGGTCCTCTTTTATAATTATTATAATTATTTATAACTAACTTTTTATTATACTGCCCGTTTCCGTACCTTAAGTTATTAATTTAATAGTCGTTTTAATTCTTATACCCCCCGCTACCCCTATTATTCTTAATTTTATAAACTTTAAAATATATAAAACGCGTTTCTTAGTACGCGTACTAACCCTCTTTTTTAATAACGCTATACTCTTAGTAATTATATACTTCGTAAACTAAGAGTTTAAATAATAAGTATAAGCCTAGGTCTTATTTCTATATATATATACCTTATAAAGTAAAGTTATTTTAGGAATTTAGGCCTTTAGGCTATAAAAGGTTTTTATTTTATTTATTTTAGGCCTCTAAGCTACACTCTAAGTTCTATTTATTATCTACTTTTAAGTATTAAGTTTTTCTAAGTATAGCCTAAATTAATTATTTTTAACTATTTTAATTATTTATAATAGCTTCTCACGTATTATAAAGGTTAAAAAGTATACGGAAATATTCGAACTTAGCTCGTAAAAGGTTTTTAATAAGTCTATTTATTAATATATTTTTTATTAATACATAAATAACCTCGAAGCTACCTTTAGCGTGCTCTTATTTTAGCTATATATTCTATATATTAATATAATAAAGTTAAGTAGCTATTCTTTCTCCTTCCCCTACGACGAGTCGAATCGTTTATTAATTATTATAGTTAATTAACTATACTTTTCTTAAGTTAAGGGTAATATCCTTAAAAAGGCGCTTTAAAGCTATAATCTCTTTTATAATTTCCTTAAAATAAAAAAGCTTAGCTTTAGTAATTAACGTTATAACCGTTACTTAGTATATTAATTTCTATTAAATTAGGCTACTAAAAAAGAATATTATATATCTTTAAAATAATCGTTATATTACTTCGTTATTTACGAAGCTAATATCTCTAGTTAGAAATAATAATTACGTACTTGGTATATTATTATAGTAGAGCGCAAGATATCTCGTTATATAAAGATATTAGATATAGTAGTTAATTACTTTAATATAGGTTACGCTTAGGTTAGTTAGGAACCGTGATAATTATAAGTAAATAAAGGCAACGTCTAGTTTAATTATAATAGTAGTATTAACTATATCTATATCTTATAACACACCCCCTAGACGCCTAGAGCTGTTATCCGTATAATGGGCGTTTATACTACGCCTTAGCCCTGTAGATAGTAGCCTCAGCCCTATAGGTAGTAGACTAGTTAGAAAAACCTCTGCTTATACGGAGACTCGAACGGCCGCCTCTCGCTTTTTAAGTGCACGACCTATAGATAATACGGTACTTAACTATTATAGTAATAGCAGATAGGAGCTGGGCTTATAACTATTACGAGTTATGGTACGTAGTAATGGGTATACGGAGTGTAGTAAAAGTGGCTTAACTATTAAAGTGGAAATAGATAAAAGGAAAAGGTCTATATATACGATATCTAAGATAGACACGTGATTCAGCACGTGACGGGCACTTTGTGAGGTGCGATTACTATCCCTGTTACGTGACAAAACACTCCATCATCGGGGGCATGGATAATTGAATAATTTCATCGAGGAAATGCGCGGCGTCGAGAACATTCAGAGAGCTGAAAGAAACTAGGCGAGAGCATCCCAGTACAGCCGCCCGAGCAATATCGCGGTTAGGACCGGGCTCTTCGGAAGGCCCATGTAAGTTGTCATGCCGAGCCTCCCATAACTTGACTCTCTTTACAGTAGGTGGAAGACTTTCAAGTAGAGCCACATTTGCCTTGTCTCTCCGGGATCTGTCTATTTGGTCAATGCCCCGCCAAGGTTCGTACTCAATGGTTTCCAGATTATCCAAGCTCAGAAGAAGAAAACGAATGGCGTCTGCTGATAGACTTCGATAGCATACGTCTGTAACGCTGAAGTTTTTGACTACTGGAACCCTCGGAACCACAGGGCACCCAGTTTCAGCCAAGCTTGTCAAGCTCGACGTGGGGGTTGCATTTTCAAAGTCGAGCAGATTTCCCATGAGACGCTTCCGTGCTCCCAAGAGGTCAGCGGGCTCAAGATTATCATAGGGTTCATCGGGATCATCATCCCCCTTGAATGGGTGGTAATCGTCCTCGGGCGAGTCGGCAAAGAAGTGAAGGTGAATGCCGAAGTGATCTTCGTCGCCGTAGCCTAGTTGCCATTTCGAAAGCGTTCTAAGAAGTGACTTGAAGTGCTTGTCAAAAATCTCATTGTTGTGCAATATCTCTTCGTCGTCCTCTTCCTTGCAGAACTCTTCGGAAGTATATGTCGCTAAGGACACATGGAGCCAGATCTGACTGACGTACATCTGACGACGAGGACCGACGAAGTCTCTGAGTTTGTCTATATCGTGGAGCCGCTCAAGTTTTAGATTCTTGAAGTTGCGCTCCTCGAAAAATGTTTGCCATTCTGCAGAAACGGAGGCTAGACGGCTTTTCTCCTGCGGCGTGTCTTTGGACTGCATCGCAAAGATGATCCCGAGGATCATTAATCGAATCTCTTGCGGAAAGATACTCCATCTGGATGAGGGCCCTCTTTTCTCGTGTTCTCTGGGGCTGTTAAGGTCTTGTGACTGCTCGAGTTCAAGTGCAGGCGTTTGAAACGGCTTATCCAGCACGGGATGCTGGGCGTTGTTATTCATTCTATCGGGCCAAGGAATTTTTCACAATGGTAGTTTGGCAAAACTGGAACATTCATTAGCTTCAATCAAAATTGTGATGTTGCTCAAGATTTGGATAAACTTACAAGATATCTGTGGCTATCGTCGAGGCGGAATGCGTGATCTGAAGTTCTAGGGCGATCGAAGGCTGGCCTTGGTATTCGAAGAAATGGTGATAGTCGTTGGATCAGCGGTACCCGTTGCACAATATTTTGCTTGCAGTCGTCAACAATCCGTAAGGATGCGGGACTCGATCGTTACGTATGAGGTCAAGCAGCCTGATTCATGGAAGAAACAGTGCCTGTAGTAGCAAGTATCGAATCGGGGAGATGGTTTTCCAATCTAAAATTGTTGCGGCTGATGGATTGAGTGGTGTACCAGCTGGCTGCGGCGCGTTTGTCACTCGCACTGTAGCTCGGAGTAGTGATGGCGATTGATGACGTGGATGTAATGGAGGGAGACAAAAACACACAAGGGCCTGCTCAAGAAGAAAGCCTGGAAGAATAAGCCTTGTTGTGCGCCAATGTAAAGCGAGTAGGCAGGCGTAGCCGCGAAGACGGGATCACCACTGATCGGGAAGGAAGGACATGGAGATTCACTGGACGTCGACTGCTGCCCTCGTTGTCTTCACTTTTGAGTCAAACTCAATTCTCAAGTAAAATGAGGCTAATGTGTGTAAGCGCATGGAGTAAAAGTAGAAGAGATCCTTCACTTCAACTCATGGAAAATCTCTGGCTTTGTGCTTCTTAATCTGTTATGAATGTCGCCGCGGCCACGAGAAGGAGTATTGCCACCGGAAGAGCCACCGCGGCCGGCTGAAGAGCTGGAACTGGAAGTGCCTCCTCGGTCCTTTGCTTGGGGAGAAGCGCCAGGGTTGGACGGTTGACGTCCGATCGATGTCACCTCGAGTCTCTTGACGAACTTGGCCGGAAGGTTTCCCAGCTCATTCTTCTTGCCCAGCTTCGTCATGATAGTGCTACTGAAAGACAAGTACATGCTTGAAGAATCTTTCCACATGGTCTCGATGTAATCGTCTCCTGAATCCGGCCAGGGACAGTAATGATTGGTCTCGATGAACGCCTTGACTGCCTTGTCAATGCCCGCGTCGTCCATGGTGATATCAGGCCAGTCATCGAAGTCGATCTTCCACAATGAGGTGACTCTTCGGCCAAATTCAGAGGGTTTGTGCGTCAGAAGTTCGTAGGTGCTGGTCATTGGCTTCAGGACCAATATATCGACAAGACGGTAGTCAGTGCGAACAACCTGCTCCGCCACTGGAGGCCTTCCGATGACGAACTCAACATCGTTGCCGTCAATCTTGGCCACCCAGTGCATAACGGCAAGAGCATGAGCCATCCCCAGATACAGGTCGGCTGGCTTCATCTTGAGGTCTTTGATCTGGTTGGCGTGAAGCTTGAAGTTTCGCAGAGAGAAGAACTGACCGCCCGTACCACACTTGATGCGGCCGAGATACGGCCGCACTAAGCAGTCCTTGTTGGCCTCGCTCTTCATCAACTGCTCTCGTCCTTGAGGCGGACAGAACTTCTCAATTAGACAGTGACGAACGGGCTTCGGAAGAGGGAAGATCCTTTCCATACAGAGAATGTGATTGGTCTCGCAGGGGAACCAGATATATCTGGAAACAGTTCAAGATTCTCCTCCCAAAAGCTGTGGGAGGTCGGCGTGGCGAACCAGAAACATCTTGGAATTTCAACCTGTCTAGGATAGAACTTAAGCGAATTGAACGCGGTCTCAATTCGCTTGTGCATGATGTATTTGTTCCACAACTTATCATCCTACTTCGTGAGAGGCAGCTTGTAGGCGAACGTGGTGCCGGGATGCTCGAACACTTTGCCGATGAACCGGTACCGATCTCCCGGAAGTTTGCAGCAACGCCAGCTGCTGCTTGCTGACGCTTCACAAAAGACGAAGTCGTGGAGATTGTTGACTTGGTTAAAAGCATTCGCTTGAGACAGACCTCGATTGTTTCTCCTTGAGTTTCAGCTTCAAGCCTTTCTTCTAGGTGAAGGTTAGCTATAATGGCCTGCTTCAAGGAGACAGCTCTCGAAGAAGCCGCAGACTCGTCCGACTGATTCTGTGGGCGACGCTTCTCTAAGGCCTTAGGTAGGCGTGAAGAGCCTTGTATCGAAGTATCGTCCATTTTCGCGAAGGGGGTTGAGGTGATCCCAAGTCATCTGAGTCGATAAAACCGCAGCCAGTGCTGCGTAACTACTGTCAAAGTGCTATACTTCAGTAAGTAGGAGAACCCGGCAACTGATGGTGGGATAAAGAATGAGGATCAGCGACAACCACCTGAGAATATAGTCCATCCTTTAAGTGCATAGTAATCTGGCGAAGGACGCCGGTAAAGGCCTCATGGTGAAGAGAGAACCCCATGCAAAGAAGTCAAACTTCTTGAAGTTTTCTTTCAGAAACTTTGATTCCTCAGCTCTGTGCTTGGTTCAGCCTAAGAACCGCAGGTTGGTTGCAGAATCATTGATGAGCCAACCTGGCAATGATTCTGCAACGGAATGTTTGACGTCACGTAGTGTGTGATAGGCAGTGTGTAGCCGACAGAAAGAAAGCTTAGAAACGGCAAACAAATTCTGTCCAACACCTGGAGTACTAGAGGCAGTAAATATTTACTGAATCTCTGGATTCACCCACGACTATGCTGCTAGGTCCTCCTAGCCCATCCTACCAGAAATCTGTTCCCCTGGTGAACCTTCCCTGTGTCTCCTCGATACACTCCATCAATCTCAGCGGCAGCCGACGCAAATCTTCCTCCTCGCCCTCCAAAATTCGCTCACTAGCCATCAGGAAGTGAGTCCGGAAGGCAGTCCAGAGTTCCTGATCCTTTGCGTTGTTGCTGCCAGGTCGCGGATAGTAAGGGTCGTTCCGCCAAAAGCTTCTACAAGCTTGCTTGATTCCGTTGTCGTCCATTGCCATCATCCTGCAACAATCAAAGTCCAGGATCCACATAGCATGAGAGCCAAACTCATCTGAATGGAAGCCTACAGGACCCAAGCTTGATGTCGTGGGGGCTTCGCAGGGTGGCGATTGGCAAGTCCTTGGGTTTGCGAACACAAACTCAACGTCATTGGCATCGACTTTTGCGGACCAGTGCAGGAATGCGAGAGCCTTTGCCATTGCTACGGCGTACCCTTCAAGATCCAGGTTGAGAGTCTCCATCTGATCCGCGTGAAGTGGGAAGTTCCTCAGACTGAAGAATCTAAGTCTAGGTCTATCTTGATTGGTGTCTGTATTACGAAGCTTTCTGCGCCCCAAGTAAGGTCGAGCGAGACAGTGGCTATTGGTCGGGCTGTCGGCAATCTCATCCGCATCCACGTTTGGGTGAAACTTATGGGCCAACAGCTTGCGAACATCGCGAGATAGTGGTGGAATCTTCTCGCTGATGAGTGCGTTGCAACCCGTGTATCCCGCAGGAAATCTAGGGAGTATTTGATCCCAGGCAGTCGCATCGTGTCTGAGGAAGCCTTCACAGTGAGGCACATTGAGGTGGACTCTATTGGTACTATCCAAGCTTCGGATAATGTGGCGATGCATCGTGTATTCGTTTGCGATGGAACGACCTGGGCCGCCATCCTCGCGCTTGATAGCGAGGTTGCCCGCGGACCACACAGAGCCACAGAAGCCCTTGCCGATGGCTTCAAGTGGCAGCGTCGAGTGCGCGATTGTGAACTCGAACGTGTGAGGTGTCTGTTCGTCCATGTTTGCGTCAAGACTGATTATATTGGTGGTTGTAATGTTTGTGTACTGGGTGTTGTTTCTGTGTGGAATACTCTGAGAGGGGGGAGAGGAACAACCGGGGGGAAGAGTTGTCTTTATAGGTAAACCCATGGATATAGTTATGGCTGAAGCCTACCCGTTGCCTACCTGCAGACGCCCAGATTTGTGGTTAAGCCTACCCTTTGAGTTGTGTGACTCAAACATTTCATCGGTACCCTTTAGTTCGCAAACTTCTTTGAAGTTGAAGGCTGAACCTAAGTGGTGTGGCTCTGGGCCGACTAGGCATCAAGGTGAGGGGTTTCTTCTATAACCACTTTGGCGAGCAATGTGGCCGACTACGGTGTACAACAGGATTGATAGACGAAGACGCCTCAGTGAAGGCTCAAGAGAAGAAATCGTATATTGGGAAAAGAGCGAAGAGGCAAGGAGGTCCATTGAAGATGGAGTGTGCGCCCTTTGACATGGTTTTAACATGGTACCGATGTCGCGTAGCCATCACATGCCGCACCATTCTGTATTGGTATCATGGGAAATGTCTAAAGGTATAGTACAGTATCAATACAAACTGGTTTCTTCCAGGGGAAAGCGACTTAAACCTGGATGGGAGCAGGACTGAGGCCGACAAAATTGCTCTTTCGCGCTTTGTCCTGCCGTACCGCCCTGCGTTCAAATCTGTCCTGACCGCCCTTCTTGCGCTTTGCGACCCGTCTCTGTTTCTTCTTATATGGTGTGTCAATCATCCACTTATAGCCCTTTTCCCGGTAATACTCGTTGTCTTCCTCCAACGCCTTCTTTTCCGCCTCGCGGATGGCTAGAAACGCCCTTGCTCTCGCAGACTGATCCGCCGCATCGTCGCTCAGTCTCCTGCTGGCATCATCAAATGTAGCAGCTACACTGCTGGTGTAACTCTCTTCAAAGACATAGGGCTCGACAGTCCCTACCCTTTCGTAACTTGGTTTTTCAACCCAGTCAGGAAGGTCTGCAAGGGGCTGCTCGATTCTCTGCCGCAACCTGACCAGCCTTTCCACCACCCTCTTTTGAGATTTGATCTCGGCCTGGAGATGCCCATCCCACTGATCCTCTTCCTTCGCAAACTGCTGTTCATCGCGCATCGAGCCGAGCAGATGTTCCATGTTCTTAATCTTGTATTTGTTCTTCTTCTGGACATAGTCGCATACGGAGCGGTGCTGCGGCTTGCCCTGGCGTAGAAAGACGACGCCATGTGCGGTCACTGCGACGTTAGGGACGTGCCGTATGCCGGAGAGGTCCCCGCGAGGCACAGGGTGGCGCTCGGAGATGTAGACGGGTGGTTCGTCGAGGGGGGAAATGCGCTTGAGCAGGGGTGGCCATTTGGGCTTTGGAGGCTCGATTTTCGGCGGTGGCGGTGTTGGTTTGCCTGCTTCTGATCTTGCATCACGAAGGCTCTTTTCGCGGAGGTACGTAAGGATTTCGGAGTGCTCTTTTGACGATGGGGTCTGGGCGCCTTTGAAGAGGTTGAGAAACTTGAATTGGAGTACTGTCAGTACTAGAAGGCGCTGCGAGCAAAGTACAGGAGTATCGCACCTTGTACCCCTTCGATAGCGCAGCAAGGACAAGACGGTAGCTCGCTTCCGTCTGATTGCGCTTGAAGCCTTTCTTCACGAGCCGTGGCAGCGGGTTCTCGACACCCTTGCGGAGTACATCGTTGGGGAGTGGCACGGCGCGAGCCTCGCGGACGAGAGCACGATATAAGGCGATTGCGGCGATACGATGGCGGGAGTTCTGAGCTGGTACGAAGTGAGATGGCATCCTCGCGGAAAGGGAGGCGTCATTCCCCCGAGCTTCGGTCACATTGCTGGTGTTGGTGAAGCTTGAGCTTTGCGATCGTTATGTTCTGGAGGGGAGATGCATTGACAAATGGGTGTCTTATCTAATCGGCTCTTATCGATTCTTATCGAGATTTACCTCAACTCAGGTACCTAAGGTAAGGTAGGTAGGTACCTTAGGTGCTTACTGTGCAGTAGGTATCTTACACCACAATTTACTGCTGGATAATACCAGGGCAAGACATTGATGTTGGCAAGATCCCTGTCAAATCATGAACAAATGCGATCACTGCTTTCCGACTCTCAAAGCAAAGATTACTTTGCTTGTTTTCGAGTCAAGCTGTTGTCCAAAGGTATCAAACCTGGCCACGTTGGTCGAATCAAATTTGGCCTCTGTCGTCGGAATCTGAAATGGCCTAGGTACCTAGGTAGATTAGGTAAGTATCTTACACGGTTAGGGTAAGGTACTTACATAGTAGACGGGTTTTCGGATATTCTTTACGACTCTTCGAATGGTCATGAATCCCGACGCTCTATTAGCTGGACGGGAGCGCACCATCATGGAAGCCGCCGACGTACCCAGAAAGTTGCGCGGCCGAGACACCGGCCGCATACATCTATCTGGCTGAGATGATCGGTGTGTCGGTCTAGACGAGGCGGGTGGCTGACCCCTCGCGAACCACCCGAAAGGGCCGCAGTGACACGATCTCGCTGGTGTTTGACAGAATCCAGATCGGACACGCGCGGGGGTTGCCACACCCATACTCCGTATTCGCGGTCATAATGATGAACTTGTCGCACGCTCTCCAGAACCCTGAAAACCCCTTGGGGGTCACTCCCGGGGCTGCAGACAAAGAAGGGGTCCGACAAGGATATGGGGGACGGACCGAATGGGCCGTCTCTGGCCCAGGGCATGCCTACCAGCAAACCACCTCCTTCTCCTCTCCATCTCGCTACCTTATGCACAGCTCCCAACTATCATCTGTCCTCGAACGGTATCCTGTCTGCCTATCTTCGAGTACTTAGCTTCTAGCTCGACATGATTTTCAGCAAGCATTGGCTTGCTTTCTCAAGATCCTGAAACCGAAAGAGGTGGAATATCACAGAAACCCATCCGCGAACAACTCTCTCAATGAAGAAGCCGTTATTTGAGTCCCTCCGGTCGAAGGAGATGCTGTGACGATCCCACATCAACCTTTAGCTGAGCCGAGATCATGAGGCTGTTGCCAATGCGAGATGGCCCAATGCATCCCGAATAATGCATGCGCCACTGCGTGCACACCACGCGTCGGCGCTTTACACCCACGTTTTGTGGTTTTTGTCAGTAATGGTGATACAGGCTCCCAATGGTACAGGCTTGACGATCTCTCAAATTCACCCGCCAAGTTTTACCCTACCAAACAAAGCCTTCCGAGCGCCGTTTCGTCAGTGGTTCTTTGAGAAAAGGGGACAACCTCTCTCATGTTGAAAGCGGTGGTTGCTTTTTTGCTTTTTCGTCCTCATCCTACTTGACGCCTTCAGGGATGCAAAAACCTCCGGTCGGGATTATGGCGTGAGTTAATGGCGATCGTTGCCCCTCATGGAGTGAGCATGCCCCAAGAGTGAGGCTGGCAGGCGGAATACATATTCACAGGCGACCATGGGTGTAATGGATCTCGACCTGCTTCTCTGCCGTTGCTCCCCGGCCCAATCGAATGGCTTGTCAGCTGGGTACGGGTTTTAATCACTTGCAGTTTCACACGTTAGACCAGCTCGCCGGGATCTCGAACTGACATAATCCGGGTCGAGAACTCGAGGTTGGCCACCGAAGCATCACCCATGCCATGCTACCGCATTCTCGTCACTTCTTACCCGGTCGAGGCCGCGATGTTTCCTTACAGGTGTGGTTTTGGCCATCCTTCACCTGCATACGTGCAGCACGCCCAGCTGCGAACCGCAGATCTCTCACACTCTAGTTCCCTTCCACGGGGTCCGCGAGGAAAATAAGGCTCACCAAAAGGCCTCTCGATTACTTCTCGCCCCAGTCCCGCGATCCAATCATGCAGCTCTTGGCCGTCTTATTCCCTGCTTCGCGGCATTCTTCATTGTTCTCTCTCTCCGAAAGGCCCTGGCATTTCAATGACAATCCAACACACTCAACTTGCCTCACCCACAAGGCTGGCCTGGCCACAGCTGATCACCCTGTCCCACGGTGTCACCCGTATCCTTGGATTGGGGAACGAGTCGGTGTTCTACCCTCAAGGCGGGAGACTTTACCCACACCATGACCATGGCGGGCCGTGTACTCCAACGCCTCTTCACTTCTTGCTTTTTATCCTTGGTGGGTTTCGTCAGTGTTGACAAGAAGTGGCGCCGAATTGTCTTTCTTAAATCAAGTACGATCCGCCTCAGACACAACCAGACTGTGAACGTGTCATGGACATGTCTAAGTTGTCTCGTCAAAGGTCGAACTGTATTGGAGAGGACTAGTCTTCTAATCTTTACCGGTCGTACCTCTATCAAAGCACCATCCACTTGTAACTTCAAGCTGTTCTATTAGCCGCAATCTAGCCAACTACGTTTTCGTAAACTTGGAGCCCCATTTGAACGGTTCTAAGTGGCTCCTTTACACATTTACCTTTTTAATCTCGTTCTGCTACCTTCTTTTGGGCCCGCCTCTACTCGGGATTTACGAGTGTTGTTGTTAAGCTCTGCATGGCTGACGGTGCCTGGCCACAGGTCCCCGGAGCCCGACGCAACGGTGAGGCTATCTTACCCTAACAATATTCTAGGCTTATTCGGTGTACCACACTCACAAACTCGTGTATACCGAGATTGGAGGCGTTAGTCGGCATCTTTAGAGTTTATGGATCCACATCACTACCGGCGCACCCACTTTCTACTCGGCGGATATGAGTAATCATTCCCGTCCCAGCGGCCTCGATACGCCGTCCGATACGGCAGACGACCTCGACGAATCTCCTCCCTTCCGACAGACCCATCACGCAAGCGGGTCTCGTGAGCAAGGTAGACACGGCTTTTCAACTTTCTCTCGACTGCTTCCCCAACGACCTTTGGCAAGTCGTCGCTCACAAGTTATTGATCAGCAACAAGAGAAAGACTGCTCCGCTGGCGTCAGTGACCCCAACTATCCGGGCCCGTTAATAGCAGTATCCCTCGAAGAACGTGGTTCAACCGGCGCCGAATCTACTGTCCTTTACTCAGCATCCCGCCCACCTCTCTTCTCTCACCCTTCATATACACATGCGCGCCCGCACCTGACGCAAAACCACCAGCAACTGAATGCAGAGGAACACTATTACCGTAATTTTCAAGATCAGGAGTACTTGACAATCTTTCACGAACCCCAACAACACTATCGCGTGCCCCATAATCACCAGTCCCCGCAAGACTTGAGCCAACAGCTTCGATATCATCACCAAGTATTTCCACATCCTTCGCCGGCGGACTCTATACAGTCAGCCTCCCTCGCTTCGTCTTCTCCCGACACGGCGTCTTTACTCTGCCATCCACACGACCCACGGCTTCTCCAGGCCCAGCTTCAAGCACCCACCGAAAGCGGCTTTGTATCATTTGCTTACGTAGACCCCGAATTGCCCCCAAATCCTGGCGAACTAGCCCCGATCCATTTTTCGGGCCTAGAATCTGCACATCTCGCCCCGGAGTGCCCTGTGGATTTCTCTTTGTCCAGACCTGTAGCGGTACCCGCCCACCCATTCTATCACAACCACCTCAGCGACGACTTCCTCCAACATCGCCAGACTGGGGTCCTTCAATACCCCGGCGGCTACCCGGCACCATTCATGCAGAACTCCGGGCTGTCCATTCTCAACGCCGAATCTTTCGACGATGGTATGTCGGGCTTTCGCGCACCAAGAAGCCTACCTCCTGGGGGGAAACCTGCTGCCGACACCAGTGAGGAGGCAAAACGATCCTCCAAGAAACGATCAAAGACTCAGTCTGTAGAGGTTGTAGAACTGGACGAGGAGGAAAAGAAGCGGTCAAGGGGGAGACCACGCCTAGACACCAATGACGAGACCGCGAAAGACGTAAGTTGGCGAATGACTCCTGATCTTACCCCCCTTTTGCAGCTTTGCCACGGAAACTAGTTCGCATGTTATTGCCTTCCTTATCTTACACATGCTCCCTTAGTCGACCCCTTCTAACCATAGCAGCGTCGTCGAACACAAATTCGGCTCGCTCAAAGAGCCTACCGCAACCGCAAGGAGACAGCGATCCAATCGCTCGAGAAGAAAGTTGACGAGTTGAGGCGCACCAATGAAGAAATGAGCAAGGAGTTCATGAAACTCTACGACTTCGCCGTTAGTAAAGGCATGCACGAGAGCACACCCGAATTTGGTAGACAACTGCAAGCTACGACAGAAAAGTTTGTCTCTTTGGCGCGGAAGACGAGCGAGGAGCCAGAAAAGGAAGGCGACGTGCTTCCAAGCCAGGAAAATGATGGAGACGTTGAGGAAGTTGGCGGCCCTGCCGGTGGGCAAGAAAGGGGCAGCGAAAAGTCACCATCTGCCGAAATTGCTAAGCCGATTGAGCAAGTCATATACGATGTTTTGTCAAGCGAGCAGCCGCAACAGCATCAGCTACAGTCAACACCTCGAACACTCGCGATGACTGCGGTGCATACAACATCTTGGGCGCCCGATAGTCAGTCACACATGCCGCACTCGACACTATCCCAAGCCCCAATGGGCTACGAGATTGTGACGGAACCGACGCCGGATAATGCTAGTTTCCCATTCGGTATGTCCTACGAACATAGTCTGGACCAACCAGGCACTTTCGATCTACTCGCCAACCAGCCCTTTTCTGATTCCCTATTCAATATTCTCTCTTCACCGACCTCCTATGCCCACCAGGAGCGGACGTTTGGGCGGCGTCTGCAACGATCGACTCTAGAAAAGGCTTACACGTTGCTCCGCATGCCCAACCCTCCGAGCAGCCTCATCAACAGCGCTTTCGGTTTTAGTTTACTTTTCGAGCCCAAAGAGAGGATCATGGAGCGAATCGCTAACCGTCTCAGTGTCAACCAACGGGAAACAATGTTCAACTGGAAGTTTCCATTTTTACACCTAGGGGGCGGGGGAACGTGGTTCGACGAGATGAATGACTTGGATGAGATGGCGTACCCGAGCGGCCATAAACAGAGAAATCCGGTGGGGAATCAGGGGACGGCCGAGCCGTATCGGCAAAAGGTCGACTCACTCTATGGCATGGGGCCGTGGGATGCGGCGACGGAAGAGATGCGAGACCTCAGAGTGGAGCGCGCCGCTGCGAGACTTCGAATGAACGTCCCTGGCCTGCAAGGCGACTTTTACGACGCGGACGAGGTTGAATGGGTTCTTCGGAGACGAGGAGTCGATATCCCCGCCGCTGCGGATTTCGTCACGGCAGAGATCGATCCTGCAGACTTTTCAGATGAGACCGCGGTTGCTGGACGTGCTCACGGTAGCGGACTCGATAGCAACGGCAGCAGCATTAACAACGCCTCCGATATCTTGAGCAGTTACGGAACGAGCCCTGGGGACGCCGCTGCCAGGCAATGGCTCGGGCAGACTCTGAAGCCGACAAGGCCGTCTGATGTCCACTTGGGCGATACACGGTCCGTCGGGCAGTCTAGCGACGCGGCGTCTAGTCAGATGCCCCTGGACCCGAGCCTTGCGGGCGATATGTTTGGGCTGGAGAGCACCTCTACCAACCAGACCGTAACGCCCGGGTCAAAGCGGAGGGCGGTGACGATCAATGTTGGAGTGCTCGTTCAAGGTATCTGCCCATAGTCATCTCTACGATTCTGGTCCGACAATGCTAAGGTCAACTCTAGAAATCGGATTGAAATCGGTCTGCCTGGGACGATCACCAGGAATCCGGCCGAGAGACTTGAATGTTGCATTTTGGGCATCGCTGACCACGTGAAAAAAAAAGGGCGGGCTTGATATTACTTGACTTCGAGAGGGGCGTATCATTGGGTATTAGACTGTGCCGGTACCAGAACGGCCAAACGCCTCGAATGGCTCATAGTTGATTCTTTTCTTCTGTTGATTCATGAAATTCCCGTTGATGTTGTGTCTCGAGGGGTACCCCAAAGAAGGGAAAAGAGACTTTCTTATCTAGCGGTTGGCGCCTCGTACAAATGGGTTCACAAAACTATATGTTGTATTGTGGTAGTAGCTATTATGGAGGCTCTATCTAAGGCTTCGAGCTTATGGAGTAGAATTGAAGTTGGTTATAGTTCCTACGACACTTTTCTCGCCGGCACGAAATTGTTGCTTTCCCAAACTGCCTCATAACATCCGAACAGAAGATCTGGTATTATGTACTCGGGGATGAAGTTAAATTAAGTGACTGGAAGAATATAACATTTTCTATAAGGCGCGTGGAAATTACCCAACCTCACTTGGAAAAGGTTACTGTCGGATTAGAAGTCCAATTCGACCGCGGCATACAGCCGACTGCGCAGGGGCCAATTAGGGGCCCTATTTACGATTATCGTAGCTAGCCTAACCTATAGTTAGAACCTCCTTTTTATACTTACTACGCAGATATTTATATAATTTAATTAATCTCTTTATTAACTACGGTTCGAACTAACTACCCTATAATAGGGATATTAATACTAATTAGTAATTAAATTCTACTATTATAAATCGGTAAGGTATTTTATTACGTAGAAGAGACGACTTCTTAATACTATACGGGATAGGAGATTCGTACTAATTAACCTTATAAAAATAAACGAAAAAGGAGGCGATTCTCGAATACTATACGGAATTAAGTAATCGTAGCCCTTTACTACTTATAAAAGGTTAACGTTTACTACGTTAAACTACGTTAATTAACGGAACCGCTTGAGTAACTAGCCTTTTATTATTACCCCGAGTAGCTTTTTTATTAAACGACTTTTCTATAGCCGGCCCGCGATTAGAAATTAACTAAGTAATAGAAAGGATCGCTAGTAAATAATAATTACTTAACTATAATTAAGCTACGAAAAAGACTACTTAAAAAATATAAAATAGGGTACCGAGAGGCCGTAAAAGATAAGATCTTTAAGGTATTTAACCCTACTACGTACGAGCGATAAGTGGGCATTTTTAGTAATTTCCTCGAAATATACGATTTTATAAGAAAGAGGGCTTAACTTTATTAACCGTACTTAACGGCCTATACGGTTCTTAATAGCTTATATAGCTCCTTTACGAGCCGCCCGGCGTCTATTTTTAACTATTCTTACGGAATACTGCCCTAGAGGAAGTAGGTTAAAGAAGGAAGCTATTTAGAGATTATAGAGAGTACGAGGCTTAGGAGGCTAGAAATATACGAGATAGCGGAAATTAGTAACTAGTAAAGATCCCGAGACTAATTACTATATCTTTTTATAGTAATATAAACGTCTACTATTATTATTATTAAAAAGAACTATTAAAACCTACCCTTTTTTATTAAACAAAAAGGAGGATCTTAGTAAGTATAATAGCTAGCGATCTAAAAGGGCAGTAATAATCGCTAAAAATAGTAAAAACGAGAGTAGTAGCAAGATAGCGAGAAAAAGTAAGAATCTCCTAGACCCCGATAAATTCGTTAAGTAGCGAAAGTACGGATTTATTATAACTAGCGCGCGGATTAAATATATCCCTATTAAAATTAAACATATTAGCGACCGCTAATATAAGTATAAGCTAGAGCACGGCCCTTAGCGAGTTAGGGTAAAGAAGAAGAGAACGAAACCCGATCCTAAATAAAATCCTAATCCCTTATAAGTAAGTAAATATTAACCCGGATTATTAAGGGACGTAGATATATAAAATCGCAAATTAGCCTAACGGTAAGTAAATTAACGTAGTATTAATCTATTTAACTAAAGTCTATAAAAAAAAGGGGCTATAGGGGCAACCCCTATTTTACGAAATCGTAAACGACCTTAGCTATTAGCTAAACAAATAGTTCGCGAGCGTAAGCTTAGAAATTATAAAAGTAGTTAATAGATTCCTCTACGGGCGAGGGGTATTACTAGCGTAATTATAATCGCGAGAGCTATATAAAATACTAATAGCGATAATTATAAAGGAGGAATTCGTACTATAGAACTAAGTATAAGTCGATAGAGCGTATAATCGCTTTAACGAATTTAGAAAAAGGGTAAACGACCCAGATTTCCTCTCTATAATTACTAATAGAAATCTATTATTATAAAAGGATATACCGGGGTAAAATATAGTATTAGAAGTACGATAATTAATAATTCCGCCTATTTTAATCTATAACTTATTACTACTATTAATACGAAATTCGGTACCGATTAGTTAATAAGAAAAGAGGTAAACGACCCGAAGTTATTAATAGTACGTAGCGACGTAGGGATCGTATATAAATACTAAAAATCTAATAGTAAATACGAGGCAATTTATAGACCTTAAAAAGATCTTCCTAAAAGAGAAATTATACTCTGGGGGGAAGTATAAGGTCTTATAAGAAACCCTAACGATGTTTTACAATTACTATAAAAAAGTCGGAATTAGGGAATATTAGTACTATTTAGTAATTAATATTATATTTATAAGTAAAGCCTTTAATTACTACTACGAAGCAGTACGTAATCTTAATTAAAACGACTTTCTTAGCATAATTAACGTAATCCGAAGCCGCTTTAAGACTTACGATAAGAACTTAGAGCTCCTATCTAAGCTACGAGCGATTTCTTTTATATTTATAGCTAGGATAATAGAGGGTAAATCGTAAGTAGAGATCCTTAAAGAGCTTATTAATCGAATCGATAAGCTAGCGAAAACCTAGCTAAATAAGGGGATAAACGAGTAAAAAGTCGGATATTTTTATACTGTAGTCTAGCGTATACTAAAAGTAAAAATAACCCTATACTAAGTACTTAAAGACTACGAGACGCTCTGCTCGAGGCTAAGATCTAGCTTTAATATTAAAGTAAAAATACCGCGCTAAACCTACCTCTAGGCGTACGACGGCCCTTATTAGTAATATTAGGTTAATTAAATATATAATAAGAAAGGAAAAGAGGCTAGATATAGCAATCGCTAGTAAGGAGGCCTAGATTTATTAAATAGGCAGAGATTTAACTCACGGGCAGGGTAATAAAAAAAGCAATATTATATTTATAAAAAAGATAGATATTAGTTAAGTAATTACTCTAAGGAAGAGCGTACTAAATTATATAAATAGTATAAAAAGTCGAGGGTAGTAGATAGTAAAACTAGCCCTCGTTAATTTAACTAATTCCTCGTTATATATAAGGGCAGATCTGGGAGCACGGAACTTAGTAATAGTAGCTAAAATAGTAGCCTAAAGTATATACCCCCTATAAGAGATTCGGAAGATAAAGAAGATCTTACCCCCTATACTAACGAATTAGATTATAATAAAATTAACGATATTAACTACTCTTTTTTCGCCCCGTTAGCCTCCGGAGGATATATAAAGCTAAACGAATAGAGGGTAGTAGAAGCTCTTAATAAGTAGGCTTTTATTTATAAATAGTAAGGGAAGGTCCCTTAGATAATAAATATAGAGGCGGCTAAAAGGGCAAATCTAATAGGGCCAAAGCCTATTCTCTTAACGATTAAAAAGAAGACGCTATCTTTTTTAATATTTAAAAAAAAGGAACATAGTACCGAGCAAATCTAGGGGTAGCTAGAGGGGTCCTTTTTATACTACTTAGATCCCTCGAATACTAAGCTTATATAAGTATTCTATATAAATAAAAAGTACGGCCTAAATAATTTCTATAGGATTATCCTAGACACTAGGGCATCGTAATAGTTAATTAGAAAAAAAGGGTAATTCTAAGTGCTATAGAAAATCGTACTAGTAATACTTAATACGTTAACGGCGAGTATTATAAGGATTAGTTTCGGCCTAGGTAAGGAAATCGTCGCCCTAAGTATAATAGAAATAGAGACGTACTTCGGAACGATAACTTTTTATATTTTACTTATTAATACCCTATTTCTTTTATATCTAAAAGATATAGATCGACTAGGTATTATATTCGATAATACGAGGAACAGAATCTCTAGTAATAAGTACTTCGAAGTAGTCGAACGACGATAGGGGCATACGTTTATAAAGCTTACTAACGATACGAAGTTAATTAATTACCTAACGGAAAGTAAGCTTAGAAAACTATACTAGAGATTCGGGCACCCGTTAGTTACGAGGCTATATAACCTCTTAAAGCAATTAGGTAATAATAATATCGAAATAGGGGCGCTAGAATAGTTAACGAAAGTATACTACTAATACTAAATAAATACACAGAGCCCACGTAGATTTAAGTTTAAATTACGTAATAAGCTTAACTTTAACTAAGAAATCGTCGTCGATATTTTCTATTTAAATAGTCGGCTAGTACTATATATAATTAACGTAGCTATATCCTTCTAAGCAAAGTAATTCCTCCGGGATTTATAAGTAAAGATAGTATAGGTAGCCCTACGAAAAAGCTAGATCGATATATACTAGGGACCGCTAGACGGTATTAGAACCGACGCTAGTACTAGCTTTAAGTTAGTAGAATTTAGGGATAATACGACGGCCTATAGTATATAGCTAAAAGTCGTACTTATTAAAGCGCACTATAGTATTAAAAAGGTAGAGAGGGCATACTAGTAATTAAAAAGGGCGTTTAGAATTATTAAAGAGGAAAATCCGGATTCTACCGACGATAAATGCCTCTAAATAGTACTTAAATATTATAACGATACTATAGGGCCTAACGGACTTATACTAACGCTATTAGTATTTAGAGCATATTTAAGAACGACCTTAGCCTCGCTATTATTACTAAGTATAAGCTAACGAGCCTAAGTAGTTAAAAAAGTAATACGGGCACTGCGCGAGGTAAATATAAAAAGGTAAGTTAATAAAGTAATTACTATATATAATAGGCCCGACATAGGGGATAATTTAGATATACTACTAAATTCGGATATATAAGTATAGCGCGAAATTACTTAATAGTAGGCTAGGCTATATAAGTTAATTTCCGTTAACGAGCGCTCTTATATAGTCGCGAGAGATCGTAACTAGCTACTCGAAATATTAATTATAGTAGTTAGACCGTACTATATAGATCTTAACGAGGTAATTTCTAACCTATAAGAAAAAGAAGAGCTAGAGAAAACTATATAACCCGTAGTAGAGGTATAAGAAATCATCCTTAACGAAATCGTTATAATAGTATTAATAAACGATAAAAAAAAGGAAATTACTAAAAGGGTACTAATACTACTAGCGAGACGTTATAAAAGACTACGACGGCAAGCCCTAACGCGGTAATTTATTACTAATAACGAGGTAATTAATACTTTTTATATAGTAAAAGAGAAAGCCGATTTCGAGCTAGCGGTTAAACTACGTAAGGAAGGCGTAATTATAACTACTAAAAAGCCGTATAAGGGATTAGATCTTATCGAAGTAGATACTCTTCGTAATCGAGGGGTTTATCGATTTATCCTATACGACTAAGAAAAATATATAAACCTCTATATATTTAAATTACGAATAGTTTATAAGATTAAAGAGAAAGGAACACCCTAGCTGTATAAGAAGTCTAGATACGTAATTTAGGGGTACGGCGACGTTAAAAAAGCGATGCTACTTATATAATTGCCTACTATATAGTACTATAACTAACGATTAATAATAATATTAATAGTATTATTACGGAAGAAGGGATACGAGATTTAGAGCCGTAATATTACCTAGTGTTACGAAGGTAACTTTGTTTACCTTATTATTCGCCTTATTATCAATATTACGTAAGCAAACTATATACCATATTAATCTACGATTTCTGTAGATTATCATAGGTATTGATTATGTAAGCAATACTGCTTATATAAGCTTACGTGAGCAATGGAAAGTACTGGAAGGTAACTGAATAATCAGGAATTTACTCGAGGCGGAATTACGTACTACGATTACGCATTCACTTACGTATACGCTTATTAATTATATCATAATTAATAAGCAATGGAATATTCTAGTAGGAGGTTTTTATGCCTATATATAGGCGTGTATTTGCCTACCTAGACCTTTCGTTAAGCAAGCAACTTCTCATATAGTAATTCAACTATATTACTCTCTTTACTACAAAAACCTCTTTTATATACGCTTATTTCCCCTATATTCATATATTCTTGCTTCTATATGAATATTCACTTTTTATATTCTTTATAAGAATATCCCGCATTACCTCGTTAAAGCTATACGTGCTAGACCTAGGCCTATACCTAATCGGCCATAGGGCTTATAAGGAAAATCCTAGCCTATTTACCGAAGGAAATAGTTAGTAAGTACCCAAAAGGCACGATTATTAAAGTGCTTAAGCTACTATATAGGCTCGCAGAATCGGGCACCTATTAGTAGGCTACTTACTACGATTTTTATATTAATTAACTATTAATAGTTACCTCTACGTACGACCCGTACTTACTAATTACGGAGTACGAAGGCGACTAATTTAGGATCGTCGGAATATAAATCGATAATATATTAGGCCTATTTAATATTAACTTTATAAAAAAGGAGGATAAGGAGCTTTAAAAAGCGGGCTTCGTAGCGAAGCTAAAAGAGGTCCTTATAATAAATACCCCCCTAGTATTTAACGGCGGGATTTTTATAATTAAAAAGGAAACCGTCGTTTTCTAATAAAAGGGGTAGGGCGAGAAGATTAACTTCGTTAATTTAAATATAACTAATATTAAAAAGTAATATAAGGCTAAGCTCGTGCGAGGGGTATATATTATGAGTATTTATTAGCCCGAGGCGACTTTTAATTATACTAAAGTAGCGTAGGCTATAAATCTAACCGAACGAGACGTCGAGGTACTTAATAAGCGGCTTAAGTAGTAATAAACGAATCTCGATCGAGGTTTTATTTACTACCCGATCGACCTTATAATTAATAAGCTCTACGTCTTTATTAATAAGTTATTTACGAATAATAACGACCTTATTTCGTAATTAGGGTATATTATTATCCTAGCTAACGAGAGTATAAGTAAGAGCGAATTTACTATATACGGTAATATAATTTATTATTCGTTAACTAAAAGTAAGTAGGTAACGAGAAGTATACTAGCGTTAGAGGTTTATAATATAGTTAACGGCGTTAACCTCTTTTATATAATTTTAACGACGCTAAAGAAGATTACCGATCGAATTAGCCTTCTACCTATTTTAACGGTTATTTATACTGATTATTACTCGCTATACGAATACCTCGTTAAATTAGGAATAACGAAGGAAAAGAGGCTTATAATTAATATTATAGCCCTTAGGTAATCATATAAAAGGCGCGAGATACTAAAGATCTATTAGATTAATAATAAAAATAATTTCGTAAACGCTTTTATAAAAGCAGTACTAAATAAGGGATTAGAGTAATTTATAAGTAGTAAAAAAGTTATTATATAAATAAAAGGATAGGTTATATAAAAAGAGTAAAGAAAAGGGGGAAAAGGAGACGACTTAGTAAACGGGCCCGAGGTTAAATTATACCTCTAACTATAGCGGTTAAATCGATAAAAAAAAGAGAAAGTTAGTATTAGATTAGAAGTCTAATTCGACCGCGGTATATAGCCGACTACGCAGGGGCCAATTAGGGGCCTTATTTACGATTATCGTAGCCAGCCTAACCTACGGTTAGAACCTCCTTTTTACACCTACTACGTAGATATTTATATAGTTCAATTGATCTCTTTGTTAACTACGGTTCGAACCAACTACCCTGTAATAGGGATACCAACAGTTACTGTCACAAAAAGCGGGCCCACTCTATGTGGGCAGCATTAACCACATCCATATCTCGTGACAGTTACTTTGATCACCTGGATCCTGTTGTTGTTCGTGAAAGAGATGACGAGCGTCTTGCCTGTGGGGTCCAGATACGGATGAGCGACGCCAGCGTAGACGAGCCCGCCATCAATGGCCTGAGCCTGGAAGATCTTGATGTCCGGCGTCCAGGGGCCCTCGAGTTTTGTAGCAGTGCGCAAGAAGACGGTGCCGCCACCGATGCCTTTCACAAAGTCAGTCTTAGGCCTGCATGTCAGAAACCACAGGATTAGAAACATACCAAGGTGAACAAAGATATAACACTTAAAGTGCTCATTCCACACAATCTGCCCCTGTCCCGTGCCCCACACAGTCGCCGTCTGGGAATTGAACGTCGTCAAGACGTCAGACTTCCACCCCTGCTGGCGGCCCCAGTAGTACTCATAGTTGCTCACGTTGAACGCCTGGCTGGCGTTGACCCGCGCGAGGTAGACGTAGCTGCTCTGGCCCCAGTCGGTGATTGTGGTCGGCGGGCCGCCCCAGGCGTAAATGTACTCGGAGCACGGGTCGCGGAAGGCGGCGATGTCGCCGTACCGGGGCGTGGTTTTGGCATCCCACCAGTAGCCGCGGTCGCCGTAGCGTTTGGTCACGGTGGGGGTTCCGAACAGGACGTCTACTTTGGCGATGCCCGCGCCTACTAGGCCATCTGCGTTTTGGTTCTGGGGAGTTTTGTGTAAGTCTTGTGCAGACTCTCTTTTTGGGCTCTGGTTCTAGCTTCCTAGAGGGGGATGATGACTTACAACTAGGTAAAAGACGGCCCCGGTGCGCGTCTCAGCATTAGTCTCGACCAGACTCGTCCCGCCGAACCCGGTATCAACTTTTTCTCCCCACGACGAATTGAAGGGGATGAACTGCTTCTGGCGCCCATTCTCTCCCAGGTTGAGATCGTGCACGATCAGCGGGTTCTTCGTCATGACAGACACGGCGTCGCGCACCATACCGTGGAACCCGGGCGTGTCCTTTTCGGGATCCGTGACACCAGCATCGCACCAGAGCACATCACCCCAGACGGCGTACCATTTTCCTGCGATAGAGCCGGTGAAGCCTAGATCGCGGTGGGAGCAGCTGTTGTCGGCGTACTGGAAACCTAGGTACTCCACTTTTGGGTTCACGATGGGGTTCGTGCCGATGGGGAGTGTGCTATCCATTCCTGCGGTGAACACTTGGAGGGGGTTTGCATGGGCGAGGTTGGTGCCGATGGCTAGAAGGGCCGTGGCCAGGGGTAGAAGGTGAGGGGTCGGGGCATGCATTTTGAGGGGAAGTGGGTGTCGATCTTTGGGGTTGCAGTTGACCTCGGCGCAGGAGAAGGTAGATGGAGGGGGATGGGCGATGCTTGTGATTGCTCGGTGTGGCTCGGTGAGGGTGTCGAGAGAAAGGAGTGTGAATGCCAGAATCGATCTGGCTGTTTGGAAATGATTGTGGGATGTAATTGGTACCTTATGTAAAGAATTAAAACCTCTTAAAGACAGTAGAGGAATGAAGGGATGGCGATGCTAGAGATCGCCTTGAGTTGAGGTGAAGACGTGATGATAACGGACGGCAAAGGGTAGCAATAAATACGTACTGGGAAGGTAGGTCCGGTACCGCGATGGCAGTTGAGCAGGCCAACGCCGAATCAGAGTGCCTAGAGATATCGACAAGCGCTTGGCCCCCTGGTTCCATGGTTGAGTTGACATGGAACGATGGATGGATGGACGGGTGATAGGCCCATCATGGTGCTGCAGGCCGGAGGGAACCACGGGCGGTCGGACTGCAGATGCACAACGCCGGAGGTGCGCCACGGCGCCGTGCGGTGGGGCCGGGCCTGGCCGGTACATTGCAGAGGGAGCGAAAGGAAGCACGGGGTGGTTTACATAAGTTGGCAGTGGACCAGTGGCCGAGACATTCTAGATTCTGGGCGGCCGGGCGTGGCTTCGCGGATGTGAGATTGAGGTGCCCTGAGGCTAATTTTGCTGCCTTGAATGGAATCGTGGCTTTCATGCGATGATGACATGGAAATGGAGCTTGGCGGTTACGTTCGTCCTTGATGTCGAGGCATTGGTCAGAGAATGGCTGATTGACGAGGAGCTGAATGACTATTGACTGGCGCGAAGGTACATTATTGTTGTCTGTCAAAATAGGATGGAAAGTGTTCCACCACGCCATCATGTCTTCATGCTCATGACGGCGCTTATCCATTAGTATCTCATCAAGACTCTTAATACATCGATTCGAATGACAAGTATGAGTGAACATGAGGGTGAGTGAGTGAGAGGGCAGATTCCCGCCGCGAATTGGAGATAACAAGGTACCGTCACATTTCAATTATGTTTCCATGTCGCTCTTGGGAAGAAATACAGTTAATGGTAAGTCCAAGGCGTCTCTAAGTACCCAAGTGAAGTGTATGACATCTCAGCCTCTCTACCTCAGTGTACACACTCACTCAGCGTTCAACTCGGACTGGTCTGTCAAGGTCGTTGCGAAAATAAGAAGCGGCCGACGATGAGACGCTACAAGCAGATCTGGACTTTACACGCTCATTTAACTCAACGTGAGAGCTACAATACAGATCCTGTCGCAATCGATGGCGAGAGCCCACGTGGATCATCTCAACGACGTTCTCATGTGCAGGGAAGCTTCAGGGAAGATGAGATGAGCTCCCAGGCACATGCTCGCCCTCAAGCCCGCCATTGGCCGACCCCTCCTTAGGCCTGCCAAGTTGGGAAGCTGTTTCCTCCAAGCAATGTGCGGGGCACAGCGGACAACGGCTTCCGGTGGTGGGGCATCTCTCATTCCGGTGCGTCCGTTTCTCCTCTGTCCTCTACTGCGTACGTCTGTCATCTGCCGTCTGCTGTTCGACCTTGTTAGCCTTGGTCTGCATCCTGTCACTCATATAACCTTTTCAGAGCTGGTCCTTCACTCAAATCCACGTGCCCTGACTTGACCCGGTTGGTTGGCACCACCGGATGAACCCTATGCTTCACACATTACCGTCACATCCATCGAGAGGCTTGAACGGAGCTCTCGGTCGCTCTTGGCGATCTCGAATGCAACCTTGTTCTGTATATAAGCATGAGCTCTCCTTACAATCCCCTCAATCTTTGCCTTTACTTCCTGTGCGTAGTTGTTGCTGTTGTTCTCCTCATCTTACCCCTCGTCGCCATGTCGCCTATGTCAAGCCTGGCCCTCAAAGCTGCTCTCCGTGCGTTACACCCTTTCTGAGCTCTCCTCACATACAGATTCTGACCGTGACTAGTGCTCCCTCTCGTGAGCGCCGCTTCATGCAGCAATGAGTCCTACACCCACAATGGCCTCACCTGGTCCCGTGGCATCCGGATGAACCAGGTTCAAGTCGTAGGCACGCACAACTCGTACCATCGCGAGGCCCCGCTTGAGGAGCACCCAACCCAGGCGAAGATGCTTCCCAACGTCCAGAACTACTACTACTCCCACCCATCCCTTGATATACAGCTCAACTACCAGTCCATCCGCAACCTTGAGCTCGACATCTTTGCCGACCCTGAGGGAGGCCACTACGCCACGCCCCTCATCCGCAAGCTTGCGAACCTCTCCACGACTCCAGACCCCGATCTCCTCGCTCCAGGAATCAAAGTCCTCCATGTCGCCGACGCAGACTATCACCCTACCTGCAAGACATTCATCGGGTGCTTGAGTATCGTCAAGAAGTGGAGCCAGGCGCACCCGGACCATGTCCCCATCCCCTTCATGATCGAGTTCAAGACCTCCGAAGCCGCCTTCGCAGCAATCGGCGGTGCGTCTCAGATCTCCTGGAACGATACGGCACTTCTCAAGGGCCTCGATGATGAGATCCGTAGTGTCTTTGCGCCCGGGGACCTTGTTACCCCGGACGACATCCGTAGGGGCAACTTGACGCTGGAGCAGTCTGTCTTGCAGTATGGGTGGCCTGACTTGGAGAGTGCCCGTGGTCGTGTGCTGTTCTTGATGGACAACGGACCCGTCAACCCAATTCGTGACTCTTACACCGAGGGCCGACCTAACCTTGAAGGCCGTATTCTCTTCACAAACTCCGCGCCCGGAAACTCTGACTGCGCGTTCCAAAAGGTTTGATGTTCATCAACCCTTCTGAACCGAGGGTGTTCTTGATAAGAATTGAGTCTTACTGACAACTTTCAATCAGCTCAATGACCCCACTGGCACCGAGCAGGCCAATATCCAGGCGCAGGTCAAGGCGGGCTACTGGGTCCGCACACGCGCCGACATCCCGCTCGATACGCTGCTGTCCAACGACACGACGGGGATGCGTGAGGATGCGTTCTCCAGCGGTGCGCAGATCATGTCGACCGATTTCCAGGCCTACGGCATGAGCAGCCGCTGGAACGTCGACTATGCCGCTCGCTTCGAAGGTGGTGCGGCGGTGCGATGCAACCCCATCAATGGGCCCGCCAATTGCGCGAACGAGGCGTTGGAGCCGGTTTCGTATGTCCGCAACTAGATGAACTTAGCTTCAATGTAAGTGAGACAAGGTCATTTCGAATAGTGTAATGATAATAGCATAATGAAGCAATTGGAAGGGCTGTGATACACGGACGCTATCAATTGACTGTGGGTGGAATTGAAGAAGCTCCCCCAGCTTTTGAGCGATTTCTTCCTATCAACCAGTGCCGATTGATGCGAAAATGCCTTTTATTCTGCCTTCCCCCCAAAAAGATGTGGAATTGTCCAATGAAAACGGACTTGAATGCTTATATCTTGACCAAAGTACCATCGTTGAGGCGAAGCGCGCGGTAAGGGCTGACATGAGCGGCCGCCCCCAGCCACTTTGCGGGGGAAGAACTGAGAGCTGAATGCCAACGGGCAAGCTTTATGGGCTGAGCCACAACAATTCGGCCAACGCTGCTTCAAAGAAATGCAACAACAACTCGTCCAGTGCAGAAACTGAACCAACATCCAAGGCATATACCATGGACTCGACTATTGACTCAGCCGGCAAGAGTCCGCAAACCCGTGAGAGGAATACGGCGAATGACGCAGGATCGGCCCTATCGTCTGACCGTTCCAACTTCCTGAGGTGGATTCCCGTTATTTAACACCACGGCGCACCTACTGGCGGCGTGAGTCAACGCATCCTCCAATTGGCCTCATCTTCCCCTTCTTCCTTCTCACTGCCTGCAATACCTCAATTCTTCTATATAAACACGGAAAGCACTCTCGATATGTTCCCAGCCATTTGATTCTTCATGCTCAAGTTGCACCTCTTCTCCCATTCTTGGAGTCTTCGCAAACAAGACGCCATAGAACGGGACAGTCTACGGACAACGACCAGCACCACCCAGCATGGCTACCACCGACCATTATGATCTCTTGATATTGACGGACGCCACGGCGTCCATGAGCAGCTATCTGCAAGCTCTCAACAAGTCACTCCCCGAAATCATTCGGATATCAGCTTTGACCGACTGCTTCGACCGGATCGGAGTCATGGCCTACCGCGACTACTCCGCCTCCATGTTGACGGAGTGGTCAGGATGGTACTCAGCAAACTCAACCGCCGACGACACAATCACACAGGGCCAGCTGCTTCAAAAGGCCAGTCATATCAAGGCGGACTCTGGTCCTTACAGGCTGGATTGGCCCGAGGCTGCAAAGACTGGACTTGCCAGAGCCTACAGCATCATGCGTCCCGAGGCCACCACCATCATCATCCTCTACGCCGACGCTCCTCCTCACATCCCGGGAACGTCGTCCAAGTACAGAACCACCGAGATCGAGAACCTCTCCAAGCCTGACTCATTCTACGGCTGTGGAAAGTACTTTACCGATTGGATTGCCGGCGCCAAGATTCTCCGAGACGGCGAGAAGAAGGCCAAGGTCTTCTCCGTCATTCAGGGCGGCATCGACGACACCGTCGCCCCCTTCACCTTCCTCTCACACATCACGGGGGGAGTGAGCTTCAAGCTCGATAATCGACACAACGTTCCCACATCGGTCGCTATCTCGGAGTTGACCACCGGCATCCTGATGGCCTGGATGGGTGTAGGAAAGGAAGGCGGAGCAGCATCCGGCCAGCGTACCTACGCCGAAGCTTGTCAGTATCGAACTGCCTCCAGCATTGAGGACATCGTAAATGAAGAGGACGAGGCCCTTGAGTCGTACTTTGTCATCGCCAAACATATGGAGCAAACTGTCGTGAACAACATCCAGTCAACACCTACCAAGCTTGATGAACTGCGGACTGTCGTCGAAGCCCGGATAACGCCCCTTTTGGACTTTTCGAAGAGATACAAAGCTGATGAGGTCTACCGCAGCTTTGTCGTTGGCCAACTCGAAACTTTGATCGCAGCTGATGTTGGCACCATTGCCATCAACCCTGTATTCGGTAGTCTATGGCGGGCCGTCTGCAACGACCGCGACAACCCGGCTCGCGATGGTCTCATCCAGGCATTCGGGTACGCCGTCGACCGCATCCCCGAGCCCGAGAAGAAGGCTCGGATGAAAGCTTGGCTCGAAGAGTCCTACGACTACGCAGCTGAAATCTCGGAAGCCATCGGCAAGGTGCCTGAACACCAGAGATACCCCTGCGTGTTTCTCGATCCCACTGAGCAATTCCAGGCCTCCACAGATGACAAGGATGAAGACTCAAACGCTGATAAGCGTGAAGTCACAGACTTTACACGAGAGGAACTTTTGGAGATTGGTCGCTCTTGCGACAACCGTATTCTCCGGAGGCTCGGTAGAGTCCTCACACGATTGACCTATGTGGCCCGCGAAGAGGACCTGCCAGCTCACATTAGAGCCGACCCTAGTGTCGCCAGGATCCCTATGGTCCTCTCGTCTGTCGAGTATCAGCGAAAGTTTTGGAAGATTCTTTTACATCTCATACTTCCTGGGACCATGTTGGCCGCTCGCCCAGCCGCCCTGCTTGCAGCCCTTGCCCTGCGCTTGGGCATCCGGCCCCTCACAGCCACCGCAGACAGGGAACTAATCACATTCACCACGAAGTGGAACAACTTGGACATCCCTGAGACCTGGAATGCCAGCTGCCTCTCGCTGCTTCTAGATGCCAACAAGGATTACGAGAGACGCGTCGCTCAAGGCATAACACAGCGTCCAGCGCCAGAAGACCGTGTTCTTCTTCAGAGTGATCAACATCTTTTTGAGACTCTGGTAGACTACAAACTCCTTGAGTTGAACCTCAACACAACCCTACAGGCCAAGATTGGATGGCACCCTGACAAGTCTAAGGTATCTCTTGGGCCCCTTGTCATATGCAGAAGATGCGAGTTTCCCCGCTCAGTCACTATAATGGGGCCGGATAATGTCTGTGGCCTCTGTCCTAAGAGCAACAAGTGTGACTGCAAGGTCTGTGAGACTGTCCCGGATCAAGAGGCCCGTCGCTGCAACAACGTGACCCGTGGCGATACCGAAGAGACGCAGGCAACGTGGGTCGAATGTTTCTCGCCAACATGCCGTGCTCAGTACGTCGTTTATAATCCTCAGGCTCTGAACGTACGGGCCAAATGCTACTACTGCCGACACCATGGATCCGTCGCGGCAAAGTACAAGATCCCGCGCGAAGCTCCCTGTGTCGACTGTTCGAAGTGTCGAAACAGGGTCATCTGGCCCGAGACATACCGTCCTTCCGACCTTGATCTTTCGGCCTTCAAGTGCCCCGCCTGTACAGCCAACAGAGTTACTGTCATCGATTTCGAAACCTCAGCCAAGACACTCAGCGGCGAGAACGGCGTCTCGTGGCTCCTGCGCAACGACGATTCGGCGATCAAGGACCCCTTCAACGGCCGTTCTCTGTTCTACACCATTTCTCAAGTAGAAGAATCGAACCGGGACTCGCTGGCAAAGAATGTTGAGATCATTCCAGTGGTTCAGCAGCAATCACAGCTCACGATTCGCGGCAAGGCTATCCAAAACCAGGACGACATTCTCGAGTCCCTTCGCAAGTGGGTGAAATCTCGGCGTACTGAGGCTGGAGTCTGCAGTTTATGCTTCTCCAACATCCGGAAGACCGATCTTCGAAACGCATGTGGTCGCTCCGGCTGCCATCAGCAGATCTGCAACGGGTGTATGAAGGATTGGTATGGGCTCAATGTCCGTGGAAGATTGCTTAACCTCGCAGCTCTCTCCTGCCCCTTCTGCCGCCGACAGCCGACCGTCAAGACTGTCTCCAACTTTGGTATATCCCACATCGGCAACCTGCAGACTGCGGCTACGGACAAAGAGTGGATATACGGCTGGTGCAGAGACTGCGGCTTTGCCAAGAAGTATGCTGAGCGGGTATGCGCTGTCGGCGCACCCGAAGTTTCGAACTGGTCATGTGATGAGTGCAAGGAGATTCAGATGGAGGGCGCCCAGAGGCTGAAGGTTCGAAACTGTCCCGGCTGCGGTACAGTAACGGAGAAGATGGGCGGATGCGACCATATCACATGCACCGTCCCGGGTTGCAATGCTCATTGGTGCTTCGCCTGCGGCGAGAACGTCGGCGAAGAGGACATCTACGATCACATGAGCGATGCTCACGGAGGTATGTGGGGAGGTTATCACGCGGATGAGGACGATTATGACTACGGTTACGACAATGAGTTCGATTAGGGGGACCAGGTTATGTATAATTTCACCGTCGCCTAAGATGATCTGGGCAAGGCTCGTCTTGTTAGAATCGGGATAGAGTTCGCAGGGCTTCGTTCAACTTATGCTCTCTTAGGCTGGGTCTCTTCTTGCTCGTTTGTGTTTGGTGTAGGGATAACAGCAGGGAGTTTTAGATTGGCAGAGCTTAGGGAGTGTGTTTCTGCTAATGATACTGGTGAAGTAGCGTATGAAGTTCGTAATTATGAACAAGTGTTTTGTTTTCTTATAAAGCCTTGAAGATTTTGAGTAATCGTAAGTCCACAGCGAACCGTCATCGTGAATTCATGGAACAAGTGAGATCGCGTGACGTCGGCTCGGTGCATCATTCGCGCGAGTTGAGGTTGTTTGGGAAATACCCCGCAGTCCGCTGGATTTCATCCGCACCATCGAGGCGGCCGATGTATCTTGAAGCAAAGATCGGCCGCGTGACTCGTAGATGGAACTCGTTCGATCTTCATCGACAAGAATAGTTGCGGATCTCATTTGACGCGGGGAATCAATCGCATCCATTCTTAGGAAGACATGCAGGTCGCCGATACAACATGCCTTCTCTGCCCGGTTTCTCAGACAACCCCTTTCGCACCCGCGCCGACCTCGTGCGCGCAGCGACAACTTTGATACGACCGTTGAAGCAGTACAGGTCTCCCCAGGAGGCGCGTATCAAGCTTGCGACCAACACAGCCGCGGGGTTCGATGAGGTCGCGGCACAGTTGGAAGGGTTCGCGAGACCGTTGTGGGTTATCGCGGATCTCTTGAATGACGTCGAAAACGGCGGCGAGGGCGAAGAACTGGCGGGCTTGGATCTGGAGTCTTGGGCTCGGGGGATCGTGGCGGGGACAGATCCGAATTCAGAGGAGTATTGGGGGGATGTGAGTGACATCGATCAGCGGATGGTAGAGATGGAGTCCATCGCCTTTGCGATGCTTGTTGCGCCTGGGCCGTTTCTTTCGGCTTGTGACGATGAGGCAAAGGAGAGACTCAGGGTTTGGCTGAGGCAGATTAATGGGAAGAGGATGCCGCAGAATAATTGGCTTTGGTTCAGAGTGTTTGTTAACCTGGCGTTGGTGAGGGCACTTGGGGTGCCTGTTGAGCAGGCTAGATCAATCATGGTCGGGGACCTGAAGGTTCTGGATACGTTTTATATGGGAGAGGGATGGTCTAGTGATGGAGCCTGGGGTAAGGACAGGAAACAGGCGGATTATTACTCGGGCAGCTTTGCGATTCAGTTCGCGCAGTTGTTGTATGTGCGGTTCGCTGTTGGGGATGAGGAGAGGGTTGAGAAGTATAAGGTGCATGCCAAGGAGTTTGCGTCGAGCTTCTGGAGGTATTTTGACACGAATGGTGAGTCTTTTAGTTTGATTCCTTGTCACTGAGATCTGGAAAGGAAGCTGACGACAAAGAAAAGGGGCCGCGATACCATTTGGTCGAAGTCTAACATACCGCTTTGCTTTTGCTGCATTCTGGTCCGCCGCAGCAACCGCTGGCGTGGGTCTCGCACCTCCTCTCGACGATCCTGGAGTAGTCAAGGGACTGTTATTACGACATCTCCGATGGTGGGCAGAAACACCGGACATGTTTAACACGGACGGGACGTTGAGCATCGGGTTCACGTATCCCAACATGTATCTCAGCGAGGATTATAACTCGCCGCAGTCGGTGTACTGGTGCCTCAAGACCTTCGTCATCTTAGGTCTGTCTATGGATCACGCCTTTTGGAGGTGCGAGGAGAAGCCACACCCTCTCCAAGACGTCAAGCCCCTGGGTACTGCAATGGAGAGGAGGCAGTTGGATCCGGGACGGGTGAGAGCCATCTGGCCGCCGCGGCATATACTCTGCAACGGGACAGAACACCATTTCTTACTTTCCTCGGGCCAGATGACGAAGAAGAGCTTCAAGGGACGGGAGGCAAAGTATGGCAAGTTTGCGTACTCGTCGACTTTCGGGTTTAGTGTCCCCACGGGATCACTGCTTTCGCAGATGGCGCCAGATAGTACACTGGCTGCTAGTATCGATGATGGCGAGACTTGGTGCGTAAGATGGGAACCAACTGAGGTCAGGATCGAGCTTGTGTCGGTGTCGTTTTCTGGCGTGTACAACGAGGTGCCATCCTTAGTTAGTGTCTGGAAACCATGGAAGTGGCTTGATTTGGAGGTTGAGACGGCACTAGTGCCCGTCGTGGAGAGCTTTCCCGGGTGGCACGTACGGATTCATAAGGTCCGTTGGAATCCCAAGGGGGAAATCCCGTCATGGGTTGGGAGTGTGCAGCTCGTTGATGGAGGGTTCGCCATCGATTCACATACAGCAATGGGGAAGTTTCTTCCGAAGAAGTCTGCTCACGAAGCGGATAAGCAGTGTTACACCGAGGACATTGACAGGTGTCTTGTCTACTCCTCAGCCGGGGCGAGCGGCATCTCTGATATCATCGTCGAAGGGAAAGGGCTGCGGCGAGACGTCGATCGAGGCGCGTGGGTGTTGAGACCGGATCCCAATACCAACCTGATCGTGCAGAGGTCGTTCATTCCTGTTGTCAATCATCAATTTAGCCTTCGACAGGGTAATGAGGAAGGAAACGGGGCAGCAGTAGACTCGCTCTGGATGGCTTCTGGTGTGTTTGCTGTCAGTGCTACAGCTGGGCTCGAGGCGGAGAAGATAAGAGCGATGTGGGAAAGGAGACTCCGGGTCTCTTTCAACCAGGAAGATGGCGCTAGATGGATGATCCGAGCTCTTGAACATTGAGCGGCTTTGGATACCATCAGGCTGACAGCAACTGAGAGATCCAGTCCAAGAGAGAATGGCAGATTTACTTCTGATATCGTAGCGACAGGATTGAGAGGATATCATTCCGCACTCGCAACATGGAGATTGTCGCATTTTCTAAGAATCATGCTACTCAAAGTACCAAGTCAATATCATGACTCCGCCACTCAGTAATCACAGCATTTCCTGGTGAGTGCGTCTTCTCAGAAGCCCTGTGGCGTTTAGCCAAGTGCCCAATGTAGCGTTACGGACTTACGGCACAGCCTGTGCGCTACGGGCGTTCTAGGCCAAGAACCTGGAAAACACCCCTGTGAACGACGGATTCATGTCCCATTGTCTCTCCTCTCACCCAAGGTCAAGTGTTTGTCAGAGGCGAAGCTCGTCGTGGTCAGCACGTAGCTCGAATAGTAACAAGCAAAGCTGAGTCTATCGTGT
Source organism: Colletotrichum lupini (assembly GCF_023278565.1). NCBI lineage: Eukaryota > Fungi > Ascomycota > Sordariomycetes > Glomerellales > Glomerellaceae > Colletotrichum > Colletotrichum lupini. Next base: position 6,589,152 of record NC_064678.1, read on the forward strand.
TGTGTCACTTACACGACTCGAGAGCTGTACGCGGAGCGAAACCGATGCCGTCATCCGGAGCGGACGGCCCGCGCAGATCATCAGAAAAGTCTGTTCAGTATTGAATTTGGTGTTCATCGCACCTAGATAGCTGACAAAACGTCGACAGGTCACAAACTTTGGACCTCGCTTCACTCCGTACAAGGTTTCAACCAAGTTTCCCTCTGGGGCTCCAGTTTCTCCAACCCGCGAAGTCCCCGCCGAAGCCGTGAACTCCAAATAACCTTTTCGCTCTCCGCGCCTGTCCGCGCTTGTCCGCGCATCCGCCGATTCCGGCTGCCTTGGCCATGTCTTCCCGTCCAAATCCAGTAACGCCCCAGCCCTTGTTAGGTAGCGAAAGATGAAATCGGCTCTCTGTCAAGCGACTGCTGTCCGTAAAGATGTTCCCGTTGCGAGACGACTGACGGTCTCGGTATCATCTATAGCGTGTATCAAGTGGAAGAATAGAAGAAAGAAAGATTAAAACAACAGACTAGAGAACGGCGGGCATAGCGTGTGCCATGCGATCTAGTTGTACTTCGTAACCGCCAACTCCTATAATTTCCACGGGCCAAGCCACCAAGTCTGCCCATGGAGTTGCAGCCAAGTGCTGCGAGATGAGCGAGATCAAAGACCGGGCCCATCCGTTCAGGAACCAGCAAAACGGCTCTGCCATGTGGACGATGACGCAGTAGTGCGCCAACACCACCATAGCCGCCGGATGCCGCCGACGCAACATGTCCAGGTAGTCGCTAGTCATGAGGATGGGCCAGAGGAACACGGCGCGGAACTCGACAGGTGCCGACATGGCATTGAAGGTAGAGACCTTGGCAATGCACTCGCTCAAGGCAATCGCCGCGTTAGTGATGGCATATTTCCCCTCGTGCTCGACTAGACCAATCTCCGCGAGCGTGGAGCTTAGGCGAGGAAGCCGTTCGAAGAGCGGTTGTAGAGTAGCCTCCACGGTGGACGGTGTGGTATCGCCGGACCCGCGGATGAAGATTTCTCGTAGTGGGCCCTTGCGCAGATCCTCGTCGGAGGCACGCAGGATCATGCTCATCCCGTCGGTGAGGGTAAAGATATCGAGCATACTATCGATCGGGGAGAAGGAAGGGTTGTATTTCTCGTAGCTCGGGTAGGTAGCAAAGGCGCTCAAGGTAAGAAAGATGGAGGAGGCGAAAAGGGCGTGGCAGTTCGTCGAGGAGATCGTGCCGAGGAGAGTCCCTCTCATCCCGTTGATAGCGTCATTCTGGTGCTGGGCAGCCTGCATGAGGTAGGCATGGCGGCAGTCTGGCTGAAGGTAGGCCAAGTGGTAGGCTGAGAAAGCGAGAATTTGATGAAGGAGGAAAGGGTAGGAGAGCGCCTCTCTCGGGACGTCGTATTGGAGAGTCTTCTGGGCCAAGGAGGAGTGCGAAAAGGTTCGATAAGACACCGAAGTATAATGGTGCATAAGCTCGAGATCAGAGATCCATCCGCTAGCCGTCTCTGTCTTATTGAGGTCGGTAAGGAACCTCGAGAAGTAAGGAAACGGGTCAGACTGCGACGAAGGCGAAGTTTGGCCTCCTCCGCCGGAGCTAGACGCGCTCTGTTGGCCCCCGAGTGATCCGGCGGCAGACTGTGGCGAGAGAGAAGCAGGAGACTGCGCGCTTGACCGGCGTCTCAGTGCCGACGCCGAGCCCTAAGAAACCCCAACGGCGCGTTAGTTTGCGAAAACGAGGCCCTCCCCAACACCAACAAGGCTGGTGAGGGGGGGCAAAACTGGGGGTTAGGGGAGGAAGCTTACGCGCGAACCCGACCTCTTGGTACGTTGCCCTGGCGGCGGCAGGTGAGCCATGGACTGAGAGGACGCGCCTGTTGGCGCTCCCGCGTTTTCGAGACTACATGGCAAGCCATGGCGTACACAAGCGCTGCAAGGCTTGTTCTCGTCACACTGCGTGGGGTTCATACTCGTTAGTCTCGGCCGAATGTACACAGCGCAGTGTTGAATGTGATAGAATGGAGAGGCCAGATGAAGATCAACGACTTCATCACTGGGACTTGGATTCTGATGACATACTTTGACTCTTCTCTCCTTGCATCTCAAGCACCCATTGCGTGATTTCCTGTAACCCAGTCGCTTCATTGTGATGTTGTGGCTATTGCTGCAGAGGATTCAAGATCAAGAAAACACATCGAGGCCTGATAGAGCAAGCACCCGAGAACGAAGACGGTAACGAGGTAGGGAGGAATAAGGTCCAGTAAATAAGGATGAGCCGGTGGGGTGAGGTATCTTTGCGGATCGAAGTGTGTTCCCTCTGTTTATACAGAGCAGGTCGAGGAAACCGCTGCAGTCGGCGACCCGCGGCCAAGCTGTGGGAAGTTATTCTTATGTTGAGCCTTGTCGAACGTTGTTGCGCATCCCGGCCGAGCGAGCCTAGGGCCGATGTAGAAGTCGACGGGTGCGCCCAGGATTTTCGTCCGATCTAAGGTGACCGGGGTGTAGGGGACAGGACAAGGGAACGGGGAGAACGGATACAATCAGGCACGAATAACGCGGTACTGACGCATCATTGTCTTCTGAAGAGCGAAGCAGCGGTACGTTTCTATGTATCTGTAGATATGGATAGAATATCTGCGGGAATGCCAAGCCTCGAGTCTGCCCTTCGCACATCAACAATGAAATTCAACCCCGCCAGGACTGGGGCCCAGCTGGTGTTTAACCCAGTTACAGGATGTGTAGTGTGAAGCAGAACAAGGTAGAGGGATGTTGAAGAATCGTCAAGGGCAAAAATGGGAAGAGAAAGAAAAGAGAATGTAGAAGAGTGAAGCTTACTAGGTTCCTTGGTATCTTCGCGGTGTTTAGGGGGGGGAAAGTGACGGTGTCAGCAATGCGGAACTGAGTCGTGCCAAGACCTCCGGCGTGCGGGCGGAGATACCGCACTCTGGCCCCAGTTTACCGTACGGATACAGTAAACGTGTGAATATTTCCTCAAGAAGAAGAAGAAGAAGCTATGTTACTTTGTGTACATGTGTCCGCGGGAGGAGCGGCGGTTGCAGTCGGTATGGGCTAAGCCTTGTGTGCATGCGTCAGTGTGGGGATGCCCATCCATCACACACTTGACATCACCCGAGTTAGTTGTTCGGTCTTGACAACATCTAGTGCACCGTCTTCAACGTGGCACTCCCAGGCGCATTGACAGCCTTGCATGTGCTGGCTGAGAATAGAACCAGTGAAACGGCGTCTTTGGGATGTGCGACCGGCGACGGAATGGGACGAAAGGTTCACGGACGTTGGAGAGGGAGGGGACGATGGGGACCAGAAGGAAAGGTGGTGGGTTGGGGGCTCAAAGGCAACAGAAAGAATAGACGCGAATCGCCAAGACTTTGGGTAAGAGGTCGTGTGTCTGGTAGAAAGCTTTTCATGAATCCCCTCACTCGGTGAAAACACCATGGTTGAACGAGCCAAGGCCTGTTGTCGTCAGTTGACACTCTCATCCCTTTTCGCCAAGGCCTGGCTCAGCCTAATGAGTACATGTAGCATCTAAGCCTCAATCTTGCGTCGCCGGATCGCCGGCCTCTTCCAAGGTTCCATTCCCTTTCCCGCGCCCACAAGTTGCAACATTTAGAGTTATCAGGTCCTTCAGGCTTCAGGAAACGCCGTAAAAGTCTCAAGTCGGCGGAGGCCAGCCAAGATGGGCAAGAATGAGATGGAGAAAGTGACAGGGAAACATCGGGCTACGGCAGGGTCTTGGCAGATACTCTGGTGCGTGCTGTGCCTCCCGTGGAATCCGTGGGTATTGGGTGACCGGGGGAGAAAAGCCACGACCGCGCCGCGGTCCATCTCCTTCAGATGAAGACAACCCCCGACCAGTCGCCGGCCGTATAGACCAGTCGGCGATTGGCTTGGCGAGGGTCGCCGACCAATTGTTATGGAGTCCGAAAACGAGGCTGCTCCACGCCTTTAACTGGGATCATGTCTCGTACGTCGTCGGGGAAAGACTTCTACTATCCCCTCAACCCCATCATGAGGTGTATCGATCTGATTATTCCAGTTAGTGGGCCTGATGCGATCTCACTCTAGGCCTAACTCTGACTAGCAAACCATACTGACTTTCTGGTAATGAGGTCCCTGAACCGATGCCGCAAGCTGCAACACCTGTCAATCTACGGATACTCGGCGCTAATGGCACAAGCCTCTTTAACGTAATCTAACTAGACTCTATGCGAATCCTTACAGAGGACTCATAGCTGATGGAAAAATGGGATTTCGTAAAGAACACATGCCTACTCCGTACTCCGTAACGTAACGTGGGACTATGTCTTCCGGGCGACATAGAATGCCCGGTGCTTACATTACTCATATTATGAAACCCGGTGGTGGACTAGTCACGAAACCCGTCGCTGGCGACATAATGAGGCCGATAGCACAGCTCCCCTCGTTTTCTCTTCTCGTTCTCGTTTCAGGGTTCGTATATCGTATTCTGCGTATGAGGTACGGTTCGAGGCGAAGCAGAGATAGCTTCGTTTTGCCGTCAGCTTCAAGATTCGTAGATGCAGCGATAGGAGAAGCGAAAGCTGACTAGCATGGAGTTTGATATATCCAAGATGGCGGGTTTGGTGCTTAAAGACGTGCACATCTCGTCTAGAAATAGGGAACATGAAGAAGAAACAATGCCATCAATTATAACAAGTCTTAGCCTACTTCAACCGTCGAAGACTTCATTAATCTTCGCCTCTGGTATTTTTCGAAACCTTCACCTTCAGGTTGAAAGATCTCGCCCCGCACAGATCACAAGATGGCCAACGACTACTACAAGTACGACCCTTCGCTTCCTGCGGCAATCATCTTCACAGTCTGCTTCGGTCTGTCTGCAATTGGCCATGCCTTTCAGATCGTGAAGACGCGAACATGGTACTTCATCCCATTCTTCATCGGTTGTCTTGGTAAGAATTTGAAGTGCGCCCCTGCTTTTCTGGCATCACTAATACGTCTTAATTTGCAGTTGAGATCATCGGTTATGCTGCACGCGCGATCAATGCTACCGAGACCCCTAATTGGTCAAGAGGTCCATACATCATCCAAGCTCTACTGTTGCTTCTTGGACCTCCTTTCTATGCAGCATCAATCTACATGATCTTCGGACGATTGATTACACTGCTTGATGCCGAGAAACACTCGCTCATTCGAGTCAAGTGGATTACCAAGCTGTTTCTCCTTGGTGACATCATATCGATTGCCGCTCAAGCTATTGGTGAGAGATGAAGACTGCCTTGATGTATGAAACCTTAACGGCTAACGATTTCTCTGAGGTGGCGGCTCTCTTGCGGGTGCTGATACGAAGGCGCAGAGAGATCGCGGGCAGATGATCATCATCATCGGCTTGGCCATTCAGATTGCCTTTTTCGGGGTTTTCATGATTGTGACCGTCTTGTTCCATTATCGTATCAAGCGTGTACCCACCTCGAGGAGCTTATCGGTCTCAACCCCTTGGCCAAAGCTACTGATGGTTCTCTATGGAACAAGCTTGCTCATCATGGTCCGATCCCTCTTCCGAGTTATTGAGTATGTCATGGGAGAAGATGGGGAACTTCAGTCGAAGGAGGTGTACCTTTACATCTTTGATGCCCTAATGATGCTGATTGTGTCGGGGGTTTTCAACTGGTTCCACCCTTCCCGGATTATCAACAAGTCACATGGCGAGATCGTTCCCAACTCGGACTCCGAGAATCAGCTCGGGAACTATTCTATGGATTACCGAGGGGGCGTGCGCAACGACAATGTTTCTCATACAACCGAGACAAGCCACTACTTGCGCAAGTAAGGCTTCTTCCAATCATCAGACGCAATAGACCTCCACTTCTGCGAGCTGATGAGATTCATCAGATTGGCTTCACGAGAAATGTGACGGGATTAATGGTGGATGGCAACACCCTCTCGGTCATCATGGGTTGGGGGAGTTTCATACCTAGACAGAGCTGAGATTTCTTGGAAAGGGAGCTGCTTGGTTTCATTTTGTTTCCGCATTGTTGAGGTCGTTCTGGTCACGTCAACTTTCGATTGATATACATAGAGATTGCATGTTAACTAGAGTATGTATTGAAGAAGTATTTGCATTTACCTTGCTAATCCAACACCCGACTTATTTCATAGTGTAATTGTTAGGTGATGTGACAAGAAACCCCCGATCTACCCAAATCCTAGCAAGCCGTCTTACTCCACCTGTTTCTTGGGGATTATCAACATGGGATGACGGTCTGGACCGCTTCGGGCCAGTGCCGGTGGCAGCTGTTCGACATGGAATAGTGAACTTTGCTCTCTCGGAGCACTATGAAAAAAGAGCTCGATTATCCCCGACTTGGCATGTCAGCTCCCAATAGTTGTTTGGAGACAATGGACGTCGGACTACATACTGGGCCCTCATATTGTGTGACTTGGCATGCCAAGTATGCTCAAAGCTGCGAAAGACCCTGAGTGTTGCGGTTGTTGCTTCACCTGGATCGACAGTTGATCACTCTGCGTCAGGAAGCTTCCCGCGTGCTTATTGCTACTGGGATCATAGCTCCTCACAGCTTGGCCAACAGCTTGGTTCTGAGGAAGCTGAAGTTATGGTTGAGGAAGCTGCTCGCGATCTGCCGAATTACTAGCCCAACAGATGCATCTCACCTCCTTTGACATGCCGTGAGTCTCAGGGATGAACCTATCACGGAAGTAGACTCTTACATCTCTCGCTATGCTACAAAGCTGCCAATGAAACGTTAGACATAATAGCTCGCTCGCCATGTTCTTCCTCGTGAAACTGCCAGTTCAGCATCGCTTGTTTATTAATAGCAGTAAGTACTGTGAGGGCATTCGGAACGGGCCGTTAAGCTTTCGAAGGTGAAACAGCCAACGGGGTGGACCCTAGAATGACGTTGCATGCCTGAAAGGCCAAGCCACCGAATAACCTAATCCCTTTGCTGGCCTCACACCAAGACAAGGTGACTAATGCTGCCCGAGACCTTGAGAATGAAGACGAACCATGCTGGTGGGATGAGGCTACTATGTATGTAGGGCACTAAGGTAGAGATGCATTCGGGCCTCGATAAGACACCGCCCGGACGTGACTTCCGCTCCGTCGGAACCGATTGCAACGGAACTCCAACTTTACTATGTGCTCTCTATGTACCCACCCTTCATCGGCACATCTGAGCCGGGATAATGGCACACGGAACGTGGCGCAGGACTGACAGCTCTGACCAAGGGCCCCTTGGATTCCGCCTTGAAGAGCACTCGAAAAGTCGCCGCCCCCAAATTTGCCAAGACTTGCCATCTATCTAATTTTACACCAAAATGTTTGATTTCCCCGCAGCTGAGCGAGTAAGATTAAAACCAGGCTCGCCTCTTCATCACATGAAGCCAACCGCCGCCGATTGTCACATCACGATGTCTTGGCATTTTTGATGCTTCTTGGCCCTCGCGCCGATTTCCCGATCAACTGACTGCGAAAGGCAAAGAGGCGCTTGGCTTGGCGCTCGCCACGTCGTTAGATTTTGCCTTTCCATGGGCTCAATCAAAGCTACAATCGCGGCTATTATCAGTCTTTCTAGGCGCTGTTTCGATTATCGTAGAAAGTTGCTGCCAAGACCATTTTGACTTGGCCACGCCAGGCCTTCAATCACAACTCACAACCTGACAATTGACTTGGACTATTGAAGTCAGCGCGTGTAGATCAGCAACGTATATGTCATGAGATTTCTTGGCGACAAGATGAGATGTGCTAGTCAAGGCAGATTTTCAACTGAGGCAGACTACACTACGAGCCTGCTGCCTCGGCGCCGCGTGTGCAACATCTTCAGGCGGTCACCAACATGTGAGAGCCTCATGTGAGAACGTCGGGCTAGGGCAAAAGACATCGAGATCATCCGAGGTCGACGAACCCGATGTGTGATCTGCCACGTTGCGATCGGAACCCGCCTCTGAGTACTCCTTAGCATGTTGGCTTGTTTTACTGCGAGGCTGAGAACACTTGAGTCTACTGTCTATTATCTATTGTCGATAGAGAGGCCAGCTTCTTGGAAGAGCTATTAGCCAATCCCTAGCGTTCACCCAACACATCGAGGCGCGGATGTAAGCATTGTGAAAGAGATACTGAATTTACGGTCGTCTAACAGGCTAATAACGCCTTCCTAGGACGTTGTTGACAACTCCTGCTATCATGGAACAAGCACCATGCCGTCAATGACTGAATTGATAAGATACCAAGCAGTATCTTAAGTTATTATTTAATTTCACAATCCTGGTGCTTACGTGCAGCACAATGCCTAGGTACTAACTTGAGAACAGAGGAACAAGTGACAGTGGAAAGAGTTGGCAATTGCAAGTTAATGATGAGATCATGAGCACTCCTGAAGGCGAGGGGTATGTAGTATCTATAGCGCAGATAGAGTCAACGGGTGTTGAGAAAGTCAATGGTGTCCAGCTTCACCCTTACCGGCAATAACCTTACTGCTAGCTTGCGCATGATCCTGATACAATCTGAGTATCTCTCTACAAGACTTACATGATCTTCGCATCTGAAGCTTTCGTATTCAAGCGAAAGGTCTTATGGAGTCGTCTGGCGCGATCAGGATGTCTCCATGTCTATACAAGACTAGAAGTTACATGTACCTAGAGTGATTTCTGGAACCTGGATCAGTCAAGCAGATTTGTTGATTACCATATCATTACTAGTTCCTCAAAGGCTATCATGATCTTCAATGAGCCATTTAAGGTATGGTCAGGAGTTAGGATCACGGTATTACTGTCAGTAAGTATATGATCATTACTCTACGCGCTATTAGTGCCTGATCGAGTCCATACTCTAGACCGACCTGCGGATCATTGGTCCAATTAGTCTAAAGTCTTAGTAAGGCTTCCCGAGAATTACATCCAGGACGAGTCAAGAAAAGCACTATCTGGGACTCACCATCTCCAGTGTCACATGGACAGTCTTGAGAGCAATTTAACACGATTTCCTTAGGCAGAATTAGCCGTACGCATGGTAAACACCGATTCGCGACAAGAGTAACCGTTTTCGTCAGATTTATGCTTCTCGTTTTCGTTCTCGTGGTCCGCCATACTTGCGATCGTGCGCTCTTTCAACCACTTAAAGCACGAGGCAGGCCTCGGTCTTTTGTTGATCCATTATCTAGGTACCAAGGATACTAAAGACAGGACCTCCGTGCGTTCCGTTGCAAAATGCCGATCAAATGACTCTCGCGTCAGATATGGTTCAAATTTTGACTTCAACGGACTCTTGCCGACCAGGCTTCCCGAGCTAGCGAAGCACTTACAACAATAACTAGCTAGAGCACAGATTACTCACACCAAGCCGAAGAACGATCAGGAATACCATGGAATGAGCTCAAATTTCTAAAATGTAGCAGGACACTAATGGTTTCTGGTGTCGCTCAGTCTCAGTTCCGGACCCATCGGCGAGTCTAAAAATCGGACCTTAACACGATCAGCATGCGCGGCCATCTGCGAAATACCATCCGCAGCTCTTAGCCTCTCCCGAGATTCCGCATCGAGTCCATGGGCTAGCCCTGCCAGTGAACTTCCTCTCCAGGCAGGCAGTCCCAGCCGTCTTGTTTCGATAATGGAGAACAGGCAGAACTGTTAGTATCCCTATTATAGGGTAGTTAGTTCGAACCGTAGTTAACGAAGAGATTAATTAAACTATATAAATATCTGCGTAGGTATAAAAAGGAGGTTCTAACCGTAGGTTAGGCTAGCTATAATAATCGTAAATAGGGCCCCTAATTAGCCCCTGCGTAGTCGGCTATATACTATAATCGAATTAGACTTCTAATCCGATACTAACTTTCTCTTTCTTTTATCGATTTAACTACTACGGTTAGAGGTATAATTCGACCTCGGGCCCGTTTACTAAGTCGTCTCCTTTTCCCCCTTTTCTTTATTCTTTTTATATAACCTATCCCTCTATTCGTACGGTGACTTTTTTATTACTTACGAATTGCTCTAATCTCTTATTTAGTATTATTTTTATAAAAGCGTTTGCGAGGTTATTTTTATTATTAATCTAACGGATCTTAAGTATCTCGCGCCTTTCGTACGATTACTTAAGGGCTATAATATCGATTATAAGCCTCTTTTCCTTCGTCGTTCCTAATTTAATAAGGTATTCGTATAGCGAGTAAGAATCGGTATAAATAACCGTTAGAATAAGTAGAAAGCTAATTCGATCGGTAATTTTCCTTAGTATTATTAAAATCGCGTGGGAGAGGTTAATGCCGTTAACTATACTATAGACCTCTAACGCTAATATACTTCTTATTACCTACTTATTTTTAGTTAACGAGTAATAGATTATATTACTATATATAGTAAATTCGCTCTCGCCTATACTCTCGTTAGCTAGGATAATAATATACCCTAATTACGAAGTAAGGTTATTATTATTCGTAAATAACCTATTAACGAAGACGTAGAGCTTACTAATTATAAGGTCGATCGGGTAGTAAACGAGACCTCGATTAAGATTCGTTTATTATTACTTAAGCCGCTTATTAAGTACCTCGACGTCTCGTTTAGTTAAATCTATAGCCTACGTTACCCTAGCGTAGTTAAAAGTTACCTCGGGCTAATAAATACTTATAATATATACCCCTCGCGCAAGCTTAGCCTTATACCGCTTTTTAATATTAGTTACGTTCGGGTTAACGAGGTTAATCTTCTCGCCCTACCCCTTTTACTAAAAGACGACGGTTTCCCCTTCGATTATAAAAATCCCGCCGTTAAATACTAGGGGGGTATTTATTATAAAGACCTTTTTTAGCTTCGCTACGAAGCCCGCTTTTTAAAGCTCCTTATCCTCCTTCTTTATAAAGTTAATATTAAATAGGCCTAATATATCGTCGGTCTATATTTTAACGATCTTAAATTAGTCGCTTTCGTACTCTATAACTAGTAAGTACGGGTCGTACGTAGAGGTAACTATTAATAATTAATTAATATAAAAATCGTAGTAGGTGGCCTACTAATAAGTACCCGATTTTACGAGCCTATATAGTAGCTTAAGTACTTTAATAATCGTACCTTCTAAGTACTTACTAGCTATTTCCTTTAGTAAATAGGCTAGGATTTTCTTTATAAGCCCTGTGGCCGATTAGGTATATACCTAGGTAATATTACGGCTCTAAATCTCGTATCCCTTTTTCCGTAGTAATACTATTAGTACTATTATTAATCGTTAGCTATAGCGCTATATAGTAGGTAATTATATAAGTAGCGTCGCCTTTTTAACGTCGCCGTACCCCTAAATTACGTATCTAGACTTCTCGTATAGTTAGGGTGTTCTTTTTTTTTTAATTTTACGAACTATTCGCGATTTAAATATATAGAGGTTTATATACTTTTCTAAATCGTAGAGGATAAATCGATAGACCCCTCGATCGCGTAGAGTGTCTACTTCGATAAGATCTAATCCCTTATACGGCTTTCTAATAGTTATAATTACGCCTTCCTTACGTAGTTTAACTACTAGCTCGAAATCGGCTTTCTTTTTTATTATATAAAAAGTATTAATTACCTTGTCGCTAGTAATAAATTACTACGTTAGTACTTACTATCGTAGTTTCTCGCGACGTATTAGTGCCCTTTTAATAATTTCCTCTTCCTCGTCGTTTATTAGTACTACTACGACGATTTTATTAAGGATAATTTTTTATACCTCTGCCGCGGGTTATATAGCTTCACCTAGCTCTTTTTCTTCTTATAGGCTAGAAATTACCTTAACAAAATCTATATAATATAGTCTAACTACCGTAATTAATACCTCGAGTAGCTAGTCGCAATCTCTCGTAACTATATAAGAACGCTCGTTAACGGAAATTAATTTATATAGCCTAGCCTATTATTAAGTAATTTTGCGCTATACTTATATATCCGAATTTAGGGGCATATTTAAATTAACCCCTATATCGGGCCTATTGCGCGCAGTAATTACCTTATTAACTTACCTTTTTATACTTACCTCGCGCAGTACCCGTATTACTTTTTTAACTACTTAAGCTCGCTAGCTTATGTCTAGCGATAGTAGCGAGGCTAAGGTCGTTTTTAAATATGCTCTAAATACTAAAAGCGTTAGTATAAGCCCGTTAGGCCCCATAGTATCGTTATAGTATTTAAATACCGTCTAGAGGCATTCGTCGTTATTAGAATCGGGATTTTCCTCTTTAATAATTTTAAACGCTCTTTTTAACTACTAGTGCGCCCTTTCTACCTTTCTAATGCTATAGTACGCTTCGACGGGCACGACTTTTAACTATATACTATAGGCCGTCGCATTTTCCTTAAATTCTACTAACTTAAAACTAATACTAGCGTTAGTTTTAATACCGTCTAGCGGTCCTTAGTATATATCGATCTAGCTTTTTTATAGAGCTACCTATACTATTTTTACTTATAGATCCCGCAAGAATTACTCTACTTAGAATAATATAGCCTCGTCGATTATATATAGGACCGGTTAACTATTTAAGTAGAAGATATCGACGACGATCTCCTAATTAAAGTTAAGCTTATTACGCAATTTAAATTTAAATCTGCGTAGGCTCTGCGCATTTATTTAATATTAGTAATATACTTTTATTAACTACTCTAGCGCCCCTATTTCGATATTATTATTACTTAAATACTTTAAAAGGTTATATAGCCTCGTAACCGACGGGTAGCTAAATCTCCGGTATAGTTATCTAAGCTTACTTTCCGTTAGGTAATTAATCGACTTCGTATCGTTAATAAGCTTTATAAACGCGTACCCCTATTGTTATTCAACTATTTTAAAGTACTTATAGCTAGAGATTCTGTTCTTCGTATTATTGAATATAATACCTAGTCGATCTATATCTTTTAAATATAGGAGAAATAGGGTATTAACGGGTAGGATATAGAAAGTTATCGTTCCGAAGTGCGTCTCTACTTCTACCGTATTTAGGGCGACGATTTCCTTACCTAGGCCGAAGCTAATCCTCGTAATACCCGTTATTAACGTATTAAGCGTTACTAATACGATTTTTTATAGCGCCTAGAATTGCCCTTTTCTTCTTATTAACTATTACGATACCCTAGTATCTAGGATAATCCTATAGAAATTATCTAGGCCGTACCTTTTGTTCGCGTAGAATGCCTATACGAGCTTAGTATTTAAGTAATCTAGGTAATATAAAAAGGACCCCTCTAGCTACCCCTAGAATTACTTAGCACCCTATCTCTTTTCTTTAAATATTAAGAGAGTAGAATTCTACGCTATTAAATTCGTCCTTTCGCCCACCTCCGTATCCGTTATCTAAGGGACCTTCCCTTACTATTTATAAATAAAAGCCTACTTATTAAGGGCTTCTACTACCTTTTATTCGTTTAGCCTCGTATATCCTCCCGAGGCTAACGGGGCGAAGAAAGAGTAGTTAATATCGTCGACTTTATTATAATCTAATTCGTTAGTATAAGGGGTAAGATCTTCTTTATCTTCCGAATCTCCTATAGGATGCGGGTACTTTAGGCCGCTAAATTAGCTACTTTCGCTAGGTTCCGTGCCCCCGGATCTACCCTTATATATAATAAGGAATTAGTTAAATCGATAAGGGCTAGTTTTACTATCTACTACCCTCGATTTTCTATATTATTCGTACGATTTAGTACGCTCTTCCTCGGAGTAGTTACTTAACTAATATCTATCCTTTTTATAAATAAAACACTGCTTTTTCCGTTACCCTGCTCGCGAATTAAATCTTTACCTATTTAACGAATTTAGGATTCCTTACTAGCGATTACTGTACCTAGCTTCTTTTCTTTTCTTATTATATATTTAGTCGACCTAATACTACTAATAAGGGCCGTTATATACCTAGAGGTAGGTTTAGCGCGGCATTCTTATTTTAATATTAAAGCTAGATCTTAGCCTCGAGTAGAGCGTCTCGTAGTCTTCGGGTACTTAGTATAGAGTTATTTTCGCCTCTAGAACGCGCTAGACTACGGTATAAAAATATCTAACTTTTCGCTCGTTAGTCCCCTTATTTAGCTAGGTTTTCGCTAGCTTATTAATTTAATCGATAAGCTTTTCGAGGATTTCTACTCGCAATTTACTCTCTATTATCCTAGCTATAGATACGAAAGAAATCGCTCGTAGCTTAAATAGGAGCTTTAGGTTCTTATTATAGGTCTCGAAGCGGCTTCGGATTACGTTAATTATACTAAGAAAGTCGTTTTAATCGAGATTACGCACCGCTTCGTAGTAATAATTAGAAGCTTTGCCTACGAGTACGACATTAACTACTGAATAGTACTAGTGTTCCCTAATTCTGACTTTTTCGTAATAATTATAAAACATCGTTAGGGTTTCTTATAAGACCTTATACTTCCCCCTAGAGTATAATTTCTTTTTTAAGAAGATCTTTTTAAGGTCTATAAACTACCTCGTATTTATTACTAGATTTTCGGTATCTATATACGATCCCTGCGTCGCTATATACTATTAATAACTTCGGGTAGTCTACTTCCTTTCCTATTAACCGATTAGTACCGAATTTCGTATTAGTAGCGGCGACGAGCTATAGATCGAAATAAGCGGAATTATCGATTGTCGTACTTCTAGTACTATATTTTACCTCTATATATCCTTCTACAACGATAGATTACCGTTAGTAATTATAAGAAGGAAATCTGGGTCGTTTACCTTTTTTCTAAATTCGTTAAAGCGATTATACGCCCTATCGACTTATACCTAGGTCTATATTACGAATTCCTCTTCTATAATCGTCGCTACTAAGACTTCGTAAAGTTCTTATAATTATAATTACGCTAGTAATACCCCTCGCTTATAAAGGAATTTATTAACCGCTTTTACGATTCTTAAGCTTGCGCTTATAAACTATTTATCTAGCTAATAGCTAAGGTCGTTTGCGATCTCGTAGAATAGGGGTTACCCCTATAGCCCCTTTTTTTATAGACCTTAGTTAAATAGATTAATACTACGTTAATTTACTCGTTATTAAGCTAATCCGCGATTTTATATATCTACGTCCCCTAATAGTCCGGGTTAATATTTACCTACTTATAAGGGATTAGGATTCTATTTAGGATCGGGTTTCGTCCTCTTCTTCTTTACCCTAACTTACTAAGGGTCGTGCTCTAACTTATACCCGTATTAGTAGTCGCTAGCGTATTTAATCTTAACGGGGATATATTTAATCCGCGCGCTAGTTATAGCAAATCCGTACTTTTACTACCCAACGAATTTATTAAGGTCTAGGAGATTCCTACTTCTTCTTACTATCTCGCTACTACTCTCGTTTCTACTATTTCTAGTAATTACTACTACCCTTCTAAATTACTAGCCATCGTACTTATTAAGATCCTCCTTTTTATTTAGTATAAAAGGGTAGGTTCTAGTAGTTCTTTTTAATAATAATAGCAGTAAACGTTTATATTATTATAATAAAATATAGTAATTAGTCTCGGGATCTTTACTAGTTACCGATTTTTTAAAATTAGTAATCTTGCGCTGTGAGCTAGTATAAAAAGAAGCCTTTTAATAGCCCTTTAGAGGATTCTTTTCTTTTCCCTTAGATCCTCGTCTTTTTAGCCTTTTCTTAGGTTAATAATAACTCTAACGGGAGGTCGTAGGACTACTTTGGGGTAGCTACCTTCTTCTTAAGTTAATCTCCGAGATCCGTAATACTCTTAACTCGATACTATTAGGACCTCTAAATCCCCTCCTCCCTCGTTAAACCGTCCCCTATATTATATTCCTAAGTAATACCCGGGGGGTAGTTAAGGGAGCTATAAAGAGGTCGTCTAGATCACGGGCTTAAGGGCGTACTTATAAGATCCCCATAGTAATAAACTTTTCTATATATTATAAATCTCTTAGCTTAATAACTCCTATAGGGTTACCTTCGTTACTAAGTAAGAATATTTACGTTTAGAGATCCCCTTTTTCGATCGCGTAGTACTCTTTTATACCGTACTATTAAGCCCGTTCGTTACGCTAATTAATTAAGTAAGTAGTCGTCATATAGGGAATTCTTTTTACTAATTTAGCCGGTTAATTTCTAATCGCGGGCCGGCCGCGGGGAAGTTATTTAGTAAAAAAGGCTACTTAAGGCGACGGTAAAATACTAGTTACCTAAGCGGTTCCGTCGACTAGCGTAGTTTAATATAATAAACGTCGACCTCTCGTAAATAGTAAAGAGCTACGATTACTTAATTCCGTACGGTATTTAAAAATCGCCTCTTTTTTTATTTACTTCCGTAAGGTTAATTAATACGAATCTCCTATCCCGTACGGTATTAAGAGGTCGTCTTTTTTATATAGCGAGATACCTTACTAATCTACGATAGTAGAATTTAATTACTAATTAGTATTAGTATCCCTATTATAGAGTAATTAGTTCGAACCGTAGTTAACGAAGAGATTAATTAAACTATATAAATATCTGCGTAGGTGTAAAAAGGAGGTTCTAACCGTAGGTTAGGCTGGCTACGATAATCGTAAATAGGGCCCCCAATTGGCCCCTGCGCAGTCGGCTGTATGCCGCGGTCGAATTGGACTTCCAATCCGATAAGAACAAACAACCGGCCAGTAATGCTGCCATTGGAAGAGACAGAAACCCCCAACGTACGCGGATATGAACCACCCATTGCAGCGTCTTGCCCTCCAAGGGCTCCTCTTCCAGAGAGAGATCACGTATGTACTTTGTCAAACCAGCTGCGGCTGCCTCAAACATTGCCGTGAAATTTTGGGATGCCCCTAAGCTTGTGATTACGTTAGGCTGTTGTTGTAGAACCTGAGGTGATCGACGTAGCGGCGGGTATACGAGCTGCTTCTTGCTCAGAGGGCTAGGCCGACGGGCGAATTGATTCGCGAATGCTCCAGTGATGCTTCCAGCCGCGTTTTGTGAGATATTGAATCGCAAGCTGTTTTCTGTGTTTAGACCGGTGGCGGCACGATACTCTTCCGGCGAAATCAACAGTTGGAGGTCGGTTCGGTTGAAGTCTGACTTGTCGTAGTTCAAAGTGTAATTCGTGTACTCGTTGTATGCCTTCGAGAGCTCAGATTCATGAGGATTCAAGGAGAGAAAGGAATCAAGGTTCCTGTTCACATAGGAACCCAAAACAGTCTCCTCTAGAGCACCTTGCTTGATCGTGGTTTGGTACACATTGGCACAGAAGTACAGAGCGCATTCATGTGCTACGATGGTCGCGTCGTCCCATGCCTGCTTGCTTTCCCTGAAGTCGCTGCTGGACTTCATCATTGCAAAGGATATTATGAGGGACTTCATGTCGCGGAAGCTGATTGTTTCTGTTGGCTGGGTTGTTGCTTTTGCTGTCAATTCTGTGTTTATAATCGTCTCATTGTCTTCCCTCAAGGCCGCTACGGCCGCTCCATCAATGTTTGATATGTTCATACCGAGCGCCGGGATCTCGTACTTGATGTAGCCAGCCGTCATGTTAGGTATCTGTTAGTATCCCTATTATAGGGTAGTTAGTTCGAACCGTAGTTAACGAAGAGATTAATTAAACTATATAAATATCTGCGTAGGTATAAAAAGGAGGTTCTAACCGTAAGTTAGGCTAGCTATAATAATCGTAAATAGGGCCCCTAATTAGCCCCTATATAGTCGGCTATATACCGCAGTCGAATTAGACTTCTAATCCGATACTAACTTTCTCTTTTTTTTATCGATTTAACCGCTACGGTTAGAGGTATAATTCAATCTCGGGCCCGTTTATTAAGTCGTTTCCTTTTCCCCCTTTTTTCTATTCTTTTTATATAACCTATCCCTCTATTCGTATAGTAACTTTTCTATTATTTACGAATTACTCTAATCCCTTATTTAGTACTACTTTTATAAAAGCGTCTACGAGGTTGTTTTTATTATTAATTTAATAAATCTCGAGTATCTCGCGCCTTTCGTACGATTACTTAAGGGCTATAATATCGATTATAAGCCTCTTTTCCTTCGTCGTTCCTAATTTAATAAGGTATTCGTATAATAAGTAGGAATCGGTATAAATAACCGTTAAAATAGGTAGAAGGCTAATTCGATCGGTAATCTTCTTTAGCGTTATTAAAATCGTATAAGAGAGGTTAACGCCGTTAACTATACTATATATTTTTAATACTAATACACTTCTTATTACCCGCTTACTTTTAGTTAACGAGTAGTAGATTATATTACTATATATAATAAATTCGCTCTCGCTTATACTCTTATTAACTAAGATAATAATATACCCTAATTACGAAGTAAGGTCGTTATTATTCGTAAATAACCTATTAATAAAGACGTAAAGCTTATTAGTCATAAGGTCGATTAAGTAATAAACGAGACCTCGATCGAGATTTATCTACTACTACTTAAGCTACTTATTAAGTACCTTAATATCTCGTTCGGTTAAATTTATAGCCTATACTACCCTAGCGTAGTTAAAAGTCGCCTCGGGCTAATAAATACTCGTAATATATACCCCTTATAGGAGCTTAGCCTTATACCGCTTTTTAACGTTAGTTACGTTTAGATCGATAAGGTTAATCTTCTCGCCCTACCCCTTTTATTAAAAAACGACGGTTTCCCTTTTAATTATAAAAGTCTTATCGTTAAATACTAAGGGGGTATTTATTATAAGGACCTTTTTTAGCTTCGCTACAAAGCCCGCTTTTTAGAGCTCCTTATCCTCCTTTTTTATAAAGTTAATATCGGATAGGCTTAATATATCGTCGGTCTATATTCTAACGATCCTAAATTAGTCGCCTTCGTACTCTATAATTAATAAGCACGGGTCGTACGTAAAAGTAACTATTAATAGTTAATTAATATAAAAATCGTAATAGGTAGCCTACTAATAGGTGCCCGATTCTGCGAGCCTATATAGTAGCTTAAGCACTTTAATAATCGTGCTTTCTAAGTACTTACTAGCCATTTCTTTTAGTAAATAGGCTAGGATTTTCCTTATAAACCCTGTGGCCGATTAGGTATAGGCCTAGGTAATATTACGGCTCTAAATCTCGTATTCCTTCTTCCGTAACGATGCTATTAGTACTATTATTAATCGTTAGCTATAGCGCTATATAGTAAGCGATTATATAAGTAGTATTGCCTTTTCGACGTCGCTATACCCCTAAATTACGTATTTAGACTTCTCGTACGGCTAGGGTATTCTTTTCCTTTTAATCTTATAAACTATTCGTAATTTAAATATACAGAGGTTTATATATTTTTCTAAGTCGTATAGGATAAATCGATAGACCCCTCGATCGCAAAGAGTATCTACTTCGATAAGATCTAATCCCTTATATAGCTTTTTAGTAGTTATAATTACGCCTTCTTTACGTAGTTTAATTACTAGCTCGAAATCGGCTTTCTCTTTTATTATATAAAAAGTATTAATTACCTCGTTACTAGTAATAAATTACCGCGTTAGGGCTTGCTATTATAATTTTCTACGACGTCTCGCTAGTAGTATTAGTACCCTTTTAGTAATTTCCTTTTCCTCGTTATCTATTAGTATTACTACGACGATTTTATCGAGGATAATTTCCTATGCCTCTGCCGCGGGTTATATAGTTTCCCCTAGCTCTTTTTCTTTTTATAAGTTAGAAATTACCTCGTTAGGATCTATATAGTACGGTCTAATTATTATAATTAATACTTTAAGTAATTAGTCGCGATCTCTTATAACTATATAAGAGCGCTCGTTAATGGAAATTAACTTATATAGCCTAGCCTACTATTAGGTAATTTCGCGCTATATTTATATATCCAAATTTAATAATATATCTAGATTATCCCCTATATCGGGCCTATTGCGCGTAGTAATTACCTTATTAACTTACTTTTTTATATTTACCTCGCGCAGTGCCCGTATTATTTTTTTAATTACTTAGGCTCGTTAACTTATACTTAGCGACGGTAGCGAGGCTAAGGTCGTTCTTAAATATGCTCTAAATACTAATAGCGTTAGTATAAGTCCGTTAGGCCCTATAGTATCGTTATAGTATTTAAGTATTATTTAGAGGTATTTATCGTTAGTAGAATCCGGATTTTCTTTTTTAATAATTCTAAATGCCCTTTTTAACTATTAGTATGCCCTTTTTACCTTTTTAATGCTATAGTGCGCTTTAACGGGTATAACTTTTAGCTATATACTATAGGCCGTCGCATTATCCCTAAATTCTATTAACTTAAAGCTAGTACTAGCGTTAGTTCTAATGCTATCTAGCGGTCCTTAGTATATATCGATCTAGCTTTTTCATAGGGCTACTTATACTATCTTTACTTATAGATCCCGGAGGAATTGCCTTACTTAGAAAGATATAAATACGTCGATTATATATAGTACTAGCCGACTATTTAAGTAGAAGATATCGACGACTATTTCCTAGTTAAAGTTAAGCTTATTACGTAATTTAAACTTAAATCTACGTAGGCTCTGCGTATTTTTTTAGTATTAATAATATACTTTTATTAACTACTCTAGCGCCCCTATTTCGATATTATTATTACTTAATTACTTTAAGAGGTTATATAGCCTCGTAACCGACGGGTACCTAAATCTTTAGTATAGTTTTCTAAGCTCACTTTCCGTTAGGTAATTAATTAACTTCGTATTATTAATAAGCTTTATAAACGTATACCCCTATTATCGTTCGACTATCTCGAAGTACTTACTGCTAGAGATTTTATTCCTTATATTATTAAATATAATACTTAGTTAATCTATATCTTTTAAATATAAGAGAAATAGGGTATTAAGGGGTAAAATATAAAAAGTTATCGTTCCGAAGTGCGTCTTTACTTTTATTATACTTAGGGCGACGATTTCCTTACCTAGGCCGAAACTAATCCTCGTAATACCTACCGTTAACGTATTAAGTATTATTAGCGCGATTTTCTATAGCGCCTAGAATTGCCCTTTTTCTCTAGTTAACTATTATAATACCCTAGTATCTAAGATAATCCTATAGAAATTATCTAGGCCGTACTTTTTACTTATATAGAATACCTATACGAGCTTAGTATTCGAGGGATCTAAGTAGTATAAAAAGGACCCCTCTAGTTACCCCTAGATTTACTTAGTACTATGTTCCTTTTTTTTAAATATTAAAAGAGATAGCGTCTTCTCTTTAATTATTAAGAGAATAGGCTTTAGCCCTATTAGATTTGCCCTTTTAGCTACCTCCGTATTTATTATCTAAGGAACCTTCCCTTACTATCCGTAAATAAAAGCCTACTTATTAAGAGCTTTTACTACCCTTTATTCGTTTAGCCTCGTATATCCTCTAGAGGTTAACGGGGTAAAAAAAGAGTAGTTAACATCGTCGATTTTATTATAATCTAATTCGTTAGTATAGGGGGTAAGATCTTTTTTATCTTTCGAATTTCCTATAGGGGGTATATACTTTAGGCCGCTACTTTAGCTACTGTCGCTAGGTTCTATACCCCTAGATCTGCTCTTATATATAACAAGGAATTAGTTAAACCGACGAGGGCTAGTTTTACTATTTATTACCCTCGACTTTTTATATTATTCGTACGATTTAGTACGCTCTTTTTTAGAGTAGTTACTTAATTAATATCTATCCTTTTTATAAATATAGTATTACTTCTTTTATTACCTTGCTCGTGAGTTAAATCTTTACCTATTTAATAAATCTAGGCCTCCTTATTAGCGATTACCGTATCTAGCCTCTTTTCTTTTTTTATTATATATTCGATCGACTTAATATTATTAATAAGGGCCGTCGTACGCTTAGAAGTAGGTTTAGCGCGGCATTTTTACTTTAATATTAAAGCTAGATCTTAGCTTTGAGTAGAGCGTCTCGTAGTCTTCGGGTACCTAGTATAGGGTGATCTTTACCTCTAGTATACGCTAGATTATAGTATAAAAATATCCGACTTTCCGCTCGTTTATCCTCTTATTTAGCTAGGTTTTTACTAGCTTATCGATTCGATCGATAAGCTATTTAAAGATCTCTACTCGTAATTTACCCTCTATTATCCTAGTTATAAATATAAAAAAATCGCTCGTAGCTTAGATAGGAGCTCTAGGTTCTTATTATAAGTCTTGAAGCGGCTTCGGATTACGTTAATTATACTAAGAAAGTCGTTTTAATCGAGATTACGTACTACTTCGTAATAATAATTAAAAGCTTTACTTATGAGTACGATATTAATTACTAAATAGTACTAATATTCCCTAATTCCGACTTTTTTATAATAATCGTAAAACATCGTTAGGGTTTCTTATAAGACCTTATACTTCCCCCCAGAGTACAATTTCTCTTTTAGGAAGATCTTTTTGAAGTTTATAAATTACCTTATATTTGCTACTAGATTTTTAGTATCTATATACGAACCCTACGTCGCTACGTACTATTAGTAACTTCGGGTCGTCTACCTCTTTTCTTATTAGCCAATCGGCGCCGAATTCGTATTAGTAACGGTAACGAGTTATAGATCGAAATAGGTAGAATTATCGATTATCGTATTTCTAATACTATATTTTGCCCCGGTATATCCTTTTATAACGATAGATTTCCGTTAGTAATTATAGGAAGGAAATCTAGGTCGTTTACCCTTTTTTTAAATTCGTTAAAACAATTATACGCTCTATTAACCTATACCTAGTTTTATAATACGAATTCCTCCTTTATAATTATCGCTATTAGTATTTCGTATAGCTCTCGTAATTATAATTACGCTAGTAATACCCCTCGCCCATAGAGAAATTTATTAACTATTTTTATAATTCCTAGGCTTATGCTCGCGAACTATTTATCTAGTTAGTAGCTAAGGTCGTCTACGATCTCGTAAAATAGGGGTTACCCCTATAGCCCCTTTTTCTTATAGACCTTAGTTAAATAGATTAATACTACGTTAATTTACTCGTTATTAAGCTAATCCGCGATTTTATATATCTACGTCCCCTAATAGTCCGGGTTAATATTTACCTACTTATAAGGGATTAGGATTCTATTTAGGATCGGGTTTTATCCTCTTTTTCTTTACCCTAACTTACTAAGGGTCTTACTCTAGCTTATGCTTATATTAGTAGTTACTAGCGTGTTTAATCTTAATAAGGATATATCTAATCCGCGCGCGGGTCGTAATAAATCCGTGCTTTTACTACTTAACGAATTTATCGGGGTCTAAGAGATTCCTACTTCCTCTTACTATCTCGCTATTATTCTCGTTTTTACTATTTTTAGTAATTATTACTACCTTTTTAGATTACTAGCTATTATACTTACTAAGATCCTCCTTTTTATTTAATAAAAAAGGGTAGGTTTTAGTAGTTCTTTTTAATAATAATAGTAGCAGACGTTTATATTACCATAAGAAGATATAGTAATTAGTCTCGGGATCTTTACTAATTACTAATTTCCGCTATCCCGTATACTTCTAGCCTCCTAAGCCTCGTGCTCTCTATAATCTCTAAATAGCTTCCTTAGTTAATGTCTAATCGCGGGCCGGCTATAGAAAAGTCGTTTAGTAAAAAAGCTACTCGGGGTAATAGTAAAAGGCTAGTCGCTTAAGCAGTTCTATTAATTAACGTAGTTTAATATAGTAAACGTCGACCTCTTATAAGTAATAAAGGGCTATAATTACTTAATTCCGTACGGTATTCGAGAATCGCTTCCTTTTTTATTTATTTCCGTAAGGTTAATTAGTACGAATCTCCTATTTTATACGGTATTAAGAGGTCGTCTCTTCTACGTAGCGAGATACCTTACCGATTTATAATAGTAGAGTTTAATTATTAATTAGTATTA
Source organism: Colletotrichum lupini (assembly GCF_023278565.1). Classification (NCBI taxonomy): domain Eukaryota; kingdom Fungi; phylum Ascomycota; class Sordariomycetes; order Glomerellales; family Glomerellaceae; genus Colletotrichum; species Colletotrichum lupini. Next base: position 6,612,965 of record NC_064678.1, read on the forward strand.
ATATTCTTATTATAAAGTAGTTAGTTTAAACCGTAGTTAACGAAGAGATTAATTAAACTATATAAATATCTGCGTAGTAAGTATAAAAAGGAGGTTCTAACCGTAGGTTAGGCTAGCTACGATAATTATAAATAGGGCCCCTAATTAGCCCCTGCGCAGTCGGCTGTATGCCGCGGTCGAATTGGACTTCTAATCCGACAGATTCGTGCTAATCGGCGTGTTTCTTGTTTAGGCCTTCGCCCCGGCAAACACTTGTTTCAACGCTCTCACGTTTGTGATTGGGGCATGGCAGTCATACTCGGCGGTGTTCGAGAGTCTCGCGGAACTGCTTGAGAAATGTGCCGAATTTCTTGAGCGTCTACCATACTATGGTGGTATGGATGCGTCTCTGAGAAAGGTGGCTTGCTGTCAACTCAAACTTTTCATCGACGTCTGCGATCGCACTCTTCAGCTCAAGCCGAAAAGACGCAAGATCGAGATGTTTTTTCGCCAACTTTTCCTGGACGACGACTTCATCAAGGACCTCCTCGGTCAGATGGAGAACCTGACCGCCAGAGAGCATAGGCTCGTTTCTGCCCAGTCACTCAAGGCTGGCCAAGACGCTGCCAAAGCTTCCAAAGAGAGTGTCGTCAAACTTGACACTCTCATTGAGAGCAATGTGGCGCAGAAGCAAGACAAGTTGGATCAGCACTTCAAAAGCAAGGTCCAAGAAGTTTTCTTCGGCAAGAACGCAAAAGACTTCGACACATGGGATGCCGCGTTACGCAAGAATAAGAGCTTGCTTCTCAATGGCACCGGTGAATGGTTGGACGATGATACCCTATTCACCTCGTGGATGACTGGCAGTAACGAAGCAAGTCCGATCCTTGGGATCGAGGGTGGGGAAGGTTCTGGAAAGACACTCCTGGCAACTCATATCATCAGTCGACTACAGAAACACAGACTATCGAACAGTGCGAAGGCCAGGTCGGCGATTGCGTACTACTTTCTCGAGGAAGATTCAAAGGACAACTCCAAGGCCACATTCAAGAAGAAGCATGTCGCCGAAGTGGTGTCGAAAGGTGTCTTGTGGCAGTTGGCTCAGATGGAGCTTCCGTACCTCAAGTCCATTGCTGGACTCTGTGACAAGGTGAACACCGAAGATCCATCGGATATCTGGAATAAACTATTGCTGGAGAACGAAGACCGCCCAGGCATCGAGAGCACGTTCTTCATCGTCATAGACGGACTGGGCGATAATATCAATGGGCTCGCTGGTCTTTTACAGAGAATTTCGGCAGACGCATCTCGTCTACGCACGCGTGTAATCATTACGGGCAACCAACATAGCTTCGACGTGCTTGAGGAAGCGGGTGACATGAGAGTCACCAGAATGAAACTCGGTTTCCGGAACTCCATTGACATTGAGCTATACATCATAGCCAGGATGGACGCAATGGAAACTTTGAATGACGCCAGTCGAGCTGGCGTTGCCGAGACTAGAACGATGATTCTATCAAGGCTCACATTTGCGACCTCCGGCGACTACTATATTACGAACTCTGCACTAAGCACCATTGAGGGTGTTGACTCCTTGTCCGAGATTGAACAATGCCTGAACGAAGTTGGCAGCGCCAGACCCAAGCAGATTCTTGCTGACATCAAAAAGCTCAACATGACGCTCAAATCGGCCGAGATTGATGAAGTCAATGAAATCATCGTATGGGTGAAATGGGCAAGGAGATGGATGTCTCCTCTACAGCTGGAAGCTGCCATACGTTTGAACACAAATTTGGAGGCATCCGGTCAGATCTCACTTCGATCTTTGGAGTCTAAGATCCGGGAAAAGTATTCTCTGTTGTTCAAGATTGAAGATAACCGGGACATCTCTTTCAGTACGGAAGAGATAGGGGATATTGTACCTGTAAAAAGGTATCAGTCAAGTGGCACAGACTACGGCAGCGAAGAGCAGATTTCGCCGGCGGAGATCAAAATCGTCAAACATTACCTATCAACGGTCTGCCCATCAGATGTCTACGACAAATTTGGGTTCGAAGAGTTCTTTGCTCAAAAATTAGAACGCAAGACCAAGTACATCTGCCAGGACCCCGATAATGCTCATCTCATTCTCGCGATGAGGTGCCTGCACGGCATATTGGATGGGCAGACTAACATGACACCTGGGGCAGTCAAGTTCCGGACCTACGCAACAGATTGGCTGTTCGATCACTTGGAAGAGACTGACCTCTCCCGAGCTGACCGCAATCTCAAAGCGGAAGCCGGAGAACTTTTGGCCCGCCTGTTCACGGAGGAATCTGCCATCAAAACTCTCCTTATGTCGGATTAGAAGTCTAATTCGACCGCGGCATACAGCCGACTGCGCAGGGGCTAACTAGGGGCCCTATTTACGATTATCGTAGCTAGCCTAACTTATAGTTAGAACCTCTTTTTTATACTTACTATATAGATATTTATATAGTTTAATTAATCTTTTTGTTAACTACGGTTCGAACTAACTACCCTATAATAAGGATACTAATACTAATTAGTAATTAAATTTTATTATTATAGATTAGTAAGGTATTTCGCTACGTAAAAGAGACGACCTTTTAATACCGTATAAGATAGGAAATTCGTATTAATTAACCTTATAAAAGTAAACGAAAAAGGGGGCAATTCTCGAATACTATACGGAATTAAGTAATCGTAGCCCTTTATTACCTACGAGAGGTCGACGTTTATTAAGTTAAACTACGTTAATTAATAGAACTACTTAAGTAACTAGCCTTTTATTATTACCCTAAGTAGCTTTTTTATTAAACGACTTTTCTATAGCCGGCCCGTAATTAGAAATTAACTAGTTAAATTAGTAAAAAGAATTATTTACGTAACGACTACTTACTTAATTAATTAGCGCGACAAACGAGCTTAATAATACTATCGGATTAGAAATCTAATTTAACCGCGGTATATAGCCGACTGCGCAGGGGCTAATTAAGGGCCTTATTTACGATTATCGTAGCTAGCCTAACCTACGGTTAGAACCTCTTTTTTATACTTACTACGTAGATATTTATATATTTTAATTAATCTTTTCGTTAACTATAGTTCGAACTAATTACTTTATAATAGGGATACTAATACTAATTAATAATTAAATTTTACTATCGTAGATTAGTAAGGTATCTCGTTACGTAGAAAAGACGACCTCTTAATACTATACGAGATAGGAGATTTATACTAATTAACCTTATAGAAGTAGATAAAAAAGGGGGCGATTCTCGAATGCCGTATAGAATTAAGTAATCGTAGCCCTTTATTATTTATAAAAGGTCGACGTTTACTACGTTAAACTACGTTAATTAATAAAACCGCTTAAGCAACTAGCCTTTTATTATTACCCCGAGTAGCTTTTTTACTAAATAACTTTTCTATAACTAGCTTACGATTAGAAATTAACTAGTTAAATTAATAAAAGAAAATACTTACGCAACGACTACTTATTTAATTAATTAGTATAACGAACGAGCTTAATAATATAATATAAAAAAGCACCGTGCGATTAAAAAAAGGGATTTCTAAATATAAATATTCTTATTTAGTAGTAAAAGTAACCCTATAGGAGTTATTAAGCTAAGAGATTTATAATATATAGAAAAGTTTATTATTACGAGGATTTTATAAATACGATTTTAAATTTATAATTTAAATAACCTTTTTATAGCTCCCTTAACTACCCCCCGGGTATTATTTAAAAATATAATATAAGGGACGGTTTAATAAGAAAAGAGGGGATTTAGAAATTTTAATAATATCGAGTTAAGAGTATTACGGATTTTAGAGATTAACTTAAGAAAAAGGCGGCTACCCTAAAGTAGTTTTATAACCTCTTATTAAAGTTATTATTAGCTTAAAAAAAGACTAAAAAGACGAGGATCTAAGGGGAAAAGAAAAGAATCCTCTAGAGGGCTACTAAAGGGCTTTTTTTTATATTAGCTCTTAGCGCGAGATTATTAATTTTAAAAAATTAACTAAGTAATAAAAGGGATTATTAATAAGTAATAATTACTTAATTATAATTAAGCTATAAAAAAGACTACTTAAAAGATATAAAATAGGGTATTAAGAGGCTATAAAAAATAAGATTTTTAAGTATCTAACCCTACTATATATAAGTAATAAGTAAGCATTTTTTAATAAGTTTTTAAAATTTACGATTTTATAAAAAAAAAGGGCTTAACTTCGTTAACTATACTTAACGGCCTATATAGTTCTTAATAGCTTATATAGCTCTTTTACGAGCTACTTAGCGTCTATTTTCGACTATTTTTATAAAATGCTACTTTAAAAAAAGTAAGTTAAAGAAGGAAGCTATTTAGAGATTATAAAGAGCACGAGGCTTAAGAAGTTAAAATATATAGGATAATAAAAATTAATAACTAAGAAAGATCCTAAGACTAATTACTATATTTTCTTATAATAATATAAACGTTTATTATTATTATTATAAAAAGGAACTATTAAAACCTACCCTTTTATACTAAACGAAAAAGAGGATCTTAGTAAGTATAATAGTTAACGATTTAGAAAGGTAGTAGTAATCGTTAGAAATAGTAAAAATAAGAGTAGTAATAAAATAGTAAGAGGAAGTAGGAATCTCTTAGACCCCGATAAATTCGTTAAGTAGTAAAAGTACGGATTTATTATAACTAGCGCGCAAATTAAATATATCCTTATTAAGATTAAATATATTAATAACTACTAATACGGGTATAAGTTAGAGTATAACCCTTAGCGAGTTAGGGTAAGGAAAAAGAGGACAAAACCCGATCTTAAATAGAATCCTAATTTTTTATAAGTAAGTAAATATTAACTCGGATTATTAAGGGACGTAGATATACTAAATTACGAATTAACTTAATAGCGAGTAAATTAATACGGTATTAATCTATTTAACTAAGGTCTATAAAAAAAAGGGGCTATAAGGGTAACCCCTATTTTACGAGATTATAAACGACTTTAGCTACTAGCTAGATAAATAGTTCGCGAGCATAAGCTTAGGAATTACGAAAATAATTAATAAATTCTTTTATAAGCGAGGGGTATTACTAGTATAATTATAATTACGAGAGCTATATAAAATATTAATAATAATAATTATAGAGGAGGAATTCGTATTATAAAACTAAGTATAGGTCGATAGAGTATATAATTACTTTAACGAATTTAAAAAAAGGGTAAATAACTTAGATTTCCTTCTTATAATTACTAACGGAAATCTGTTATTATAAAAGGATATACCGGGGTAAAATATAGTACTAAAAGTACGATAATCGATAATTTTACTTATTTCGATTTATAACTTATTACCGTTACTAATGCGAAATTCGGCGCTAATTAGCTAATAAAAAAAGAAATAGACGACCCGAAGTTATTAATAGTACATAGCGACGTAGGGATCGTATATAAATACTAAAAATCTAGCGGTAAATATGAGGTAATTTATAGACTTTAAAAAGATTTTTTTAAAAAAGAAATTATACTCTGGGGGGAAGTATAAGGTCTTATAAGAAACCCTAACGATATTTTACGATTATTATAAAAAAGTTAAAATTAAGGAATATTAGTATTATTTAGTAATTAATATTGTATTTATAAGTAAAGCCTCTAATTATTATTACGAAATAGTACGTAATTTCGATTAAAACGACTTTTTTAGTATAATTAACGTAATCTAAAGCCGCTTCGAGACTTATAATAAGAACCTAAAGCTCCTATTTAAGCTACGAGCAATTCTTTTTATATTTATAACTAGGATAATAGAGAATAAATTGCGAGTAGAGATCCTTAAAGAGCTTATTAATTAAATTAATAAGCTAGCGAAAACCTAGCTAAATAAGGGGATAAACGAGCGGAAAGTTAGATATTTTTATACTGTAATTTAGCGTATACTAGAGGTAAAAATAACCCTATACTAAGTACCTAAAAACTACGAGACGCTTTATTTAAAGCTAAGATCTAGTTTTAATATTAAAACGAGAATACCGCGCTAAACCTATTTTTAAATATACGACGGCCCTTATTAGTAATATTAAGTTAATTAAACGTATAATAAGAAAGGAAAAGAGGCTAAATACGGTAATTACTAATAAAGAGGCCCAGATTCGTTAAATAGGTAGAGATTTAACTTACGGGTAGGGTAATAGAAAAAGTAATACTATATTTATAAAAAGGATAGATATTAATTAAGTAACTACTCTAAAAAAGAGCGTACTAAATTATATAAATAGTATAAAAAGTCGAGGGTAGTAGATAGTAAAACTAGCTCTCGTTAGTTTAACTAATTCCTTATTATATATAAAGGTAAATCTAAGGGTATAAAACTTAGTAATAGTAGTAAAAGTAGTAGTTTAAAATATTTACCCCCTATAAGAGATTCGGAAAATAAGGAAGATCTTACCCCCTATACTAACGAATTAGATTATAACGAAATTAATAATATTAATTACTCTTTTTTCGCCCCGTTAGTTTCTAGAGGATATACGAGGCTAAACGAATAGAGGGTAATAAAAGTTCTTAATAAGTAGGCTTTTATTTATAAATAATAAGGGAAGGTCCCTTAGATAATAAATATAGAGGTAGCTAAAAGGGCGAATTTAATAAGGCCGAAGCCTATTCTCTTAACGATTAAAGAGAAGACGCTATTTCTCTTCATATTTAAAAAGAAAGAATATAATACTAAGTAAATCTAGGGGTAGTTAGAGGGGTCCTTTTTATATTACTTAGATCCCTCGAATACTGAGCTCGTATAAGTATTTTATGCGAGCGAAAGGTATAGCCTAAATAATTTCTATAGGATTATCCTAAATACTAGGGTATTATAATAATTAATTAGAGGAAAAGGGTAATTCTAAGTATTATAAAAGACCGTATTAATAATACTTAATACGTTAATAATAGGTATTATAAGGATTAGTTTTAGCCTAAGTAAGGAAATCGTTACCCTAAGTATAGTAAAAATAAAGACGTATTTCGGAACGATAACTTTTTATATTTTACTTATTAATACCCTATTTCTCTTATATCTAAAAGATATAGATTAACTAGGTATTATATTCGATAATATAAGGAATAGAATCTTAAGTAATAAGTACTTCAAAATAATTAAACGACGATAGGGGTATGCGTTTATAAAGTTTACTAACAATACGAAGTTAATTAATTATTTAATAAAAAGTAAGCTTAGAAGATTATATTAGAGATTTAGGTACTTATTAGTTACGAGGCTATATAACTTTTTAAAGTAATTAAGTAATAATAATATTAAAATAGGGGCGCTAAAGTAGTTAACGAAAGTATGTTATTAATACTAGATAAATGCGCAGAGCCTACGTAGATTTAAGTTTAAATTGCGTAATAAGCTTAATTTTAATTAAGAAATCGTTATTAATATTTTATATTTAAATAGTTAGCTAGTATTATATATAATCGATATAGCTATATCTTTTTAAATAAAGCAATTCCTCTAGGATTTATAAGTAAAAATAGTATAAGTAGCCCTATAAAAAAGCCAGATCGATATATATTAAGGACTACTAGACGGTATTAAAACCGACGCTAGTATTAGCCTTAAGTTAGTAAAATTTAAGGATAATATAACGGCCTACGGTATATAACTAAAAGTCGTACTTATTAAAGCGTACTATAATATTAGAAAAGTAAAAAGGGCACACTAGTAGTTAAAAAGGGCGTTAAGAATTATTAAAAAAGAAAATCCGGATTTTGTTAATAACGAATGCTTCTAAATAGTACTTAAATACTATAACGATACTATAGGGCCTAACGGACTTATATTAACGCTATTAGTATTTAGAGCATATTTAAGAACGACCTTAGCCTTATTACTATTACTAAGTATAAGCTAACGAGCCCGAGTAATTAAAAAAGTAATATAAGTACTATGCGAGGTAAGTATAAAAAAGTAAGTTAATAAAGTAATTATTGCGCGCAGTAGGCCCGATATAGGGGGTAATTTAGATATATTACTAAATTTAGATATATAAGTATAGCGCGAAATTACTTAATAATAGGCTAGGCTATATAAGTTAATTTTTATTAACGAGCGCTTTTATATAGTTACGAGAGATTATAACTAGTTACTTAAAGTATTAATTATAGTAGTTAGACCGTATTATATAGATCTTAATAAGGTAATTTTTAACTTATAAAAAGAAGAAAAGCTAGGGGAAATTATATAACTTATAGAAGAGGTATAGGAAATTATCTTTAATAAAATTGTTATAGTAGTACTAATAGACGACGAAGAAGAGGAAATTGCTAAAAGGGTACTAATATTATTAATAAAACGTCGTAAAAGACCATAACGGTAAGCCCTAACGTAGTAACTTATTACTAATAACGAGGTAATTAATACCTTTTATATAGTAAAAGAGAAAGCCGATTTCGAGCTAGTAGTTAAACTACGTAAAAAAGGCGTGATTATAATTATTAAAAAGCCGTATAAGGGATTAAATCTTATCGAAGTAAATACTCTTCGTAATCGAGGGGTCTATTGATTTATCTCATATAACCTAAAAAAATATATAAACCTTTATATATTTAAATTACGAATAGTTCGTAAGATTAAAAAGAAAAGAATACCCTAGCCGTACGAGAAGTCTAAATACGTAATTTAGGGGTATAGTAATATTAAAAAGGTAACGCTACTTATATAATTACTTACTATATAGCGCTATAGCTAACGATTAATAATAATATTAATAGTATTATTATAGAAAAAGGGATATAAGATTTAGAGCCGTAATATTACCTAGGCCTATACCTAATCGGCTATAGGGCTTATAAGGAAAATTCTAGCCTATTTACTAAAGGAAATAGCTAGTAAGTACTTAGAAAGTACGATTATTAAAGTGCTTAAGCTACTATATAAGCTCGTAAAATCGGGCACTTATTAGTAGGCTACTTATTACGATTTTTATATTAATTAACTATTAATAGTTACTTTTACGTACGACCCGTGCTTATTAATTATAGAGTACGAAGGCGACTAATTTAAGATCGTTAGAATATAAACTAACGATATATTAAGCCTATTTAATATTAATTTTATAAAAAAGGAGGATAAAAAGCTTTAAAAAGCGGGCTTCGTAGCAAAGCTAAAAGAGGTCTTTATAATAAATATACCCTTAGTATTTAATAATAAGATTTTTATAATTAAAAAGGAAACTATTGTTTTTTAATAAAAGGGGTAAGGCGAGAAGATTAACTTCGTTAATTCGAACGTAACTAATATTAAAAAGTAATATAAAACTAAGCTCGCGCGAGGGGTATATATTATAAGTATTTATTAGCCCGAGGTAACTTTTAATTATATTAGGGTAGTATAGGCTATAGATTTAACTAAATAAAACGTCGAAGTACTTAATAAGCGGCTTAAGTAATAAAAAACGAATCTCGATTAAAGTCTCGTTTATTACCTAATCGATCTTATAATTAATAAGCTTTACGTCTTTATTAATAGGTTATTTACGAATAATAACGACCTTACTTCGTAATTAGGGTATATTATTATCCTAGTTAATAAGAGTATAAGTAAGAGCGAATTTACTATATATAGTAATATAATCTATTACTCATTAATTAAAAATAAGTAAGTAATAAGAAGTATATTAATATTAGAGGTCTATAGTATAGTTAATAGCATTAACCTCTTTTATATAATTTTAATAACGTTAAAAAAGATTGCTAATCGAATTAGCTTTTTACTTATTTTAATAGTTATTTATACCGATTCTTACTCGCTATACGAATACCTCGTTAAATTAAAAACGACGAAAGAAAAGAGGCTTATAATTAATATTATAGCCCTTAGGTAATTATATAAAAGGCGCGAGATACTTAAGATCTATTAGATTAATAATAAAAATAACCTCGTAAACGCTTTTATAAAAGTAGTACTAAATTAGGGATTAAAGTAATTTATAAGTAATAAAAAAGTTATTATATAAATAGAGGGATAAGTTATATAAAAAGAGTAAAAAAAAGGGGGAAAAGGAGACGACTTAGTAAACGGGCCTAAGGTCGAATTATACTTTTAACTATAGTAATTAAATCGATAAAAAAAAGAAAAAGTTAGTATTAGATTAGAAATTTAATTTAACTACGGTATATAGCCGACTATACAGGGGCTAATTAGGGGCCCTATTTATAATTATTATAACTAGCCTAACCTACGGTTAGAACCTCCTTTTTATACCTACTACGCAGATATTTATATAGTTTAATTAATCTCTTCGTTAACTACGGTTCGAATTAACTACCCTATAATAGGGATACCAATACTTTATAAGAGACTATGGCCCTAATAGGGATGCGTTATGCGTAATAGGCGATGTCTTAATGCCTGGGAACTGGAGAACTTGGGTTTTCTCAAATAGGGGCGCATATCTCATGAGCAAGTGGTCCGACGACTCAATGGTTATGTCGAAGCTTCGCGACCGAGAGGATGCACCAAGCACGCTGGGCAATTTCGATGGCATTGGTGGGACGAGCTGGTACGAAGCGGCAGCAAGAGTGATTGTTAAGGAGTTGCTCGAGGTAACTCATTATCAAAACACCATGGCGGATGCGTTCAGTCTGCTTTTTGGGCTCGTTAAACGGGTAAGAACTCGCAACCTTATGAGGGATCTCGAGCCAGAAGTCATCAGGAAAGAAGAAGGCTAACGTTCGCAGTTGAAGCAACGCGAAAAGGACCCTATGGCTGCCACACAGTCCGGGATTGACGACGATGAAATCTTCCGACCTACTATGACCGAATTTGACACGGTAGAGACATGGGCGAAGGAAGAACTTGGCATTGAAGAGAATGATGCACACTGGGAGGCGCAAATGGCGAGGTTACTTGTCGGATTGGAAGTCCAATTCGACCGCGGCATACAGCCGACTGCGCAGGGGCCAATTGGGGGCCCTATTTACGATTATCGTAGCCAGCCCAACCTACGGTTGGAACCTCCTTTTTACACCTACTACGCAGATATTCATATAGTTCAATTGATCTCTTCGTCAACTACGGTTCGAACCAACTACCCTGTAATAGGGATACCAACATTACTATACTACATCGTGATGCCGAAATATGAGTGCGAGAAGAGAGCCCGGAGAGCGGTCAAACTTAATCCTGATGATTGGTTCGCTGCTTACAACCTGACCCGCTCATTCGACGAGGATCGTGACGCCGAGGCGATCTCGGTTCTCGAAAGCATCGTTGAGAAAGTTTCGAATCGTCCTCCCGGCACACTCAACCAGTACGATCGGGAGTCATTTGCGGGTGTACTAGAAACCTTGGGCGATCGTTATTGGAACATGCCCGACAATTCCGGTACGGAAAAGGCATTTCATAGTTACCTGCAGGCCTTGGACCAAACTCAAGACCCTGCAGCCGGGAGCTACCGCCAATTCATCGCGAACAAGCTTGGGCAACGCAGGGAATGGAAACTCATTATCGAGTTCTGCGAGAAGCTCCATTCATTCACATTTGGTGGCATGAATCTGGCCAGCAAAATCCTTGGCGACGGAACCGCGTACAACACTGGGGAGTTCTGGTACGCGATGTGGAACGCTTGCTATCGTACCGAGCGCTGGGATTTGCTCGCGGAGATGTGGAGAGGCACCAACAAAAAGTCCAGTGACCAAGAAAGAGACCCGTACTGGAATAACTACACAAATATGTGGTACGCTATCGGTTTGTTCCGTCGGCCTGGTCACGAGGACGAAGGTGTGATGATGTTGGAGGGTATCTTCAAGGAGAACTGTGTCATTGAGCGAGTACCAGTACCGTTCATGCAATTTGATGTCGCTTCTACTCTTCTAGTCGCCTACAACAACAAAGCTTTCGCTGAAAATACCTCCGCCGATACAAGAAAAATCTACGCCAATAAGACAGAGGGTTTGCTCAAAGGCTTAGATGAAGGTTTTCCAATGCCTGATCTCTGCCTACTCCAGCTAGCCCGATTCTTTCACCTAGACGGAAAGCAAGACCGCGCCAGAGACCTTGTTGCCAATTTCACGGCTCAAAGACTCGAGATGCTCTCCGACGAAGATGTCAGCAATGACTACGATTCGTTCCGCGATCTGGCTCTCTTGTTCATCGCGTTCATCGATGAAGCTCACATAATCGCATGCTGGGAGATGATGGCTGTGTCAAGATTTGCTGAACAAGCAGACTATGAACGCAAGATGGAGGAATGGCGCAAGCAAGAGGAGCGACAGATCCGTCTAGAGGATGCAGCCGCTGCAAAGAGAAAAGCCATCGAACTGCCGACGACCGATCGGATGACCGAGTGTCCGAAGAGAGAGAGCCCAAAGGACAGCACAGAAGAGACGGCAGTGGAAGGAGAAGAGAAAGAGCCCGGAGAAGCGACAACAAAGGAGCTGTCAGAGGAAATGGACGAGGCCGAAATCAAGCCCTGGCTCGATATGCCGGAGATGCTCGATAATTCGATCTTCATCTGCTCTGAGCAATGTGGGTTCAAGACCAATATCCCCACTGGGATTTGGCTCTGTACAACTTGTATCGTTGGCCCTAGCCTCTGCAATTCATGCTACGCAGATATTGAGACCAATGGAGTCAGGGACATAACATGCGGGAAGGATCACAAGTTTTTCCAACTGCCTCCGTCCAGTAGAGACTCGATCGAAGAGATTCCGGTTGGTTATATCAGAGTTGGCGGCGAGCTTGTCGCCTTTGAGGCGTGGAAAGCAACAGTGCATGCCAAATACGGACCGAATGTAGAGAAGATAGCCGTGGCGGACGAGAGATATGATGAGCAGAAGGAAGAGGAATAGAATAGCAGAGCGAGAAGGAGGAGAGAGTATAGGATGGGTAGGAGGAAGAGTGGGACAAATATTGCGAGGAAGAAGGGGGGTATCGTTTCGTAGTGCTCAATATCACGCTGCGCGTTACTTTACAATTGTTGAGTTTAGTCTCGTTACACATTACACTAATTCTGGTATCTACGCTATCAAATTTGAACAAGATTCTTCCTCTAGCAAACGCCAGTGGGGATAGTGAAGCCATCGCGACGGGCAGAAGAGCTGTAGACAGCATCGGAGCCCAGACCACGCTTGGCGAAGGCGGTCCAGAGCTCGCACAGGTTGGATCCGCCAGTGAGAGCCTTGTCGGCGTCGAGGATGGCATCACGAGCTTGGATGAAGTTGGGAGAGCAGGGTTGCCTGGTCTTGTTAGTCTATTGACCGGAACGAGTGGCAGTAATGGGGATACATACAGAGCCATACCGTCAAGGACAAGCTTCAGGGTCAAGTACTTGCCATCGGTGGGGACACCGTTGGCGTCGAACTCGGGCTTGGGGCCGTCGTTCTTGCCGTGCTTGTCGATGAGGTTCCAGAGGACCTCGTACAAAGTGGTGGCCCAGGTCTCACCGATGCGGTGGACGCTGGTGAGGCCGTTGATGGTGGAGTAGGTGTTGGGGGTGGTAGTCATGGAGGTAGAGTAGAGAACGGTGCGGATACCGGCAGGGTTGTTATAGACCCAGGCGCCCATGGCGTAGTCGGTAGCACGGGTGTCGGTGGGCTTAAGACGGATGGCCGTGGCGAAGAAGTCACCCCAGCCCTCACCCATACCACCGGACTCGACGGCGTTCAGGCAGTTGGAGTTGGCGGGACCACCGGTCAAGCGGGTGGACAGACCGTGGGTGTATTCGTGGATGACGACGCCGGCCTCGAAGCTGCAGTCGCGGCGGGGAGTCGACTGGGTCCAGAGGTACATGCGCATGCGGCCGTTGGTGCCATCGGGAGGAGTAAGGAAATTGGCATTGTTGGTTCCGGAACCATCCTGGGCGAAGAGGACGACAAAATCGTTGCCGGCACCGCCCTTGCCCTGGTTGTTGATCTGGAAGTTACCAGCAGCCTCGGTGAAGCCGAGCGTGTACAGCAGGTCGTGGTAGTGGTTGGCGGTGTAGTAGAGCTGGGTGATGGAGGCATCGATGTAGGCGGATGGGGTGGTCAAGCTGGTGGAGTACTCGTAGTCGAAGTTGTACGAGGTGCTGGTCGGGCGGTAGTTGGTAAGGTAAGCAGTGCCACCGCTGGGGTTGGACTGAGCAATGCCGTTGTTGCCACGGGTGGTGGTGTAGTTGGCAGAGCCGTCGCTGTGCCAGGTCAACGGCGAGGCAGAGAGATCCCAGGGGTCGGTGACTAGAACGCGGTCGCCCTCGGTGGGATCGTTGACACCCCACGGGTAGACGCGGTAGTTGGCAAGATCGGAGACGTAGTCGACAACACCCTGAACCTTGGAGCCGGTGGCGGCATCGACATAGGTCAACAGCCAGTTCTCAGAGATGTCGGTCTCAACACGCCAGGACAGGGAGAGAGTCCCATCGGCCTGGATGAAGTAGACAAGCTTAGCCTCGGGGTCGGAAACAGCACCAGAGGTTCCCTTGATGGCATAAACCTCCGTGCCCTCCTTAGCCTCAGCGGTAGCAGAAGTAGCCTCAACGGGGAGCTGGAGAACATCCTTGGCACCGTTGAGAGCGGCAACGGGGTCCTTGAAGTCACGCTTCGTCAGGGGGCTGGCCTCGGGGAGGTCACCCTTGAAGAAGTTGTTGCCGTAAGAGAAGACCTTTCCATCCTTGCCAATCTAGATAGAACATGTCAGTCGAGTGATACCTACACCAAAGCAAAGGAAGTGTGTCTTACGTTGACGTTGAAGTCGGCGTTGTCAATATCAAGACCGTGAACAGTCTGCTTGAAGTTGACGTGGCCAATGCCGTTGGTTCCAACATAGTTGTCACCAACAACACGGAACTCAGCGTTGGGAGCAAGCTTCTTGACGAGCTCGGTGGCGGTGTCGACGTAGTTGGCACGCTTCAGGAGCGCAATGGGCGGGGTTGCCTCCGTCTGGGTAGCGTTGGTGTAAGAGCCAAGCTGGGGAAGACGGAAGGCCTCGATATCGACGCCGCGGCGGCCGATGTTGTGGCTGGTGGCCGGGTGGGCAAAGACCTGCGAGGTCGGGCCCAGAAGGCCGATGAGGGCCAAGCTCTTCATGGAGCGATACATGGCGGGAAGGATGAGAGAGGTGCGGGAGAGGAGGGAACGAGGGGCTGGGGACTTGAGAGTGCCTAACGAGCTCCTTTCAAAACATCGAAAATCGAGGGAATCATGATCGATTTAAGTATCTCATGATCTTTGAGGCTCTGAGGGAGCTACCGTTGAACTTGAAGGGGTCGGCCTTCGTGTATCCCCTCGTGCCCCTCAACGCAGCCAAGGAGCTTCCTCTTCGGAGTTGCATGTTACCGAGTGCCCTGCTGCAGAGGCTGAGTTGCAATCAAGCAGTAAGACCAGGCAGGATACGATATGGGGCCTCATGATCGCTAGCTCTTGGTCAAAAGGACCACTCCACGAGACAATCGGGGCTCTATCCGGGAGGTTGTTGGCGATACGGGGTCCACGATACATGGCGAGCGCGACTCGATATGCTTGCGTGATCCGCCAGTGGTCCGGGGGCCGCATCTCCAATACCAAAGCTCGCGTTTATCGGATCTCTTCGTGAGAGAAGAGGGAAGGTCGTTTTCTTGCCATCCTTGATACTAGGCAGCGGGAGGGTTACATTAATGCTTCGTTTGCGCCGTTGGCGTCTTGGCGACGGCTTACCTTGCAGTTGTTTCTTGGCGATATGGGGGATTCGGCACTGAGCAGCAGGTGTTCGGGCTGAATTTCTCCATGCTCTCTGCGAACCCAGAGCGCCACCGTTCTAGAAATGTGCAACGGCGTAGACAAGACCGAACTTCAAGGGTCCAAGGATATTGGATGAACTATTCGTCATTGGCAGGTGGTTAGCAAGCTTCTCCTCCAACGTACAATCAATGCGGCTCAGAGATGGACGTCAAACTAACTAAAAGATAGAAACGAAAGCTTAAGCATAAACCGACTCGTGGTCATGCACAGCGTTGCACCGCGGGGGGGCCTCTCTCATCGCGTGCCTCTCACAAGCGCGGTGAGCGCAAAGGGCTCTATCACGTAACAAATAAACTCTGCAAATCATGTCGGAGAAAGGCCCCGCAGAGCCCGCAACGGGATCGATACCTTAAACTGCAGTTCAATCTGCGCCGCTAGCAGATATTCTCCAGGAAACTAACCATGGTCCTTTTGTCTGGTCGAGTCAGACTCAATGCCGCTCTTTTTCAGGAACCGCCGTTGATGCAACGCTTAGCTTAGGTAGGTGATATTGGGAATGGATTAAGAACGAGTGGCTTGCGATTTTCCCCCGACTCTCCGATTGACTCGCTATGACCAAAATAACTAACGCTTGCTGTACTCTTAGTCAGTGGGGGATGAGGGGAAACATGATCCCGGGCCTGTCAGCAATCGAACAATTATGTTGTCATGACAAGACCTCAGCTGCCAACTCTGGTCAATTCTGCATCACATCTCAACGCAGAAGGTCGGAAGCGCAAGGCAGACAAAATATCCGTACATTGTAACAAATTAACATGCTGTAGCAAAAGAACTTGGTCGTCGCAAGGGGTCAATAAGCTTCCAATCGCCAAAATAATCACTACGAATAGAGGAGGTAGTAATCTCAAAGCTTCACGCCTTGCCCGTGTCACTTTCTTCATGGAGGAGCACATGGCCAGAGCTTGCTGCACAAAGGCGGATACGGGAATGGGAAATCGGGCAGATGAAGTGATCATCCCGCCGGCTGAGACATTTCGCCATTCTGGTTCATTCTTCTGTATTCGTACGAGATACGAGATATCGATTATCAACAGACTCGACTTCCTCAATCCTCCAGACCTACCATTTGCTACAGCGTTCAACCCCAAAGTTGACGGAGTCCAATGGGCCAACTCTTCCCCCCGGTCCGCGTGATGGTCTCGGCAGATGATGCCTGTATTCCCTGTCAGCATTAGCCGCAGACCTGCCTGTTCGGGGATCGCTCCGCTAGTGCAATGGGACGACCTTATCGATCTGGTCTTCATATCCGGGCGTGCCTTGCATGGACCACCGCTCGAGTTCTCAACCCCCAAAATCCCCTATTCCCGCATCAGCACAGTGAGGCAACTTTCGGCTACCTGACTTGGGCAAGTGGAAGAAGGAGAATGTCAGGCTGTCAGCGCACCAGTCGGGGTTAAGACGGCTAATGGCACTTTCTGCTTAAAGAAGGCTACAGGATTCGTAGACTGCCATTCGACTAACGTGGTACCAAGCCATTAGCCAACAGTCGCCAAGAGGCTTAGACACCTGCTGTTGGTGTGAACCCGAACTCCTTCAAGAAGGCGGTTCGACGTTTCGCGGGAAGGCTCAGCCACTCAGCTGAGCGGTTCGGTCCATGCCGCAGTGATCCATGATGCGTTGATTAAATGACAGGTTGGGTGCAACGTATTGGGTGGTACGTGAAGTGTTGCTTGCGATCACGACGACACGGCTTGGCATCAGAGATGAAGCCATCGTATCCTGAAAAGGCACGTTGGAGATGGAAAAGGTAAATGTTTGGGTTGCTTACGATTGCACAAAACAATGTCATGCGAATAATTCCTCAAATAAAAGGTAATAACCCCCAATAATCCCGGTGGCAATTACCATCCTAGCAGAAAGCAAAGCAAAACTACAAGTATCAAATAGCACATGAAATCTGGATGTACAAGACCTAACGCCCCTATCGAACCTTACAAATCCTTCAGTAAACCACCGAGTAGTCCAATCAACCTTTCGGCAGTATCTTCAGACACCTTCGTCGATGCTCCGAAGACTCCGATGTCCATTGCACCCGCATTGATCGAGGCTTCAATATCGAGTGCGTCCTGTAAAACGTTAGATACCATGTTTTGTGATTAATTTCTAGCTAAATGGGGGCACATACTGGAAAGGCGTCTTTGACCGCATTGTTCTTCAGCCAGCGTGCCGAACACTCTTCGGCATCATTGCTATTGCTGCTGCTGGCTTCATCTGTCTCGCCGAGATTGTGAATTGGCTCCAGCGAAACGTTGCCGATCTCCGGCATCTCACTGCTGTCTTCACCGAGGTGGAGGAAGTTGACAAAACAATCGATCTCGAGCCCAGTCCAATCCTTGATCTCCCAAAGTCCGACAGCTGCATGAGAGGAAATGTGATGCAAGTCCTCTTGAACATACTTGGCAATCTGGAGGATGTCAAGATCTGCTGTCAGAGACACCTTGAGCGGCACCAAGTTGAGCGTGGGGAACGTGCTGGCCAATTCCTTGGTCGATGATCTGTTAGCATAGTAGATACCAAAGACAATGTCTCTCGTTCCCTGACTTCTGAACTTTTGGAGTGCTTTTGCTGTGGCGGCGAAGAAAAGCGCCGGTAGTCCAACGCCGGCTTGGGCAGAACGTTTCTGGAGACGGCCAACTTCCGGGACAACCGAGCGTTTGAGAAGAGCAACTCGGCTCAATGAGACAGACTGATCTGCGTGACCATCGCTTGTCGACTGGTCAACACCGTTCAGATACTTGGACCAGAACGCCTTGTTGTTCTGCTTGACTTCAGTCGCATGGCTCGAAGCAAGGAATGCCCTCCATGAACCCAGATCAACTACTATATCAGAAGCTTCCGACTGAATTGTTGCCTGCAACTTCTGCATGAGAGCCGGCAAGCTGAAGCCGTCGTAAAGAGAATGGTGAATACGTAACTTCAGTGCCCACGACTCGTTGTCTTCTTGCTTCGTACTGAGTTGCACTTGCGGGTAGCATTGTTTTGTTTCCGCGGTTGGACGTTGTCCATCAATGACAATCCGCTTGTGGGGTCCGTCAATATCAGTCTGCAGTATGATCTGGACGAAGGGCAGTGATCTTTCGCCAGTAGCGACCAAGCAAGTTCGGAGAATTGGCTCAGAGTCCACCACAGCAGCCCATGCTGACTGCAGTTGGTCAATCTTGACAGACCCCTTGAGGCGATAAAAGAATTCGGGATAGAAAACACGACCATTTGCGTTCTGCCACGCGGAGACCATGTAGACTTGCATCGGGAGTGGTGCCAAAATATCCTCGACACACGACTCGGACAAGGCAGCACTGGAAAGCAGCGCTTGCGTGTTGATAGAAGTGGGTAGCTTGTATCTGGATGCAATACCCTGCGTTTCTGGTGCAGCATCAAAACTGGTAGGAGTAGCTTGGGCATGCCGGGCCATCTCCTTGATTGAGCTGGAAGTTAAGAGCGCGCGAACGCCAAGGTTGATACCCTCTTTGCGCAGAAGCGCCGCCACTTTGATGGCGCTGATAGAGTCTAGACCCAGGTTGTAAAGGGTGTGGTTTTCGCTGATTGACTGGACTTCTACATTCGCTGCTCGCGAGAGTACTCTTCGTATAGCGCTCTCATCTGGTGTCCACTCAGTATCATCTCCAGATGGCCTCGTTGTTGGTGTCGATCCCGAAGACGAGGGCGTCGTTGCTTTGGAGTGGAATTTTGGCAGTTGACAGATAGAAACCTGGTCACCCTCAAAGCGGAGAAGATTGTCTTCAGGTGTATTGACAATGAACATCAAAGATCTGTCAAGCTGATGAAGTAACTGCTGCGTCATCTTTTCAGACACAAAGGCATTCTGTCCAGCAATGCGCCAAACAAGTGTATTGGGGGAGACCTCCAACTCAGCACAGACAGCGAAGTCGGTTGCGGAAGACCCCTGAATAGACTTCATGATCTGGACGTCGTCTGGTCCTGAGTTGGGGCTCTTCTGGAGGATGAAGAGAGTATTGAAGAGACGCCCGCCCGCAGCGCTCTGGGCTTTTCGCAGAGGGTAGTTCTGGAACTCCGTGATATCGCTCATCGTCTCTTGAAGGTAGCGCAAGAAGCTCGTAGTAGAGCCGTGGAGGAAGCAACGGACTGCTACAGTGTTCATCGTCGGGAACATCAGAGCTTGCGATTGTTCAGAGTCTCGGCCAGCAAGAACCACACCGAAAGTGACCTCAAGAGACTGGATCAGAGTCGCAACTACCGATGCCCAACACGCTTGACCCAAAACCTGCAAGCTGACAGCATAACGTTTGCAGAATGCAGTAACTTGTTCCTGCTTGATGCTAGAGATAGCTTCCGTACGGTGAGTGACGTCCCTTGATAGCTCGTCAGAAGATTGCCTCTTGGGCAGCACAGACGGCTGAGTGTTTGCGAGATATTGAGACCAAAACTTCCTTGACTGGTCAGTTGGTGTTTTTATCAGATTTCGCAGGAATGGCTCAGTTGGCGGGCGATCAACCGACTGGCCTCGATAGGCGGCAGCAATGTCTTGGTGTAGCAAGGCCAATGACCAGCCATCGTACAGAGCATGTGAAATCGATAGAATGAGCAGAGATCTCGAGCCCGTAGATAGGAGGGATAATTGAAGTAAGTTGCCTTGCCCGTTCGCGGCTTGTGCAGTCTCCTTGTGGTGTTGGATGATGGTCTGCGGCTCGTTCTGACCATTTGCTTCATACTTGCACAAGGCCAGTAAGCAAGAATCTGACTTTAACACAACCTGGGCAAAAGTCTGCTTCACGTCCGGATCCTCAATCTGGACGAAAACGGTTCGCAGTATTGGTGAGCGTTCCACGGTCTGCTTCCAGGCCCTTTCAAATCTGTCAAGGTCTAGTCCATCGGCCAGCTCCAAGATGTCATGATTGAAGTACTGGAGAAAGTCTGACTGTAGCATGTCTCCCATCATAGACTCCTGCAGAGGGGTAGGAGGCAAGACAGCCTCCACGTTGTCTAGGTTGAATTGAGTTGCTTCCACTGCTCTCCATAAGTGACGCTTGAGCTCATCGAAGCCCGACTGGCAATCGACCTCAGTTTCAGTTGCCTTCTTATCCTTCAAGATTTTGGACATCGCAGCGATCGTTTGCGCACGCATAAGTTGAGATAAAGTGAGCTCATAGCCGATGTGTTTGAGTCTTGCAGAGAGCTTGACGAGATCAATGCTGTCAAGACCTAATTGAAGCAGCGCCATGTTCTCTGTGATGCTGTCTTCGGAAGCACCAGCCAGGGCGGCAATCTCCTTCCTCAAAGCCAACGCAGTTGAGTTCCACTCAAAATCTGACAGGCTCAAGTCGAGCTGGTAATCTTTCGAGATCTCCCCATCAACGGACTCCGGTCTTGAAGTCAGTGGTGTGCGGGGAGATGCCGCTGTTGAAGCCTCCCTGGAAGGATTCGCGGTAACAGGCAAGGAATGAGTGGCCCTGGATGTCACGTCGACCATGGCGTCATCAATCTCTTCAAACAAAGAGCTCATCGTCAATTCGTCGGCTACATCTCTGTGCGCGACAATCTGGATGCGCAACTGGCCGTCTGGGGTCGCGGATGCTTCGAAGGCCAGGGGGTAGTCAGAAACACTGTAGTCGTCCATGACGGACCACATGCCAGATGGCTCTGTGGATGGAGGTGTCTGGATCTGGAACACGAACAGATTCTCGAAGATGGGACGGCCTCTAGACTTTGTGCACCATTTTTGAATGTTGCGTAGCGGCACGTGCTGGAATTGCAGTACGGAAGTGTTGAACTCATGACATTTCTGGATAAGGGATAACCAAGTGTCACCCTCTTTGAGGCCAGCATAGAATAATAGTGTGTTGAACAACGGGCCGATGGTATTCTCAATCTGTTCCAGATCAATAGATCGGCCAGAAACAATGACTCCAGTAGCAGCGTTGCCTGGAAAGTGCTTTTTGATGACAGAGGTCCACAATGCAAGCGCAACCGACTGCAGGGTGACGTTCAGAGATCTACGCAACGTCTCCAGATTGCGTGCCGAGTAAGTCTTGGTCTTTGTGATGATACCAGCAGCATCTTCTGAGCGCAACCTAGGAAGGGTATCGAAGGAGCAGTCACTCAGATGCTCAACCCAGAACTGGCGGCTAGAATCGTAATTTGCCAAAGGACCATGAGCGAGGGTGTCCAGAAAAGATGGAGATGTCTCGTGTTCTTGGTTCAAATACTCAGCAGACACCCATCGAAGCATGGATTCGAAGCTTGAGCCGTCGTACAGCGCATGGAAGATGTGAACAACAAGGACAGTCTCCTCGCCCAGTTGAGTAACAATCAGCTCCAGAGGATTTGAAACATTCCTGCTGTTCTGATGTATTAGGTCTGGAAGAGCACTGGAGAGTAGTGACTCGAGCTCGGCGGGGCTACGATCACGGAAATCTTTCCATGAGAGCTGAGATGACTTGACTGCGACTTGAGCAAAACCAGCAGGTGTTTGGATGAAGCTAGTTCGTAAGATCGCATGCGCTTTCACCATGTTCTCACAGGCGCTCTTGAGCTTGGCAATGGATACTGCTGGCGCAAGCTTGAGGCGGAACGCAGTGAAGTAGGCACCTTCGTCCTGATCTGACATGAAGCGCGAAAGCATTCCTTCTTGAAGAGGCGTGCATGGTGCAACGTACTCGATGTCTCGATCATCCGTCAATCCAAGCTCTTGAACGGCCAAGGACCGGTATCTGTGTTCAAATGCGTGAATGAGCTGGCGTGCCTCTTGGACACCACTGCTTTCATTCGAAGACTGACTCTCTTGCAGAGTTTCGGCCAGATCTCCCAGACCTGGGTTTCGAAGAACGACCTGGGGCGACGCTCCAATAAGACCATTCTTGCGCAACTGGCGTGACAACCTTAGGGCTGAGATAGAGTCCACGCCGAGGTCAAAAATATTGCTCGATAGAGATATGTTCGTGTCATCTCCTAGGAACTCTCTCGTCGTTGATAGGACCAGGCGCTGAGTGTCATTGACTGGCTCAGAAGCTGCGCTTGAAGACGGTGACAGTCGCACCAATTTCTCAGGGGTGAGCGTGCGGAAAAGTTGGTTGAGCTGCTTGATGTCTGCCTTATTGTTTGGAGAAAGAGGTATTCTTGGGACCTGGAAGATGTATGAAGGAACCATGTATCCCGGTAGAGTGTCTCTGCAGGCTTTCCGGACAGAACGGACGAGGGCTGCGGTATCTGTTCCACTCAAGACCTGCAGTTCGTTCTTCGAAGCACTCGTTGACTTGCAGCTGAAAAACGTGACCAAGAGATCCTTGTCGAGACTGCCGTGCTTGGTCACCAAAGTAGCGACATCGCTAACCTGACGAACCCGAGTTCGAATCGAGTGGTTAATCTCCCCTATTTCCAGGCGTTGACCTCTCAGCTTGACTTGGTCATCAGCACGGCCAAGGAAGTCAAAACAGCCATCGTGTAGTACTCTGACCAGGTCTCCGGTGCGGTAGACACGTTCACCATGTCTTTCCAGGAAGGGGAATCGTTCCTGAGTCAATTGCGGTCGCTTCAAATAACCCTTGCCAACAAGTTTTCCGGAAACACAGAGCTCTCCAACACCGCCTTTCATGACCGGAATGTCCGTGCCTGGATGCAACACGTATGATCCAACGTTGTCGAACTGCTTGCCAATATTCAATGCCCTGCCGTTCTGTGGTACACGTTGATACATGGTGACCCCGATTGTTGCCTCAGTCGGACCATATGCGTTGTAGATCACACCAATAGGGCCCCAAACATCAAGAATTTCCTGTTTGAGAGCCTCTCCTCCAGTGATGAAGACTCCTCTTGACAGACTTGGGACCTCAACTGGATCAAGAAGACGAGCCAAGCTAGGCGTCAAGTCAATGTGCGTAATGCCGAGGCGCTGAATCGTACCGGCAAGGTCGTCAAGAATCAGATCTCTGGGCGCTCCGACCAGAGTCATCCCCACTGACCAACTCCAGTACTGTTCTAAAACAGACACATCGAAGTGGAACGATGCGAACTGCAACCATTTGGACGTCTCATCCCAGTGTCCATCAAACAGCCTCTGGAATGCCTTCATGGCCTGGACTGCGTTCTCGTGAGTTATCTCGCATCCTTTGGGTGTCCCAGTGGTGCCAGAGGTGTATAGACAATAAGAATTGTCTTGCACGCTCAAACCTTCCGGGGGATTGAATTGTCTTGGCTGGTGACCCAGTGCAGTGTCGTCTATATGAATGATAGGCTGCTCGACGGCAAAGTCGATATCGACATTAGTCAATAATACCAAAGCACCAGAGTCTTTGAGAATGAACTCCTTTCTCGCTTTGGGAGCCGACGGGTCCAAGGCTAGAAAAGCGCAGCCTGATTTGAGAATTCCAAGAATCACAAAGCAGGCCTCCGGGCACTTGTCAAAGTGAATTGCGATAGTCTCGCCAACTTTTGCGTGAGGTGACAAAACATGCGCGACCTGGTTTCCCTTCTCATTGAGTTCCCGGAAAGACCATTGTCTAGAGATAGGAGTTTCGCCATTGAAACCGGTCACAAATTCCAGGGCAATCTTGTCAGGATGAGTCTCAGCCTTGGTCTCGACAAAGCTGTGGAGGAAAGGTTCGTTGGAATGAATCGTAGGTTCCAGGGGAGGTATGATGGAGAAAATCGACGGATCAGTGGTCCATAGGTCATCTGCCGTCTGCTCGGGGCACTGGACGAGATGCCGTAGCACTGCGTCGAATTGGTCCAGCAAATGAATTGCTTGAGTCTTGGGCAAAATATCGGTTTTGAAGGACAGACGCAGTTGGATCTTACCTTCGGGAAGCGGTTCGACTTCAAACGAAACTGAATAATCCAAGTTGCCCTCATCGCTGACAACTTCCCATGGGAAACCGGGAGCGTCGTCAGTTGGCATTCGTTGATACACAAGTAGGGTATCAAATACTCTCGTGTTTGGATACCCAAGCCATCTCTGAACTTGTGCCAAAGGGGCATTCTGATGCTTCAGAAGCTGATTGTTGTAGTCAAGCATCTGTTGAACAAGCTCAGAATTTGATGATCTATTGTGCGCGATGACAGGCAGAGTAGTGATGCATGGGAGAACGATGTTTTTTGTCTCATCGCTCAGGCGACCAGACAAGACGATGCCGAACACTACATCTTCTTCGCCTAGATATGCGGACAAGATACGAGTCCAGGTGGCTTGCAGGATACCCTGAATTGATACACCGAGCCTCTTCGCGTTTGCGGACAGTTGGGTGAAGTCCACACTGGAAAATCTTTTTACAACCATCGATTCCGGAGACTTTTCCGTCAGGGGTGTCAAGGTAGGGAAACGGTTGACGACAACTTGAGCAGCCTTTTGCTTCCAGAACGTTTCTGCTTCGCTAGTATCAAGAGAAGCCTCAAGGATCTCCGAGAGACCATTCTCGATAGACGAGTGTTGGAGCATGGGTCTTCCGGAGATGTATGATGACAGATCCCGAAGAAGCAGCTGCAATGAGTATGCATCATAGAGCGCATGGTGAATAATCAGATGCATTGTCACGCCCGTGGTCGCTAATTCGAGAGCTAAGGCCCAAGGGGGTTGCTCCATTGAGCTCAAAATTTCGTGCGCAGTGTCTAGTTTCCACTTTGTGACACTGAACGACTCGGGCGCATTATTGTAAACCGTGAGACGAAGGTGGCAGCGTGTGGACGGGATCTGCACCATTGCAAAAGAGGCATCTCGATGTTGTGTGGAGATGAACCCAGTCCTCAGGATCTCATGGTGGTCGAGCAAAGCAGTCCACGCCTTCTGAAGTAAATCAACGGAAATGTCTTCGTTGAGCGCAAAAGACATGTAATTGAGGTAGTCTTTACCCTCTGACTGGATGAAGTCGTTCAGCATAGCGGATTGTAAAGGCGAACATGGTAGGATCTTGTCGAATTCACCAGCCGAAGAGTCCCTGACTTCTCGGTCGAATTTCGTAAAGTTATATTGACGGGTATCTTGCGCGGGTACAACATGTAGTCGAGTGGCCAGTCTCGCACAAGTAGGGAATTCGATGACGTCCAAGGCAGACAACTCCAGACCTCTCTTGCGCATCATGGTTGCAAGTTGTACTGCATTGATGCTGTCAAGGCCTAGCTGGAAGATGGTTGTGTTTCTGCGAATGTTTGAGGCTGGAACCTGCGAGAGCTCGGAGATGATGGATCGGAGCTGGTCTTCATCTTGGCTCCACTCTTCGGTGACGGAAGCTACGTCTGCGTCTGATTTCTCAGTTGTCTCTGAAATCTTATCGACTTTGAGACGTTCAAGGGCCCGCCTTGTCCCTGGCGCCAAATGATCTCGCGTAGGAATACTGGAAGCAGGGTGGGTCGCTATGTGCTGAGCAACAAACAAAAACGTGTCGAGCAGTGCAACGGCTGCTTCTTCTGTCATGAAAGGACTACACTTGAGGTTAGTCCCCCCTTCTTCATGCCAGCTGACGGTCCGGAACATACCTGTTAGAGTGAAGTGTAACGATCATTAGGTCACGGACCGGAGACGGGACCAATTCGCAAACAAGAGGTACCTGTACATTTTTCATTAGCTCTTTCTTCCCTCGCAAAACTTCGATCGTCCAGATAATTAAGACTTACATCCATGGTTCCATTATCCTCAACTAGTTCCCAAATACCAGAAGAACGATCTGGTTTCGGTTGCTGAAGGAGGAGAAGAGAGTCAAATAGCTGTCTACCACTCTTCGAAACCTGGTTTTGAATTGAACGCAAGGGGGTAAACTGATGCTCCAATAGACGAGGATTGATGTTCTGGAATGTCTTGAGAAGCGCCGCGCTTTCCGTTGATAGGGGGACTTCAACTCTGACAGGCAAAGTATTGAAACAGGGAGCGACTAAACGGTCAATGCCATCCACTGCCAAAGCCCTGCCGCTCATGACATTTCCAAAGCAAATATCTGACTCCTCATATACCAGAGTCAGAAATACAGACCATGCTGTTTGGAAGTAGGATAGCACTGAAACACCCAAAGTCTTGCACATAGCTTGCATTTGGCCGAGGGACATGACAAGCGGCTTCGACGTGACAATAGTCGTGGATGATCCAGGAAGTTGAGAGCCCCCAGCTGAGAGAATGTGCTGAGTGGGCTTGAAGGCTTGGAAGTGGCTCTTCCAGAAACTGCTTGTTCCGTCGGGTGATTGAAGAATCTCTGCAAGAATAGGCTCGTACTCCAATGGAGCCGGAAGAGTCTGGCCGGCTGCGAGCAGCTCAACCTCCGCAAGAAGTGCCTCTATTGCCACGCCGTCATAAAGAGCATGGTGGCATGCAAATGAGAGATAGACATCTCCTGCTACCCTGAGGATAGCGAGTGAAAGTGGTGGGATTTTTGAGTCCACTGCACCGGGCAACCCTTCCACGTGTTGACTGGCTGCTTCTTCTAGACTGTCTACCTCGATCAGGCCCCACGTCATGGGCACAGAGTCTAACACAACTTGCGCAACGGCACGTTTTGAGTCTCTAGTCGACACAAAACAGGTCCGAAGAATGCCATGCCGGTGGTGCATATGCTCCCAGTGCCCCTTCATGTCTGTATCAGGAATATGTAGTCTGAAGATCATCTGGTTTGAGTAGGATGACCCCGTCGTTGACGAAAGCATGGCCTCTTGCAGCGGGGTGCACGGTAGAACTGAAGAAACCTGTTTTCCCTCTTTCGCGAAGTCTCGCTTTACTTCGTTAACGAATTCCCGAGGTAACGGCGTGGAGACACTAGAAATTGTGCTTGAGGAGGTAATTGGTGTATTGGCAAGTATCTCCTGGGCCAAGCGAGCTATGCAGCCTGTCCGAAGGATCATCGAAACCGGCACCCTTCGGCTGAAAGAAGCTTGTAGAGACCTGGCGAGTGAAATTGCGAATATAGAGTCTAGCCCAAGAGCAGAAAAAGGCTGCCATCGAGCAATTTCACTTGCTGCTACATTGGTTGTCTGGGATACCGCCGCTCTGATTGTGCGTTCCTCATCAGACCAGAACTTTTCATCTTCCTTCTGCTGGAGAGAGCCTGCAGCGCGGCCGAC
Organism: Colletotrichum lupini; assembly: GCF_023278565.1. Lineage (NCBI taxonomy): Eukaryota > Fungi > Ascomycota > Sordariomycetes > Glomerellales > Glomerellaceae > Colletotrichum > Colletotrichum lupini. The sequence continues at coordinate 6,640,724 of NC_064678.1, forward strand.
GTAGTTCCGATCTAAGCCGCGGAAAATTGCTTGAAGCCTGGCTTTGTCGACCTTGCCACTAGACGTCAACGGCACAGAACTTATTGGGACCAGGTAGCTCGGGACCATGTAGGCGGGTACACGTGATCTAAGGAGGCTGAAAAGGGTGTTGTTTGCTTGGAACAGTCCTTCGTCGATAGGCAAAGTCTTAAAGTCAGCATGGGATTGTTGCGCGGGTACATAGAACACAGCTAATTGAGACGCGGTTGTAGTTGCGTTGCTGACGATGACTACTGCGCTTGACGTAGCAATGCTTGAATTCGTGAGGATGCTGCCAATTTCGCCAGTGTCAATCCGCTGTCCGCGTAGTTTAAGTTGGTCATCCATTCGTCCAAGTACCATCAAAGATCCATCTGCAAGCATCCGTCCCATGTCGCCTGATCGGTAGATTCTACCGAACTGCGGGTGCTCGAGGAACTTGGACTCAGTGAGACTCTTCATCCCTAGATAGCCAGCTGCAACTTGGTCTCCTCCAAAGCAGAGCTCGCCGACACAGCCAATGGGAACTGCTGCGTTCGCTGTAGAGCCGAGAACAAAGGTTGAAGTGTTGTCAAATGAGAACCCAAGATGGTCGATGAAGTCTCCAGGCTTCATCCTCTTGACGGTGCAAATGTTTGTGGTTTCAGCTGGGCCATATCCTAAAAGAGTGATTAGCTCAAGGTCAAAGCCTTCAAAGCAGTGTAAAGCATACCTTGATATAGGAAGCCGGTCCATTTCTCTGCAACATGTGCAGTCATGGGTTCGCCGGCAGTAGCGAGGAAATTAACTGCGGGCACATTGCGAGGGTTGACTAAAGACGCAACCGTCGGGGTCATGCTGAGATGAGTGCATCCCAAAAACTGGATGGCACGCTCCAAGTCCCCAAAAAGGGTATCGTTGGTACCAGAGCACAAACATGCTCCAACCTTCCAAGTAAAGAAAATCTCAAAGACTGAGACATCAAACGCCTGTGAACATGCTTGCAGGAAACGAGAAGCGTTACTATGGGGGTATATCCTGGACAAAACATCCAGGTTGCTCATGATGTTCTTCTGTGTGACTACCACGCCCTTGGGTGTGCCTGTGGTTCCAGACGTATAGATGACATACGCTGGTCGCGAAGGGTCTGCCGACAGGCTCAAATTATTCTCCGTGGTGCCAGCCGAGTCGATTGACAGGGCGTCCACAAATTGACAATTGGAGAGATCGTCTAAAGTTGATGAGACGCCCGCATCGGCAACACAGACTGTAACCTCTGCTTGCGTCAAAATGAGCCGGATTCTGTCATTCGGGGTGGTAGGCAGGAGAGGCAAGTATGCGCAGCCAGCCTTAAGAATACCCAGGATGGCGGCATACAAGCAGATTGATTTTTCCATAATTATGCCCACAATGTCGCCCTCTCTCGAGCCTAGCTTATGAAGATGCCTCGCGATCTTGTTAGCCGAGGTATTCAGGCTACTGTACGATATGGTGTCAAAATCTCCTTCGTCAAGAGATCTTGCGAATCGGATGGCTGTGGCATCGGGTGTGACAATTGCTGTGTGCTCAAACATTGCCGCTAGGTCCGGGACCGTGGAGAGAGTTGCAGGATGGACGTTGAAGATGGAAGTGAGCCCTGGGGACAGTGATTTTCCGATAGTTTCCACTTGGCTTTGAGGCTCTAGTATCAGGTGTGAAACCACCGAGTCCAATTGTTCCATCAAAATCTTGGCGTGTTCTGTGGTAAATGCGGTGGTGTGGTATGTCAGGCGACAAACCAAGCTCTCGGCGGAAGGCTCAACTTCAACCAGAAGGCTGGTCTCTAGAAAGTCTTGATGAGATATTTCCTGAACATGACCATGTTTTGCTTGCTGACTGTAGAGAGACTCTTGGTAGACGAACAGCACATCGAAGAGGGCATCTCCGAGGTTCACGCCTGCGATTCTCTTGATGTCTGCCAACGGTAACACGCCGTGTTGTAGCGCGCCACGGTTCATACCCTGGATGTGGCGAACGAGGTCGACAATTGTCGCAATCCCGGCGAAGTTGACTCTCAAAGGCGTTGTCATGATACAAGGTCCCATGATGCGCTCAATGCTAGTTACCGGAATGGTCCTGCCTGACGAGACTGAGCCAATTACAACATCCGTCTGTCCTTGCAACCCGGCCCAAAGCCATAACGTAGCAGCTTGAAAGAAAACTTGAGGGTGGCATTGAAGCCGTGTTGCGGTCTCCTCTAGGGCGCTTTGCGAAATGTGCATCGCTCTAACTGCAGTCTGAGTCTCGACGGTATCAGCAGGGCGACCCATTAGACGCGGTAGATTATGTCGTTGCCAACCAAGCAGATGATCCGCCCAGAATTCACGCGCCTCATCCATGCGGCCTCTGTTAGCAGGTTCCGCGTAAAATCTGGAAACGTCTTGGAACTGCGGTCTGATTTCGGGTATTCCACCGTCGGCCATTGTGGAAAAGTCTTTGATCAACATGTCGGCTGACCATCCGTCGTAGAGGGCGTGATGCATATGGAAGAGCACAGTTGGCCCAAGACCTTGTTGACTTTCCAGAATTTGGACTCTGAGAGGACGCAAGTAACTCTCATCAGAAGCTAGACAATAACTCTCGTCCAGTTGGGGGACAACTTGAACAGAAGACTGAGGAAGTTTTCTGTAGACGATTTGTGCGAACTTATCATCACACAATACGAACCCTGACCGTAAGATCTCATTGTTCTGTGCAATCTGGTACGTCCACTGCAAAATTTCCTCCGTCGTAGTCTTTGCCGGAAATCCAAGCTTGATCCAGTTGCAATAGGCCTGTGGATTGACAGATGTCTCTGCTAGCATAGAGTTTTGCAGAGGTGTGCACATTTGAAAGCGTGTGATGTCGTCTCTCAGAGAAGTCAGGTCCGCTCGTTGCTCCAGCACCTGGTCGATGTGTATCTCACAGGGATCCTTGAGGCCAAGCACGCGGTCTTCTTGGTCTGCTGTCGAGGTTGATCCCGATGCTTGTACAGAGGTGAACAGGGCTGAAAGAGTCTTGGAACTGAGGATGTCCGTTGCTGATGCTTGAAAACCGCCTTCCCGTAAAGCCGAAGCAAGTCTGATAGCCTTTAAAGAATCAATGCCTAGGGATGCAGGCGAAGCCGACGGAGAAATTTGAGAATCAAGAAAGTTTGATACAATTGACAAAGCCTCCTGTTCTAGTGGGCTGGCCGCTTCGAAGTGGCCTTTGGGTTGCGATGGTGTCGGTATCGTCGTTGTATACTCGTTCTTGAGTTGTTTCCGGTCCACTTTGCCTGAGGGCAACCTTGGGAAGCATGTCTTGATGACGATGTCACCGGGGACCATGAAAGACGGGAGCCATGTACGGCAAGTGTTGAGAATGTCTTCCACATAGTCACCCGGGGTAAATCCTTCATCAATGGCGCAAAAAGCAACTAGAATCCCACCGAGGACCATGGCAACAGCACTGTGGCAACCGGTGGTCCGCATTGCCGCTTGCTCCACTTCGCCGAGCTCAATTCTCTGGCCGCGCAGCTTGACTTGCCCGTCTGATATCCTCCCAAGGCAATCCATAGTTCCATCTGAATTTACAATGGCTTTGTCTCCGGTGCGGTAAACGCGGCCGTAAGGAGTGTCGATAAATGCCGCATCCGTCTGTTCTTGCCTGTTGAGATAACCGTTGGCGAGTTGATATCCTCCTACGACAAGCTCCCCGAGTTCCCCCTTCGGAAGTATGCTGAAGTTGAAAGGGGCGCCGTCTTCGGGGATAGCGACGACAAAGCACGAGACTGAATCCAGAGGAAATCCGATATTCGAAGAAGAACAAGCCGTAGGGTATCTTGGTCTAAGTGTGCTACGAAGCGTTAGCTTTCACGGCGCCAATACAGACATGCAATGACTTACCAGTGAATTGCAGCCTCGGTTGGGCCATACATGCCCCATAGCATGCTGTCCGAAACGTCGCTGCCGCCAAACTCGCGAATAACGGACTCTGTCAACATCTCACCAATCGTCAGAAGGAGCTTGAGACAAGGAGCGTTCTGACGCGAGCGAAGGAGACTGCCAGCGACTGTAGGCGTCAACTCGCATGCGTCGACCTGCAAAGTCCTGATGACATCAGGAAGATCGTTAAGCATGCGACCACGATCGCACGTAACTAGTGTTGATCCACGAAGAAGAGGGAAGAAAATTTCGAATACTGATACATCGAACGTCGGCGAGGCAAATTGAAGGAAGCGCCTGAATCTGGGAATATGCCGATCATGGGCGAGAAGACTCTGTGTTGCAGCGTCGTGCGAGACTCCGACGCCTTTTGGCGTGCCGGTTGACCCAGAAGTGTACATGACATAGGAAAGATGTTGAGGCTCAACATGCCTGATTGGGAGACTCGGCGATGAATTCGGATCATCAGTGACCTCTTCGTCGACGACTAAGACAACCCTCTCTGGATCGTCTCGGGGGATCTTTGATGCCAAGTCCCGTGTGACAAGAACAACTTTCGCCGATACGTCTTGAAGAATGAATCTGACTCTCTCGGGAGGTGCATCTAGATGCAAAGGGCAAAAAGCACCGCCGGCTTTGAGGATAGCCAGCATCGCGATATAGAGATGTGAGCATTGGGGGATGAGTATCGGTATAACAAAATCATCCGACACGGAGGATATCGCAGCCAAACGAGAGATCCGAGCTGCTAGGGCATCCGCGGCATTATGGAACTGAGCGTAGGAGAGAGTCGACTCTTCTCCATGGCTATTGAGTGAGTGAATCGCTGGCAGCGATTCATCTGATGTAAGCTGCACAAGCTGATGAAGGAGGCGAGGTCCCGGGGCCCGAGTTGGATGAGGATTCAGGATAGAGAGCTGAGGCTCCAGCTCAGCGTCGGTCATGTTGGCCTCGTCGTCTTTCAACAAGAAAAGATGCTATTCCCAAAGTGATGAGAAATTCTCAGTAGCTCTTCTACAAAGCTATGGGAAGTGGTTCGATGCACAAAGCCCTGGGTAAACCATAGCATTACAAAGGGTATCCAGGTATTAGTCGGGGCCCTCTTTTCAACGGGAAGGGCACGACGGTCAATGCGCCCGAGCCCAGATCAAGATGGACCTGCAGCTAGAGGTCCAAGAGACCACGCGCTGGGACAGGTCTTCGTCCAATAAGACAAGTGATGATTCACAGATCCGGTCATGTAACGGCGTGGTTCCTCAGTTGGGTGCTGGGCAACATGCCATGGGGGTAATGCGAGGGGTTGACACGGGGTCGGCTGCAGGTCTCTTGGCCTGTAAGATTGCAGCAATTACTCAGCCTGTGGGAAACGTCGAGCGATTCTGCAGCACAATCCAGAAAGGTCGCCAGAGCTTCGTGTGTCGATGATGAAATATGGAATCGTTCATTCGTGGATGATGACGGCGTGTTGGCGCGAGCTGCCTAGCTCAAGACGGCTCGGCCCTGTGCGTAGGGCTATCTGTGACCTGTGCGTATGTCGGGCGTGTGACGACTCCCGGTGCGACGGTAGACTGACAAGGAGATACCGGAGATGAGGAGCGCTGCAGAATAAAGATATGGATTGTTGGTAATCTATGTACCACTGCTTGTCTCTTTGTATGGGCGTATATGCGTGTGTGTGCGTACCTATGTGCGCGTGTGTCCGCTGGCTGAAGAGCTTTATCACAAGCGCAGACTAGACAAGCTACCGCGCTTGCAGCACACAAAGGAAACGACCAAGAGACTCCCCCCGAGCGGATCCTGATGTGGCTGACGGGGGGCAGCGTCAGGTGTGTTGGTCGCTTTGGGCGGCTTACACACAAGTTCCTGGTCACCATCCGTAAGCTTGAATGGTTATGACTTGTGAGATATTCATCCCACGCTCCTTTCCAGGTTTGTGGCAGGATGGACAGGTTTGAGGCCAGGCATCGGCCCTCCAAATCACTGAAAGGGAGGACCCAGATGACGGGGGGCATTTCCGGCGCTTATGGCGTCATGGCTTAATAGAGCTCGCCGCGCTGCCCGAGGGCGAAACGCCGCTCTTTGCTACGATTTAAGCTTCGACGGCCCGTTCAGTGCTCTCTGGCTGCCTCAACCTGGACGGCGTTTACTCGGATGTGTAACGTAAGACCGGAAGTCTGCAGACACGACTACCGCTGCAGTGGCGAGCCTGCACGGCATGCCGATGGCCGGCAGCCTTATCCGATCTTGTGGTCAGGCAAAGCTCTTGACAGCTGCTGTGCACTACGGAACCCGTTGTTCGACATGCATCCCCGTCCGCATTTGAATCAAGCGGGAGCCATGTTGCCGCTTCCGAGGAACTGGTTCTGGCGGGAAAAACGGGTTTCGAGCTTGGCCGGCCGGCGGCCGTCTCCGGTCAGAAACGTCGAAGCCTCATGGCTTGTAGCTGCTCATGTATGACGCTTCACTACCAATAACCCACGACGGAACTTCCAACGTCGGATGAAGGCACGGCAGGCTCGGATTAAACATGTGCTGGGGTTCTGCAGAGATGCACAAGCATGGCGCGAGATCTGACGGCGCATCCAGAACAGGCCATTTTCCCCCATACGCCACGCCATGATCCGCGTCGATGCTCGGCCATGTTCGCGGCTGCTGGCCGATCTCGTCTGACTGCCGGACAACGGTTTCTACAAGCGGCAAACTCTCCGGGCACTTGCCTCTGGAATTCGTCAAGAGGGCGGTACGGAGGACGATGGCGCGGGGCTCTTTTGGGGAACCACTCAACCACCATATCACTGGTGACTGGCCGAGACGACAAGATGGTGGTGGGAAGAAGGCATCTGGCTGGTCAGATTTTGCCCACACATAGTGGTTTTATCTGGATCGCTTCGTCTGGTGTGGTATCCACAGGTAGGCATGAGCCGGCGGGATGGTATGTACTGTGATCAGGAAGCATATGTTATTAATTAGGTTCGTTCCATATGCGCGCTCAGGCAAGTCGGAGCAACAAGCTGCAATAGTGGCCTAGTATGTTTGTGTCTCGATCTTTGGATGCGACAGACGGATTTGGAGAAAGACCCTGGCCAAACATAGGCGCCAGAAAGAGAGGCCAATGGAGAAAGAGTCGCCATCTGGCCGTGGGGTCACTGCCAGTCTGTCACAGGTTTGCGGTCGTGTCACGTCCCTGGCCCGTCTGCGCGGAGGGGCGATGTATCGCTGCAAGAGCCAAAGACGCGAAGTGTGGCCCAGATGTGGGGGTAGACTGAGTCGAAGGCAGTACGTAATTCGGCATCGGAAAAGAACGGCCAGTGCCTTTGAAGACCGGATTAGAGGGAAAGGAGATATCCTACTCAGGGCCTGCAAGAAGGTCTCAAGAGGCCAGCGCTGAAGTGAGTACGCGTCCATCGATGGTGAGGACAGGGTGAGGCAGTCTCGAGAATGCGGTCAATAACTGGCGGTGGTCAGCATACTGATCTTGGGAATGTCCTGGGAGGCAACGGTTGGGGTTCAGGTTCGAAAGAGTCAGAAGGAGCCGGTCAGACGTCACAGGAGGCTGTCTGGATTCTGCAGTCTGCAGCTTGGTGGGCATCCAGCGTTCAGGTCCCAGCGGCGATGCCCCAATACCCGTCGTATCCCTCCTTCGGAAACATGGCGACTCGGCGGGCTAGGGGATGGGACGGACACTTGGATGATGTCGGTGGAGGTCGCCAGCGCGTCGTGGTGGATGGATTGGACGGGCCCAGGGAAGAGAAAGTGTGGGTGGATAGGTGGATGAATGCCGCAGGACACGGCGAAAGGAAGTCCAGGTTGACTTCCTACTCAGGTATGGACTGGATGGTATTCTCGGGTGCGAGAGAGGCGGCGGGATTGAGCCATACCCGGTGGTTCTTGGTCGGCAGTCAGCGGTGTTTGTGGTATTGAAGAAATGAGGTTGGAACCTTGGTATTCCGCATACCTCAAGATGGCGATAGTCTGTCTGAGTGAGGAGTAGCTGCTCTGGTGCAGAGTGAAAGCGAGGCATAATGACCAAGTGCAAGGTCGGTTATGCAGTGTGCGTGCGAGATGCCCCGTCAGGCTGGGGAATACCTAAGATACCTATCCGTACGAATACTCCGTACTCCTGGCGTATTCCGTACCTTACCTACCTGCACAAGAATAAGAACAAGAACAAGGAGGCACAATTATGCAGAACTGCTGAATAGACTAAGGTGCCTGGTGAATGCTGCGGGCGAGTTTCGGCAGGCGGGCGGGTGGGAATCCATGTGAAGAGATTTTCCCACCTTCCCTGTCTTGACACTTCTTGCCCGGTTCAGACGATTTCGGAGGGACATCCCAGAGTGACTTCCTGCTTTCCCAGTTCCCACCTAAGGTACTCCGTAGCACGGTAGGTATCTTCTCTGGTTTGGCGAGTGCTCCTGCTGGCTACTGCTGCTCCTGCTCGGGGTTGCTTGTTGTCGGGTCCCCGTTTGCCCCGACGGCACTTTCCCATTCGCAGCCAACTGCAGTCGGGTAAGGTACGACTCGCAAGTCTGCACCTGCGGGCCTGCTCAGATTCGTGGTGACCTCGGAGAAGTGAGGTAACGTACCCAAGTTAAGGTACATGTGCATCCAGCGTGCCATGGAACGCCCACCTCGTGCTCATGCCCATGCCGCTTGTCGAATTTTTCTTCAGGTGCCGTTCCCCTGCCTGCCTGTCACTGTCTGTCTGTCTGCCTGCCCGCTGCCGCCTCCCTGCGTCCGTCGTTTCTTGTCATTGTCACTACCCTACTTTGGAGAGGTAGTTTACTGTGTACGAATACATGCCAGGTAGTCGACGGATACCCGTGCTTAATTTACCACTCACAGATGCAGGAAAAGGCTGTGGATGATCGCCAGTGGGTGCGTGGTGGGTTTGACGCTAAATACGCCATGGATTTTGCGGATTCCTCATCCATGGGGTGGCTCTTAAGTCCCGTCCTGGCAGGGAAAAAGCCTCGTCAGGACCAGGGCTTAGGTTCATCGAGGGTCGGACGGGGGCCATCGTGGCATCGTCACTGGGCCCAATACAGCAGGTACGTACGCCTTACCTAATTAGACCCGGATCTTATCAGATTTAGATAATCAGATCATCAGATAACTCGGGCAAAATGATGCCAACCGCGCCAAAAATTCCCGCAAAACCAGCAAAACCGCACAACCACCTACCTTACCTTACACTCAGCACACCCACCCAATGTGCCAATCTTGAATGAGGTGGTCCCGTCCCAGGCTAAAAACCCCACTGCCGCAAACTCCGACGAGGCGACATATCCTCGGTTGACTGCTCTCAGCCATTCGTCTTTCTCTTCCCCTTCCTCTCGATTTTTTTTTTTCTTTTTTCCCTCCCGTTTCCAATTCTCTGTGCGGCTCATTGGCATATCGTGCCACAAATCTAATACACTTCCCAGCCGCTGCAAAGCCATGAATCACCTCAACGCTCGCCAATGGATCCGGGGGGCTCTTGCGAGAAACCTCCAGTGTTTCCCCATATTCCCATCGCCCACGTTGTCGCCCGCAAATCTGGCTGTCCAGAGCTGCCCAATCTCCGCCTCGACTCCGGTCTCCGGCCCGCATTCTTCGTGATACGCCGGAACAGGATGTTGCCTTCCCGCTTCGCTTACCCGTACTTGACGTTGTGCACTACATCCTGAAAGAGGCAAATTGATAGTCCTCTAGCAAACTAGCTAGGTATCACCATGCTGTGGGTGGCTGTCTCCCTCAAGAACAGAGTCTTCACGTTCATGATAGTGGCTGTAAGTCACTGCATGCTGTGTGGCATGGATAGCTCCACGAGAGAGAGGTACGTACTGCAACGGATTCTTTCCACATCTTGTCAGATTAGATCCATCACCAAGTGCGTCTTGGAAGGGAGGCAAAGTACCTCATTCTGCATAATGCCAGGGCTCACACTACTGCGAGTGTAAGTATTCATTCATTCATTCACTCTCTCCTCTGCGCTAAGGCAAGGTCCTCTCCCAATACTACGCAATGGGCTTATGGATGCATTCTAATAGCCTCGTACTCTGTACAAGTACGCATCTTCAGTCCTCGGGGTTGATGCCGACACACCCCCCGGGGCCCAGCAATGGCACACCTTGGAACCTCAATCCCGAGGTCTTCTCGTGAACCCCCCGGTCTCATTGCCCGCTCTCGGAGCAAAGCTTTGCACCATCTCAATCGCCCGACTCATGTTTTCTTGGTGATCCTGCCGCCTCCACAGCGCGCATTGGATCGCATGTGCCCCGGTTTTTCCACATTCCACAACCCGTCAAGTCTCTAGGTGACCATCTGCGACACAACCTGCATCTTGGCTCCCTTCTTTTCGAGCTTCGAGACTTGTTCGACAGACGCGCCGCAGCCCTGTGGTACAGATCAATTGAATGAACAAGAAGCCGGTTTGCAAAAGAATACCTTGAGTAGGGAAGAACTTTTGACAATGGTACGCCGTTCTTGCCTAGGATGGTCCTCCAACCTGTAACAGTTTCGCGCATAAGGTGACTTCCGGGGCACCTAAAGTTGATTGTCCTTTCTTTCATGTTCCATTCCCAAAAAAAGAGAAGCCTCCACCGATACATGAGTTTCCATTATTCTACCTTACCTCAGTGCAAGGAGGGATAGAACAGACCAGGCAGGTAAGGTAAGGTAAGGTAAGGTATACGTACTCAGTAGACACTTCCAAATAAAACAACTAAAAGTTCCAGGTTTTGCGTGTACGAATACGTAGGCATACGTACCTGAGGCATGCAGCTAGAAAAGACACAGGTACCGTGGAGGTACGTATGGAAGGTTCGCGACGTCAGGAAGGCGGCATAGGCCCGTTCTTAGCCTCCCTCCCTCCTACCTGGGACGGCCTTGAACCGAAGGAAGGAAGGACGGACCTGAGAGATTTGATCTTATCAGATCCGAAGATAACCCCGAAATCGCATCATGACCCCTCCCCCGACTCCACTTGGTCGTGCAAACTGTTCATCATCGATTTTTTTCTCTCCTCTTGACCTGTCATCGTCTCACCCCTCCCTCCCTGTTCACTAACGCATTTTTTTTGTATGTACTTCGTCCCCTTCGCTTCCCACATCCTCGTCCCTCCTGCATCTAGGTCCCCCGTCCGATTTCTGCATCGCGACCAATTTGGAGTGGGTCTTACTGGCACCATCGATCTGCAACATCTAGGAAAGCGTCGCCGACAAGTTTCTCGTAAACCGACGGCTTTGGCCTGGCCTACTGCACGGAGCATGGCTACTTTGCCCGTGAAGTTTCTTCAAGCCACGCCTCGATGTCATCGCCCTTGTCCGGCGGCTTCTAGTCTCAACGGCCAGTGCCCGAGCAACCCAAGTACTTCACCGACGTGAAGCATTCCAGTACACGAAAGAGACTCGAGACAATATCATAACAAGAGAGATAACAAATACTATATGACGAACAGACAAGCTCTCGGCGAGGCGAGGACTCGAAAAAGTCCCAGATACCAGGAATTACGGTTGAAATCGGACAGAAGAAAAGCATCGATCGATACCTTGATTGCCTCAGACAAGCATCAGCTGAGCCTTTCCAGGGTCCAGTCAACGTCGTTGTCATCCCCGCGTTGGGAAAACTGTTCGTTCGTCGGGTCGCCTATGGTCCATCGTCGTCGCTAGGCGCTCGCTTTAACGCTCAACCCGTCGTCAGGCCTTCAATCGCTTCGGTATTTTCATTCTAGCTTCTGTGCCTCCGGTCCATCCCTCCCGTCCGCTCCACTCCTGTGGCCCGGCACATGCAAACGAGCCAGCGACGCCAAGGCGTGCGACCGCCGCTCGCCGCCGCTGATGCTGGACACCATCTCAGACGGATTGGTTCAATGGTTATGGGGTCCTGTTCTTCATTGCTTTTTCCGTCCTCGTGCAATCGACAATGCAGTGCTGCTCTCGACCTTACCTTAATCTTCTCCGTCAACCGAAGCGCATTTCCCACTCTTGTCTGTGTGTACATACATACAACCCTTCACTGCACCCATCCATCATCCACTCGCCCACTCAAGAAGTTCCTCCATTCACCAAAGGACCACTTACACCACCTATGTATGGACACAAAGTACCATGGACATGAACTTGGCATGGGTTCCAGTCTGCGAGACCCAGACCAAGACCCAGGACCCAGACCCTCCCAGGGCATCCCTTACTAGCGAGCCCATCTCTGGAGTCAGCCCGTTGCGACTCTGTCCCTGGCCCCAACCCCTGGATGTGGAAAGGCGTCCGTTGTGGATGGCTTCTTGCTTTGAGCCGAGCTGGCGCTTCACTCTTTGCGCCCACGAGGTACGCCAATACCTATGGCAGCCACCTATACTACTCCGTACCGTCACTACCCACGGCATTCTGCGCAGCTCTTCTCCCAAGAGAGATGGGCCAGCCAGGGTCCTGTCCTGTCCTCTATAGGCTTTCTCCGGCAGAATGACAGGATCGCGGCATCGATGTTGCCCCATTCGCGCGAAGAACCGAATGTTGCAATTTGAGTAGGCTCCTCCAAATACGTCTAGTCCCTAGCCTCTGGGGCGTGTAACCAAACGATAATGTACAGAGTACGGATACCCCTTACCCAGTCCCAATCTCCATCTGCTCGTTCGTGAGCTCCGAGGCGAGGGTCCAGCGGTCCAGCTTCGAACTTGTCGGTCGATCACGCCGCCTCAATGGGACGCGGGCATCCATCGACGTCTGCCCGTTTTGCATATTAGCCCCTCGGTGCCCCTCCTCTCCTTCCCATGCGTCTCTTGATTCTTCTTCACCAGCTCCCATTTCTCTCCTCAAGCCTTCTCTCAACCGCCCATTCAACCGGTGGCCCAGCTTCATTATACCCAAAGGCTTCAACCAGATACGCCACTCTTTGAGAGTCGATGACGAACAGTGTGGCTTGAGACTACTTTGGATCAATCACAAGGAAAACGCCAGGATTAGACGAAAAAAAAAAAAGTTCTAACCACTCCCAAAAATACCCCGCGTAGTTTCGCACCCGCATCCCACTTTTACACCGGGCTTTTATTCAAACCGTCTCAAAATCGAAAAGTAACGCCCTCAAGGTCAGTTGATGTGCTCCCACTCTTCCGAAAGAGTGAGATTTCAAAGGTCATGAAGCTGATGGTTTTAAAGCCCCTGCTCTTCCCGCTCAGTTGCATTGTCACTGGCACATTGATCGACCCATTCGCTCGTCAAATAATACCCCCAGCCGCTGTTTGCGACTTGTCTATATACCCAGCACACGCATACTTACACCAAACCACGTAATTTGAAACCCCCACCACCACCACCACTACCTATCACCATGTCTCCTCACTGCGACTCGCCGACCAACGGCTCCGATGCCGGCAGCGGCTTTTCTTCCTACAATGGTAACGGCAATGGCTACGCCAACGGCAACGGAGCCGCCTACCAGAACGGCAACGGTGTGAATGGCCACCAGAACGGTGCCTCCCGCATCCAAAAGTCCCAGTACCTCCAGCCCACCGACCACAGCGATATCCACGACCTCATCTGCGTTGGCTTCGGCCCCGCCAGTTTGTCTGTTGCCGTCTCCATGCACGACTTCCAGGAGGCCGGCCGCCAGCTCACTCCCGGCTCAGCTGCCGCCAAGGTGCTCTTCCTCGAGAAGCAGCCGGCCTTCGCATGGCACCCGGGCATGCTTCTTTCCGGCGCCCGCATGCAAATCTCCTTCATCAAGGACATGGCCTCCCTGCGCAACCCTCGTTCTCAGTTCACCTTCCTCAACTACCTCCACAGCAACGACCGCCTAGTTGAGTTCACCAACCTGGACACTTTCCTGCCCGCCCGCGCCGAGTACGAGGACTACCTGCGCTGGTGTGCTCGCCATTTTGACGATGTTGTTGAGTACGGCCGTGAGGTTGTCTCCGTCTCCCCCGACCCTCAGACTGCTGGCAGCATCAAGACCTGGACCGTCAAGTCCCGCAACATCAAGACCGGCCAGGTCAGCTCCTACCAGACCCGCAACGTCCTGATCGCCAACGGCGGCCAGCCGCGCATCCCCAAGGTCATGCCCGCCAACCACCCGAAGATCATTCACTCCTCCCAGTACGCCCAGCTCGTGCCGCAGCTTCTCAAGGACAACTCGAGACCCTACAGAGTCGCCGTCATCGGTGCCGGCCAGTCTGCTGCCGAGATCTTCCGCGACGTCCAGCGCGCGTACCCTAACGCCAAGACGTGGATGGTGATGCGCTCCGAGTTCCTCAAGCCCGCTGACGACTCGCCGTTTGTCAACTCCATTTTCAACCCCTCTTACGTCGACGAGCTGTACCCCAAGTCTCAAAGCTACCGCCGCTCTCTCATCAAGGAGGCCAAGGCGACCAATTACGGTGTCGTGAGACTCCAGCTCATCGAGGCCCTGTACGAGATGCTTTACCACCAGAAGCGCACCCTCGGCTACGACGAGCGCAAGTGGCCCCACCGTATGCTCTTCGGCCGTGACATCACTCAGGTCACCGAGAGCAAGGAGACCGACCGCCTGCAGATCCACGTCCGCCGCCTCGAGGACGCCGCCGGCGACAGCCTTCAGGATGGCTTCGTCAACCAGCTGCCCGGTGACGAGGTCCTCGACGTCGATCTGATTGTTGCGGCGACTGGATACCAGCGCAACGCCCACATCGACATGCTCCGCGACAGCTGGAACCTGCTTCCTGAGATCACCCCCGCCGGCAATGCCAGCGAGCGCGAGCTTGTTGATGGATGGGAAATTGCCGGCCCTGACGCGACCTCGGGATCGAGGAAGCTTGAGGTTGGACGCGACTACCGTGTGCGATATGCCCCTGGCGCTGTGGCGCCTGATGCTGGTGTTTTCTTGCAGGGATGCTGCGAAGCGACCCACGGAGTAAGTTGAACCCCGCCAACTCATTTTTCCCTCATCACCCCACTACATCTGGGACATTGTGACTGACGAGCTTCCTCCCAACAGCTGAGTGATACCCTGTTGTCAATTCTCGCCGTGAGATCGGCCGAGGTTGTCGACTCCATCTTCCCCTCTGCTCCGAGGGCCAAGACCGTTTCCAACTAGACGTGATTTTTTAACGACTTTATTCTTATTAGAGAGAGGGATGGGAAAGACATTTCATGAGTCTCTTTTGGATTGGTCATTGGCATGGGACATGTGTACCTGATGACATCTCTTTGTGTATGTGCCCTTGGGCAGGGTTCTTTCTCAACATCTCTTCGGAACTTGTGAAGAACTAAAAAAGACATGGCGCGGAGTTTTATCTGTTTTTGATTTTTCAAACGAATTCCATTATTCCTGCTTCAATAAATCTTCAACTCTTTTTTTTTTTCCCCTCTCGAGACGTCACTGATCCCCATCGAGAGAAACTGCTCTTACGTTGATGTGATATCTGGCTCTTGTTTATATGATGGTTTATATGGAATAGTTATTACTGTACAATTGCGCGTCGTTGTGTTCAACCCAAGCCACAAGTTCTTCATATATCGGGCCATCCTCCGTCGTCATGGGATATAATAATACATGGCTTGGGCCGGGCGGGAAGGTTTGATGCTGAGATTGTTGAGAATATGATGTGGATGGCGTGTTGATGCTGCTGCTAACGTTCGTTACGTCGTCCGACGTTAGGCCAGGGGTAGAAGGACCTCCACTGACACCACCAGCGCGGGCGGTATAGACAGCTTGGCTGTCCAGTCGCAACCGCTGAACTATAGACTGGAGGTCTTTCAGGACGGTAGCGCAGTCCCGAGCGTAGTTGCTTTCTGTCTTGGCCTCTTCTTCAAAGACGCTGATGGCAAAGTTGACGTTGATGTCGTCGGGCTCCGTGGCTGGCGAGAAGACGAGAAGCTCTTCCAGCATGAGAATAATGGCGGCGTTGAATATGTAGTGCAACCCTGCTTGCAAAAACTTGCGAGTGCCACCGTTGAGACGCATCAGCCAACGAGCGAGGTACAAGTTTGCATGCGCCGCCTTTGAGCAGGAGCTTATGCGGTCTGCGTGGTGTGAGAATTCCCAACGACGGTCTGAGGTGATGTAGCGCTCGGCAAAGGTCTTTTTAACAGCAGCAAAGAAGATGGGGCGGACGACAAGGATGAGAAGCTGTAGATCCGGGAAGACTTTGAGTTAGTACGGGGTTGCGACTGTCCTCTATATTCCCAGACTGGGAGAGGGGTGTCATGAAGTGGAAGGAGGGGGAAACGTATGACCCCATCCTTATTCGGAGACGCAACGCAAGGAGGGAAAGGAAGGCGGTGGGGCAAATCAAGCTTACCTGGTTGTATGCCATATGCAGGAGACAGCATGAGGGATCGCTACTTGGATGAGACGTAGACATTTGCAGGGTGGGCGGCAGTGATGACTGCCAGCTCCCGAGCAACTGCAGCGCTCGGTCGATGTGCCGCGCCGCACCTCCGGGACCACGATCCCAGGGGGCGACTCTATACGTGTTGCAGACAATGTGGCCCGAAATGCGGGCCAGCTCGACGTGGGCTCGAAGGCCGGCTGCAGGGGGTAAAGACCCTGGCTTTTCACTACACGGGGGTTGACCATTGCGTTAGACGAGTGCCTTATTGCTTCGACGGGAATCCATCATCGGAGATCTCCATCAAGTAGGATGCCGGAGGACTGGGATAGGGAAAGGGAACTTACAGATCATCGCAAGGCAGTGGTAGCCGGATAGCATCGTCCATGATAATGGGAGGACGGCCCATAAGACAGCTCAACCAGCGATCGAGAATATAAAGAGTCCAGAAAACGCGTTTCCCACGCTCGTCGACCCAACCACGGTGGGCGCCGTGCATAATGGATATATGCATGGCATTGCTTACGTAGACGTAGGCTGCATCGCGGCGGTTCATCTCGATAAGGTAGAAGCCCATCAGTGCTAGAACAGCAACGTCGCTGATGGTATACCGGGTGATATCGAGAGGGTTACCTAGGAGAAGGCGGGCGCGGGCGAAGTAAATCTGGCTCAAATCTTTTGGGACCAGCATCGAACTCGCCGTGGTATTCGCTTGACAGGCGACGGCAAAGGCGGTATGGTAGAATGCAAGATGACGATAGTTGTCGGAGACGACCTGTTGAGAGGTCCCGGACGGAAACACCTCGGGCTTCACGTCGCCAGACACGGTGGGCGCTGGCGGTGGTTGGCTGAGATCGCCCCACCAGTAGATGCCGCCGCACGGGAATTCGCTGTTGCCGTCTTGGATGAAGTTTCGGAGGTCGGCAAGCATACCAGCCATTTCGTCCCGAGAAGGCAGTGAAAGAGGGTCCACGTTCGACTCAACCTCAATCGGACGAGAGTCGTATGTCTGATAACTGCCAAGGGAAGAAAGAAATGTCAAACCGCTAGTTGGCGTCGGTGACAGCCACTGCGGGTTGTAAGCAAGTGGCAAGACGGTGGACATGAACTCCTTGAGGTAGTCAAGGAATGTTGCGCCAGAGGTCTCGCCAAGAAAACGGGCTCTTCCATCCTGGTCGTGCAGTGTGCGTCCATCGGCGGTCTCAGCGACAATCTCGTTACTGGCTTCCCCGTAAGAATCATGGGGCTCTGGGGGTGTAAGGGACGGAGCCGAGCCGGCACGAGACCCCTTCACGTCGACATCCTGTTGCAACAGTTGCCGTCTCGCAACGTCGTCGGGTACGGCAATCTGCAGAGCCCGTTCTGCAATCTCAAGCTTCCTCCTCAGATCATCTAGATCGTTCCGAGCCACGGAGACTTTCTCGATCACGGTGGGATACTGGCATTCTCGTGATGAGCTGCGGCATTGGCGGCACGGTCTCTCACCGGAGCATTTGATGCGGCGGACATTGCAGCTATTGCACCTGTGGAAGAAGTTCAGTACGTTGATTGTAGGGTAAAAATGAGACAGCGATGAGAGTAACATGTGCTGGGGAAGAAATGCTGCTTAACGGAGGGAACGTGGTTGGTAGGAAAGAAGGACGAATGTATACAGCGAATCAAAGGCTAAGAACAGTAGAAGATGAAGATACTAGTAATTCCACAAGCGACTTACGCTGTTGCAACACGCTTCCGTTGCTCTGGCGCTACCTTGTGCCGTCGCGGGTTGACAGGCAAACGAGATGCACGGCTGGAGTTTTCGATTTGTTCTGGCTGCTGCTGCTGCATCCTGGTTCTGCGGGAGAGTGAGGCCGCATGTCACCGCTCCGCCGGACCTCAAGTTCGGAGTTGGATATGAGAGGCGAAATGTGCGAAGTGCGGTATTGCAGGCTAGTGAGGTTGTGGTGAGGTGTCGCCGTCGGTCAAGGATGAAAGGTAGGCTTGTCGTCGGTGATGGTGATGGTGACGGTGACGGACACGGCGATGGATCTGGACCGGTTGGTAGCTCAGTGTACCCCGGAAATCGGTAGCCAGGCAGCGGCAGATATGACCCGTCCGAGTTCGAGACTTCCGGTGGGATTGGAGAGTGGGCGCCAGGGCCTTGGAGGCGAAGGGAATCAAGGGAGTGACGCTTAAGGGGGTGAGACTTGTTGGTCTATGGTGTGCGTACTAGATGGTTTGATAGTGGGCGGCCGTATCCGAAGTGCGTTTGCGGGTGAAGGTCAAGGCACTAGGTCGACATTCTTTGGTCCTTGGGGATTCTTTTCAGGCGGACGTTGGCGACCAGAAGCAGTTGAACCGGATTGATGTGTGGAACGTTAGATTTACTCGCTGGGAAGATGTCCCGGAAGGATGTTGACATGGACATGGCGTGGAGAATGGAGATTTTTGAACAGCCGTTGTGGTCGCGAGACGAGGAAAAGGGTCCAGTGGTGGTCCGGGAAGGGAGGACGAGCCTGAGGAGGTGGAGGGGAGGGGAGGGTGGTAGCATTTTGGGGATCGGAAGTGGCTCCGCGTTAGTCATTTGCATGTGACGATGCCCACTTCCTTAACAGCATCGTTCCCTGCGCGACCTTCCAAAGACCTTGGAGCTTCCCAAAGCCCCAGGGATGCGCTGAGCGGGTGCGTGCCTACCCGACCAGGTCATGGAAGGTCAAGCAAACACCGACCAAACCAACCTGGCGGGTAATAAATTATTAAGGTAAGGCGCCATAATTAGTTGCCTTCCTTCCTGGGCGCCGCACACTCACAGACTTCACAGTCCACTCGCCCACTCACACAATCACTCACTCACTCACTCACTCGCACACTTACTCACCCTCACTTTCACTCCCATGCCCATGCTCACTCGTTCTCACACTCACACGCAATCCACGGGTCCATCATCGAGCTGAAGCAGAAAAACTGCGAGGAAAGGCACACTCTAGCGACCCCTTCCTCCCCTCCCCTCCCCACCCCTCTCAAGCGCTGCTGTGAGGTGCGCTTGACGAACCTGCAAGTCTACCTGCTTAAATCACACATCTGGGTAGTCACAAGTGATTGCCATGCTGTACACGCGCGCGTTGACGGAGCATCTCTTCCCCTCCTCTTTTCTCCTCCTGGGCTCCTCCTCCTCCCCGGTCATGTTTCGACCCCCAAGGATTCGGGGACCGTTGATCATTGATTCGAACCCCTGACAACCGGCCTGGGCTGTGTGCCTAACGTACCCGGGGCCTTAGCTTGCCCTGCCCCGAGACGAGAGAAGAGGGCGAGGAGGACACTCCATGTCCAAGCCTTGCTTTGCCTTGCTAAGCCTGCTTAACGGTAGATTCTATGCTGCAATAATCCCAACCGTTCACTGTCCAGTACGGTACCCCGAGTCCAGCCGCCAGTAAACATGGATCGGAAGCCCCAAAAACGGCTTAGGAGGGCGCCACTAACGTCCCGTCTTACGTCGCCATTGACTCTTTTCACGGCCCACGCGGGAGACGGGAGGCGGGAGGCGGGATGAGCTTGGGGCACATCTTCGCCGATGGCCAAATCAACTCCCGCCCGTTGCTCATCTCGATTCTCATCCCAGGCGTGCCAGGTTATTCACTATACATCCAAGATATTCTTTTTAATCAACTCACATCTCATCTACATACCCGTCGTATCCACGTCCCATACCCTGCCTCTCAAAAACATGCACCTGCAGACACTCAGCGGCTACCATACCCCGACAAACTTGCCAGGAATCCTCGCTTAGGCACGGATAGACCACTTAATTGACCTGTCAGAGACGTCCAACCTGCACAATCGTGACCTCGGCCGATTGCTTTCGGATCGGTGGAGAAATATGCCCACCAAGCCCCCGACACACCGCGATGATTGTCGCTGCAACTTTTTCATACCGGCCAGTCTCACTTATTAGGTCTCACACGGCTCGCAGTGAAAGGGAAGAAATACCTAGATATGCACAAATTGACATGCAGCCTCACGGTTCACTACCTACGAGCTAGGCGCTCACTGCCCTCCTAATTTGGTCCACGCGCCGGGGTATTCACTCATTGCGGCGGAACGGCTCGTCTTGGCGCTCCATCCCTGTGTTCCTCTTATGGCCTTCGCCCGGAGAAGTTTGCGTCTTTCATGCCTCAATATTTCACCAAGCACCCGGGGTCTTTCCTACGCCAGCCACTCATCCCACTGCCTTGCCTCTTAGGCTCATGTTTTTGAGCCACATGATTCAAATCGTACTTGTAGCTGAGAGTCTGGTGATGGCGATTTAAACTTCATTAGACTTGTCCCACTCAACCCATAGGTCAACGACGACTTCCACCCGCCGTGGAGGTCGTTGAGAATGCCTCAACGAATCGGCATAGCAAATCTTTCATTCTGTGAAGCGCCCCCACGGTCAGATGAAGGGCCAGCGGAATAGCTTGTTGGTTTGCAACCTCCTCTTGTGGCACATTTCCCGCCGGTTACCCTGCAGCGTCTACAGATACCAACACGACTGACGGGGGCCGAAGCTTTCGTCGCGCGTGGCCCCCAGATGATTGTCTCTGTCCTCAGGCAAGCGCAAGTCAGACGCCACTTCACGTTGCTATTCTATCACATTAGAGCTGGTGAGTCCTAGCTCATGTCCGGCCAGTGTGGTGAGAGCTCATCTCCTCGTATCGCCGGTCGTGGAATTTTTTCCCGTGATTGCTGATGATCCTGGTTCGGCTTCGTCCGACACCACCATGCTCGTACGGAGTAAATTCTTCATAAGATAAGTATGTAATCACGTTGCCCGGGGTCCCAGTAGCGCCTTGATAAACATAAACTTTGGAAAAGTTGGTCATGTGCAGAGGGAGCTCCGGTCCGCGAACCCTTTGGCATAAAGCCGACCTCTCTCCAGAGAAGGGGTGTCACAGACATGAGTATGAAGAACTTCTCTCGCATATTACGTACAGAGAACTCGTTCTAATTTATGAGATTCTGCCAGCACTAATTGTTATGACGGCTGCCTCACTCATTGCGCGTTCCCTATGGTCGCGGATCGGCCGATTCATCAGATTCGAGACAACCGGCTTGCCCGTTAGAACAGCCATGTCCGCTATTTGCGATTGCGCCAGCCTTGCACTGCCAGCAGCACCGCTAAATGCAATCTATGTGTGCTCTGGTCTTTGTTCAGTACGCATCTTAGGCTTATTGAGGCAGCGACTGCATTGTTCAAGCCTCAGCCGATACGAACCTCACTGCCACGTTGCTCAGTAATGAGCGTTTGGGGCCCCCTGCCAATGCATCAAGGCCGGCACCCGATGCAAATACCTTCCTAGGCACCGGCTGCTGTCTACTTGGCATGCGGTTCTTAAGGCTGAACATCACATGCAGCTGGTCGCGCCAGGACTGATGCTCACATGAGCAACGCCAGAAGTGGCGGTCACGGCCCGGTCGGATAAGAGGCCCCTCGCGGCTTCCTTCTATCGTCAGCTGTTCTCTCACGGTTTTGCATTGAGTTCACTACAAGAACACTATCTAGATAATCTGGGATTTGGTGCCCATTGGGTTTCCTATGAGTTCTAAAGCATCCTTTTCTCCGAGGCTGGTGAAATCGGCCATCTCATGTATTGAGCGAAAGGTCTCAAGGTTCATCGGTCACCTCTCAGGGTCCCATTTCGTTGGGTCTCAAAGCATTGCCAATCTTTCCAGACACTATCAATTCAGAAACGAAGGGGTTTGTCAATCGGGGGTGTACACTTCGGAGCTTACCTGGAAGTGAATGCCAACGAGTCTGCACCCGTCAGCGACTGGAACTCGTGATGATCGCCTTCTGACAAGTTCGAGTTCATCTCAAGGATCAGAAGATGCATTCGACTCATTTCCGTACTTTCTGGCGGCAATCGCCGAGGCCTCATACGGCCTACCATCACCTGTCTTGTCCGCTGTGCCCTTCTCTCATCGCTAAGCCCAAACTTCACGATCTAACTGACGAATGTGACTACTTAGAAGGTGTCACAAGAATGAGATGATTCCATAGATAGCCATTCTTGATTCCAAGTATCGAGTCAAAGTCTATGAACTTGAGTATCGTATGGCCCTCGTAGAGGTCCTAATAAAGTGGGTGAGATGTCGCTTGAGTAGGCTGGGGCTCCATGATCTTGCCCTGAGCATCGTAAATAACACGCAGCCAATTAGTGAACATTGACTACTCTTTTCGTCTCTTCACCTCACACACGCCTATGCCATAGAAATAACACCATTCACTGTCGATGCGGAAGACCAAGGGTCAATTCTCGCTCAGCTGGGACCCCGCGTGAAAAAATATGGAACTGTGCTGCCGGCTGTCACCAGCTGCCATTCTGGCCATGTTTTCCTCCTCGTGATGACCTCATTCTCTTGGTCACGTCCTACCAGTACAAGCTTCACATGAGGTCCGCAACAGCCGCAGAAGGCCACTTGTGAAGCAGATTTTCTCTCAGAAGCCAGACTTCATCTGATGGAACCATCAAAAAAGACCATGGTTCGCCGCGCAGTCGTCTCATCCTTTATCTTCAAGTTCCCGCCCAATCGGGGGCCGCAGGTCGCTCTATTCCGGAGAAGTGACAGCGTGCGAACTTATCCGTGAGCTCATGCCCCAACCTCCACAAATACAGGTTGCGATGACGCTTGTATATCTATGCGACTGACTAGAATTCTGAAGCAATCATCTCGCGCCGGTATCGGGCAGCATAGAGCAGGACGACCCCTCACCCCTGGATGCTGCCTGGAGAGAGATCCGCGAAGAGACAACGCTTACGCCTGCGACCTTAACGTTACTCCGCCAGGGGAAGGATTACGTCTTCGCCGACAAGAGGATTGGCCGCGAGTGGACTATCCATCCCTTCGCCTTCCGCCTCAAGTCCCACGAGGATGAGTCCCGCATTCAGATCGATTGGGAGCACAAGGGGTTCCAGTGGTTCGACCCCCACGAGGTCCGCGACGTCGATGAATTTGGTGGCGTGCCGCGACTTGCCGAGAGTCTAAGACGCATCTGGTTCGAGATTGAACTCGGCGAGAGGAGAGGAAAGCTTCTAAGTGAGGGGCTGCTCGCGTTGCAGAAGGATCACCAAAGCGGAGCGCGGCAGCTGGCGGGCAAGGCGCTTCAGGTTCTTCTTTCCGTAATTGGGGAGAAGGCCAGCGCAGAGAAAGATGGCTCTGTGGAAAAGTGGTGGCGCAATGCTCGACTCGCCGCTTGGCATCTCTGGAAGAATGGCAGAGAGAGCATGGGAGCCGCAATTCTGAACAACATTGTGCGATCGCTGTCCGTCATAGAGAAGGAGGTACAGCAGGCCAAGGATGCAAACGTCTCCCAGGCCTTCCTTGACTCCGTGACAAAGAAGGTAGGCGATTTTGCAACATCGAGGGACTCTTCTATCGATGGCACCTCGAAATCCTTTGAGGCTTCCTTACGAACACATCACGGCTCCGGGCAGCCCATCCGGATTCTCACGTTATCGTCGAGTTCCACCATCCTCGAGTGTCTTAAGAGGGCTATCGCAGGCCTAGACTCATCATTTGATATCCGCGTACTCGAGTCTCGTCCCTTGTTTGAGGGGGTTTCAATGGCGTCTAGCCTGGTCAACCACCTCCAAGAGTCAGGGCAAAGGGAGAAGAGAGTCAACGTCTCAATCTATACCGACGCCGCCGCCGCAATCGCTAGTAAGGAAGTGGACATGGTCCTCATTGGTGCGGATATCATTGACGGATATGGGACAACGAGCAACAAGACAGGCTCACTACCAGCAATTCTCTCTGCTAAGCACAGCTCACCTCAAGCTAAGGTATTCGTTCTGGCTGAAAGTGAGAAGATTCTGCCGTATGATCCACCTGGTTTCGAAGAGAACGATGTCAATGAGGTCGCTGCTTCATGGAAGCACAGCTACTTAGCACAACAGAATACCTCGAAGGCCATCGATAGCTCGCTTGGGGCAGGGTCTGGCGAGGAGATGGTAAAAGCGAATGTCAGGAACGTGTACTTTGAATGGGTACCATCAGGTCTCATCGACGGATACATGCTCGAGGACGGGGAGAAGAGCTCGACTGATATCTCGGACATCGCCGAGCGGATACGCCGCGAAGCAGATGCGTTCTTCTCTGATGTTTAGGTACAACGTGGTTGTTCCGTAACCTATCATGCTC
Organism: Colletotrichum lupini; assembly: GCF_023278565.1. Classification (NCBI taxonomy): domain Eukaryota; kingdom Fungi; phylum Ascomycota; class Sordariomycetes; order Glomerellales; family Glomerellaceae; genus Colletotrichum; species Colletotrichum lupini. The sequence continues at coordinate 6,665,108 of NC_064678.1, forward strand.
AAAGACCATATATGAACGTCCACTTCTTGTCAGCGTAACGCGTGTTGTCCAGCCGCTCTCTCTCGATCTCATCTGCAGTCTTTTGTCTCATGATTTCCAACTTTCTTCGGTTGACCGCGGCGAGAGTCAATCTATACGAAAGGTATCCAAGTAACGAGACTGCAACAAACCCTAGGGTTACGTAAAATGGGATCTTGTAGCCTGGCTTGTAGCGATCGCGGTATAGCTGCGCACCGATGACGCCTGACAGATTCCCGAAACCGTTGAGACCGAGGATAAGGGAGCGTTTTCCGGGTTCTATGTGAGAGAAGTCAGCAATGTTCCCTGATACTCCGCTTGCATCTAGTCGCCTAGCCATCTCCGTTGCTTACCTGGGGTATTCCCGCTCAACCACGCGACTGTTAATGGAGCAGCAACGTAACTACCGAGAAGAAGAACGCATAGCGCAGCGTACTTTCCGCCGTTCGATTCGACAGTAACGGTAGCTACCAGGCCTACGACGGCAATGACGATGCCCCCCAAGATGTGATAACCTCGTTCCTTGCTTGAAAGATATCAGATCTAAACATGGCCCTATCGAGGCTTCTAGGGACCTACCGATAATCGGAGCTGAGGGTAAAGAGGTATAATCCAAGCGCACCACACGCGTATGGAGGAACAGACATCTGCACAATCTCTGTCAGTCTTTCTGTACGCTCTTGTCTCTTAGGTTTACTCCTCTTCTTACCAAATTTGCTTGAATTGATGAATATCCCAACCCTTGCACAACTAGTGGTAGAAAGACGGAGAAAGCCTGCCCGGGGACGCTGGCGCAAATGTTGAATACCAGAACATACCAAAACTTCCAATCTCTCACAGTCTCAATGAAGTCCCGTTGGGTCAGACGATCTGTCTCTACTCCATGGGCGTCATAGGCATGCTCGGTAAATGAAACGCTGTCGGCTTTGATCCTATCTGCAGCAAAGCGTCGTTCTTCATGGGTCAGAAACCATGCCGAGCCGGGACCTGCCGGAAGGAAGACCCAGGCGATGAGACCGAAAAGAATCGTCAGCGTCCCTTCAATGATGAAGAGGTATTGCCAATTTTTCAGAGGTCCATCTCTGAGGTGGAAAACACCGTATGCTGTCCCCATGTCAGCATTCTCCCAAGGGTACGAATGCATGTCTGATGTTCGCGGGTTTACCAATTGCCCCGGAAAATGCGCCAGCCACAGCATATTGTCCGTAGAATAAGCCAACTCTCACAGCAAGATCGTATCGGCAGTAAAAGAAAGAGAGGTAAGCGACTGCAGTCGGGTAGAAGCCAGCTTCGAAGGCGCCTATCAGGAGGCGAGTGGCGATCAAAGAACCTGAAGAACAGATTAAGCTCAGAGAACGTGCAAGACTCTTTGAAGAGAACGAACCTCTGCCCCTGATGAAGGCCTGACAGATGGTCACGAATCCCCATCCAAGCTTTGTGGGGGGTCAGTATGGATTCATTTATATTGTTGGCGTGGCGTTTGGACGAAACCTCCTTACCATCATAATCGGGATCCAGTATTTAGCCCCAAGCCATCGGCCAACAGCCGCAGAGGGAGGCTGAAACAAAACGAAAGTAATGAAAAACAGAGACACGGCGAGGTTTAGATCGTCCGGCGCGGCGCCAATGTCGTTTGTAAATCCTGCTTCAGCTGTTAGTATTGTACGACATCGATGAACTTAGGCACACAGCTAGCCAAGCGTAAAGTATTCGTGACCTTGGGTCTGAGCGTTTCCCACGTTGCCCCTATCCAGACCGTTGAATAGGTACAACAGAGACAACAGCGGGAGAAGAGCAATGTCTAATTTTCTGTTCACTCGCCGGTCCATCGCAGTCTTGTCGACACTGTGGACGTCATCATTTCCGTCGTGATCTCGCAAAGGTTTAGCCACTGAGATGGATGATCTGGAGGCTACCCCCTCAGTTTCGGCGCTCTGCGATTGGCGGTTGATTTTCATTTTTTCCCCTTCCTTTTCAAAATTTTCCCGGCGTGTTGGTCCTTGTCTTCCGAGGAATTGGTCTAGCAACTTGCTTTGGAAACCCCGGCATCTGGCATTGCGCTTCGACTTTCTTATATGGAGCGCTCTCATCGATAATCTGGCCGGTAAAAGTGCCGATCTGGCACGGTGAAGCTAGTTTGGCAGATTCTGAGCCTCATTAGTCTGTTCTGGTATGATTGAGCGATGATTTGCTGCCATGGTGGTAGGCACAGGTGGCAGCTGCAGTCATTCACTTCCGCTCCGGCCGTAAATTAGGGGCCAATAAGCTTGACCAGCAAGTAAATACACGAATGGTAGAAAGTGGGTGGTGCCATTGACAAAAGAAGAGTAAGCCAGGTCAGTGTATGCCGTTGGCGTTGACGTTATCTTATTTTTTCTTCGTCTTGAGTGGAGGGAATGTGAGCGATTCTAGGAGTGGAATGGGGCCCTCCTTGTCCACCACGCTTGTCAACTCCGGGTTCCGGTCTCCCGCATCGCGTCAGTCGATGCCCGTTTTCCGAGGTTGACGGCCAGCCCTCTCTATTCTTCATACAGCACTTATCATCCCACCAATCTCCTTGACCCTGTCATCTTTGATCTACCAAGGATCTTGGCTCTTGCACGAGGCGGCCAGGTGTGTTTTCGGCCCCCAGCGGCACCTAGCGAGGACTGGAACCAGAACCCCAGCTCCGAAAGAGGGCATTAGGTTCACACGATGTTTTCACTTCAGACTCTCAACGGGCTAGGCCCAGACCGTTCTAGGGATAGTGGGACAGGGAGCGAGGGGAACCCAGGAAAAGGCAACGATGGATACTTTGGTAAGTGGAGGATCACATCAGTTCAAAATTTGGCATTCATGGGTCAGGGTAGTGCTGGGACAGAGCGGGAGTTTCTTGGTTTAATAACTCAAAGTTCGACTGATTGAGATGAAGATAGGGGATGGGAGGGGTAGCGGGGATATTTCGATCAATAAATTCATTCAGAAGGAAGAATGATCCGCACCTAGCCGTCATACACAGGGGCTCGTTGGTTCTAGTGGGCAGTGGACTGGCTCAAGATGTGGAAAGTTTCCAGGGTCACAATTCGATGCGTGGGCACAAGAAGTCAGGTGGTATCATCTGTATGCATGCTGAGCGGCATGCGGGCATGTCTAGACAAGCGGACCCAACCCACACACGAGCTGACAGTGCTAATGTGCAGCACAAGATCCATTGCGGTGCCGACGGCCTGGGTCTAGAGGAACTTGGTGTGATGTCGCACAGAGACGGTCAGCCCTGTTCTCTGTCCCAGATCCTAGCTTGTCGATTGGCGCTGCTCTGGGGTGTCTCACTCATATTTCCTAGGCTTGGTGGCTTCGTCTAGCTCACGATCTAAGCCAAGTGCCAAGGGAGGCATTGTCTCCTCCAGGCTAAAAGCGAAACGCGTTTTCGTCCCTCCCGGGTGAGGTACCCAGGTCATTTGATTTCACGATGGACTTAAGGTAGGAAAAAACTGGAATGCTTCGGAGGTCTCAGTATGAACACACTAGTCGCTTGACAGACTCCTCCCTTGGGTCTTTCTCTGCAATATCTGACCCGATACGCAGCCGCGTTGCGGAAAGCATGCTTTCAGCTCAGCTATGAGAGGGAGCCACGGGTACCGGCCCCGGATCTCGACTAATCTCGCTCAAACGCCCTGCGTTCATTCTTCTGGACCGAGGTAAAAGTGTGGTCAAAGAGTCGAGTTCTTAACTTCTTTCATCCAGGCTGACAAAAGGGCGCAAAGAGCAGTCTCATTTTGAACAACATGAATCTCCATGCTGATTGCTTCAAGGTTCTTATTCTTCTTCTTTTCCATTTCTCAGAGAATCATTACTATCTTTTCGAGCCAAGTCGTATGATCCGTCTTTTATGTCGCGTTGGTTGAGTAACACACGTGTCACAAAGTCCACCCCGTCAACGATCCACGCGGTATGTATAGAGTATTGATCTCTCCTCGAATAACATTCATCAATCCCTGAGAGAAGTCCTCCCCTTGTCCAAAAAAGCGAGAGCGCCCCATGTTCGGAAGGCCGGGTCTTGTTGGTTGGGGCTGTTGGAACTGTGTAACCTCGGCCTCCTGAACGTAATGCACCGGGATGTCGGGGTTGTTCCGATACCCTGACAAGACGGAGACAAAATCCTGTTTTGGCAGGATGGCAGACACGAGAGTCGTTCCTGTTGGTTTTCCATGTACATTGACGCAATATCTTTCTTGGTTACTTCAGCAAGAACCAAGTATCCCCCATCGTGTGTTCCCATTTTTGGATCTGTAGGTCCAGTTCTTTTTTATTGTGATTTTTTTGCGGCTCGCGCGGCGTAACACGTACAGACCTCAAGATAGTGCCTTGGTCATACAGCCATGACGCATATCATCAAGTTAAAATCTACTTATCTGTTGAAAGACGGGCCACCCCTTCACATTATGTTTCCCAGGTTTTGCACATCATGTCGCAAGCGCTTTTCTCCCATTCTTGCCATCTCTTACGTGTGCCCTTTTGCGTGGCTTGGTCCACCCAGCCTACGCTGTCCACAATATCAGCGGATTGACGTCGAAACAAAGGCTGGCTCCTTCCATAATCGGAATCTCAACATATTTCTATTCCAGAGAAACTAGCTTGGCATTGAGCGAAATTAAGCCCCAGAAATGCATGGGTTCTCTGAGCTAGATGGCCAGTAATTTGCGCTTGGAAGGTGCTTAGGGTTGTGAGAAACACTCTGCCGGATCGAAACTGAGCACTCAGCCCGTGGCCTCCCCGAATTTCAGCGCGCTGCCTTTTTACACCTCTGTCCGCCATTCGAGAAAGGTTTTGTTGTTTCAATTTGCCTCTACCCTTTTACCTTCACTTCAGCTTTGAGAAATCTCTTTTCTGGCCAAGAGAAGACGAAATAGAAGAATCGTTCATCATAATGAAGTCAGATTGATTTAATTCAATGTGGTCTTCCATACAGCGATGTTGTAGTAGCTCTACGTACAAGCTGGTCTAATTTCAACTTGGCCTCTGTGGTGCATCCCTTCTTGTCTCTCCTGGATTGGTTATTTGGGCAGCTCCGCAACAAGGTCCACGAGGCACTTTCTAGCAGAGACAAAGAAGTCCTGATTCTTCGTGTGCCCTTTGTTTGGCCCGTACTTGCAACATCTTTGGTGATTCCTGCCTCGAATGATTCTTGGCGTATCTCGATACGGTTCTATGATGACAAGAAAATATACGATTGAGCGGCGCATCGACTTGAAAGTCCTCTTGCCTCAAATACATCCCGTTGCCTCCCAATGTTTTCACAGAAAACTGCACCTGGGCTCCTGCCCGGACCCCAACTCGACCAAAGGCACTAACTATGTATTGGCACACCAGTTTGCGTCAATTTAGGGCACCTCTTCTCCTTTTTCTCTCTCCCCTGATCCATGTTCTTTTTACTTTGCCTCGCCGTTGTAGCGTCACATTCAAAAAGTTACTGTGATGCCCTACTTTGGACAATGACTCTTTGGAGAAATACTCGCTCTCATTTTCCTCGAGGGGGCATTCGAAGATGAAAGCTCTTGTTCTTGGAGGCCAGGCTTCCATCTATTGAGTTTACGTTCAAGGGGTTCCCGATGAGGCGAGAGCAACGAAGTTCTAGGACTTCGGCCTCCCACTGTGACTTCCCAGATTCGGCATGCCGGCCACCTGAGTGCTCCAAGCACTGCCAAGAGATCGAACAGACACTCGGTTTTGTCTTCGACGGTCATTCGAGACCATTGAATCTTCGTGCAGCTTTCCAAAGTTGACTGAAAGTTATGCAAAAGTTGAATCAGGAGATACCCCTCACGCCTTCGGTAATCTCAAAATTGTTCAGATTTGTTGAAATACTCAAGTTTGCCATTCCATCCACGATTATGGCTGTAGGCGACAAAACACATCAACTTCCAGGCACTCTGATAATCCGATATTAGATGTCGACAAGTCGATTAAAGAGCCTCATGCCTTGTTTTTTTTGTTTGACAGTTGCTCTACGGGGTGAAGTTTTACGTCCTAAGTCCTTGAGGGGATCATTCTATTCAATTGGTAGAAGGATGATTTTCCCAACTTCAATTAGGCTTCCGTTGTACCTACCCTCGTTTTGCTTTCAAATATTGAGTATCTCAGATGTTTTTGTGTGGGTGTTTTCAGATGTTCATGAAATCCGCCTAGTTGTAGCATTATGACAATTGGGCAAGAACTTCTCCTTGCAACAGTCCCCATCATCACCAAGTGAGGCATCATGCAGTTGTAAGGAAGGTATAGCGTGCATCACTGTACTCCAAGCTGCACCATGTCCCGGTGTCTTGGATAGGAAACTGTATATTGCCAAGTACTTCAAGGACTTGATGTGCGAAATGATCTCGAGCCATCTGTTGTAGATGCTCATGGCGGTTGGAATCGACGATCATCCTCGAAAGGAACATACTTACCAGAACTTTTCAATTGAAGTCTATTCAACGGCGCGTGTCACGGTACCAGCAACTTGTAAACATCCAAAAGCCGCGCATTTCATTCTCATACCGTGCCTAGCGACGCTTCCCAGTCGTTTCTGACACGACTATCTTCATTGTACATTACCCAAAGCTTCAGCCACATTGGTCTAAGTGGATTGGTGGTCTGTTACCTTGGAGCATTCCCATAGACAAGGGCTATGCCACCATTTACATAATCTGTGATACCAGAAAGGTCTTGTTCAGATTCCATGTGATCCCACAAGGCAACAGCGTAAGGCCGAGAAGGTTGAAGGTAGCGTTAGGAGTTGAAGACTTGTAGTCACAAGATAGTCGGCCATTTCCAAAGGCAACTTCTGGCATGTGATATGCATACTCTCTGTCAAGATAAAGACATTCGAAACGCCAGTCCTTTGCTTTCTCGCCAACTACAAAAAAAGTTCGCTTCGGTAGCTCGTCCGATCGCCACCATGAGTCAACCTGCTGCGACCGATGTGGCACGTTTATCCTAAATAGGTTTCTCATAACTCATAAACCGTCAGTTCAGCCATTCAAATCTTCGGGTCCGAATCCGACGAGCCCCGGCTTCCGCTGTTGCGACCATGGGACCGTTTCCTGAGCTTGTGTTCCTCGACGACCACCACGGCCGGTTGGCGGCTGCGACGGCTCTCGCTGATGACCGAGACGAAGATCCATGTAATGCCAAATACGGCAGCGAGAATGGCGTAGGCGATCTTGAACTCTTTGGGAGAGTTAGAGATGTATAGGCCAAGACCGCCGTTGATGATGCCGAGCGGAATGAGGAGGCGGCCAATGATCAGGTGGATGTGTGACCAGATTTGACGGATGCCGTACCTCTTGAATTGAACATGATGGATGTAGCCGAAAATGGGTTGAAAGAAGAAGATGGCCAGGAGGACAAGGCCGATAATTGGGTGGAAGTTAATGGTGCTGATCTCATACTAACGGAATGCATTAGCGGGAAACCCTCGGGATATTTGACGCAGAGCGGATTGTAATTTACCAAACTTGTTCCACCAAATGTGACTTGCTGCGTCAACTTGATACCCAGTGCGGCAGCAGCGATGTAGAGAACGAAGCCGGCCATCTGGATGAGACCGTGGATAAGCCAGCTGAAGCGTCCGGGAATGATCCTCATGGCGATCGAGCCGATGGGAAACACGATGACGAAGGCGATTGTTCCTAATATGCCGTGGATTCTTCTTGTGTGCATCGCCTCCTGAATGTTGAAGCCGACAAAATTGTTGAAGTTTCCTCCGAAACCGTTGCCGCCGTTGCCATTTCCAAACCCATTTCCGTTGCCGTTGCCGTTGCCATTGCCAGGGAAATTTCCGGGAAATTGTTGCGCTAGTACCATCGAAGCTGAGTCCCTCGTCAGTCATGTTCGTCTAGACGAATAACTATTCGCTACTTACCCAAGGCGATGACGCCAAATACTGTGAGTGTTGTTGCGCCCATGATGTGTGTAATTGCGCTGACGTATTGGTTCGAAAAGCAGACACTCGGAACACCAAAGTCTGCAGAACGAACAGAGGAATGGCTTATACTAAAAGACACGAGGCCGGGCCCTCAAGGAAAAGTCCAAGGGCGGCTGTCATTCAGGACACTAATTGACATGGCATTATGCTCCATCGCCTGGTACTTCGTCTGACAACGGAGTGCGCTTGGGGATGTGCGAGCACGGTCAGCCTGCTGTGACCGAGATGACCGACGTGGCCGACGAGCCAATGGGCGCGCCGCCGATTTTCAGTCGATCCTGCGCACGAACACACCAGATGGTGTCATTAGTGCCGTGGCAGGAACAGCAAGAGGTATCGATCCGAACTGATTACCCACGAGTCTCAAAGTATGTTTCTGCTCGCGGTAAAAAGGGATGGCGGAGCAGGGAATGACGCTGAAGTGTGGCTGGGTGGTCAAGTAACTAGATCATGGTGTTTCGACCGCAGACCGCAGGCAGCACGTTCCTACGATGACTGCGCTGACTGTATTGTGAAGCATCAGGAGCAGGAAGGAGTAAAGAGTTTCAACTCAACCCATGGATGATGGTTCCGTCCAAGACTGTTGGTCTGCATCCGTTGGGAGGTCTGCATGACGCGTCTGCGAGGCTCGAGTCAAGTTGGATATGATGAGAGGCTCGGATGGTGAGAAAGACCTCATTGTGGTCGTGCATGAAACCCGGTTCCTGCAGCAGTCGGCGGAGCGATACATCAACGGGCTGACTGCGTTGTTAGTGCCAAGACCGGGCTATTGCAGGACGACCCTATCACAAGAGACACGAAAGATTGACGTTGATTTTCAAAAGCACGCCGTCTGGTTTGCTGGAATTCCAAGTCTGTCTATTATCAGTCAACCCAGCCACGTTGATTTTATGCATCAGGCTGATCGTTCTTCTGGGCACTGGCCAGCTGGCTCTGTAAACCTCGCTTGCCAACCTGCATTGCTCGTTCGATTTCACGCTCTTCCTCTCGAAGTCGGGCCTTGCCCATTTCGAGGCTTCGCTGCTGTCTCCTCTTTTGCTCTGCGACCTTTTCTTCGTGCTCATGCAGTGCCTTTTCTCTCCGATCTCTAGCTTCCCGAGCCTTGCGCGTCGCTTTATCCTCTTGCTCGGCCGCGTCACCCTCTGGAGGTGGTCCCAGAGTCTGTATGTAGGTCGCGATCATAGGATCCCGCACTTGTGGCTGCAGAGAGATGTATCTGATGTCGACGAGCAGCTGCGGTGGTAGGTGCGACATGTTCGTTTTGTTGTTCAGTGCAGAAAGTGGCAGTGACTTCAGAAGCGTGGCGAGATCTGCCTTGAGTGTGGCTTGGGGCATTTTGAGACGGTTGATGTGCTCGCGATACCACTTCTCACGGTCCTTGTCTTTGATGTAGGGGTCCGTCATGGATGGTTCTTTCCGATGTTTCCTCTTGAACTCTTGCCAAAAGAGCTTGGGTGACGCTTTCTCCTGCAGTAGCGTCATGTACGGTATCCGCGGATCCTTCTTCTCTTCTTTGGCCCGACGTTCCTTGATTTCCTTGATCTTGTCCTTGGTCCACTCCGACCAGGTCTCCTTGCGTGCCTTCATCGTATTGAGAATTGTGTATCTCGGATCCTCAATGATGTGTCCATCCTCAATCAGTTTCTCCCACGTGCTGTAGGGACTGATGTTGAAGTCTTCTAGTAAATCTCGGAACAACGCGGCGGCGTCTTCTTGTGAGAACTCGACCCCCTCTGCACCTTCAGGCCACTCGTCCATATTCCCGTCGTCATATTCTCCGGGGTCTAGTCCGTAGGCATCGCCCATTGCTTGCAGTTGAAATGCGATGTCCGCTTCGCTGAATTCTACAGGCGCGTCATCGGCCGGATCTTCTGTACGCTGGCGCTTGGAAGCAGGTCCGTCCTCCCCATCTTGGTCCTCTACTTCGTCATCCGTAACCTCAACCTCCTCGTACTCTGAGCTGTCCTCGTTGTTGTCGTAGGTCGTGGGTTCCGTAGCATCTAGTGTTGGTCGAGCTTGGGCTGTCGGTGGTCCCTCCTTGTCTGTCTCTGCGACACTTCTGATCCCAGCTTTCTCGCGGATTCTGGCCTTGTCCACCTCCAAGATACCAGCCGTAAGCTTTTCTGGAATGCGCCAGTAGCTAGCATTTTTCTCGGGATTATAGACAAAGCGGCGCCCGTACTTTGTGTCGACTAGTAACCAGGGCTCGCATCCGGGGATCGGCACCTTAGATTTCGGTTTGTCCACCGGCTCGGGACGCGGGCGTACATCCCTACCTCCCCTGCCTCCGTGACCGAAACCTCCTCGCTGAGGCAGAGGCTGGTTTTGCGCATTGTATTGTGCAAGATATGCGTTTGCGACGTTGGGATCGGAGAGTTGGGTAACGGTCTGATATTGGAAGAAGCTCGTCGAAGCCGTTGAAGGTGCAGCAGCAGCGTCCGGGGCACTGGGTCTTGTGTATGTCGATTCTTGTGTTTGGCTGTTGTGGTAGTACTTATGTCCGCTTGGCGCAGTGTGCTCTGTCCATCCGGGAAGCAGAGGAAGAGGTGTCGCAGTATTTGCGGTCGGCTTGTACGTTGACTTGAGCATACTGAGCAAGGTTAAGAAATGGTGCGCTCGTAGTGTCTGTGATGCTAACCGTCAGATCACGATCACGATAAAGTTGTTGATTTTCGGAGGTGTTGATGTGAGGAGCGGAATTGAGGCGGAGAATCTTCGGGCATCCGATAAGATAAGGCAGCTTCCAGAGGTTCCCGCGTCTGCAGCCAGCTCGGGACCTAAAGCGTCACAGCTCACGAGCTCGAATCCCCCAATCAAAACGCCACATACACCGGAAAACATTCAAGGTGGAAGGCTCGCCCCAGGGACAATTGGCCGGAGGATCTGCATGTTGATCAAGTGACTGCGGCTAGTCGTTGGCGCTTGTTCAGCTTTCATTGTCTGCCGTCGCTCCTTTTGATTCTTATAGACTCGGCTCACGTTGAGTGTTTGAGCTCTCTCATCACTACCGCTCCCTCGATCAACACCCACCGTTGCAGCAAGAAGTCGTCGATGTTTCAAGCAGCCTTTCGTGCAACTCGACGACGGTGACTGCTCAAGATGGCCCCAGCCCGTCGGGACAGTGGTTCAAGCGGAAATGCTGTCGCATCCGCATTCACCAGGTTTTGGAAGGTAGCGTACTCGCTCGGGTTCTTCTCATACAAGCAAGGCTGCGAGATCGTCTGACAGAGTACCTGTAGAGAACTCATGCGCCAGACTACCTCGGATTTGCGATTCTCCTTACTGGGTGGATCGTGGTAGGTTCTTCACGATGCATGTTCATGGCATAGCTCCCAGTGCTGATGACTTCTTTAGATGCTGTTATTTATTGAGCCATTCCACCGCATGTTCTTCATCAACGATCTGCATATCTCATACCCTCATGCCGAGGTCGAGCGCGTACCTGTTTGTTAGTGCACAGATGGAGCCTTGGAGCTTTCTTGAGAATATGACTGATACCTTCTTAGACATGAACTTTGTATACGCCCTCTTCATACCGCTGGGCGTGTTGGTTGCGTATAATGTTGTCACAAAAGCATCGCCTCACAAGCACGAGGTCACCTACCTGTCCTTTGCCATCGCCATCATCATGGGCTCCTTTCTCACGGACCTCGTCAAGAATACTGTCGGCCGACCGCGTCCCGATTTGTTGGCCAGATGTAAGCCGGCGACTGGCACCAAGCCTGACGTGCTTGTTACCATCGATGTCTGCACTGAGACTGCGCACCATCTCCTCCATGATGGTTGGCGGTCCTTCCCGTCGGGCCATTCGTCTTTCTCTTTCTCTGGACTTGGCTTCTTGAGCTTATTCTTGGCTGGCCAGCTGCACATTTTCCGACACAACAGTGGAGGCCGAGACCTTAGCCGCGCTCTCATTTGCCTTCTGCCGCTGCTGGGGGCTGCACTCATCGCCATCAGCCGGTGTGAGGACTATAGACACGACGTATATGATGTTTCCGTGGGCTCTTTGCTTGGTTACGTGGTTGCGTACTGGAGTTATCGACGACACTGGCCGAAGTTGACCGCCAAGGAATGTCATGAACCCCATCCATATCCTGGATCGGACCCCAAGACTGGGTGGAACCGCCTGCGAGACGAGGAGGAAGCTGGGGACTCGCGACCCGACGTAGGCTACGAGATGACCCAGCTAAATAGCCAGAGACACTAATCACTGTCAGTAGGGTCCTTCATAGAGTACGAATGCAACAAACCAACCACCGACTTAGCCATCTACACACGTAAGACTAATCACTACATTGTTTCTCGTGTTTACTGCATTCTTGCCTTGCTTTCTTCTGCTTCATCTTGAGCCTGGTTCATCACCTCTGCATTACATGCCATTATAGAGCTCACCCTGGGAAACCGCAGCATCGCATTTGCATCTTGGCAGCAACCTATCAGGGTTTTGGGGGTCTGAGATTCCGGAAATTTGGGGGCATCAATTCTATTGGTACATCAGGGTTAAGGGCAATCATCACGCCCCATCTATGTTTTTGAATTCATTCATGCCATTATTTGTCCTCCGTGGACTCGTCCTTTGCCAAATCATGCTCCTTCAGCAATTCCTTGATCTCCTCTGCGGTCCAGAGTCTGTGGTAGATCTTGCCGTCGCTCGTCTGGCCAACGGTGGCGAATTCGACTGTTTACATTCGGTTAGTATTAATTCGCAGATCGAAGGGGGGCCATGGCAATAACGTACGCTTCTCCGCGCTCAGCTTCGTTGAGTCCATGGTCTTGCTAAGAACCTTGACCGCCATGCCACAAGCCTCCTTGAGAGTGCAATCTTCCTTGTAGTCCTGCTTCAACAAGCTCTCTGCGCTAGCTCTGTTGGCACCAACAGCCGTCGCCTTCCATCCGCCGTAGTTGCCTGAAGGGTTGCTCTGGTACAGCTGGAACTGTCTACGAGGGTCCCATCCGGCGTAGATGAAGGAGACGCCAAACGGTCTCAGACCACCGTGTTGTGTGTATCCTTGCTTCAGATCGCATAGTCTCCGGACGAGCTGCTCGCATGGAATGTCTTCGTTGTAGGTGAGGAGGTATCTTTGGGCGGCCTGACGGGCATAGTTGATGAGGATGTTGGCGTCAGCCGTCATACCTGCAACGGCGGCAAGCATGTTGCTAGGAGGCAAGAGCGTTAGAGTCTAGAGATATAGTGCTGAGCCCACAACTACGTACTCGTTGACGATGTACAGCTTCTCCGCAGAAGTGTCTTGCTCCAACAGCTTCGAAGTCACCTTGCGCTCGGCGGCCAAAACGATGCCATCCTTGGCGAGGATGCCAATGGCAGTTCCAGCGTGAGAGATAGCCTCAAGGGCATATTCAACCTGGTAGAGACGGCCCTCGGGGGAGAAGATTGTTGTCTAACACAAAGTGTGAGCTTGCTGCCCTACTAGGATGGAGGGGACGTAGAGCAAGGGAAGAGCGGGGAGGGACCTTACGCGGGAATCGTATCTGCGTGACATGATGGGCGAGCAATCGAGTTGCACTTGGCTGTGACTGAGGATTCGATATGCGGTACTGATCTCGTTTGTGAAGCCGACGATCGGATTCGTGTGAAGTTGCGGCAAGATGGTTTGTTGGTCGTCTGCAGGGAAGGCTACGACTTTGGGTGCAGCTCGATGAGGCAAGCTCCAGGCAATCGACGCACGCGTTAGCTCCTTGCGCTGCTAGCCAGCCTGGGGGAGCAACCGGGGGAGGGCTAAGCCGCTGAGGTAAGTATGGTCCGAGCTTTTGCCGGGAGGCTCTTACCTCATCGTTTTGCTTTCCACCTCAGACGGGGGCCAGAGGTTCTCTCTCACCTATCTCACCGAAAATAGGTAATCAGGCATCAAGGCCACAACAATGCATCCCCCGCCTCCCCGGCATCCGTGCACTTCTCACCGAGCGATGGGCCCAAGATCGTGGTTAACGACGCTTACCTAATGACAGGATGTGGAGGCGGTTCGGCATTTTCCCTCCAACCTCGCGCCGTTTTATCGCAGCGCAGCGCACCGCAACCCACTCCATCACCTCCACCTTTGCGCAAGCTCCCTTCTGCTCCTCTCCCACACAACCCAAAAAGCGGCACGCGAACATCGCTCCCACCACGATCGACCTTGATTTCGTTGTCGCAAACTGTGTCGCGCGACGTTATACTTCTTATCTGTGTTGGAACTCACTCGAGAGGGACAATTGGAAGGGTTCCCGCGCGGTCTGCGCTCTTCGCATCGAGCCTGTGGTGTCGCGCGCGTATCTTGGATGGGTCACATATCATAGTCTTTTTTTTTTCCTGCTCTGCCGTAAAATCCAATGCATGCTTGAGAAAGACAGAGGACACCGGACCTTCCTGAATCGACAACTGGAGTAGATCCCGTACCTTCCCCCAAAGGTGCACCATCGCGCTCCTTCCCAACAAAGGGAGACGGACGTTTGAACGCTTCCACCTCTCCTTCCTGCCACCGCTGGCAACAAAGCCATTATGTCTGGTAAGTGTCGCAACCACCTTCACGCTGCCCCGCAGCCAGCCACCCCTCGTCTTTCCCCCAAAAAACATACACACAAGCACAAGCACGCACACATACCTTACACTGCCGCATTCTTTACCAACAAGATCTAACCAGTATGGTTCGTAAAGGAGAACCGGAGCCTCGCCGCTCTGTGCGCGCAACCAAAGGTCAGCATACAAAGGCCTTCGACGACCAACCTATCGAACCGCCCAAGAAACGAGGAAGGAAGAAGAAGCAAGAGGAGGAACCAGAAGAAGAGATTATCCGCTGCGTCTGCGGCGCAACTGAGCAGGATGGCGACTCAGAGGAGCCTTGGATCGCTTGCGACAAATGCACGGCATGGCAGCACAACGTTTGCATGGGTATGAGTGTCTTTACGGAAGATCTCCCTAAAAACTACTACTGTGAGCAATGTGCTCCTCAGGATCACAAGGAACTACTGGCTCTCATGGAGCAAGGCGAGCGCCCGTGGGAGTCTCGCCGCAAGGCTTACGAAGACGAACAGAACGAGAAGAAGAAGAAAAAGAAGAAGGGCGGCAGAGCTGGAAAGCGCGCCAGCGACCCCAAAGAAGAGTTGTCGCAAGACACGAGGAGTAACAAGGCCGAGGATTCACCCGCTCCCTCAGAACCCGCCAAGGAGAAGAAGGACAAGAAGGACGCCGCATCCAAGGCCGCCACTGGCAAGCGCAAGACGCGAGAGGAGACTGGAGAAAAGGAAGCAAAGGTAAGCCTTCCGTCTTTCCGAAGCCTCGCGCGAAGCATTGCTAACTCTACGCTTTCTAGACGCCTGCGCCAAAGCAACGCAAAGTCTCGGATCCAGAAGCATCCCCTGTCGTCAATTACACCGCACCGGCCGACCTAGATGCAAAGGTCAGCGATCTCCCCGAGGATCGCAAGGGACCCGCCCAACTCCTGCAAAAGGCTGTCGGCGGCAGCCTCACTGCTGGTGTCAAGGACAAGACCATCAGTCTCCCAAAAGACACCACTATTGCAGCTAAAGCGGAGCGTATGGCACTCGAGATTGAACGCGCGGTTCACGATGCACACCCGGACCGGAGCCAGTACGCAATGCAGGCGCGGATCCTATATGCGAATATGAAGCTGAACGGCGACTTGACCAAACGCTTATTGAAGCGCACTCTGTCGCCAACTATGCTAGCCACAATGTCTGCCGACGAGCTGGCTACCAAGGAGAGGCAGGAGGCCAACGCTCAGCTGAAGGCCATCTCTGAGAAGCAGTCGATCCTTATCACCGAAGATGGTCCTCGTATGAGGAGAACACACAAAGGCGAAGAGATCGTCGAGAACGAGTCCTTCCATCAGAATGACGAACGCAGGTCTTTCATAAGACGACCAAGTGGCCGAGAGGGGCAGGCTGGCATCAAATCCGACGGAGAATCGCACTATGAGAACTCAGTGGAGCTTCCTGCCCATGCTGGTCTACACATCGATACCCGTGGAGCCCGACACTCTCCCAAGCATCCCGACTTCGACATCAATAAGGTTTACGCAACCGTCAAATCTCCCACGGGCACACACAATCGCCGGCCGTCGGCGCCAAACCATGGCCCCGGTGTTGACGCAGACGTGGATAGACTTCTGCAGGAAGAGACGGACTCTCCACCCTATTCGCCAACTGATGAGACAGATCCTGATGTCATTTGGCGTGGCCACTTGGTAATGAGCTCGATTGCCGACTTCCCGGCTGCCGCCAGGTTTGTTGGTGGCGCCAACCTCTCTACCACCATTGCATTGCCCTGGACCAGCCTCATCCCAAAGAAACTCACGGTTGCCGGACGCATAGACGAACAGAAGGCGATAGAGTATCTCTGCGGCTTGCGCTACGCTGACCAGACCGACATTGTCGTCGTGGCAATAACGCCGTCGTCCGAGGTTTATAGACGGGAGTTCCAGGCCCTCATTGACTATTTCGTCTCGAAAAAGCGCTACGCTGTTGTTGGAGATAAGGGCGTGGGCAATGTGAGGGACACCTACTTGGTTCCTGTCCTTCCGGGGGACAGCAACATGCCAGAGTTCATGCTCAACTTTTCGGATAACCTTGTCCCTCAGAAGAGGACGGAGCCTATGCTATTGGCTGTCTTCGTGTACCGCAATACCCCCAGACAGCCTCAGTTGGGCGGCACCACATCTCAATCACCCGTCACCAATGTGCCAACTCCCCCACAGAGCGGCGTCCCTCCACGACACCCCTCGATATCTGGCCCGGCATTCTCGCCAACGGTTGCCCAGGGCCCCTTCCAGCAACCGGGCTATCCTGTTGGCAACACTGCCCACACTTTACAGGAATATCCAGCACAAGCGGCACATCAGGCTGTTCCGTCTAACCAGCCTCCCACGGGCTATACGGCCGCTCGCGGCGCTGAACTCGAAAATCAACAACGTCAACAACAAGGCCAGGCGCTGGCACAAGAAGTTCTGGGCCCTTTGATCAACAGTCCTACGATGAAGTTCTTGCTGCCTCAAGCCTACCAGATGTCGCGGACAGAGTGGGAGGTCGTTCGAGGCATCTTGGAGAGAGACCTGCGGGCGCGAAATGACCTGACCCATCTAAGCCTCCTGTTGGAGAAACAACCGCCAGCTGCTAAGGGCAGCGATATTGCCTCTCCGGCTCCGCAAGGCGCGCAGGGGGTTGCGCCATCGGCGTGATCATGGGTTGTTATTGGATGGGCAAACCAGTAAAGTTTGCTTGCAAAAGCGTATATCCTCTCATTCGCGGTACATAGGTAGCTGTTTATTGGGTTTCACGCGAGGTCTTGGGACTGAGAGACGGAGATACCGCTCCCTCGTAGGGGGCATTTGGGCCTTTGCTAAATGGGGATTTGCTATGGAGTTCATTGTCTAGCTGTATTGAAATAGGGCAATCAAAGCTATTCTCTCATGTTCCTTTTGTGTAGCTGTATCGTGATTTGGTTTAGTAGCTGTTGTCGGCAACAATCAGTCTTAGTCTAAAGTCGACCTTTGTTCGCAAGAGCTGTTGGAAGAAGGATATTGATCCTGGCCGACTACTTTGTCCTCCCTCTCTATCGTACAGATAGATACTACTGTATAGTTGAGTTCTTTATGGATAATTAGGCTTCTCCTAGCTTCATGTTCACGTTTCCCGGAACACGGCAATTCGTTGATTCTTGGCCTTTGTGGTGGAACTCGGTCAAAGCGATGCCGCCAACGAGTCCAAAGTGCAAACTAAACTCGCCAAGATCTCTCATCTCGGTCATTTCCAGTGCTGGGTCTGTCGCGAGTCAACAGCCCGGGCTGTCATCCTCTGCGACCCATTAAAGTGCTGAAACGGCTGTCAACAGGCAGTAAGTCAGAGACAGCACTTGCTTTTTTCGACGGGAACCAATCCCCCACCTCCCGTCCGGTTTATCTACCTATCTTCCACCGTCGGGTGCATTCAGTGTACAACGAATAGTAAGACGGCAAACACTCCTACCTATACATACTTAACGGCACAGCAAGGTAGGTATCGGGAACACACCCCGGCCCCGGGAGCCCGGTTCGCACTGCCACTGGCTGGCTGAGCAGGCCAACAAATCGAAGACGGTTCAGCCACAGCATTTTGCCGGGTTTATGCCTTGCACCCCACCACGCCATGACGACAACCTTGCTGGATTTAGAAACACGGGAAGCATTGGGTTGAGGGGGCATGGGGGGTGGGTGGTGCATTTTATTTAAGGCTGGCTGAGACTGGGTCTGGACCGCCTTTTCCCTTTGTGAGAGTAGACATCCATTGTTCAATCTAAAACTGCTTGAACCGTTTCAACCTTCTTTCGACATCTTCAAGCTCAACTGTTCATTTGTCCAACCGTTGCTTCAGTTGCTACGTAGTCATCTGTAAGTATCCGTAAGAGAGCTCCAGCCGTGACGTCACATGCGCATCTATCTGAGCAACAGTCAAGATCTTTAGCAACTAACAACAACGTAGGATTCCCATCTACACACTACCAAGCTCTTCCATCACCAACCACAATCACAATGGCTTGCGGCTCAGCTTCCTCCGGCCTTATTAACCGCAACGGCCCCGGCAGCGCCGCCACTTCCATCATCGACAGCATCGTCAAGCCCGCCGAGGCCACGGGCGGCAAGACGAAGTGCATCGAGTGCGACGGATACGAGTGCTGCTGCATCCCCATTCCCTGCACCGTCATGTAAAGGGGATTCCGCTGCGGCAGGTGAGAAGTACAATTTGGCTTGGATTTGGGGCCTTCCTGGAGGGCGGGATGTAGCGACGCTGTGGAGGATTGATACCGTTTGTTGCTTTTGATATCTTTGACGCTGGTGCTATACGAGTTTAGCATGAATTTATGATTTGCCTTTGTGGCTATTCTATCGTCTACGTCGTTGACTCCAAAGCTGTTTGTCCCTTGCAAACCCCGTGGAGAGCACCTACGTTCGTCGTCTGATTCAATATCATGTTGCGGGACCATCTCCTTCTGCATTGCCTTGTCTTGTCGACGCCCGTTTCTCGTGGCTCATCCCTAGTCTAGTCGGGTATGAAATTGGGTATCAATGCTTGCCGAAAACACCACGAAACTTTTGCTCATCACCGCCGCCACCACTCTGCCGACCAATCCGTGTATTCAAACCCCAGGATGCTCAAAGGCCCATGGAAAGAGGGCCCTCAAGCTATCTTCACATGTAGCAGCTGATATGTCATTCCCTTGCTAAAGAAACAAAGCATCCGCCTCTCCCCATACTTCTTGCTCTCTTGTCTGGGCAAAAGTCTCCGCTTCTTTACTAGTCAGCTCGCCGTCAACGACTGAGCTGATGATATCTGGTACTTTCGGTGTATCAATGCTTCCTAAGCCCTCGAGAACTCGCTTGGCCGTGTCAACCTGTGCTCGAATCGCAGCTGTTTCCGCTCTGGTACGATCGAGATTGGATTGCATCAGCGCAATGGCCGATTCGCGAGCTTGATGGGGTCGATATTCGTTCAGGACGTGGTGGAAGTTGATGAAGATGGTGCGCAAATCTTCAATTTTCGCAGCAGCCTTCGACTGGTTAGTTTGAGGGGAAACGGGGAAAGGCCGCGGTTCACTTACGTCGTCTGGCACCGTAGCCATGACGGCAACGAGCTCGAGAAAGTTAAGCAGCAGAGACTTGGCCATTTTCTTGAGCTCGAATGCTCGATCGAGATGCTTTCCGTCCTTCTCCTCCGAATGCGCCGGTACCAATCGCTTGATTTCACCTTCCTCGAGAGAAGGAAGCTTATCGTCGAGCTACGCGGATCATCAGCGTCCCCGTTTCCAATCGACCGTCACGAGCCGAAAAGACATACCGTATAGTTTCCGCCCAAGACTTTCCATGTTCCTGCTGGCGGCTCAGCCGGAGGTTGGAGATTCATGAGGCTTTCGGGAACATCTGGTATGCGGGCTGGCAAGTTCTTGACAGCAACGCCATCCTTTTCTGCTTGCGCTTTTCGCAGCTCTTCTATCCTGGCGACGTTTTCCGGGGTAAAGTCTCTCCAGAACGGCGGCGGGTTGGGGAACGTCGAGGCCAGCGCATTTTGCGATGGCTCTTCTGGATTGTCGGCCATGCGTATGGCGAGGGTATCGTCGCTGAGAGCCGCTGGATAATCTCAGGTCGGTTAAGGGTTGCAATCGTTCCCTAGTTGTTCGTGTGATGAAATTCCTGGAGTGTATTTGTCTCGGTAGCGTCGAAATGGTGGAATGTGGGTGACAGTTTAATGCAACTACGAATTGCGCGACGGGACCTTGAAGGCACGGACAGCTGAAGATCGGCCTTGTCGAGGCAGCAGGAGTCAGGCCCGTCAGCAAGGTCGGTTGGAAAGCTATGGGCACCCGGGGTAGCGTCGGCAGGCCTTTCGCGCTCTGCTAACCCCGCTGTGCTTGAATCGAACTGGCGCCAACTTTGCCCACCTGGCACCTACACCTTGTCACCTCCACTTTCCAGGCCAGAGCAAAGGTACGGCTTCGCTACCACGCTACGTCGTTTGCGTTGCTTCCATTCAAATCTTAGCCCGAATACAAGTTCGCCCGGCTTTCCGACTTTCGACGCCTCCTCGCCATTGAGCATAGTCCTCGCCATATCTGAATCTGCGGAGCATCCGCGCACATTTAGGTATCGTCAAAACGCGTTCATACCTGCCATGGCCGACGTACGATCCCTCCTCCGTCAACAACGTGCTGCCAGACGAATCGAGCACCCTCACGCCGCCTACTCTGATGCGGGCAAGCTCCTCTGCACCCTCTGCCACGAGGCGATCAAGTCTGAGTCTCTTTGGGACAGCCATATCCGTGGATCCGGGCATACGGCCAAGGTCAAGGTGGTGCAACAAGCGTCCACGGGCGCGAGCGGATCGGCGGCCGCGAACGGAGTCTCCTCAAACAAGCGGAAACACGACTCGGATGAGGACATGGAAGATGACGACGCAGCCGATGCGGTGCGGAAGAAGCGAAGCAAGGGGAATATGGGCACTCCTGCTCGCCTGTCCGCTGGCGAGTCAGACCATGATCGCAAGGACGTGACACTCACACCACCTTCGCTGAACCGCCGAACGTCCACCACACCAGTACAGGGGGTTGAGATTCAGATGCCGTCGCGCCCGCATACTCCTGCGCATAGAGATGCGACTTCTTCAAATTCGACACCCATTGTGCAGCCCGTCGGTCCCTCGCCATTGATCCCGCAAGAGGAGTTGCCGACGAAGCCGGTCACTGCTGGCCCGGCAACACAACAGAATGGCACGGCTGGGAAGACTGCTGGAGGAACTGTTGACGAGGACGAGTGGGCAGCGTTTGAGGCCGATATTGCTGCGACAACAGCACCGTATTCGGAGGACGCCGTCATTGCTGCACCAGCCATGACGGCTGAGGAGACTGCAGCAGCAGCGAAGACAGAGGAGGAGGAACAAGCAAAACGACGTCTGCTTGCGGAGAAAGACCTACTTGATGAGAAAGAGGAGGCTACTCGGGCACTGGAAACGGAGTTTGAGGATATGGAGGAGCTTGAGGCTCGGGTTCGGAGATTAAAGGAAAAGCGGGAGGCTTTGAGGAAGCAGAGTTTTACGGGCACCACTGCGCCTGTCGAAAAGCCGGCTGAAGCCAGTGGCAAAGAAAACGTGGAAGTCAATGACGACGAGGAAGAGGATGACGAAGACGACGAGGACGGGGACGATTTCATGGGCTTCCGATACCGCTCATGACAATCGCCTTGTTCAGTTGAGCGTTCTTTTGTCTTTGTTCCAAGCCCCCGATCATTTTACAATGGGAACCCCAGACGTTTAATGTTGTATAAATACTGTAATTTTACACTTTCACTTCTGGTTAGTAAATTCAACGTCCCCAGGTCACTTGTACATCTCGAAGCTTGACATAAACATCTTGATATTATTGAAATCCTTCCTAACTACAGTAGACATTACTTTTTCGCCATTAACACCCTTACTAAGGGAGAAATATGTCGTCCCCATAAACTTCCATCGATATATCACAACCGAAACCCATGCAGGCAATCAAACTACCAGGCGGCCAATGCTGTTGGCGCGCGAGGCTTGTGTACAGGAGCTGTGCCGGTCTGGTAGACAGTCGCGGTAACCGTATTATAGACGGTAACGAGAGCCACAGAGACGGAGCAGACCGAGTAGGTCGGCAAAGCGTTATCGGTTGTCGTGCCCGTCGCCGTTGCGGTTGCCGTGGCCGTGGCAGTGAGAGTAACGGCGGAGTCGCTGGGGACATCGGTCGGCTTGACGCACTTGCTGCCGTTCCAGTGGTTGCAGTGGTGGGCTGAAGTCGGGTTGGAACCATTGCCATTGTCATCATCATCGCCGCCGTCGCCGCCATCACCGCCATGTGGAGGCTTGTTGGTCGGCTTACCGCCGTTCGAGCCGGTGTGCGTTGCCGTTGCCGTTGCCGTTGCCGTTGCAGAGGCGGAAACCGAGTCTGTCTGGGTGGCTTGCTCATCGTCATCATGGCCCGGCGCAGTCGTCTCAGAGCCCCCATGGCCAGTGCGCGTCTTCGTCTTGGTGTGTTCGTGGTCTCCGGGCGGCTTGGTCTTGGTAGTTGCTGAGCCATCAGGGCCTTCGCTGATGACTTCGGTGCAGGTGACGGTGACTTGTTCCTGCTCCTCGGCGGTCTTGGTCTTGGTAACGTGGACGGTTCGGGTCTCGGTCTGAGTTACTGGTTGGCGCGTGACTGTGAGGGTAGCCGTGACGGTCTCCTGGACGAAAGAAGCGGAAGCGGTCTGGTAGACTGTGGAATGGGCGGTCTCGGTCTTGGTGATGACGCTCGGTGTGCCCTCCGGCAGACAGGGACAGGTGTTGGGGTTTGGCGGCGTTCGTGCTCTCAGGTTATCGGGACGGGCCGCCGCGATTGTGGCCAAGGAGAGGACTGACAAAGTCAGGAAGCTACGTTGATGGACCATGGTGACGACGGTTCCCTGGTACTTGAACAGATCAATCGAGAATATGAGAAGTAGAGAAGCTCGGAGAGTATTTGCTATTGCTGGTGGGAGTGGGAAGCGGACCAGTGTAAGTGTGTTAGCTGAAGCTGATGATCAAGAAACACAGCATCTTGTCTGGAAAGATGGCGGAGTTATATGCTCGTCATCTATGCTGCGCGAGTATCTATTAGACAGTTTGCTTGCTGTAAGGCTTCTGGTGAACTTCAGGTTTGCGCTGCTGCCGTAGGAATGTCGTTTCCCTGTATTGCGACTTATTGCTCCACGAAGAACAATAGAGCCTGCCGAGGGTACGGAAAACCGGAGACAACTGCCTCTACAAATCTTTGGAGGGGGTTTCCATATTGTATAGCATTTCCCATGGCCATGAAGCCGTCTTCCGCTTGGATGGTCTTCAACCGAAAATGGACTGTGATCATGCCGTATTTGGCGATGAAGGGGGTTTCCCAAGTCAATAGTCCGTAGTTGAGCCCGGTTTTAGGGACCAGGGAGATGTGAGGAGGGAAAGAAGTGACACAGGGCTCAATATTGACGTCTGTGTCCCCAAGGGAGAGAGCTCTTGACTTCAACCCTTTCGCTGATTAGATAATCCGTCAAGCGTAAGCTTTGCGCGAGTCAAAAAGCAATGAAAGCCATTGCATTATGCGGTGGATACGCCGCAAAGATGTCGGGCAGGACGCATCACAACTGCGACGGAACGAATTGCCCCCATTGGGTGTTCGGCGATTGCCCGTGGAATTTAAGTGAGGAAGAAGCCGTCAGGTCGGGTCAGTGCAAGGTCCAGGTTTCGAACACACTGCCGGGTCCTCCAGCTTTTTTTTCGTCCCAAAACACCAGAAAACCGCTGCGTGGAGCTCGGGCCTGGCCGTCCCGTCCCGCTGTGGGGAAATCTCGCGGAGAAGATGATATTCCGACACCGAGTCCGACCGCCTGCCGGAATGAGAACGTCATTCCATCGTCGCAATCTTACGCTTTCTGCCACCAGCATCATAATCCAAACACGCGCCATCAACCAGTCCCTCACGCCATCGTCTTGCCAAACACTGCTTGGTAGCAAAGCTCCGTCCACTCTTTTATGCTATCTTAGTTCTGATATTCACCGCCCACGACCGGCACTGGCCTTAAGATTTGCCGAGGGCAGCGCATCGCACGACTAGGGACCGACCCGCCGATTTCTCGATTCGCGATGGGCATTTGTGCGTCATGCCTCGGGCGGGGAAACAAGGACGTCTATGACGAGGTGGGTGACGTTGCGGGCTGGCGCACTCGCAGCGTAGCATGCAGCGGCTGACGGGCTTTCCAGGACGAGGAATCGCGACTTCTCTACGACGATCCAAACAATGTGCACTACGGCAGCTTCGGAGAGCAGAGTGTCAATGGACAGGAGGACCCGATGGAGGTGCAGCGAGAGACTGAGGCTCTGCAGCGAGTCGTAGCGAAAACGTCCGAGTACGTACTGACTCTCGACCCAAGCTCCGGGACGGCGGGCTTGTTCTCGTGTCAGGACCGGGAGTGCTAACATCGGACTTCCTAGCAATATGGTCGACATCTTCGAGATTGCCCCGCAGGATCACGCACATCGCTCTGCGCCGACTACATTTGCGTATGCAGGGCAAGAAGCCCGCATCGTGCGGTACCAGCATCTCCTTTCAAAGCTGGCGTCCAAGGACGACGCCCCAACCGGTGTTCAAGTGGATTGGCTTCCCCAGGAAGATGACACCATCGAAATGCGACACGGCGTACCAGCAGTCAAGACCGAGTTGGACAAGCCCCTTGTCGGTACATTCGCCGATGCAGCAGCGGCAATGGCTTGAAACTCTTGGTCATGAATCATTCTCCTGGTTTCTGCCCACCCGAGCTCACGGGCAGGGCGGCTAGGCTATGCTCCTTATTCTTGCGCTGTCTTTCTATCGAACATTCGTATTGGTCGACGCATGGTCAGGGTCCCGTCGGATTACGGCAACATGGGACGGAATGGCATGGAGTGACGACATCTTTTTCTCTTTTCCCTCGATACCCCTCCAAACACAGTTCGCAGACACACGCTTCTCAAAATTCCACCCACACAAAATCAGAGCAAGCACAATCGCACAACCGAGAAGCATCCACATTCACTCACATATCGCATTTTCTGTTTGTTTGTTTGTTTTTCTCCCCCTTCTTCCATTTTCTATTTCCAAACCCTGTACTTGGTTCGAAACCCTTGTATAAAACGTCTGGGCAACAACGAGGTTATGAGAAAGGTGGACACGATGGGCCCAAAAGACCACGAATTATCCGTAATCAATGAAAAATTCCCTCCATCCCACTTTGGAGCCCCCCTGGTTCGTACCATGGCGGGCCAATGACTGTGTCTCGAATATTCTTCAGCGGCAGGCCATGGGTTGCCTAGTCCATTGAAAGATGGCCACGTGCACCTCCGGCTGATGTTTACCTTTTCTAGTGTGGACCCTTTGGCAAGGAATGTTGCATCCTAGTTCGGGCCATGTTTGGAAGCGACACCTTTAGCTTGGATTTCGGCCGACCTTTCGGGGCGGACGAGCACATCAACACTGGACAGGAGGGAAGCATTTAGAGGCTCATATTAAGACTCTGATGCCCGCCATTCAGGGTTGTGCGGGAGTCTGTGCGGTTCCCGTGGCTCATTGGCGGAGACGAGTCCAAGAAATGGTACCTTGAATGTGAAGTGGGATGGACGGCATAAGGAGGGGTGGTGTGCTGCGGCCAGATGGGGCGGCCTCCCAGTCCCATCTCATGAAGCCCGACACAACCCACCATTCCTCTCGTCCCTCTTCTGTCCCCAGTCTCTCCTACGCCAAGCCCTTCTTTCTGCTCCTCCCGCTCCTCCCACCACTTTGGCCTCAGGTCAGATGACAGGTACGCTTGTCAGTGTGCTGTGCTTACAGGGACCCTGGGGAGGGGCACTCGCGGGAGTCTTTGAGGGGGCTCATCCCAAAGCCGCGGGGTCTCGCCTCACTTGCTAGACAGCGACACGTGAGAACGGATGACGTGCCTTGAGGAACATAAACTTTACAAGCTCGCTGTAGAAACACGAAATAACAAAAGGAGCAGGAGCGAAGAGGGGCTGGATGTTTGCTTGAGGGCCGCTACTCGTCGTACCTGTGCTGTACCTAGACCAGATCGACGCAATACCGCCTCCTGTCCCTTCGCCATCGACTATCGCGTGCCACTCTCATTCGCCGGCAGAGTCTGCTTTCTGCAACTTACTTACCTGATAAGCACGCCAAAAACCTGCTGGATGGGCAGCCGTGCAGGAAGGAAAAAGTGGGAGAGCTTTGCTTCATCAATCCCTCCTTAGTCATGTGTGCCCTGGAGAAGGAAGCATGACTGCCACGCTTGGAGTTGCCATCATTCGGCTCCCAAAATTCAATAGTCTCTAGGTCCGAGCCGTTCGAGCTGGGCTTGCCAAAATGCGTGTCTGTATGGCCAAGGCCTTCTAGGCAGGGGACAGAAGAGTCAATTCGAAATGACGGAAGGGACTCCGAGGACAGCGTGAGATGAGCATACAAACTAAGCAAGGTGCTGCTGAGGGGCCCATCATTCGAGTCCCTGTCGCCGTCTAAGCGGCGGACCAGGTTCGCGACGAAGCATCCTACACCAAGCGGTCTCTTGCGGGCACCAAACGCACACAACACTTTGACTGCCAACGAGGGCTGAAATTAAGTATGTCGAGATGCTCTCCGGGTGAAGAAATAAAACTGTACAGGATCCTGTAGCCTCCGGTCTGGGAAATTTAAACCTTCGCCCGCCCAACCTGAGCAGAAGTGACCATGAATAAAGTGAAGAAGAGGAAGAAGAAGAAAAAGAAAGAAGAACAAAAGAGACCAAAAATGATGCAGAATCAGCGAATGAACGGCCGTTACGTGGTTCAACTTGGAAATTCCCCCCAAAGCCAGGGTCCGACAGGAAACCTCTCCAGTCCCGCAGTGTGTCAAAGACTTGCTTGTCGCTTTTCCCTCAATCTTTCTTCGTCAATCGATTTTCCGCACCATTGTTTCCGCGCACATTCCATTCCGTTTCGTCATATCGTCGTCCCCTCTAGATGCGAGGGAGGCTCGAGAGCCACTGATAGTAGAAGCCAAGTCAGCAAACGGCAGTCCTGTAGCTGTGGCACACACACTCTCTCGCAGCACGCACACACACCACACCCCCGACTCGGCTTACCCCTGAGCAGCAAATCCGCCACTCCCACCATGCCGCACAAAACAGGTCCAGCAAACGAGGGGCATTCGTTTATGGAGAAAAATTCGGAGAGGGAGGTGAGGGGAAAAGGGAAGAGCCGAACCAAAGAAAAAAAAAGTTGCAACATACCCATATAGGAGCCCCTCCATGGACCATGATCAAACCGTCCAGCAGCAAAGCAGCAGCCAGGCAGTAGACGATCCATCAGGCCAACAGATTCACCCGTGTCCAATGCTGATTGTTCATTTCTTGGATCTGGCGGTTGACTTCCTGAATCTCGAGGTTTGTCCGCTCGATCGTCGCCTTGCGATTCCCTTCGCGGCACCACCGAGCGACGTCTCCTTGCATTTTGGTTAACCGACGATATTTCTTGTCCATATCGTAGCACAGCTTGCATCGGTCCTCGTTTGTGATGGTTTCGTACACCAGCTTCAGTCCGCATGTTTCGCCCGTTCGGTACTCTTTGTTGCATTGCTGTTTGAACTGACCCCATCTCCAATATCCGCAGGACCAACGTGTTTGATAAAAGTAACACATTGTTCCTCTTGATTCTCGATCACCCCCTAAGGTCTTCTTCTTCTCTCTTCTCTCTTTCTTTTCTTCTTCCCTTCCGGTTGTCTCTTTCCTCTCTTTCGGTATTTTCTTTTTCGATGTTGTTTGTCCCCGTCCCCTGGCGGGCCGGTCCGTCTGGCTAGCTAGAGAAGGCAACTAGCTTGTCGATGCGCAATGTGGTGGAGAATAGAATGGAGGAGACAAGGAGGAAGAGGAGGAGCGGTGGCAGCAGAACCAAGAGAGGAGTAGAAGTGGTTCGTTTCGTTTCGGGGGTTTCGGGTAGGATATGAAGTCACGGATGCCAGGTTTGGTACTGGACTGTTCAGACTCTGTTCAGCCAGACAAAAGGTTTGTTAGCCATCTTTTATTTATGTTTTTTTTTCCTGTTCTCTCATTCCCATCTTTGCAAGTTGGCCGCCCCCCTTCTTTCCTTGCCCCCCTCCCCCTACAACATGCAATACCATGCTGTACACAATGATGCTTCTTTGGTCACTTGTGTCCAATGATGGTCCATCTTCTTCAGGGATAGCCTTTTTGGCTTGGGGGGCTTTTACCATGGGGGTAAAATGCGTGGGATGAACAGAAATTGAATGCCATGGACCATGGTAAAGGAGGGGCGTGTGAAAAGAAAATCCAAAAGAAAATGGTTCAGAACGGAACTGACCAGGCAGACTGTAGTATTATTGAGAAATGGCCGCAGCAGTCGCAGCAGTAGACAGCAGCAAGAATCCAGCCAGCTACAAGTGGCAGTGGTGTGCCTGGCAGCCCGTTTCGGCAGAGACAAAGGATGTCGTTCGCAACCGCGATCGAGAAGTCTCTTTTTTTTTTGGCTGTTCGGCGCAATGGCCGTTGGGCAGCAGTGGTCTCTTTTTGCTGGCCCGGCTCGGGGTGTGGGTAACGGGGGTACGTTTTCTCGATGTTGCTTGATCGGAAATACACCAAGGTGAGGTTGTTCGTTCCTTTTTTGGCCGTTTCGAGGTTTAACAGTTTTTTGATACTCGTTTTCTGATTTTCCCCGGCAGCGATGTTTCCGTATCAGGCGTATACAAAGCGGATTTCGACATCGATGTACCTGTGAAAACGCTTTTTTCTTGCAGGTTCTTGTCTCATAGTAGCATGTTTTTAGTCTGAGGGGCAACTGAGCTAACTTATACTTTGTCAAATAGTTCGAGGTCGTTGATTGGGACCCGCACGATGTGTTGTCACGACTGGCACACATAATGCCTCCATACAGATACAATTCACCACACTGCGCTACACTACACACGTACGTTCGCGCATGTATACCTACATGATGCATATTCAACATGCCGCCGCCATGGCCATGTTCAACTTGTTTTCTATTCGAGGCGTGGGAGCAATCATCAATTGTCCACTAGCCGCTGCCTCCACTTACACAACGCTCGTGTCCAAAAGAACGACGACGACCGACCCATACCGGCTGAATCGACTTTGATACTTCTTAGAAAAGCGGAAATGACGTACATTACATCTGTTAACTTTCATGGTGGGTATCATGGCTTTCCAAATTCCGTCTCGGATCCGCCCCGTATGGTCCATCGAGTCTCGTCGCCGAGATCTTCGTCGTTATTCCCCTGTCGACGATACGAACCTTGAAACGCATATATTAGCCTGTCACCCGCCAGCTTGCATCTCGAGGCTGAGGCTGGCGGTCATCGGAGGATATCTGCTTGCCACGTTTATCGTAGCTTCGAAAATGTCCTCGCAGGGCCCAGGGGACCTTGCTCGACGCTTTGCACTCCACTCTTCAGCATTGGAGATGTTCTGATATGTTACGACTTGCAAGGGGGCATGGAATTGAGAACAACAATCTAGTCTGGCTCCAAACATGAACGATGCAGGGAATGAAGAATGCCTCGAAATTGGTGTGGGTGGACATGATGAGGCGTTGGTAGGAGAAAAACAAAATGAACGCCTATTGTGTGCCTGAGCTGCCAAATTTCAGGTACGAATTGGGGTGGCATATCTCCTCCATCTTTCTTTGTATCATTGGGCATTCATTTCAGTGTTCAAGCAGCTGCCCGCCTCTCAGCTTCGTCCGGTGTGGTACATTCGTTCATCAGGCGCGATTCCTTTATCCTACCGCAAAATCATTCCTCTTTCCTGTGGCTCAATACCCAGTTGGTGTTCTTCCCTGGCCCCTTGGCTGTGACAGTCACAAACATAAGGCGGGATTTCTCCACTTTCAACGAGCTTTTCTTGTATGTATGTGGACGGATATGATGTTGCAGAAGACTTGCAGATTTCATCTCCCAGGTAAAACCTTGAACAGCACCCTTGGGGGTTCTTTGAAGTGGGTGTTCCCGCTACGGGCTGAGACCTGCAAGTATTAGAGCGACGGGGTGGTATCTAGCCTCCCGCTCAAGGTAAGGCTGTCTTCTGCCCGCTCTGCTTGCGGCCGCTGTGGGGTTCTCTATTTCATACGTGCTCAATCCCTTATTGCGGTTTTGTTTCTTGTTTCCTTGCACACGGGCCATGGTTCGTCCCGCCAGCAAGAGATAATTGTCAGCTTGACGTGGAGGGTAGGGATATTTGGCCATTTCCCCTGGAGGGGCCTTGGCAAAGGAGGGGAGGATGGATGGTAGCCGGCATGAACCATCGAGCCGTTGTCTATTTTCTGCGGCATTACTTTGGAAACTATTGGCTCCCCCACACTACTGGCATATGGATAGAGAATTATGATGAAGGCCGTGTCTAAGGTCGGAAGGCAAGGGCTTTTCCACGGCGCCAGGGTTGGTTGACCGAGGGCCGCTCCGTGAGACCACCTGGGCATTGCCTGCCGCACATAATGGAACGTCATCGAGGTGACATGGATGCAAGGTTGACATTTTCATCGCCACCTTCCTATCCCCTACTTCCGTCGCCGCCGGTCTACTTGAGCCTAAACACGCCCGAGAACGCTAATAAGTACACTTGAAAACCCCAGACGAGACACGATGATTAAGGCAGGAGAACTGTCATTGCAACCTCAGGGACCCTTGCAGCCACTCGGGCAGGGACAGGCAAAGAAACCCCGGACAAGGCCAGCTCAACATGCAGGCGACATCGATCTCAACATGTCAGGAAGAAAGCCTTGTCACTCAGGGCCAGACCTCTCTGAGCCGGATGCCCGTTTCCTGAGTCCATCGACCTGGTCATTGACGAATAATCGGTCGTCTCATCCACCCCTGTCTTGTATGGTCTGCTTCTATGGAGGGGGAAGGGGGGGGTGGTTGATTATGTCTCGCCTTATGATGTAGGTCTTATGCTACCCCCCAGTGGTGGGCTAAACCAGCTCACACCGGCCATGCGGGCTAATGACCGTCTAGGTGTACCGTCGAAGAGATTGAGAAAGTCCGCAGACCCATCCCCTCACATGAACTATCTGGCTTGTCCGAATACGGACGGCCCGTTTGCTTCGTCGACTAGATGCCCTTGGATTACGGCGGACCTTGCGACGAGCAAGTTGAGAACGGTCCTCACGAAGGCCTTCGGGCGTTGGTTAGGGCCCTGGGCAGGACAACGTGGCGGCCGGCTGCTGGCCATGGCCGATGTTCCTCACTGCATTGCGTTCGATCTGCATCAGAGCCCCAACGAAGGTGCATGTGCCTAGACCCAAGCTACGTTAAAGGTATCTCCTGATGAGAGGCATTGTACTCACTCCCTCTTCTAGTTTGGGCTGGCAATGTGCGTCGGTTGCCGATCAAAGATGCAGCATCACGGCTCCAGTCCGCCCCTTCACCTATTTCACCTTAGTGGGTGACGTGTGGCTTGCCGAGTCCACCGGACGAAGTTCCCCGGTGACACCTCATTCACCAGATGTAGCTCTTGTTACAGTCCGCAGGTAACGATTAATCAGTGTTGACTCTCATTGGAATAAACGGCACCGCCTATTCCTTCAACCGAGTCTGTCCCTTGACCTACTCGATGACTTGCTCGCGAACGTTGTCAGCAACTGACACGGGCTTCCTATGATTGGATCTAGGCTAGAAAAGAACCGCGCTTGCAGTGGTTTGTCCAATCTACTCGAGCTGCAACAATCAAAACGAGGCTCCGGTGCTCTGTGCAGGTTGGGGGAAAATCACCGAGCTTGATCGAGCCTCCTCGCACTTGGCTTGGCACACATGACAGATGAAAGTTGAGTGGTCGAGCGGGGCCACGAACACCTCTCCCGACATTGACACACCTCCTGCAACTGTTCAAGGTTCACAAGTAGGGAGTCCCTTGTGAAAGACGGCGATGCGCTGTCAACTAGAAGACCGTTTATGGAAAGGCTTGCGTTCGTGTACATCAAAAGGCTCGAAAGACTACAGCGGAGAATGCCACCATTACATAGACACGGCCGTTGTTTGACTGGGAACAATAGCTGAACGACCAGCCGCGCCACTCGAGACTGACCTGGTCACGACTGCCGCCGGCGAGGGCATCATACT
The DNA here is from genome assembly GCF_023278565.1 of Colletotrichum lupini. Lineage (NCBI taxonomy): Eukaryota > Fungi > Ascomycota > Sordariomycetes > Glomerellales > Glomerellaceae > Colletotrichum > Colletotrichum lupini. The sequence continues at coordinate 6,697,222 of NC_064678.1, forward strand.
TTGTCAGGGGGAGGAGGGTGGCTGTAAAGAGGGGAGGCCAGGGATGCGGCCAGTCTATTCACGAGGCCGGGTGATCCGTGTTCGGCGCCGAGACGACTGTCGGTGAGGTTGTCGCTCTCGCGCGGGCACGTCGTGAACCGTAACCTTGAGTGGGAGCTGATGGGCAAACGGGACGGCCCGTTTGCCGTAGGAAGGATGTTGAGCACGTCCTCACCTCGGATGTTCTAACGGTGGAAAAGCTTTCTACACGAAGCGAGGTAGCACTGGAAAAACTCCACTAAGAGTGCTTTAAACCGTCTACCTATCATGAGCTGTTGGGGTGTTGCAACCAAGGAACACCTCTAGACCTTGATTTTGACAGGACGAAGCTAAAGAAGCACGAAGCATTAAGGCCAATGATTATCCCGGGCTTCCAGCAGACGCCTGCAGGCCACCCGAACTCTTGGGATTTTGCGAATCATGCGCTGAAGAAACGATGCACCGTTATTTGCTACGTGATTGGGTGCATCTGGTGAAAAGAGACGACAAATAAAGGCCAATGACGGGCAGAAGAAACGCACGTCAGCACGCTACTCGTGGTTGCCACGAGACGGTAGGGTACGAACGTGTAGACAAGCTGAAAGCCTACTTTGGTGGAGAAGCTGTGATCAGCTGCATCGCGTTCCAGGACCAGCAATGATTCCGACATGGACTTCCACGGGATTCCTTGTCTGCTGGCCCTGCTACGTCGATGCTCGATTGAGGGGCAACGGGAAAGAAGGCAATCTGACAATGAATGGGACACCAAACGGGAACAGACGACGTTGAGACAAACGAAGTATTTCGATGTGACCAGGATGCGCTTGACGTTGGTCGCCTAGGACAGACGCGTTTCTGTTGCAGCCGCAAGGAAGGCCACCCAAGAGCGTGATTGGACGAGGCCAAATTCGAATTGGTTGGGCCGGGAAAATCGGTCTCACCACCACATCAGGAGCCAAAATCCTTCTGACAGTACGCGGTCTGCCTCAATTACCAGACATCTCGAAAGACAGCGCGGTTCAAGCACGGGGCCGAGGCCAAAACTAACAATGCAGACGGATGGTGGCAGAATCTGGTGTCCGTGTCGTGGGAAAAGCCGCTTGGCTGCTGATTCCTGCCCGATGCCAATGCGAGAGCCCATCTGGCTCGTTCATGCCGTGTGACGGAGTGTGATTGATATCGTTCGATGCATTTCGAACTCCGGCTGGTTGATGACAACGAAGGCGTTGACAAGGCGTAGTCAAGACTGCAGCCTCGTTCATCTAGGGGCTGCATACTGTATGCCGTTTGCTGTATGCTTTGACCGGTTCGTAAGAAGCCTGCCCTTGCAGGTTTGATGGCGGTTCCCTGCGGCATGCAGCAGGTGGTACAGTTATGCCTAGAATAGATGCGCCAGGGTCTGCGTTGTCCATTGTCGTTGCAACTGCTAAGATGGCGGGAACCGGGGGTAGCTGCGGGCGTCCGTTGCGGGTGGGTTCGAGGGCACAGAATGGAAGGTCTTGACAGCAGTTCGTGGAGAATCCAGCTGTACAAGGGCAAGATGAAAGGCAGGTGAAGTAGCCAGGGTCAGGGCTCTTGCTCAGGCTGTAGCAGATATCAGTCGGTTGAAGCCCAAAGCTCGATGTGTCAAAGTAAGGCACCTTGGAGAGCATGGGTAGAAGCGAGCTTCTCTGTTCGGATCATTCTGTGTCTTGGGGATGATCATGAACAGGCGCAAGTCGTGCCGGCCCGTTATGAGGCCAGGTCCAGGTTGTTCGTGAACACGGCCTAGCCCTTATTCAGGGGTTCTTGGTAAGAAACTAGGCCGGTACCGCTGGCGGCTTAGGGTAGGATGTGGGATAACGATTTTGCTTCCGACTTGAAAGCAAGTAGTTGAGCCTCTAAGCTGAGACGCGTTCGTTGGAATTGCCCAATTAATCAAGGCAGTTGTCCGGTGCGTGAATGGCAGGGCGTTGGGTTGTGGCTTGACGACGGGTGTGGATGTTGGACGTTGGAAGGCAAGGAGGAAAGCGCCGGTGGAAAGCGTAGACCCGGAGCTGTTTGAAAAGTGGGTCTCTCGGAGCAAGGGGTGTCACAGCCGACTGCATTTGATGCAGTCGGATGATGGCCATTTGGTGGTCCATTGGTGGTGTTGGGTGACTGCCCCATTTCGGCTAGATCTTTTGACAGAAGACACTACCCGTGGCGACCGGCACGAGGAATGAGGTGGCCGAAATCTGCGGAGAGAAGAGAGACGGGGAAGCTAAAAGCCCCTCCCGTGAGCTTCCTCTTTCTGTAGATCTCTGGGATCCCAAGCCCACCTGAGGTGATGAAGGTATCTAGGTATCTGAGGTAGGTACCTTACTTTCCCCCATTTCATTCTTGCTAAGGTACGGATAAGGTACCTTTAATTTTCCAAAGAAGCTGACTTCCTGCCTCAGTACTCCGCACCTCAAGGCACCTATACCCCAAGGTACCTTATCTTGAGCTACAGAAGACAGGCAGAAGCGACTGAGATTTTGGATTGATATTGAGATGCCTAAGCCTGAAGGATACGCGGTGGCGGCGTTAGCGTCCGCTACAATTCAGCGCCGGTTTCTATTTTCAACGTCTTCTTTGTGGAAAATAAGGTGCCTTATGCAACGTGGACACAATGATTAAACGATTGAGGAGAACGCATCGGAGCTGTTGTGCTGGGGAGAGTCGATGATGGCTTGGGAAAGTGCGTGTTCGTTCCGGCGCTAGGTACAGTGCCAGCTCCTGCCGTTTGATGAAGAAGCACCTTGAGCTCCTGCCGATTACCTATCAAGAGACATCGTTGCGCACTGTGAGTCGCACCTGCCGCCAATACCCCTGTTCCTGGTTTCTGCCTGGACCGTGTGACGCAGCCTGGAACGATGGAGGCGCAAGCTGTATCCGTACAGTACCTAGTTAGATGCACCAACCTTAAGGTGAAGGTGCGTCAGGCCCCATTCCTTCCCCTCCATATTGTCACGCTCCTTCCCAGTTCAATGCCCGTCGTCAACGCGTCTGCAGCCTCAGTATCAACCGCATGCTCATGATTCAAGTTTCCGCCGGATGAAAGGCACGCCTGTCAACTCACTCATCATCAACCTATGTCATCGGCCTCAACTCTGGCCTCGACTTTGACCGCGAATTAGACCCCATCTCCTCGGCCCGCCAGCTCGCTTGACCACTGTCTCTTCTCCGTATCCTACTTACCCGAGCACCCCTCATCCGTCCCTTCCTCGCGCCTTTGCTTCGCATTCTATCTTTGCCCGATGGTTCCCCCGATCTTTGCCAGCATCGAATAGGACAGTCGATCCCGGGTGGACGCGTTAAGCATTTCGTCGCATTACTCTTGAGCTGGAGTCTTCATGCTCCTCTCGTCACATCAACGAGACTAGTTCCGCGCCGCGGATTTCCTCCAAGCGTTAAGTCTGCCGGTCGCTGGCCGGGCCTCCAACGACCAGTCTCTCCACGGCACGCGCGCGCAAAGCGCAAAAACATCTACTTACCCGACCTTTTCTGTTTCACTTTGACGCGCGCGGTACTCTCCTCGACTCGTCTAATCTTCTCGACTTCAGCGCATCTTTCTCTGTTCCCAACCTACTATCCATACAAGGTTACCAACCTATCGCGAGGCTTGCCGTGCCATGGTACCCTGCATATCTGCCCATGGTCTCATCTGAAGCACTTGGCTCTATCCCGCACTCCCTCATAGCGACCTCGTCGGTCCCCGCGCCCCTTCCTTGCTTCCTACGCAACTTATCCACGCAATTTCGTGCTTAGCGCCTACCCGGGCTCCGGACCATACTCCGAACCGAAGAATCCCCATTTCATTATTACTCCGAAGTAACGGGCAACCACCTTATTGACCACGACTGGACTTGAACAGCTACTCCAGCTGTACCAACCGTTCGTACAGCTCCACATCTTTGTCTCATCTGTGCTTGTGCTCTCTGGAGACCAGAACAATTCATTTGGTGTCATCACCATCTCGTCGCTTGCAGGCGACTGACTCAGCCATGGACGCAATGCACGACGAGATGGCCCCAGATCAGCTCCTCTCTTCGACCCGCCAGCTTGCTATATCACATTCTTCTCCCGCATTGTCTGTACCCGCCGGCGATCATGGCCCGGGCTACGCCGTTTCCTCCACTCAGCTCGACTCCACGTATCCGGCGGTCACTGATGCCCGACCATGGCCCCAAGCAGCCGATGGGGTTCGTGACGATGATTACTACTACCATCATCACGAACAGTACCTTCTTGAGGCCTCGTCAGCGTCTTGTCTGGCGTTGTTTCGGCCTCCATATCAGCCTACAGGCGCCATTTCAGAAATTCCAAACGAGATCATGCTGCACATCCTTGGCTATTTGGATGTGAATGATCTCTTGTCAACTTCGAGGGTAGGCGTTCCCCACACACAAGTGACTGTCTATTCTCTTTTGCCTTGGAACTCACTCGCTTCATCCTCCCTTATGCGAAATTCCCACCTGTGCTTGCTGTCCCCTCCGTTGACCGACCCCGTTGTTGCTGAACTCTGCTGATGACATAGACCAATCATCACCTGCGTCACCTGTCCCTCTCGCCTATTCTCCATCACTATCGGCTCCGTCACACGCGTGCCATCCTGCCGCCGTTGTTATCTTCCCCTTCCCGCCCTTCTCTAGCGGAGCTCATCGCCCGCTCCATCTTTCTGACTCACACATCGGTCGTCTCGCGACGCCTTGCTCGCTCTCTGGTCTCCATCCGACTGTCCCGCCGACTGGCCTCGCGGCCCTCGGCCGAAGCCCTCGTCAAGCGGGCTGTGCTCCCGCCGGAATGTGTCCCCGGAATGAGTTTGGTGCAAGTCGCGCCCGCTCTCGTTGCGAAGCGCCGCGCTATTGAAAAGGAGAAGGTCAAGGATGGCTTGAGAAAGTGGGTAGAGGGCGTGTGGAAGGGCGAGGTACGTCAGCGAGAAGAGGGTATCAAGAAGTGGGAGGAGACCAAGGGCGTGGGTAGGGTCTGGCGGCTCCGACGATTCTGGGAGCGTGTGTCGAGGGGCGACGGTGCCGATCTCCGGTAGGCCAGTGAGGCACTCTGTACGACTCTAAACTGAACTGGGTATCGAATTGGGCATTGAGTTGCGGCTCTGGGAGCCGCCAACGGCGTTACTGGGCAAGGATCACGATGTATTCATAATGTCCGCCATAATGAGCCAAATGTGCACTAACAAGCAACTGTGAATTCCGTTGCCGTCTGTCTGTCTTCGCGCAATGTGGTACCTTTGCATGTCACTATGGAACACACATAGGATAGCATCCTATCCTAGGTTGCGAAAAGTTGTGGATGTAATAGTCGTAAGGTGTGTTAATGCTACAAGTAATCATAATCCACCGCGCTCAGCCGTCCTACAAACCAGTCTGGCCAGCAAAGCAGTGCGAAGCACCGGCCTCGATAAGTTTTCCCTTCTGAATCTTCTACCTTAATCCGACCGTTTGCTCGTTTCAAGAATAATAGCAATAATGCAAAGAATGCCTACGAGGACAGAAGCCCAGAAAGAACAGAGCGAGACGTAGTAGATTGTACGGATTCGACTGTCGATTCTCTTTTGGAAGATAGGGTCAAAAAGGCCGTCTTCGGAGGGATACGTGGTCTTTGGGGGTTTCTTCCAAAGTGAAAAAAATCCAAAAGTTAGCAAATTGTCGATACAGAATGGAAACGGTAGCAGGATTGCACTCACTTCGATAGAAGGCTTGGGAGACACAACGGGGCGGCGATTACACTCGGGGCATTGATGATGAGGGCCGGCGCACTGTAAATTGCCGTCGTCAGCGAGTCTGCTCTGGAAATCATTGACGGATCGAGAGTCCCGCGATCGTGCATACCTCGTCGCAAAAGACATGGCCGCACCCGAGGGGTTGGCAGAAGGAAGCACGACATTGTCTGCACTGGTGGGCGGGTGCTACACCAGGAGACGCTGAGCCTGATGCCGGAGTCGACGTCGGTGTTCTTGGCTCCGTCCCGGCAGCCGGGACATTGGTGTCATTCGCAGCAGCAGCAGCCATTGTGAGCTTGTGATAGCCGTAGTCTAGCGACGGGTGATGGGTCTGGCTGTTCGATTTTCCAGATGGAGCAACACGTTGATAAACGGAAAGACGACGGCGTTCGCGTGAAAGAAATTGCTCTCAAGATGAATTATCTCAGTGGCGGCCGGCGCGGAAAAGAGAAGATTTGGAGAACGATGTCTGGGGTTTGGCTGCTACCGGAAGGGAATAAGGACAGAGCTGTGATGAGATGATTGATGCCATGTAGTTCGGAGATTGGGACATCATGTTAGCACTCAAGACTCGAACCTGCCAAATGCCATCCATGGAGGTGTAAAAGATGGAAGGAAGGAATTACAGAGGTACATAATGATGCTAGGTACCTAGGTAGCTCCCAAAACTGACATGAACCCAGCCTGATGTTTCTGCTTGACGAGCAGGTGCATACTTCAAGGAGGACCGGTGTGTGGTGCGGTGTTGCTGACGTGCCACGAAAACCTGGAGCACTAACTCAGTCCCAGAAGGATGCCCCTGAACCTTCTCGTAAATGCTTCCTGAGAATCAAGCGTCACGGCCGCTTCTGAATGATGGCACCTTCCCAAGGAAAACCTGCCCCTGATGTTGTGGAAGGTACTCATCGCGACAAGGAAGAATCCGTGTTCAATGACTCTCGAGGCTATTTCTACCTACCTAGGTACCTTCAACATTCCAGATCTTGCCCGAGCAGTCATTTAATGACGGGAATTGGAGGTAAGCGGACGTCAAGTCAATTTTCCTTTTACGAAAGAGTTGGAAATGCATCAGTATCACCGCTAACCAACATGATGCCGAACATCCACCTCACATACTCGTTTTCAAGTTGCGGATGCCACTGACGGGTAATTACGAGCATTCGGAGACCCAAATTCCTCCAAGGAACATGAAGTCGTCTTATTTACTATAGCGGTTGAGCACTGAGCGCGGAAGGATTGGTCGACACCCTATAGGAGATCGCCGCCAGCAACTCACTCCAAACTTTGCGCGCCACAGTGCATGATCATTCCCAGGGCGACTTTCAGTCTCCTTGGTCCGGCTATCCCAATTCTTTATAAAGCACCATATAGCGAATTAGCTGCATCTCAACCATTTGTAACTACGTGCGAATACACTTTCCGAATATTTGACACGCCATGGACCTACGGGAGAAAGTGGAATGGACAAACTAGCCTAGAAGCCTAGGTATTTGCGACCTCTACGGACCCGAAAGACAGCCTGAGTAGACATTTTAGGGTCAGTGATAGGAATTCCGCTTGATTTTTGCAATGCAGAAGCACCTCAAGTCTGACTTACACCTACATCTCTTATCTTACCAGGCGCCGAGACACTACACATCGTCTGCAAGACTGCAACCCGAGTTTTCCATCAGGTCCGTATTAACGGACACTGATTTCAGTACCTCTTACGTATCCAAACGATCAGTTGCACCGTCTGACTTGGTGTGGGGCACCAGATCTTCAACAACCTACTTTTGCGTCAGGGGTTGAGAGCTGTGGCCCGTAGGGGGTATGTCGTCTGGCTGCCCAGTGCAGATAATGACATCGCCGAAATTATGCCCTCTGTTCTGCTTTCTTTTTCTGATTCTTCATCCGCTGCAGATATGTAAGATGACCGAGAATGAAGTGCCGCAGGACGAGTCAGACGTACAAGGTGGTAGCTAATTCGATCACTTCTGCACGTGTACGGTCCACGGATCAAAGTCACCTCGGACATAGTGGCAGTGTTCTGCCTGCGTAATCTCCTCAAGCCTGTGACAAAAGTTTCCACCTACACACCATCTTCTGGAGGCAGTACGCAAGTCGGCTCTGCCGAAAACCCAAACAGAAGACCGGTCATACTATTTCGGAACACTCTAGAGCCTAGACAAACTTTGTTGTGTTCGACTGCTGTCGTCTTTGGGGCCGAAATCAGTCTCAGATAGGGGCTACTTAGTTGTGCAGGTAGGTATCTAGCCAAAGCTAAGGGACATTACCGGGGCCGAAAGCACGGGTTCACACCTCACCCTTCGACCCACGCGTTCCCAACGGCCGTATGTATCTGCGGCGGAGGGAGACTTCTGTCACGTCGTCAAGCCTTGCAGCCCGCTGCAGCCTGTACCCCTTATCGTCAGTTCCATACTAGTGGCTTTGGCTAGAAATGTAGGGCCTCATAACTCGCTCAGATACTCAGCCTTGTTGGTTTAGTATAGAATTGTGCACAACTGTGCCTAGCCATACAGTATTCGAGTTTATTCCCATGGCAATATGTGTAATCGATCTTGGACCCATCTCCAAGCTACGGAGATTCTGCGCTAGCGAAAAAGAAAGTCGAGTGTCGAGCCCATAATGTACTCTCTGATGTTCGCTTTCGAATGCGAGGTTTTCAAGTCTAATCGCAGCGTCCGTCATAAATGTTATAGGGCGGCATGTAGTCCTCATGCCAAAACAGTACATAGGATATTCATACCCTTCTTCATTATCATCATTAAAATAATAATAATAATAATGATAATACACATGCAGTCAGCACGCCGAGTGTCTCTCAGTCAAAGTCATGCCGAAACCTTTATGGAAATGGTGGATATGTTTGCTTTTGAGAAGTCTCTTTCAGCTTTGGAAAAGGGGGTGTGTGTCACATGCTGGATGAATTCGCAATGCACCCAGAATACCTCGTATACTTATATCCCCAACTTTGAAAGGAGATTCTAAAAGTAGAAGGAAAAGATCAAAAAACATAGAGAACTTTGCATCTCATGCCATCCGTAGAACATGGTTTTACTCGGATTCCTCGTCGTTCACTAAGGTAAGTCATCAGACAGCTACAACTCGTCAAATAAATACTCATCACTCTCCCCACTATCCTCATTATCAAATCGTATTTTCAAAAGAAAAGTAGCCTTTGATAAACAAGACGAACTTTCCGCGGCAATTGGTTCTTCATGCCTCGTCTCGGTCCGTATATTTTGGCGAGCATTCGATGTCTCATTTGGCATACTAATACTTGACTCAGGTGAACATAAAGGTCTCAAAAATTCTTCAGCACATTTTTTAGTACTCGCCAAGAGTCGTGGTATACATGGGAACATTAATAAGCTGGAGCTTGGGGATGAGCTTTGTGTAAGCTCGAAGCGGTTCCATCTGAGCAAGTAGGCTGTCAAACTGGGAATCCCCTTGGGTTGTTGTTATAATAGGTAGAGCCAATAGCCACGGTTCACGACACTGCCTTGGCGAATGGAAGAGACACGCGGCAGCCTCATATTTGAAAGACGTATCAATTCCCAGTATCAGAAAAGCAAAGGAAGCGGAGCGTCTTCTGAGGTGCCCTGGGCTCCCCTATGAAACGCTACACGATAGATGCTAGACGCCAGAAAACTCCATCACCAAATCCTCTTTGCGACCATTTCGTACCGTTGAACTCCGTTATAGTCGCCTTGTTGTGGCCTTTCCGGTTTCTGAACCCTTCCCTTGCCCCCCTTCAGGCCCTCCTTGTCATCAGCGTGAATCCATCTTCGTCGGTCTTCCGTGACCTCGATCTGACCGTAACCTCCAACTCTCTTCCCGGTAGCATCATAGACCTCGCGCTCCTCCTGACCAGTTGCCACCATGTGCTCCTTATGCTTCATCCTGGCGTACCTGTTTCGGGAGTATCGCAGCAGAACCATGCCCAGTAGCAGCTTGACGATAAGAAGGACCAAGAAGGCGATGAAGAAGACGACAATCATGGTAACTGCCGCAATTACATCGTCACTAGTCCACGTCCACCATGCTCTGCTCTGGACACTTGGCTCTCCGTAAGGATAGCCGTAGACGGCCCGGCCTAAGGCATCCCTAAGTAACGTGTCGAGACGGTCCAGCGCTGCCACCATTGCTGGCGACGAGGGTGTCGCAGACTCGACGGATAGGGATGTCTGAGTTGACTCTGCGATGGGCGTAGCTATACGTGTCGAAAGAAACATGTGATACGTTTGGACAGAGGCTCGAATGAACAGGCACGACAGCGGGATGACAGCCAGACCAAGTCGTCTCGTCAGCGAAGGAGAGACAAATGCCTACAAGAAAAATCAGTCTCCAGCAACGAAATGGAAAAGGACCTCTTCCGGAGTTGCTTACATTAGTGTAGTAGTCCTTGCACAAGATGTCGAGGATGCGGCTGTAGAATGTCGGCTTGATGTTATTGAACTTGTTTACGTAGGCGTGTTTGATCGTGTCGACCAGCATCTCACTGCCAATGACAATGAGAAAGGGGGACAGCACCTCGCCAGACCAAACCCAAGACGGAAGAATCGTGAAGCTGAACGGCAGGATCGAAGGGCTGTGAAGAGGCATAGCGCCAGAACCTCCCAGGTCGCTGTTTTCGGACCCTGCCCCAGGTACGGAGAGCCCACCAACCTCCACAATATTGCGCATGCCGATAATGAACAGCATGATCCAGAGTTGGAAGCGCTCCACAATGTCCGCACAAGTCAGCTGGAACAGGTTGTCTTTTTCGAATCTCTTGAACACTGTGCTCTTGATCTCAACGAATTGGTTGGAGATCATGAGAGTCAACAGAGCATTTGAATAGGAGTTGACAGCCACATTCAGCGTGATGACTTGGTAGTAGAGCGCCACAGAATGGATGACATTGTAAATGAGTGCAAGTCCGAACATGCCCAGCGGAAGAAGCACCTTGGACCGACCGGAGCTATTTCTAGACAATGTTTCGGAGCTGAAAAGACACTCAAATATGTCCTGACCAAGCGCTGAAAGGAGGCGATCCCCGACCTGGCTAGATTAGCGACAATTCCTCCAATGCTAAGAAGGAACTTACCTCGAGGACGTTGTAGATGACATAGAGCTTGATGCCATCCTGTGCTCGAATGAAGTGATACATTCGGCTAGCGTCCAGCTTCATGAGGAATAGCGAGCTGAAAAGAATTACGGCGCCTTGTAAGAGATCCGCCTTGTGAAAGGAAGACAGATTAGAGGGTATCGATTTCGTCCTACGATGTCGATGCACTCTAGAGGCAGAAGGGTGTGGAGGGTGATGGCTCGAAGGTCCATTCATCTTATGAGTGATATGCCCGTTCCCATTCAATCTGACCTCATGCTCAATGACTCCATTGCCGTTCGCTTTGACATCTGAGTCGACATGGACAGCTGGGATGTTGTCAGGGAACCTCATATCCGTTGCTGGGGTAGATGATCTGCGCCCCGGCGGCCGACTCTGGCTTCTGTCGCGGCTGACAAGGTGGTCGTTGTCTCCTTTTTGAGCGGACAGCGCACTTCTTGCCCTAGGTCTCCGTGCTCTGGCCCATACTCTGCCCAGCCCGTACCAAACGAAACCAACCATGAAGCGTGCCTCCTTGATAGCCATATAGCCCCACCATCTGAACAATACCCCGAGGGCAATGGTAAATCTCATGGGCAGGATCGTAAAGTTATAGAGCCAGGCATCGAGACATGCCAGAGCTCCGAAATAGAGCGTTCTCTCCAGAAATGTCGGCAGTAGTAGAACATTTTTGAGTCTTTCCCATTTGACGACGTAGGACTCATAGGGTATATCGTTGGTGTGCGAGTGGTGTATGTACAGAGGGCTCGGTCGTTGGGCTGCTAGTTCCAACTGAAGGTGCGTGGGTATAGACATAGGCGGGAGGGGTATCGAAGGAGGGAGGGGCGATGGCGGAAAAGGGTCATTTCGCTGTGACTTTGTTGGCGGCGGAACCTGGAGCTGCGGTGGTGGTTGTTTGTTCAGACTTGTCGGCAGAGGGTTGATTGCGTTGAAGTGGCTGGTGGCATCAAGGTTGAGAGGCGGTGGCCTGGCAACAGAGTAGAAGGAATTTCGGCGGGGCGACGTGGTTTGTGACTGTGATTGTCGTCGATTCGTGGGAGGCGTCGAGAGCGTTCTGCCTGAGACAGGTCGTCTTGGCTCGTCTTGATATCGCGACCTATTTCCGCCGTCCGTCACGGGGCCGTTTCGTCGCAGAGAGTCGGGCTGACTGAGTATCGACTGTCGAATTGCCTCGAGCTGATCTGCGAGAGGAGAGCGAACCAGCTGTTCTTGACCGTCAGGGGTTTGGTCGGGAACTACTGCGACAGGGAGAGCTTCGGGGGCGGTGAGTTGTTGTATCCCTGCGACAGATAATCTCCTAACATTATCGTGGCTTTGATTCTTCTTCATGGATGCGGAGCTCGATCCGGCCCTGGCCCTTGACTTTGGTGCCACGTCGTCCTTATTCTCAGACTCCTTCTTCTCGGTAGCAGTCGCAGGCTCGGACGTGGACGAAGAGTTGGACGATTCTTGCTTCTCGGGCTTACTATGCGTGGATGAGGCATCGGAAGACTGTTCCTCATCGGAGTGGCCACCGGGAATGGTAGGGAGGGTCGAGGTAGGGGGTGCGCTCGCAGACACGTTTGGTAAGGGAGGGAGAGGTATGTGCGACACTTTGATATCGTTCTCGGCATTCGGAATGCCCTCGTCGTACGCCGCGTTTTCGGGAGCGAAAGTAGGCATGGGCGGGAACGCCTCGACCGGGTCTATGGGTAAGACATCGGGGCGTGCAGAAGTCTCGTCATGGTTGTAATGGTTGTCGTCGTCGGCCCCTCGATCATTGTGGTGTTCGCTCGCCGCCATTCCCAAACCCTTCACTGTCTTTTTTGGATGGGAGGTATCGCCGCCATTCGCACACGGATATGGAGGCTGTGATTGGTACCGTGGAACGCAAAGGACTCTATGAATTGCAGATTGGAAGGAAACGTAATGCGCCAGGGTTTTCTAGGCACGTTTTGCGATAGCATCTGGCGCAGCGAGTGGTTCAAGCAATTAGCTCTGCAGCCTGCAGTTCTCCAGGTCGCGTGGGGGGGAAATGTTGCCGAGCGGGCGATCTCCAGGAACGGCTGGATTGGTGACCGGACAGGGAAACCTGGCGGCACAGCGCGGCAGAAGACAATGAGACCGCTGTGGAGACGCTACACTGGGTCTCTAAACGCCATGGTCCAGTGGACTCGGGACGGAGACGGAGGGGAGGCATCATGGCAGTGACGTACTGGGATGGGACGTGCGCTCGCTTTCGATTTCCGGTGAGTTTTTGGGATCGAAGGTGTGACTAAACCATCTGTCACAAGGTGTGTTCACCGAAGTATCAGTATCAATCTCTGAGGTTATTCACCACTCGGCTACTCTATCAAGTTATCCAACTATACATTCAGAGTCCCAAAATTCTGCCGAGATGATTCTTCATGGATCCGAGGTTCTCCAGCGCCTACAAGATTGTCGATATTGTATATGTCCAGTAAAACATGCAAACGACCTTCATCTCGGGTCGTCACCAGAAGAGACGCCTTTCACGACAAGAATATGATGGATCTGGCTGGGACTTCTGGCCATTAAAGGGATATTTGATGCGAAAACCAGTTGCTAGATTTCTCAATGTGCCGAAGGAAGAGACTGAGGTAAGGTAAATTGCGATGTTCGGGTTTAACCCCGGCCGTTGAAGACATCAGGTGTCGGGCCGCACACCGAATCGGCAAATCACCCTAAGAAAGACGAGGGCGATTTCCCGACCATGGCATACACCACCCGCACCCGTCGGGCCCAAATCACTTTGCGGCGTTAGGACCATTTACCGGCACTGTTCTGTGTCCATGATAGTACGATTCTGTGAAAAGTATGAGAAGAAGACCAAGACCAGAATCAAGGTACCAGGACGTTCCACCACCTTAATTCCGCTACTGCCGCCGCTCAGATTGCCGTTTCGGAACCGCACCGCTCGACTCCTTGGATTCCAAAACTCCATGGACTAGCAAGACTAGGAGCACGACGGGAGAGCACGACGGGAGAGCATTCGGCTTATGTCCAGCTAAAAACCGAGACACCGCAGCTCGGCGAAGTGGGGGCTGAGAGAGACCGGCACCGGTGCCCGAAAGAGTTTGTGTTTTCATCAGGGTGGCATTTTGTCTCATCGAGAGGGGGGCACAGCGTCCGAGTTACCAGTTGAATCTTCCTCTTGATGGATCGGAACGGATCTCGGCCCACCCAAAGTAAGAAAGGAGGTACGAGTAGTCTCCGTTTTGGAGATCCAGTTGCTTGGGTGCTTGGTAATTCCTCACGTCAACGGGCCCAACTTGTCCAAACCCCCCCCGGCGCTGAACATCCGTGGGCCCCTCCAAGGTCAATGACGCCCCTCCCACGTCCTGCTTGAGCTTCAGACTCTTTAAGGTCGATGGGGCCCTCTTCTTCGTCCGACCCTGCTATCCGTTCCTCCCGTCCTCTGTGATATCGTCTTCTTACAAACATCAAGTACTTACACTTATAAACTCAAGAAAATCAACAGTCAACATGGCATCCAACCCTCCCGGACAATGCTGCACCGTCGGTGTCAAGCACGAGTAAGACACCCCAAGATCCCATTGAGCGACACACACTGCGTAAAGAGCTACCCCGCCCCCCACTCTTCCAAAGCTTGATTGCGTGAATCCTGCCTGCACCTGTCACCGAGAAACCCGTTCCAAAGTCCCAAACAGCAGCCTTATGGCATGTCTGTCGGCTGATGTGATACGCCAATCTCCCAATTATTCGCACAATAAGAGTTCTCGCTAATCGCTTTCCGACCAACATAGAGGCACTCCTCAGGGCAAGAAGATCACCGTCGCCGGCAAGTATGAGGGCTACCTCGCCGAGGCTCCTGCCGACAAGGCACACAAGAACACCGGTCTTCTCTACGTTGCCGACGTCTTTGGCATCTGGAACAACTCCCAGCTGCTTGCCGATCAGTTCGCTGCTAATGGCTACACCACCTTGATCGTTGACCTCTTCAACAAGGACCAGCTTTCTGTCCCCATGCCTGCTGGCTTTGACGTTATGAAGTGGATCGCCGAGGGCAGCGATGGCAAGAACCCCCATAACAAGGAGGCCATCGACCCCATCATTGTCGATTCCCTCAAGTACATGCAGACCGAGCTCGGTCTCACCAACATCGGTGGTCTCGGCTACTGCTTTGGCGCCAAGGTATGTTTTCTCCCCTACCCTCCCTGTTCTGTAGCTGCTACGACCGCCGGTTTCTGACATGATCACTTGACAGTACGTTGTCCGCCACTACAAGGACGGCATCAAGGTCGGCTTCGTGGCACACCCTAGCTTCGTCGACGAGGATGAGCTCGCCGCCATCACCGGCCCCTTCTCCATCGCCGCCGCCGAAACGGACAGCATCTTCCCCGCCGAAAAGCGTCACAAGTCCGAGGAGATTCTGCAAAAGACCGGCCTGGCATACCAGATCAACTTGTACTCTGGCGTCGAGCACGGCTTTGCTGTCCGCTGCGACGTGAGCAAGAAGGTTCAAAAGTATGCAAAGGAGCAAGCCTTTTACCAAGCTGTCGCTTGGTTCGATGAGCACCTTTTGTGACTAGCAGTTAGCCTTGAGGGAGAAGCCAAGTTATGAATGATGGGCGCCGCAGCTGATACCAGAACGATGGGCGGGTTTAAGAATACCAATTGATTATTGCGCGATATGATGTCGTTCCACACCTTGATATCTCGGTCTCCTGAATGCTCTGAAGCTCTTAAACAACGACCGCATCAAGCCCTCTCGGCCCAGTCTCGCTTGATAAAGTCGGCACATCGCTCTGCCACCATATAAGTTGGCGCTACAGTGTGAGCACTCGTCACCTTTGGGAAAACGCTTGCATCAGCAACGCGCAAGTTTCGGAACCCGTGGACCTTCAAATTCTGGCCGACTACACCTTTATCGACCACGGTACCCATGCGGCACGTTGAAGTTGCGTGGTAGATGTTGACCAAACGCTCCCTGATGTAAGCGTCAATCTGTTCATCCGTCACATCCCGCCACCCACCTTCGACCGTACCGGCCTTGACTCCGGGGGCGAGATGCCAGGTAGCGTTGAAGGGGTACTGTGTCTGACGGAAGCGCTCTACAAAGCTCATCGAGAAACGAGCGGCCTTGCGCGCTGCCGCCCAGTCGCGGGGATCTGTGATGTAGTGATGGAACACTTTGGGATGCGCCAGAGGATCTGAAGACGCGAGCTCGATTCTACCCCTAGAGAATGGCTGCACTAGTGTTGTCTGGAATGCGCAGTACCCCTTGCCCTTCTCATAGTCATACGAAGCATTAGTGAACAGGAGCTCAATATCAGGTACGTTCTCAGGCCTTAGCGCATCCGTGTTGTCGTGTTTCTCATCGATGCCATTTCCGTGGTGTCTCACAGTCATTGTGGTCTCGTCAACGGTGCTTGTGTGAAACCAAGCACACAATCTGGTTCCAGAAGTCGCCAATAAGCCAGTCTTGAAGAAGAGAAAGAGGACGAAGTGCCAAATGCCAATAAGTGGACTGAACAACCGGAGATATGAATCGATGAGACGGGTGCGGAAGGCGATGCCGAAAGTTATGTGATCTTGAAGGTCAGCACCAACTCCCGGCATATCTCGCACGAGTGGGATGTTGTGTTTTTCAAGATGTTTCTTTGGTCCTATACCGCTGCGAAGAGTCAGCGACGATCGAACGTGCTGGAGGGTCTCAGAGAAATGATACCTCAACATCAGAAGCTGCGGTGAGAAGTGAGTTCCACAACAAACGATGACCTCTCTCTCGGCCTTCACGAAGCATTGCCTGGCAGGGCTCTTGTCAAGATGATCCAAAATGTGAACACCCGTTACTTCTGTCCCATCGTCGTTCGTCTGAAGCTTTGTGGCTACAACACCAGTGCAGAGTGTGAGTCTCTCCCTTCGCTCATCAACCGTCGACTTTGGAAGGTAAGCTGCCAATGAAGAATGACGATAGCCAAACTTGTCTATCATGATGTCGGTCGTGAAGAGGCCCATGGCCGGGGCATTTGGGTTATTGCCGTCATTCTGGACAGGGAGGTTCATGTCGCCTGCAGCTTTTTGGATGCTGTTCGAGGCACAAGTTAGCAAGGATTTGGGGAATGCGGTCACTACAACATACTATTGGTCTATCGGGAAGTCCAAGGGATTCTGTCGAAGGTAGAGCGGCCCTATCTAAAGTCAGCTCGATCTTGAGAGGAAGAATTGGATGACACCAAATACCTTCATGACCGCGGTAGGGAGCATCGGGGTGGCAAGCAGCGTTCTCAATCTTCTTGAAGTATGGCTCGCACTTATCCCAGCTCCATTCATCATTACCAAGCGCAGCCCATTGGTTGTAGTTACCCGGCGCGCCGCGCGTGAGCATCAGCCCGTTGACTCTGGTGGCGCCGCCGAGTGCTTGAGTATTGAATGTCCGAGTCTTGCACCCCGTCCATCGCTCGTCGGGCTCAGACCAGAATGTCTCGATCTGAGGACCCTTGCCGTCGCTCGCATTCCCAACGATAGGAATACGATCAAGCCAATTGTCCTTCACCTTGCCTTTGCAGACAACGAGGACGCTGGTGCTTGGGTCTTCGCTCAGTCGGGAGGCGAGGGCGCATGCTGCTGTACCGCCTGCGTAATGTCAACTTGGGGGGACTTGGCCTCCTCGCCAACAACGACACCTACCGCCTACGATAACATAGTCAAAGGTTTTCCCGTCGACGTCGACCGCTTTGCGCTCCGGATAAGAACGAGAAAATAGCCAGGCCATGGTTACCTGACTGAAAGAAGCGTTATGGGACGATTTGGAAAACGGACTGGATTGTCCTAACGAGTAAGAGACCTCATTCAAACTATCTACTCCGAGTAGTATCTTAGGGGCTGCTGTCAGATGAGGGGTTCTTTCTTATATTTTCGAAGGATCATCACTCGTCTTAAAGCCATAGACTAGTCTTACACCAAGGATCAATCGCAATCTACAGGAACACCAGAAAGTGCGATCTCTCCAATCGCTGGCTGATCCTTCGCCGGCTAAGGCAACCCAGGCACTTGTTTAAACCTTGGCTTCCGTTACCTACTCACACGGCAGTCCCGGGAACTCATGTTAGAAGGAAGAACAAGAGGATATCTAGAGGACAAGGACAAGAGTCTGAGACCTTTTCATCATGGGCGATATTTCTATGAGAACCCCTCTTCATTCATTTGCGGCCCCCAGTGTACCCCGGATCTGTGGCATCTCAGCATCAGCTCACCGCCAGCAATACTTTCATGCCAACCGACTTTGCATGCTGTAGCACACCAATGTCGACCAACTATCATCAGAGAAAGACCAATACCGATAGGCAGGCCGCAGGAACGGCCAAGAATGCGTGCGAGTCGAACGGTCCACGTTCAACAGCAGTGAAACTTGGCTGCTTGTCGATTGACATCGGAAGCACTCAATGGTGCCCCACTGCCTCCACTACCTAAGGTACTTTACTGTGTATGGCTTGTCACTAAACAATACTCCGTAAGACACTCAAGTATCCGTAACCTGAGGTAAGGATGAGTTCGGATACCTAACAGGGTGTTACGAGGATCAGATGGAAACTCCCATTGACTTTGAATTGACTCGTCTATTCGATCAAGGTACCTACCTTACTGGGGGCATTGGCGGGGAAGAGGGAAAATAAGCACTGAAAACAGGGCACGACTCGTCTTTTTCGTGCCTGCCGTTTCTCATCCTGGGGTTCCTACCTTACTGTGTAGGCCGAGGTGCTCTTTCCTTCCATTTGTACCGACCTGTGGTTCGAAGTTTGAACGGCGGCCCGCTCCTAGCCTCAGTGATGGGAGGAAGGCGCAAGACGCGAGCTTAGCCACGCTGTTCGCGCTCTTTTTGAACGTCTGCACTGCACTGCACTGCACTGCCCCCAGAATGGACGATAGTCACCTAAGCTACATCAGTCGATGATTTCCCCCTCCCACAACGACGTCGCCCATCTTCCACGTCAACATACATCGCATCGCCTTGCCTTACATCTGCATCTCCATCAACAACAGCGGAGCCACCACCGTCCTCGTCCCCAGAATCCCGCTGCCTGTTGCACAGCAAAGTAGCGCAGTATCAGCCACGAGCTAGCAACTGATAGGGCTATTGGGAAAGACATGGGTGTAAATGCTGACACAGGGGAGGGGTTGGGTTGGGAATGGGGCCAGGCCGGTATAAGCAGGCAGGCAATCAACGATTCCATGATTGGAGATGGCTGGTGAGACGAGCTGAAGCTGCTATGGAGTACCAAGTACTGGGGCGAGCATTCGCTTCTCGACACTGGCCTGGCCTGGTCGCACATCCCATGGCATCCCACCTGCACTCTTCTTCCGTTTCTCGGTCGCGGCTGTGCCGCCATCGCGCGCTAGCCAAACGTGCAGCCTCGTCCTGTCTCGTCGACATTCTTTTTCGACTTCGACTCGACACACGTCACGGCTCCCTTCTGCCGCGTTTCTCCTCCTGAGCTGAGCCTGCTTGTCTGCTCCAAACTCGGGTTGCCTCACGCCACCCATGGCTTCCTTCAATTTCATCAAATCTGCCCCCATGACCGACGTAGACCGCTCTTGAGCACCTCGATACCACCCACATCCGAGAGAGCACCAAGTCCCGAGCACCATTAGCTGTGCAGCTCCGAATAGCCAATTCGCAAGGCTTGGTAAACAACGGCAAACAGAAGTCCATAACGAACCCATTGGTCCGAGACAATGGCCATGGAGGGCATGAGCGAAGCACAGTTCAACCAGACTCTTCAGCAGATTAACGACAATATCAACGACGACGACAAAGAATTGTTTGTTGCCATTGTCGCTCTCGTCATCTCCATCGTCGCCTTGCTTGCATCCCTCCTGCAGGTCGCACAACAATATTTCGCTTCCGCCGCTGGCTATTCAAGTTGTGGCAGCAAGGTGATAGGAAAATGGTCCGAATCCAAGCAGCGCAAAATCAAGTTCACCGAGTTCCGATTCGAGGTCCTTTTCGAAGCTCCCGTTATTTTCCTATGCCCTCCGACTAATAAGAAGGGCCCTGTCAAAGACGAGCCCATTATATTCATCGACGGCTCGGAAAAGAGCTTGCTGGACAGCCGGTCCGAACTTCAAGATCAGAAGGATGTTTCCGACAAGGAGCTTGCGAAACAGTCAGTCCATACGGCTGACAATGAGCGAGCTTCGTGGGTGGCGCTCCTCTCTGCCCTGCAAAAAATGGAACATGAATCTAGGGAATGGCAAGAAAGACAATATACCGAAAAAGTCTACCAAAAGCCACCCAAGGGATCTGACCAGCTCGAGAGCCAGGAAAACGTTGCCAGCGTCCTTAAAGAAGTCAGTGACAAGTATACTCTGACGGTCGCCATTCAGAAGAAGCGTAGGAGCTGGGATACGATGCCCACCAACGTCAAGAAGCCATACGCCACAACGACGTGGTGCCATATGGTCGAAATGCTGGCCATGCTCGGCGTTTACTGGGTCGAATTCAATAGGACCAACGATAGATACCGTGCAGAAGGCAATGGCTACACCATCACGGGGGAGAAGGTCAGCGATCTTGGTATCATGTTCACATTCCAGGTTTATGGACGCAGTCGATTTGAGAACAACCGTGTCATACCCGTGGACGAGACCAAGGAGCTTTGCTTTGGCTTTCTCCCAACTATTTACCGGGCGACGTCGGACAATCGACGTTTGAAGTTTCCCAACGATGAGCCCCGCGACCTGTCGACCCTTAACTTCGCCAGTAACCATGAAATCGCTGAAACGCTGGTTTTGATCGGCTGTAATACCAATACCGTCAACTACTTTTCCACCACATCGACAGCCAGGGTTGGCCATTTGTTTCCTGGTAAGCTGAGGTCGTACAGGTCTTACTGTTTCCCAGCGCTAACATTTTCCTGGCAGTTGCTTTCGAGATCGTAGGCATGCTTGGACGTACACTCCACATTGAGAAAAGCGCATTCCGTTTACTTCCCAATCCTACTCACTATCGATGGGATACGAAAAACTTCTCCTTAACCAAACTACTGGAAGCGTACACCATGCAAATGAATAAACTCAAGTCGGATCAGCCAACTCCTAGCCTTGTCGGCAGAGCCATTCGGAGGAACATCCGAAAGATTAATGGGCTGATCAAGACGCACACTGCCGCCTCTGGCAACTGGTTGAGCCTGCCCCTCATGGATGCTCTGCACGAGGCTCTTGACGACACCGATGAGATTTTGACGGCAAGGGCGAAGGTATCTCGGCCAACAGCGCCTCCACGGGTCGACTCGATGATGACCGCGAAGCCCTCGGTTTTTGAGGGCAACCCTGAAGGCGCAGTTGAGAGCGCACGACGTGAGATGGTGCAAGATGTGTTACGCAGTCATATTCAAGAGGTCCTAGGAGGGTTCAACGAGAAGCCGGAAAAGACGGCACCGAAACCTACAGGTACCGCCGCCACAATGGAAAACAGAGTGAGAAGTCAGCTTCGATTTGAGGATATCGATGCGGCACCACCAGAACTAAAGCAAGAGAAACTCATGGAGGTTTACTTCCGCTTGGTGCGGAGAAAGGTCATCGAAGTGTCTCGAGAATCGTCAGATAGGCGCGAGCAGCCTACTGTGGGCTTTGGCGGTCTCAAAAAACGGAACCAAACCAACTTCAGTACCCGGACCGTCGAGACAATAGACGATGAAGAACCAATACTGCTGCACGAGTTGGGCGAGGAGCACGTCACCCACGAGGATATCTGGTGCACTCTCGTTTTCCGGATGATTTGTTGGCTCATGCTACACGATTTCCACAAGAAAGATGTCCAGGTATCGAAGAGCGAACTTTTGGGCAGCCGCTTGCCGGTATATATCTCATAGTCAAAAGATATGACGATGAGGATGACGATCATTTTAAGCATTTTGGAAGAAAGAAATTGCATTAATAGGATATGGATGGATATGGACGAATTATGAGCATGAGAGCGAGCAGTTTGATGTCCCCCGAAAGCCCCAATTGGAGCTAGACATGAAACAACTTCGGTCTTCAGGGTAGCTTACGAATGATGACAATGACAATCAAACGATTATCTTAAAAATTAGAAATCTCCTGTGTGAGAAGACGGGAGTCTAGGCCCGTACGCTCTGGCTGAGAAGGGCTGGCGGCAGCAACGCTTATACCTGTCAGCGCTTCGTCAACTTGTCATGCGATTGATCCCCTGACCATGGTCTGGGACAAGAGTCTGGAGGGTTGGCCTGGACAGAGCCAGCCGGCCGATGGGCTAGTGAATTCATGGAGAGGCAACCCGAGGCCCGGGAACGAGGATGGAGCCCGACTGAGGGATGCGGAGCCCGTCACTGGCTTGTCACCGGGGCTCCAACCGACCTTTTTGCGATTCCAGAACTCTAGCACGGTACTCCATCAACGCCCAGCGGCCCAGAAAGTTCCCAAGCTGCAAAGTGATTGCAGTCCTCACATTCCAAGGTCCTCTGGGCGTACCGGTGTACTCATGGGACCGGGGACGCGCGAGAGCGCTAGGCCGGATGAGGGCGAACGGCGGCAAACTGGGGGAAAAGAACCTTGGTTCGGCAAGAGTGGAGAAGCCTACGATTGGGAGCCTGTATCCGTAAAGGAGCATGGTTCACCGAGGCTCTGGGAAGACGATACCTACCTAGCTGGCCATGCTGCCGAATCGTGAAATGCTTCGAGGACTATTTGTTGTCCTTTGGCTCAAAATACTAGCCGAGAGATACGTGGGATGAGCGTATGTGATGTGTATGGGGACCCAAGATTGATACGAATGCTAATAGCACAGCACAGCGCCTTGACACTGTAGGGGCTCTTGATGTCACGTAGTGGAACCTGTAGTCCGCCAGAACGACTTCATCGACGCGTTCCGTATTCAATTCCTTAACGTTGGAAAGCAATGTTACATGCGATGCTTCGGCTTCCCTGGGCGCATGCACGCTTAAGGTGAGGTGCTGCACTCACTCAATGCGAGAAGGATGCGCGGGGAAGGGCATTTGACTTTATCGGTGCATATTCAAGACGGAAGCAGACGGATGAGGCCAGTAGTTTGATGCAGGCCGCAGCTCACCATGGTTGTTGGTCTCTCTAGACGCCGGTTAGTGTGATGTCGTCCAATGCCTCGCAGCGCAGAAGACGCATCTGTGCGGCGGCTTTCAGGGCTGGGTGCGAGCCAACGAGCCTCGCGAACGAGTGTGGTGTTTGCTGGTTATTTCATCCATGGTTGGCAGACATGGCTCAGACAATGGCTCTGTCGGTTCGTAAGTGGCTTGCTGCTGGCGTCCTTCTTCTCCCCATTCTCGAGGCGTGTGTGTCAGCGGCTTTGCAACGGAATGTCTTGGGCGTTGGTCCCTTGATTAAGAGAGAAAAATGCGTCTATAGGGTGGTGACTCTGGCAAGAGTGCTGCGCGCTTGAAGCACTTCTCGGGGTTGGGGGTCCAATTGCATTCTCGAAACAGAATCGCGGTGTGGGAGGGCGGTATGAGACGAGACACTGCTTCACGGGCGACGACGGATAACGCGTTTAGAGAGTCTGTATTACCAGAAGGTTTGTGAGTACTAGTTACCTTAGGTAGACGCGACCAGCCTATTCATGGCCCCCCTTGGCGTGAGATCAGCGGATGATGGGCAGGCGAAGCAGTTTACATAGAACTTTGGGTACGGTAGGCGAATGTGCAACCCTGCGACGTGGTGGCAGCGTGCCACTGCCCAAGTTGACGCGAGAATTGGACGAGCCCAGCGTGAATGTCACTGGGGAACCTGGACCCGTGGCCGCCATGACTGGCACGACTGGCATCTGCGAGAATGTGACTGGGGGCCATGGTGAGTGCAGTGCAGGGAAGGGAAGGGGAACTAGGGCCAGCCGCCAGCGGACCGAGGGATTGGGTTTGACATGGTCCTGAGTTCGGCCGGCAACGGCCATGACAAGGGGAACAATTCACAGTGACGACTGAGGACTGGCAGCGGCAGAGGGCCTTGGTCTGGTGTTTGTTGGAATGGAGATTGATCATTGTATGCTCGGAGGTCTCTTGCTGGCTGACCTCGTCTCAAAGGCGGCAAAAAGAGTCGAGAACCAAGACAGGGAATTCCAGCCATTCTGCCGATGGCGTACAAACAAGGAACCTGAGGTGAGAGACCTGTCCGAGAATAGACAGAGACAAAGACGGCATCTGCATAGGTATGTAAGCGCAACAACATTGGTAGACAAGCCATGGGCGCAGCAACAGCCAAGATTCAGGACCAACAAGAGCAACGAAACTGCTTGCGAAGTTATGGATAGCAACTTGCCTAGCTTTGTGCTTCTGAGGCAATCGTTCCAGAAGCAGGAGCAATATCTGTCTACCTTACTTACCTTACCTGGCTGCCTTCCATCGCTCCGAACATATCGTCAAGTCTAAGATGCGTGAAGTAAGGTGAGATGGATGACAAACAATCTGTTGCGATGCTGAGTGCCTTGTACGCTTGAAACACCGGGTCAAATACCTCTTCAACTAACAGGGGAGGGGGGCCCCGCTTGATCGAATTAGAAGGGCTCCATCAATGGTTGCAGTCACTTACTGGGGTCGTTACAGACGACACTCCTGACTGCACACCTCCCTCCAAAGGCTCAGAGTCAGGTGACCGAGGCAGCAAGTCTCAAGGCAGCTAGGTACCTACGCAGTATGTACGCTTGCCAGTCGCTGGGGTCGACCATCGAGCGAATCTGGAAAGAGAGCACAGGCTCCAGAATCCCACTTTTCCTCACTTTGACCAGACCTGGAGCGCACGTGTTGCTTCTCCACTTTGCCATGGAACAGGTGCGGAGTACTCCGTACCTTTGGCCTGGACATCTGCTGTGTATCCGTAAGACTACCTTAGATGGTGGACGAAAGTAATCCAGGGTTGGCAATCCAAACATTTGAGGCCAACATACTTCGAAGAAACAAGCAAAGCAGAGCAGAGACAGAGAAAGCAATGTCAAAGGAAGAACATGCCCCTATTTCAGTGTTGGCTGGTGATTTTGGCTGGACAAGGTCAGGCAGGTATGAAACCCTGGGTTGCTCGCTGTAGCCGCTCCCGAACCAACACACCGGCCAAGTGGCCCAGTGACGCTCGTCGTCCTGAGTGAGTGGAGGCCACTAAAGGAGGAGCCTGGCAAGCCTGGAACTTGGAAGCAAGGAGCGATCGAACCAAAGTACCTTTTCTGCCAGCTGTCCACCTCAAGATACCTCTCTCTTACTACATATCTAAGGATAGGCACTTTGATGCGAGCGGCGAGCGGACCACAAACCCGCAACGAAAAAAGATACTGTTTTTATTTCTTTTCCTTGCTGCCATTCCGCCATCTCATTTCATCTTGTCGCTTGAGCGTTGCCCGCCTGCCTGATCCACTTTCCATGCTTGAGAGTCTAGACTCGAGATCCGGACGGCACCTACCTAGCCTGCTCGTGCCTGCTAGGTATTAATGACTCAATCGAGTCTGTTCTCGTTCAGTCGAGATTCCCAACATTGGGCCCTTGTTCTATGCTCTCATTGCCTCGATAACCTGTCGCCCACCCAGCGCTACGCTCAAGTCTCAAAGGAGAGAAGAGGGTGCTTTGATATCATCTACCTACCTCGAATTATGACAAAGACGCAAACAAGCCCGGACCCAAGCCTGACCTGATCCACAAAAGAAAGTAAGAAAGGCGAAGACGCCTTCTTCCCTCTTGTTTTCCCTCGCCGCTTTCACTATCTCGTTGCTTGAAGCCAACTTTATTCCCCGCAGCTTGGAAACCTTCCATTCTCTCCCACAATCCTTCCAGGTTACGTCTTTGGCACCTACTCGACATTCTTCCATGCCCGGCATTTTGCTGTGCGAACAATTGATAGAACCCTTCTTCATTCCTGCCTGTCACCATTTACCGCTCCCGAGGTAACTTGGCGGTGGGAGTATATTTCCTCGATACTCCGTACATTACCTACCTACCTTAGTACCCAGCTTAACTTCCCTGACGTCCGGCCGCCGACAGTCGTCTCACCGCGTTATTGACCGATGCCTGCTTTTTCGGCTTGCCTTGCATCGCCCCCGTCTTTCCTTCCACTGCGGCATTGCTTCTGCGCTTTCATTCCATTCCGATCCGTTGCGGTGTGAGCAGCGGGCTTCTGTTGTGCCGTGCACCTACTAATTGGGTACCGCATTGCTTTACTCAAGGCCTCCCAAGGTTGGGTACCTACTTTGAGTAGATACTGAGAGTGGTACCTTATATTTGGTGTTTTGTAGGCGAATCTACAAGTACCTCCCGCCAGGTACTTTTTCTTCAGGGGTGCCCATCCACCTGGGGGCAGGCAGTGAAAACCTGGAACGAACCTCCCCGTGCTGTTTCTCCTCCGCGGTACTGAGGTACCTTCCATTACCTTCATTGCCCCCCAAAACCGACAAGGACCGCGCCGCATCACCAACGAGTCGCTCTTTCCGCCGTGGCCCGCGACACCCTATCCGTACGTACCTAAAGTTCCCAAGGCTCCTCCTGCCCGCCCTCACACCCTCGCGGTTCGCCCTCCCCTCCCGCCTTGGTTGTCCACGGTGCTGCCACCAAAAAACTCCACCTCCACATCCACAGTACCCGCACCCGTAAGCCGTGCCTGCAACCTGCGACCTGCGACCGTAATCCCGCCCGCCACCTTCGAAATCCCCAACCCTCACTCACACCCGATTCCGATCCCAAACCTTTCATTTCCTCTCCTCTTCGACACCTCCCCTCTCTTTTCCGACACTCTCACGACAAATACTCCCCGCCTCACATCGCATCTTGCAGCAGTCGAGATTTCGAACTAGACCGCATACCACGCGAGAGGCAATATGACGCCCTCGCCCGGTCCTCAGATCAATACCACGGAGGTGAGGCGGCCTCGTTCTAGCCAGACCGTCTCCTTCTCTGTCGACGAAGGCAATAATTCTATTCACGGATCCGACTCGACAAGCCTCCAGTTGGCCGTTTCTGAGTGCATAGAAACCACAACTACAACCACTACCACCACCACTAAGCGCACCTTTCCACCCGTCTACCTGCGCGAAGTTCGTCCTCTCCATGAACTCGACTCTAAGGAGTATCCTCTCGCCTCGAAGCCTCTACCCCCCGAACTCGCGAACTTCTCTTTCAGTGTCTCTGGCTCTTCTTCCGATGGCACAGTCGACAACCCTTTTGCTGCCAAAACAGTAAGCCCCCTCAAGACTTCCCACCCCGTCTATCTTCTTTCTTCCTTTTTTTCTTTGCTCTTCTCCTTTTCTTGCCATCCATCGCATTTGCTGACAATGTCTATCTCAGCAGCGCAAAGCACCGATCGCAGCCGAAAGGCAGCCAGCAGGCCTCCTGAAAGATGACGAGTCGAGTCAAGAGCCCCCAAGACGCACATCAAAGTCGCCCTCAGATGCCAGCCAAAGAAAGTCTCGTCGTTCGAATCCCCGCGAAGCATCGCCGTCCTACAACGCGTCGCCAGTCCTGCCTTCGAGACCCTCCAGGAACCCCAGACCCACTGGGCTCTCCATACCCGAGGATGCTTCGCAACGTCTTAGACGCCAACTCACGAGGGGCAGACCGTCCGGCTACCTGGCCACTCCAGATACCTCCGAAGTCGCTGGTGCAAGCTCAGAGCGTGTGACGCGACCCCGATCCCTTCACCCTCACCGCTCCAGTCATACTCCCCCAGAGTCGGGACCGAGTCAAACAAACTTGCAGGAAGCGGCCAGCCCCATCGGAAGCGATGCACTCACTGTCTTCAGCAGTAACGTTGCCACTCCGCCCATCACCGACGCTGACCCTGAGCCATTTGTTGATACCGACGAGTCGCTCCAACAATCTCTCAGAGCCGTTGGCCACAGACCCTCCATCGATGCCGTGGCTGCACAGGATGCAAGCCTACCTAGTCCGAGACTTTCGCCTACCCTGGCAGCCGCTCAACTGAATTCGAGAGACTCCGATGACGAAGATGGAGAGTCACCCCAGAGCAGTGCTGTTGCCCGACGAAATGTCAGCTTCCGCAACCAGGCCTGGCTGCATGAATCACAGACGACCGAGGAGGGCGGCTACGCTTCCGACATGTCCATCGTTGTGGATGACAGCTCCTTCCAAGCGGACGACCTCGACGCCCACACCGCCATGCTCGACACCCGCAACATGATGGAAAGATTCGATGCCATGCCCAACGAGATGAAGAGCTTTTTGATGTATAATCTTCTCCGCCGATGCCCGAGAAAAACCCTTCGTCTTGTAGCCGATGTCGTCACCCCTGCGCTGAAGTGCGACTTCTTCAAACAGCTTCCTCTCGAGTTGAGCTTCCACGTCTTGTCGTTCCTCGATCACCGCGACTTGTGTCGAGCTGCGCAGGTCTCCAAGCATTGGCGAAATATCGTGGACACGAACGAAACTGGGTGGAAGGAGCTGTTTGATCGCGATGGTTTCACACTGCCTCCGGGTGAACTCGACAAGGCCATTATCCAGGGCTGGGGTTGGCAAGATCCCGTTGGAGTCACTGGGGCCGAGGTTGACTTGCGACCTCTGAGCAGACTGGACTCGGCCGACAACGAACTCACCAAATCCGTTGTCAAGACCGATTCGACGAGCAGGCTTCGCAGTTCCAAGCGAAAGAGGGCTCTCAACTTATCTAGCGCCGATAGATCGAAGCGTAGAGCTAGCGGCCAGGATGTAGCCCGGCTGGATGCGATACAGTCCGAGGTGAAGCAACACAAATCCGAGGGGCCACTTTCAGCAGCCAACGCGGCGGCCGCTGCTGTGCCCAATCCCAAGACCAGCATCCCGGGACTCCAGAAGTTGCATCTGTTCAAGTCTCTTTACCGACGCCATTACATGATTCGGCAAAGTTGGACGAGCGGCAAAGTCAAGCCTGGACACGTTGCTTTTGCTGCCCACCCCCGCCATGTCATAACATGCCTGCAATTCGATGAAGACAAAATCATCACCGGTAGCGACGATACCTTGATTCATGTCTACGACACCAATACCGGAAAGCTGCGGAAGAAGCTCGAAGGCCACGAAGGCGGTGTCTGGGCCTTGCAATACGAAGGGAACATGCTCGTCTCTGGATCTACCGATCGATCTGTTCGTGTCTGGGATATCGAGAAGGGTCTTTGCACACAGGTCTTCTATGGACACACTAGTACCGTTCGATGCCTGCAGATCCTTATGCCTACTGAGAACGGGAAGGGCCACGATGGAAAACCCATCATGATGCCGCCAAAGCCGCTCATCATTACGGGGTCCCGTGACAGTCAGCTTCGTGTCTGGCGCCTGCCTGAGGTCGGCTCTCGCAGATACATCCAGACCGGCCCTCCAGCCAATGATGCCGACTGTCCCTACTTCATCCGAACGCTTTCTGGACACACGCATTCTGTGCGTGCCATTTCTGCACACGGTGACACCCTCGTCAGTGGTAGCTACGACAGTACTGTCCGCGTCTGGCGGATCAGCACTGGCGAGTCTCTGCACGTTCTGCATGGTCACTCCCAGAAGGTCTACAGCGTCGTACTCGACCACGAACGTAACCGTTGTATTTCAGGGTCCATGGACTCTCTGGTGAAGATTTGGGACCTGAACACCGGCGCTTGTCTCCACACCCTAGAAGGCCACAGCTTACTCGTCGGACTGCTCGACTTACGGGACGAAAGACTCGTGTCAGCTGCTGCCGACAGCACCCTACGCATTTGGGACCCAGAGAATGGCAAATGCAAGAATGTACTCACAGCCCATACTGGCGCAATTACATGTTTCCAGCATGATGGCCGAAAGGTCATTTCTGGAAGCGAGAAGACGGTCAAGATGTGGGACATTCGTACTGGCGAGTGTGTTCAAGATCTCTTGACCGACCTGAGCGGTGTTTGGCAGGTCAAGTTCGACCAGAGGCGTTGTGTTGCAGCTGTTCAGCGAGACAGCTTGACCTATGTCGAGGTAAGTTTCACCCTTAGAGATTCATCAGACAATTTGCTAACCAACACATGATAGATTCTCGACTTCGGCGCTGTCCGTGATGGCAAACCTCTCTCCGAGCTTGGCGAACGCAAGCTCCTCAACGAGCCAGAAGTCCGCGCCCTTTTGGCCGAAGACTTATAATGACGAAGGAATATCAAGATAGGACAACAGGAGTTTTCACGAACAAGCATATTACGACGGGCAAAACAGCATCCACCAAGGGGGAAACCGCATGATGGCATAATGACATTGGTAGGGCGGGGTTGGATGGGCTTCTTCTACCCTCACATTCTCGGAGTTTTTAACGGCCACAGGCGGGGCTTGAAAACAAAAAAGGCGGGCGTTTGCATGATTTCTGGGCCGCGCAGAGCGCATATACCACTTCACTGTATGGGATAATGTAGATATCAGGCAAAAGCCGCACGAAATGAAACGGTTCATGGTACATCAATTATCACATAGTGGTTCGCGTCTTTTTCTTGCAGTAGACAGTTTATATATTGTGATTATGAGCCCATTCAACGCTACACTTGACACAGAAAGACAACTCTGGAGGACTCTCTAGCCTGTGCTTTAGCCCTTCTTTCCCGTGCTTTTGTCCGTCTCTTGTTCTCTGTCGCATTGCTCATTACGAAGACTGAATAAAGTCATTCATTCTTGTCCTTTTATGTGGATTTCCAACAGCAAAGAAGCACGAAGTAGCAAAAACAAACGCTAAATCAAGCATGGACTACGCTCACGGCACAGCCTGGATATCTAGATAGTAAAAGAAGCACTAGATCTTACGGTTGACCACTCAATTTAGACCACCTCCGATTGAACGGCCCCCTTTGAAAGGGACTACCCAACCTCGATGGTGTCCGGCCCGAGTCGTCACGTTGCTCACGCTCCCTCTGCGGTTGCTTGACGTCTCCCTCCAGCCCGAACCCGTACGTCTCGACGCCTCCCGCGTGCGGATCCTTGGGTACGAGGCCGTAGCCGACCTTGGCGCCGGCGACGGGTCGATGGTCGCTGTTGGGCGTCGTTGCCCAAGGGAGCTTCTCGAGGCCCGGGCCGCGGGTTGCCGCGACGATGCTGCTGAAGCGCGTATTGCGGACGAGGCCCTCTTCGCGGACGGCGGCGAGACCAAAAGCCACGCCAACGATGGCGAGGAGGATAGCGACGGAGTAGACGGCCCAGAGGTCGCGGGCGTGGTACTTGTAGCGGAGGTCGGTCCGCTCGCGGGTGCAGGGGTAGGTGTGGTTGTCACCGAGACGGGTGCCCGTCTTCTCGCTCGTGTCGTTGGCCCAGACGACGGCGAGGAGGCGTGGCTGAGAGAACATGGAGATGAGGATGTCTTCGTAGAGGCTCTGGACCTGGAACATAAAGTCCTTGACGACGAGGTAGTTGTGCTGGTCGAGGATGCGCGTTTGCAGGATTTTGGTGTTGGCGTCGGTGTTGGGTTGGAAGATTGTCCCGTTGATGTATTGGCGGAATTGGTATCCGATGGAGTGATATGCCATCGTTCTACGGTAACGAGCCACGTCCTGCGGGAAGATGTAGTTCGATTCCGGGGTGCCTGTGGTGTTGTCCGCTGTTCCATCTTGAGCGTCGACGCCGGGGAGGTAGCGGGTATCGACGATGCGATCGAAGAACGTTCGCTTCCGGACAGTGGTTTTTTGAGTGAGACCCGTGTAGTTGAAGTCGACCTCATACTCCGTCTCACGATGCTCGCAGCCAAACACCTTTGGGGTGTAGGCCGTTTGCCATTCGGGTAAGGTGGGGTTCATCGGCTGGGGATCGGATGGCTCGTCGACCTCAGCGATGCCGAACCAGAGCACCGGCTCCACACGGAGCGCGCCGAGGTTTTGCGGATATGGCGGTGGCGTGTTGATGACGCCTGCGGAGCCAGTGTCGTTCATCTGAGGGTTCTGGTACTCGCCAGCGGTGGCATGAGCAATGTAGGTATGATTGCCCACCGGGGCAAGCATGCTCATGTTGAAGGGCACCTCGGCGCCGTTGAGCTTCTTCGGTGTCGACCCGACGCCGCTGGCAAGCTCTTCGCACTTGTATCCGGGGCCCTTGAACTGAATGGTGAATGAACAGTTCCAGCCCATGCCGCAAACATCAAGACTTGCATTCGTCCGCGAGAGCGGTTTCTTGCCTAGAATTGCTGAAGTAGATATCTCCTCGAATTGCCAGCTCGTTCCGATCCAATAGTCAAAGAAGTCTTCACTGGACTGATTCAAGGTAGTTGTGTTCCATAAGGAAGTGGAAAGCTCAAAAAGGTTGTTAATCTTCGTCCCTGTACGAAAGTCATTGGTTTCTTCTTGAGCAAAGTTGAGAGTGCGAATGGATGGGCACGTCGTGGTCTGGCGTGTCGTCGCAGGTTGAGCAGTTAGAGTGTCTGAGGTGAGAACCACGACAAGAGGGGTACACCACACATAGATGGCCAAGATCATGGCGATCCTAGCTTGGCGGAAGACTTCAATGTTGAAAATGGCAGTCATATCTTCCGCCGCGGCAAAGAGCGAATCCACGGCAGCGAGGGTGAGCATCTTTCGGCGGACCGTCATCCATACTCTTTGTCGGAAAGCTAGGATCACAGCCGATCCAAGACTTGCCTTGCTGAGGAATGACAATGCAGCGCCGTAGCGCAGCATGCGAATCTGGCCGTTGGCCTCTGTTCCGTCAAGGCCGGCATAGAAAAAATGGTGACCGAGGGCAAATGCAATCCCGGCGAAGAGGAAAAAATACATATTCCATGACGGGTGCCAGTACTTGTTGAAAAGCCGAATTTGCTCCGGGGGATAATACATCGACTGCGGTCGATTAGGCGGAGGACCATGCCACGGTGGTGAGAGTAGACCAGTCGCCGAGGACTGAGAATCGACTCGAGCGCTTCTATGTCGTTTTGGTGGAAGCCCTCCAGTAGAAAGTCCGCCCGTATACGGCGTGCTTAGGCTGGAGTAAGAGGCAGAATAGTTTGAATACTCGTGCCCATCCATTTGCAATGGCGCCGGCCTCGGTCGCTGAGAAGACGCATTATTTCCGCTCGCCGGTGCCGGGAAATACGCTGCGGCGCCGGCAGCTCGTTCGGAAAAGGACGGTTGTGGTGATTTGGCGGAAGGCGTCGGCGGGCTTCTTCCGAAAGGCCCGTACGGGCTGCCGATGGGTGCCGGCGTTGTCGGCGTCTGTGGCCCGTTGATCGGCTTCCGAGCAAATTGGCGAGTGGGATGCCACTCAGCCGACGGCGTCATCTGAATATCATTTTGATCTTGAATGTCCCTTTCCCGCAGGCCTAGCCCTTCGTCGCCGGGTTTGCCCTCCATCATGGCTGGTTAACCCAGGCGGATGAGGCCCAGGGATAGAAGATGATGTTGTGTTGGTGGTGGTTTGAGGGAATGCGACAACCAGACAGTGAGGTTAGTCGGCGTGGCACGAAGTCTTGGCTATTGGGTGGCCGCCCTAGGCACATTTGACGATTGAAATCGCCAGCGAGGTCAATCTGAAAGATCGCAGAAGTCGGATCCTCTGAGTCTCAACAACTTGTTGGGCTGGATGGCTAAGTTGTGTGGATTGCCATTCGAAGTATTCTGAGCAAGCGACATCCAACGAGGAGGGAGGGCACCGCTGCTGAAGAACAAAATCTCTGGAGAACAATAGAGTGAGAGGGGAAGTACGAATTGAGGGGAAGCAATGAGAGAAAGACAACTGATAAGACAGCTTGCATGTTGTCTCGTAAGGCTTGCGGAAACACAGCTACCAACACTTGCCGGAGGTGATGGATGCATGTGGCTCCTCCCGCCCTCCATCTCCGGACGTACGAATAACGAACAAGGGGAGGGGCGATGCGACTCGCGTCGAGCTGCACTTGACTTTACGACTACCTTGCCTGGTCACTACTTTGGGGCTGGCCACTGCAGCCAAGTTGGCTCAGCTCGAGGTGATGGCGCACCACTGGCGTTCCCGACCAACATTGGGGGTAACTGATGTGCGTGATTGGTGATGGCTGCATGTGGCGGCCGGGATATGTCTCGAGAGAAACCCGGGAGCCTTGTTGGTCCCTTCATATTCTGACATCTGGGCTTGACCATATGCTGCTGCCTTTGATCGCACTCGCAACCGTGAATGGCTCTGTTTGATGAGGTGGGACGAGGTTCTCCGTCATCATCTAGACGCAGCTGAGGTTACATTCCCCTTCTCATCGGGAGGATTCAAAGAGTTTTCCATAGGTGACACCGCCTCGTGGGGCCGAAGAGGATGACAGTGAGATGAGAGATGGGACGTAAGTTGTGGTAGTTCCAACGCAACCTGCAGGGTTGATGATGAGGTGAGATGACGGAAAATGAGAGTTTGGGGGCTGTGACCGAGTCTGCGTCGTTTCCCACACCAACGGACACTGAGCTATTGAAGGATGCCTCCTCGTGGACAGTATCAAGCGAAGGAGGATGCTCTCGAATTCAAGGGTCGAGGATTTCAGACATTTTGAAAAAGTCTCAGTGTCCATACACTCAAGGTAGTCATCCGACCATGAAGCAAGATATCTTGCCAACTTCCATACCCTGGCCACCCAAGTATACGGTTGATGGTAACCTTGTGGATAGGCTATAGCCAAATTCAGCATGACAACTAGGTAGCATGGGCCCGTCCGCCACCGGGGTTGGGTGAAGAACGACATGAGTGACCGACGCAAAGTGGGCAACGGCTGTGCGATATGAGAATCCCGAGAATTGTGTGCCGCCGCTGCTGCGATACCCAAGGGCGGCGTTCAGTTGGTCAAGGGGACTGACAACATAAAGCTGACATGCATCTTCAGCGTGCCATCTCGTACCCGGAAGAGACCGTTGTCTTTTTTGGCTTTTCTAGTCCTCCTGTAACTCAGGTGCCACCCTTCGCTGGTGAGCCTTGCGCCGTTCAGCTGACGAAAAAACTTGCTTTTGGCCGTCTGATTTTGTTTCCGATCTCGTCCATCTCCGGTTCAGCCCTACGCCTCTTCGCTGCTCCCGGCCACAACTGCGACAGCATCAAAAGTATGCCATGCCTCTCCCACTATATCAGGGGAGACTAGATCGATTGAGCTTCTTCAATTTGCTGACTGACAATTACCGTATGCGACTGGCATCGTTCGCTTTTCATAACGCCGTCCCTGCACGTAGCCCGCCCAGTGCGATGGAAATTCGAGTACAGAAAATATGTTTCTTGCGTGTAAATTGCGATACTATCTACTGTTCTGAAATAGAAAAGTTTTGATCGCTCAAAGATGATGTAACAATAATCGTCAGTATGTTTCCCTCTTGGATGAATAATGTATTCCCGACAACAATGCAAAGTGAGGGCCGATTCCAAGCCGCGTCCTCCCTTATGCATACCAATTATAATCCCAACTCCGTCCAGGCTGGGAAACCGCCCAAGCCATATGCATCATTTCCATTCTTCATTGTCCTCATCTGCAGCGTCTTCTTCATGGTCACATCCTAGAACACCAGAGCAGAAACCCTTTCATCTCTATCTCTGTGCTCCTTCTCCTTCTTCTTGAACAGGGACTTGAGCATGTTGTTTTTCTTGGGTCGGAGAACCGCTTCGATAGCCTCGTCTTCCTTCTGGCGACTGCCGTCCTCAATTGCTAGTGTCGGCGCGCGTGTACTGCGCTTGGAAGCAGAGCTGCGGTGACTTCGGTGGCTGCTGGCGACACTCTCGGCGTCTCTTTCAGATCTCGCAGCCTCGGACCTTGCAACACTGCTCTTGCGTTCGGGCACCTCAGACTCGCGGGTGCTGCGGTGCGACCTGGATGAGTGGTGCGACCTCTCCGACCTCTCGGTCCTCTCCGTCCTCGAGCTGCGGTGCGTCTTGGAACTGCGTTGTGTCCGGAAACTCCGCTCAGTACGGGTGTCGTCTCCAAGCATCGAACGCGCGGCCTCAGGGCTGATGAGCTCCATATCAACACTCTCATCATCACCTGCAGGGGCGATCCCGCGGCGCCAACTCTCGATGGAGCTAAGCTCCTCGTCAAGTCGAGGATCAAGAACATATGCCTCGTCGTAGGCAACGCTCCCCTCGCGGACGCTCCCTTCCCGCACGCTCCCCTCCCGTGGCTGCTGGTAGGGGTCATACTGGTCGTACTGGTCGTACTGATCGTGCTGTGCATACTCGATGGCCTGTGGTGCGGGTTGTGCCTCGAAGGCCATTGCGTTGGCGATAGCTGCCTGTTTCTGGGCCTGGGCGTCCTTTATCTGCTTCACAATCTTCCACCCGCCGAACATGACTACCGTGAGGCCGATACTTGCACCGGCGGCAATGAGAAATTGAGGCGATGCCAAAAGCGCAAACACGGCCGGCGAGCCTCCCTTGATCACAGATAAGAAGGCAGGCGACATCTGTTTCAAGAGCGTGGACAATTCCGCTAGCGTCAAGGCAACAGCGGCGGCGGCATCGGGATTTCCTTGCAGATGAGCGATGGTAGCGGTGGCGGAGTGGTGTGCGCATTTGGCTTCGTCGAGGAGTCCCTCGACCCTGGAGATGAGTGTCTTAGCCTCCTTCTCCTTGGTCAGGGGATCCAGATCAGTGCGATCCTTCAGATCGGGAGGAATGTTGCCGTATGCGAGGTCCATATCGATTTCCTTCTCTTTGCGACCCTTGGGTATAACAGGCGCGGACATGGTACGGGGAACCATGGATCCACGGATTGTTGCCGAGTCTGCGAGACTGTCGCTGCAAGACGGGGCGGTGGTGTAATGCGGCAAGGTCGGGCGGCTCAAAGCCACATCGCGGGGAGCCGTTTCGGCATAAGGAGCACGGTATGCAGAGGGAGGCGCCCTTGATGGCGTGACGCTGGAGACTTCGGAATGTGTCTTGAGGTTGTTCTCGGTCAGAGCAGGTCTCGAACGTGGATAGTACTCGACATCGCGGTGGCTTGACTGGGAGCGTCTCGATCGATGACTTCTCCTGGAGCTGGCGACAGAGCGGCCATCGTCGTGCGAGTAGCGGCGATCAAAGGCTTCGGGAGGGAGATCGCGAGAAGTATCAAAGGTCTGGGCGCGCTTCAGAACCTCCCGGTCGGCCTTGATGGCCGCCTTTTTCTCCTGGTAGGAAGCCTTGGCTTCTTTGAAGATACCGGCCAGGTGTTTTCCCTGCAGAAGCGAAGATGATACGTCAGCTATTGGGCTTCATCGCTCGGCTGAGAGTTGTAGTGCGTATGCATTGTTTGCATGTCGAATGTTGTTGCGCGCAGTTCTGACGGCCGAATTCAAGGGCTGGATCGAGTGGGCATGGAGTCTGATGAGGGGCGGTGGGGGGGAATGCAACGGGTGTGAGCCAGAGAAAGAGACTTACGGTACTTATAATCTTGCCCGAATTGTTGATGATAGTGACTGTCTGCGTGAGGGCCATGATGATATATCTCAGTTCACCTGCTCGGCGTCTTTCACCGAGCAAGTGATGTGTATGTGTGAGAGAGTGTGCGAGTGCGTCAAGGCAGAGCAAGAGTGTGTGAGAGACACACACACAGGCGGTGACCTAGTATGGTGGTGTTGGTGCGGGCGGTACTAGTCGATTTTGAAGCTTTCCCTTCTTTTAAGTGACGACAGGCTCCAGGGTACTACGAGACGGGCTTGGCTTGGCCAAGAAGGTTCCGTCAGGACTCTGAGAGGAAGAGGGAGGCTGGTCTCAGAGGGAGCCCAGTCCACCGCCAAAATGATCCCGTCTTGTTCGTTGTCGCGGGGAGCCACTTGAAGGGCACTCGGGGCACTTCTGGGCGCTTTTGGGGGCAGGGTCCCTCGCTGTTGACGATGCGGTGAAGGAAAGGAGGCCCCTAACAATACTCCACCGTCACAGTTCCAAACGGAAGCGAGTACCGACTTGGGTGACAAGGGGTGGAGGACGCAGAGGACGGGTTTGCAAATCGGCCCCCACAAAGTCACAGAAACGGGTCAAGACTCAAGACCCCCCCCGAGATGCTGTGGCACTCGTGGCAGTGGCACTGAGAAGATCGCGGTCCGTGGGAGGTTTAGCCGTTGATGTTAAAGTGGACGACGAACAACGGGTGGCAGCCGGACAAAAGCGATGTGGGGATACAGAGGCTGGGAAACGTGCAGGTCTCTTTCTTGCCTGGTATCTGTAGAGGGGACGTCGATGGAGATGTTCTGTCGTTTTCTGTCAACGGTATGGGAGATTCCGATATGACGGTGTGAGATGCAGGTGAGCGTTTGGTATGTGTTTGTACGGATATCCCGGTCTCTCTCACTCTCTCTTTCTCTCACTTGCGATGCGTAGTGAGATGGATTGCGAGGCCACGATATGTTGGCTGATATGAGAGGAAAAGAGCGGGGAGGGAGGGAGGTCGCAAGAGAAATCGAGAAACGGGGGACGATGCGGCATGAGAGGGGCTCTTCGACATGAAATACAACGGCGGACAGCATCGGCTCACAATTACACGCCATGACTGGCTTCCAATCTTTGCGAAAACATTGGAGGTGAGCCAGTGAGAAGGTAGAAGCCAAATGCCCAAGCCGAATTAATGAGTGAAAGCCCAGTGATGGGAGCGCAAGTCTGCCCCTTTCGCGCCTATGTCTACGGATAGAATACCCTGCTTCTCATCACGGTCGCATTCGCAGTCCCAGTCAGTCACGGTGACAAGTCCACGTCTTCTTTTTTCGTCACACTCCCTGAAAACCGAGAAGGGAAAAAACCACCCCCTCCCCTGTCTTCATAGGGGCGACAAGGCCAGCCCAGGCCGCTCATGGTGAGGCGACATCCCGGCGATTGGCAGCGGAAGAAGCTCTGAGCGCCTTTTTTGTGCATTTGGGCCTCGTTGCAGGTTGCAACTTGCAGCTGGCCATTCCAAAGGAGACAAGACGGATGGAATGGGGATGGAACAGGCCAAACGGAAAGGGTGATTCGTGACTTTGGGAGCTGAGAGCCTGAGACTAGCCGGGGCCGGTCGGATGAGGAGCCACCTAAGTCACTGAACGCTCCCAGGCCTCCCAGTCTGATCCTCGATCTGTCTACTCCGTACATTCAAATAGGTAGCGTCAAGTTTTTAACCTCTCACACCAAGAACGCGTGGGAGGGGGAGCGGGGAGAAAAAACTGTCAGCTCGGCCAGGCCCACCTCTCTCCCTCGTCTCGTCTCTCACCAGTTATCCGTGAGCTGAGCTCTCACCTCGCGTCTCTCACTCAGACTCAGTCACTCTCACAGTCTCACCTCAACCACAGGCCTTGTCCCTGCCCATCTTCTCTCCGGCTTCTTTCCGCCTTTCCGATCCTTCATCCCCTGGCGCCCAGGGGCGGATAACGTGCCTGGAAGTGGCTCCCTTTCTCTCCGCCTTTCCAGCTCCCTTCCTTCTTTCCAGCCCTCCTCACCGCATCGCAGCCAACAACCGGTCAAGGACCGTACAAGCTTGAAGTGAACTGTGAGGGCCGCTGCTCTTACTCAAAATCGCAATGCTCATTATTGATTCCCGGTCAATCCTAACCTCCGATGCTGCCTCTCTTCAGTCGCGCGATTACAATGTTTTAATGTTCCTCTTCTTGTTCCCGAGTCACGCCGGCCCTGCTTTTGATGTCTGTCCTTGCCACGATGCTGCTGCTTCAGCTTGCTGTTGCATGACGCACGCACGATGAGGTTGTACAGCTTCACTTTCAAATGGCCCCAGTCTTCCCATTTGATGTTCCTGTATTGCTACCCAGCACCGACACAACGTTCCTGACGTCGTTTGTCCAACACCGACAGCTTGGCCGAGAGCCGTTAGCCGCTATTCGTCGTCATGGTGGATTGACATGAACATAAAAATGTGACTTTCTGACAGAGCACTCAGTACTATCTGCCTTGCGTATGAGTGTCTGGACGGGCGGGTGATTGCAGGGCTCCAGATCGGTCAAGTCTCCTCACTATGAGTGAGCTCACATTGATACATCGGTGACTCTGTACGTTTTGCCCCAAACAGCAAAAGAACGTCGTCTTTTCGGGTTGCCGCTTCCGACGGGGCCCTCAACTTACTCGCACTCGGGCAATGCAATTTTACAGAATCCGTGCCACTGTACTCAAGTATTCATCTGTCTAACAATCACCTATCACCGTCCGAGGCCAATGTGCCCTCATCTGCGGCTCTTCCCATTGGGTTCTACTTGCCCCTGTCAATCCTTACTCTCGTCAACACCATCAAGTGCAGCCGCCGATCCTGCCACACACTTCTCGGGCTCTTCTACCACCCCCATTGGGCTGCCATGCACCTCTTGACATTCGTGCCCTCCAAGCTTCGAAACAGTGCTTCCACCCGTGGTCTCGGTCATGGCAGATCGCCTTCCCGCCGCCCGGTGCTCCCGTCAATCTGGCTGCTCAGAAAGCGACACGACAGTAGGTGGCGACTGTCACTCCGGGCTCTAGCGCACTGTTGAACTCAAACCGCTCCTTGGCTTTGACCCAGGGTCCCGCCTTGAAGCAATCCGTGTGACTGAGTTACTTGGCACTTTTCTAGACTATCGTCGGCTGTCTCGCTTATCGCTTTATTTGGACCCCATACATAGCTCACCCCTCTACTCCGTAAGCGATGGATAGACACTTTTGTCCCTTGGCACTTGTTCGTCGCGCTTTTAGACCATGATATCCTTACTGAGACCCATCACCTCATGCTATCAGTCGAGGTCGCCTGGCTTATGTCAAAATCAAGCCATACCCAGCCTCTTTGCTTTACGGCGTTGGTTCGGTGTACGGATACTGTGGAGACGGAAGCTTCCCGCACTGCCCTAGGAGTGATATTATCGAGGTTCACCGAGATTCTCACCATGAAAGATAATTTTGAGGCTGCGACGACAATTATTCGCATATCAGGTGCTACAGATTAAAGAATTGGTGTGACATCTGATTGGGCTTCTCGGCCCGGAATTTGAGCTTATCTCCGCAGGATCTTTGTCGGGTCAGTCTCCAAGCTAGTTGCTGACAAAAGAACTGCTTGAATTTATTGGAGTCATTCCGTTAAGGAAATAACTGTCTAAAACCCATAGTTGACTGGATCAGCCCGTGTCTATAGAGCTCCAAGCGAGAACGGTACTCATCAGGTGTGTTGACCAAACATGAGCGGCTCTGAATTTCTTGACACAATCTTTCCGACAAACAGCCTATCAGCTGGCGTGTTCTTCTGTGGGATATGTAGCAAGCCCTTCA
Source organism: Colletotrichum lupini (assembly GCF_023278565.1). Lineage (NCBI taxonomy): Eukaryota > Fungi > Ascomycota > Sordariomycetes > Glomerellales > Glomerellaceae > Colletotrichum > Colletotrichum lupini. Next base: position 6,738,164 of record NC_064678.1, read on the forward strand.
GCCAAGGTCTGTCTTCAGCTACTGCGTCTGCCTCTTATTTCAGCGTGAGAACTAACTCAACATCCCCAAATTAGAGACTGCACTGAAGCGACATGTGTCTTACTGTCGACGAACAAAAGACCGACTCCGAAGCCGACCGAAGCCTTGTCGAGAATGCAGCGCAGCCAAACATAAGTGTAGCTTACAAGCCCGCTGTACGCGTTGCACAAAGAAAGGATTAGACTGCATCTACGCAGAAAACAGAAGTCAAGGGCCGACAGCCAGCACAGAGGCCCTTAGCGCACAAGTTTGGGCGCCGAGTCTTCTGGGCTTGGATCCAGCTAATCCTGAGTCTACTTTCATACCAGAGGCTTCGACTTTTGATCATCAAGTACAATGGGATGCATTCTCACAAATAGTTGAGCTGCCGGATGAAGTCGCTTTTGGCCACTTCCCTCTGGCGGAACCTGGACTTGGTCACATAACCGAGGACCTGATGGTCGGTGACACCGATTTGTCTCCATCACCAGAACCATACCGGCAGATACTGCCACATTCGATGAACTTTGGCAGGCGCGTGATATCAAACACATCTGGGATCGTCTTTCCACTTCAATTCATCAAAGAACCAAAGCCGGCGGCGAATGGCAGTGCGAACATGATCAAACGGGCACTGCGCTCATATCCTGAAATGATGCTGCGAAGGTCAGCATTCCCTCCCTTCATACACCAATATCAGGACAAGAGCCATCTTCCCGAGCCACTAGCAAACTGTATGGGCATTGCGATTTTGTTCGTATCTCGAAACCCAGACACTAGTTCGTTCTTATGGCAATCAATTCGAAAAGAGCAGGACAGAAACCTCAGCGAAGTTGGAATAGTGCACTCCACCATGCCAGATGACTTGCGAATGCTGACTTCTCTCAACAGATGGTTAGATATAGCAAAAGAGATATCTTCGCCTCAATACAAGCAGAGCTGATATATATCATTATGCGTGTCGTTGCCGGCGGTGGAAGCACTCTTGTAGACCGTGATTACAACACCCACATGCTGTTGGCTTATGAGGTATCTTCTGCTACCGAAGATTATGAGTTCTTGATGGAACGCGTCGCAGCTGACAATTTTTGACTAGGCGCTTTGGAAACAGTTCATGGCCTTGACTGATACACCATGCAGTGTAAAGTCCAAGAGTTCGAAATCATGGGAAGATTGGATCTTAGACGAGTCCCGAATAAGGTAAGTAGATTTCGGTTCCATTCTGAAATCAATGTTAAACGAACTGACAAGAAGACGCGCCAGAATTGCTTGCGTGTGGTTCTTGGTAGCGCAAGTAGCCACCGTTAAGGTAGGCATATCTTGCGGCGTTCTTGACACATGGAGAGAATTGACACTACCATGTCACAAAGTACAATGGGGTGCTACAACGCCAGAATCATGGGACGAAGAAACAAAAGCGTTGAGAAGTCTTCCCAAGCGGGGTCAGGATCTGGCATACTTTGGGGGGCTTCTGGAAAGTCATCAACATGCCAACGATGCAGTTCATGCAGAAACGCTTGATAGATGGAATTCAGGAGTCGATAACATCGGGTTGCTCCTGAATTTAGTGACGGCGATGATGTAAATTAAGAGACTAATACGTAAGATGAGCATCATAGATTGTACTACTGGTTTCGCGTGTATTCTAGGACGCGCGGTCTGGTCGGTCTCTCATGCAATTAAAATCGAGAAGGCTAGAACAGGTCCAAGGCTGCCATTCGCGTTCCCTCTTTCCACTGAGGCGGCCTAAACCGATACACTGATGAGCCCGAATATCTTTTCTACCACGCGAGCGGACCCTCCCTGTTAGAGAACGTGCCAGTCGGTCCACCCGGACTGGCAATTGCCAACTCCACAATTCTTTCCGCACCAACAGAAGTCGGTGCTCCGGCGTCCATCCATCCAGTTAGTTTCGTTCTGACCAAGCCGGGGCAAACAGCATTTGAAGCCCCGCCAACATCCTTGAGAATACGGGCATAGTTGGCAGCCAAGATGTTGACAGCTGCCTTGCTGCCATCGTATGCTTTGTAGTCGACGTTGTAGAAGGGCATACTCTCGTCCAAAGTCGACTCCAGAGAACCCATCTGGGACGACACGAAGATGATGCGCGGGTACTCAGATTTGCGTAAGAGAGGAAGAGCTGCTTCACTTAGAACGGCTGTTCCGAAGACGTTGGTTTCATAGGTCTTTCTGAAAAGATCTCGAGTGGAGCTAAACGAATCGGGGTATGTATCGATCAAAATGCCTGCATTATTGATGAGGACATCAAGTTTTCCGTGAGTCTTCTGAATGGACTCGATGGCCTTGAAGATCGATTCGTCAGAGGTAATATCGAGCTGAATAGAAGAAACTGAGCAGTTCTCGGTTTTGAGAGATTCGGCGAGCCTAGAGCCATACTCGAGATTGCGAGATCCTATGATAACATGAAAGCCCGGGATTCTGGCGAGCTGTTGAACGACAGCCTCACCAATGCCGGTGTTACCTCCAGTGACGAGAGCGATGGACATCTTGAAGAAGGAAGTTTCAAAGTCAGGTGAAGTAAAGTAGTCTGAGTGATGTTTTGTAATAGTGATAAGAAAATGCGTGTGCTGGATATGACTTACTCCAAATTTCAAGATGTAATAAGCCGGCAAGGAAATATCTCACTTTATATGATCTCCAGTAGTGTCTTGTATTGAACAGTCACAGATTAGAAAGCCGCTTATTGACCGAGAGTGGCTCGAAGAGAATCGCATTCTCATTCCGTGCAAAGAGCGTGTAATTGGGCCAATTTCGCCGCCCGCTGAACATGGGCGGAACGGCCAAATTGGGCGGGGAGAGGTGAGTCCCGGCCAATTTCGCCGGTGTGTTGAGTCTTAGTAGGGTACCTAGTCAGGTAAGGCCTACCCTGCGTGACAGACCAAGGCCAGATTTGGAGAAGGCAGTAAAACATCATTGAATTCAGAAGGATGTACGCCACTGAAAATCTAGCCTAAGAAAATGAAGTGTTACGGTGGCGAGCAGCCATATGATATGTTGAGAGCAGGATCGAGAAGTGCAAAACTCGTTGTCAACTGGGTAGGTACCCAAGGTGGGCACCACGTACCAATGCGTTCGATGAATTGTAGTGATCCATAGTTCCACTGACTATCTGCGGCGTCAACTCGTCTTGGTTGCTTACCAGCTAGTGAAGTTTAGGAGGCCTATGACATCAATGGGGGTACATCGACATGTATTACCTGAATCATCAAATCCGTCTGTCTCAAGCTTAGCGTAGTTAGGTTGTCAGGACATCGAGACCTGCAGCATCGGCAATGAGTTTTTCTACACATCCAAATACTACATGTCCATATCAAAGGGGAAAATTGATGTGTTTTTTCCACGAGGAAAGAGCGATGAAGCAATGTTTCTTTGAGCGTTATTGTTGTCCCGGCTTCCAGGCAAAGCTACGTGCGAAATACCAAAAGTAAGTAGTGCCCCGCCCTTTAAAAGGTGTTTGGGCAACCCTGTATCCGTAATAGTCTCCGAACCCCGTAAATTACTCTCTTCTGCCTGTCCACGTGCGAGATACCAACAGTTTGGCACGATGTCTATTCAACTGCGACAGTGAACTGGGCAAGAAACATTGACGTAGTAAAACTGGCATAGTTGGCAGGACAATATAGCCAGGGAACACGATTTAGCCTCGGGGGATTCTTTCAATGGCCGTGCCACAGACCGACCAGGTGACCTGAACGAATACCTGACTTTAGTCACTATCCACCTCAACTTGCATTTAACACACAGACAGAGAGCAGCTATGACCGCCAACCCAATGGCGCAGTAGATAAGGCACACGAGCAATGTTGTGTCGGTCAGTAAGTTCATTCTGGCTTCCTAGAATGCGACCGGCGCGTGAAATTTCCTACAATCACTGTGGTGGTGTGCACCTTGCATCTGTATAAGTCTACATGTACTTGCTAAGTACCCTGATAATTAGGTCTACGTCCTGAGCTTATCAAGTAACCTTCATAGAAAGATCTGAAATCCAGTACAGATTTTATCATGTGAGAACTGATCGAATTTCATGATACACGGAAGCAATCAGGAACATTGTGTTTAGTCTTGTACAGTTACCTAGTTGGCTGCACGGTAAATCGGGCATCCGAGCAGAATTCACGTCGGAAGTAGTCCTAAAGTTCGCCAACAGAGCATGCTACTTAGCGTGACTAAGTAAAGTATTGAGACCTAGTGGCCATTGAGTATTTGATGGCATGCAAGAGAAACACGAGGTCTAACACCACGGCAGGCTGAGATTGACAAATGTTAGCATTGCCACAAATGGTGTGACAGGCACTGACATTTCGTTAATGGGATGAGACGTCCATGCAAGGGTGCATTTTCAGGTTCGACAAGGGAAGTCAAAGAGGCGCATGTGTTCATAGCTTTAGCCCCAAGGGATGAAGAAATTTGTAAAGCACTTCAGATGAACGCTTCTCCATCTTAAAAGAGTTTGCCGACTCACCTTGACTGCTGTCTGGGGCCAGGGACGGACCCTTCGCCCACACCAAAACTGTCGTCGGAATTTTGATACCTTGCACGGCCACTGATTTAATAAGAATGTGGGACACTCTCCGGTCAAACGATTCTTGAGACGTTTGGAAGGTACGCCTCGAGTCTTTGAGGGTGAGGACAGCACATGTTGACACCGAAGACTGCCTCGGCTTTGAAGCAGGTAGAAAATTGGGTTTTGCTCTTCAGCTGGTGAATGAGATGACCTGCAGGAGGAAATCTGAAGCCATGGCTCTTCGTCTATAAAATTCGGGAAGCACCCCTAATGCGACCTTTTCGTGTTCGCAAACCGTCACACAAAGCTACCAGCCTCTTCCAGAACTCAAAGGGGACTATACACATTCTTTCTGCAAATCCATATCGCGTACAACTCCATCACTAGTTCACCATGCGTGCGCTTGCTGTTGTAACGTCTGCTCTGTTGGCCACATATGTCTCAGCACAGCAAGGGGCAGTCTGCTTCGATGACTTGGACTGTTTGCTCTCAGTAAGAAACCTCTAAGGAACCAATCAAGATCAGTATGTTGACTGGCTTCATGGAGGGAGGACAAAATGCCAAATGCGTGAGGGCACAGGCTGGCGGTATCACAGGGTGAGTACTTTAGGATTACAGTCTGTCCACGTCCCACGACAAAACAAGACGTCAAGGCATGCACTACATTTGTATTAGGACATTAAACTTACCTGGCTCTAGGAATTGCGCTGGTGGTAAGGCTGCCGGAGCCGCTGGCGCCGCAGCGGGAGCGGGAGCGGGAGCTGCCCAGCCTGCTGGCCAGCAAGCCGCTGCCGCCGACCCCATCGGCTCTTTGTTGGGAGGGCTTACGGGTAAGAAAGCTACAGGAAAGACTACTGGCGGTGCTGTAGCACCGGCAAAGGCGAAAACTGCCAAGAAAGCAAAAGCTCCAGCATTAGGGGCTCGGCAAGCTGCTGCTCCCGCAGCATCTGCGGCTCCTACCGCCGACCCTATTGGAGCCGTGCTCGGAACGGCAGCAGGCCTGCTGAAAGGAAAGGGAGGTCAACCGGCTGGCGCTGCTGCCCCGGCTGGGTCTCAAGCCGCTGACCCGATCGGGCAAGTCTTGGGAACCGCCGCCGGAGTTCTCAAGGGTAAAGGAGCCCCTGCAGCCGGAGCTGCCGCTCCCGCAGGACAACAGGCAAACCCCCTTAACGCCGTACTTGGAGCTGCAGCAGGAGTATTGAAAGGAAAAGGAGGCGCTCAGCCAGCTGCTGCAGCTCCCGCAGCAGGCGCGGCAGCTCCTCCGGCAGCCGCAGCTCCCGCAGCACCCGCTCCATCGAAACCGGCATCTGCGGCTCCGGCCCCGCCAGCAGCTTCTAAGCCCGCTGGTTCCACTCCCGCCGCTCCTCCAGCTGCCGCCCCGCCTGCCGGAGGAAAGCCGAACTCTGCACCCGCCCCACCCGCTGCAGCTCCGGCAGCTCCAGCCGCTGGGAAGCCCGCCCCTCCGCCCGCCGCAGCTCCCGCGGCCCCAGCTGCAAGCAAACCCGCCCCTCCACCTGCTGCAGCCCCCCCAAAGACTCCAGCTGAGGGAAAACCGGCCAAGCCTCCTGCTGTTGCTCCTCCGCCAGCCCCTGCCGGTGGAAAGCCAGTTCCAGCTGCTCCCGCCGCGCCGGCAGCACCTGCAGGCAAGCTTATTCGCCGCGACAAGTTCTAGAGTCAGCGGCAACTTTATTTGGAATTTGGAGCACGTCTTTCTTTCTTTTACCCCACTGTTTGACTTATACACACTGGTGTGAGAAAGCAAATAGCGCGGGAACTGCCAGCAAAACTAGGTAGACTACAATACATGGCCTGTAATGGGCATTGAACTTGGCAAAAAGAGGCCACATACTTGCGGTATCTCGAACATTTTGCGCAAAATCAGGGCCCCTCAAAATGTAACATCAAGTCATCTCACAATCTCGAATTTCTAAGCCCACTTGTATTGCACGGGGTCGAATCTCTTTCTCTTTCAAATTGTGATATCAAGCAACGTCTTAAGCGTAAGCCCACCACACAATTGAATTCTTTTGGTTCGGAATCTTGAGAAATTCTCATTCGATTTTGAAAACATCGCATTGAGCCCCTCCCTCCCCCTCCCTTGTAGCAAGCGAATCGTCACATGATATCGTCAGTTCCGAGTAGACTCAACTGAGGTGTGCAGCGTGTAACAATGCGTTCTCGTTTCCTCATTACGTAGTCTAAAGTTTGTACGGCATGAAGAGGAGTCTCCTTTTAGCCTGTCTAAGGATTTAACAAGTATTGTGTTTCATTCCTGAAAACCAGACGCAATCGGACGATAGACATCGCAACGACGATATAGCAAAGTCATCACAGTATTAATCTAATCGTTCTCATTCAAGCAACCTTCTGCAGAACAAATAGATTATCTGCGTCGTGGCCAAATCTGAAACATCTGTAATGACAAGCAGACTTGAGGATCTCATTGAGAAACACGACAGACCGAGGAAATACTCAGACAGTAACCGCATATTTGGAAATTCTTTTTTTCCTTGGAGCCACCGTCAGTGGTCATGCCCTTTCCGTTACTTGAACCCACATATCCGAAATCACGAATAGCCCCATGCAATTCTTTGCCCGCCATGGACGCGCAGGATCATTCGACGCTAGTTCGAAATTTCGCAACAACTTGACAAAGTCAATACTGTAACTTCACAGCCGAAAGAACAACGACGTGCTCCAGAGTCTGCAACGCACCTCGAAAATAGTTTTAGAAAGTTCCATCTGAGCCACGGGCCTCCCGAGACACATGAACTTACCGTGACCAAAAATCAGGTCATTAGTTTGGATCATTGATGCGAGCTTGTCCGGATCTGTCTCAAACCATCTCTCTGGTCGGAATGCCTTAGAGTCGACGCCGTATGTTACTTGACTTCGATGCATGGCATACCCAGAATAGCCCACACAAACACCACCAGGTAAAAGATAAGTTTCCCCTTTCACTTCAATAGCATCACCTCCAGGGGGAACATCTCGAGAAAAGATATTGAGAACCGGCGGTCGGATCCTCAGAGACTCTCGGATGACTGCTTGCAGGTACGGCAGCTTCTTCGCTTGGCCAAGAGTTATAATCCCCTCGCCGAGTTTTGGGGCATTCCCAGCACGTACTGCCTCGTCAATCTCATGCTGTAGTTTGGCATAAACCCTGGGATTGGTCATGATTTGCAAGAGTGTCCCTCGTATGGCAGCTGCGGTCGTATCCGATCCGGCGATAATCTGCTCCAGTGCCTCAGTCTTCAGCTCATCGCCATTTAGCCCATGGCGTATGAATGATGCAAGCATGTCCGACCTTTCGTCCGTTGGCTTTTCAGTGCGTTCGTCAACATAGCGGAAGCATGCTGCGATCATTTTACCAAAACCGTTCTTGTCAGTAGGTGATGGAGCTATGAATTTGCCAATGATAGGTGACTGAGCCATCCAGCTAATGCCGATAGCACAAGCCACACTAATAGCAGACAAGCCCTCCTCGGTAGACTTCAGGTAGTCATCCACATCACTATCAGTCCGCAGCATGCCGAACGCTTTCCCGAGCCCGACAGAACTGATTACATCGAGAGTAAAGTACTGTATCTTTTTGGCCAAATCCACTGGTGTGACTTTGCTGTCAGTTGAAAGATATTTGGATCTCATGAGCCCGAGAAGCTCCTCAAGGCGTTGATCAATCGTAGGTTCGAGGTCTAGATTCTCTCTGCCGGAGTACTGGTTACCAAGGATCAGATTAGCCGTGCTGTTTGGCCAGAAAACTGTGACTACTCATGATATCATACCCCCGGCGCCATTTGCTTCCTTCTCTTTTCGTGTTTCTCATTGTCCGTTTGAGAGAATACGTTGTCACGCTGGTACTCAATTCGACAAGCGTGATAATACCAATCGGAGCGCTTGTATCCAGGATGTCTATTGACATGGGCCCAAACTTCAGGAGATGAGGTCACTAAAATTCCCGGAGCGATGCGGGCAATGAGACCTTTGAGAGAGTTAGCTTCCAGGAAGTGATGTGCATTATCAATGTTTATGCGATCGTCAGTCAATAGGTGAGCTGGAAGCAGTTGTGCTTACCATATCTTTCATTTATATCGGCGTACCACTCGTGGCAATTGGGGCTAATGATTGCCTTGCTGTGAGGCCAGTGTGTGAGGCCACTCCACCAAGGACCGCCAAGATGTCGAAGTCTGACATAAAGCGCGGCCCTCCGGACGACGCACCAGCAAAGCAAGGAGGCAAGAGCTGGCGCGGCAGCTTTGCCAAGGAGAGTGCCGAAGATACCCATCGCGATTTCCAGAAGATTGCTGATGAGTTGGGCCAAACGTACAATGCAGTCAAAGTTATACTCATGACAAAAGTAAAGAATGTTGTATCCCCGCACTTTGGGAAACAGAGGCAATATGTTGGATTGCCAAAAATGCTTTCCAACGCCCCAATCACACCCTGGACATATCCAAGCAACCCACCTCCAACGCCTTGCCCTCTTGCCATTGGATCGCTTGCATGCAGATGATGCATTAGTAAAACTAGAAATAGATCTATGGCACGTCGTTGGAAATTTTCCCCCTCGCTCTTAAGAAATGCTGCCGGGAAACCGCGCGCTACTTATTCAACCTGCCAACTCGTTCTTGAATAGTAAAGATAAAATTTTAATTTCCCGAGCAGCGGTAAGTTTGCACTATCTACAATAAGCCAAAGAGGGCCGTATGTTGACTGTTGAGACACTAATGAAAGCTGCTGATAATGCAAATATTCAGAAAAGATTACATACATCTCTTATAAATTATGAATGAGAACTTGGGACTTGAAAGGAGTTCGAAAGGTAACATGTAAAGTGGGTAGAGATAGCCAAGGGCTGATTGCCCAGATGAGGGAGCTGAAGAATCTTACAAGCAGTCAAAGCTATTTAAGGGGGAAAAGAAAGAAAGAAATCAGTAATAAGATCTTCTAACATGGCTGATTTCGATTTGGTGTAATGAGATTCTATATGAGTGACTAGCACTCAAATAACTAATAATAGAACTAAGTTAAAGGAAGGATGATGATTATTGATTGCTTGGTATGTGAGTAGGAATCATCCCCCAAAGTCCAATTGCTAATGTGTGGGCGATGGTGCGACTATGGCAAGGCTTCCGCCGAAATTTAGGCTTTCTATGCAATTCTTCCGTCTTTACTGTTATTTCAGTAAAGTGTAAACTATTGTTATTTATTTCACCCACTATGTCCATGTGAATAAGATGTCGTAAGACGATCGTCATACATCAGCTAAGTGTAAAAATACTCTCAGTACTTAGGTGAACTAGAGGGACCAGGACATTTGCTGATATGGATAGTAAGTGAACGTAGATTTGAGCATATTAAACTAGCCAGGAAGAAGTAATGAAATCACACCCTAGATCGTTCTTTAATCCGTCATTATGAACTTTCGCCCAGCAAAGCTCAATGACGTCCCACAAGTACATATTGCGGACAGCGGATAGTTTGGGGCGTTCATGCCTTTGCAAAGGTATCGATGGAGTGGACAAAGTCCCATGAAGTTGCTCAATGGTTGGAGAAAGGGCAAGGGGGAGAGGGTTAACACGACTACTAGTGGTATCATAATGATTGTGACTCTGGAGCATAACTGCTATTACATATTGCGCGAACAGATGATTTTGCCACCGAGGCACGATATCCTACTGCCTGCCTTCTAATCTTCAAATGAGAAACATTGATGAATTGACCACTTGGGCAACAGTGCAAGAGCATCTTTCTACCCATGAGAACCCATTTCAAAGTTGACAGATGAAGTACCCACCAAATTTAGTTATCTCGCGAACAACTACGCGCAACCTTCTGAATCAGTCCTGACTGCGAGGTGCAGTGTCATATTTGAACAGCACCAGGTAGAGGCGATTCTCTCTCATATGCCAGCTTTTCACCGTGGTCAATGTTTTGGCTTCCCGCGCAGTGTCAAGTCTTAGCTGTGTTAGGTACAAAAGCATTTGAGTAATCAGAAGATGGAACATTGGGAGAAAGGGAATTGATCTACCTCACGGTCCTCACCGAGGTGATGGATGATTAGAGCCGAGCCATAGCTCGATCACCAAATGGTGGACGTAATGGGCCATAAGAGATAAGACGGCGGTCGGAAAACGATTGCAGCGGGCGGAATTCAGCGGGACTTAGCGGGAGGAACAATCGGCAGATCGAGATACCCCCGGAGATGTGGGGACATAGGCGGTGCTCAACTCCCGGGATGTGGGCGGAGCAGCGCGGGGTTTTTCGAAGGATTTCCTCGCATCCGGGGTGGAACAGACGTCAAATTAAGGAAGGTAACATCCTCGTTGGTCGGCAACGCCCGATACTCATAAATATAAGCTTGAATCGGCCAATCCCCATCGTAAGAAAGAACAATGGTAGTCAACCGCCAAGGCTGCCAAGAGAGCCAAGAGCTGGCAGTGGGAACTGCAATGACCGCAATTGAGCCCAGCTTTACGCGTTGTCCGCCAATGATTTGTTCACGATTGGCGTAAGAGGCAACTCGATCAACGGCATCTGCTAGGTTCAATCACACCGTTGCACAAGATACGAACGGGACTCAGGACTTGGTGCCTTTCTTGGCTACAGTCACCGTCTTGGCATTGCCTGTTAGATGGCAAAATCCGCAATTCATCTTGGCAACTCGAGATATGCCGCCCAACCGGCTTATCACGCAAGGCCGTTTGGTCCTGTCGTCAATTTCAACGGTGTGCAACTGGACAAACTCAGCAGGTGGCTAACTTCTGAGCATGAATCAACATTCCAGTGATGGAGCCACATTCGAGACCACTAGCCAAAAGAGCGTTGAACAGTCCCCAGTTGACGTACGACGAGCCTGGCCATGATGTTGCTAGACTTTCGGTCTCTTCCATTTGAGGAAGGTTGAAGTCGAGATACTCAGGCGCTCGTGATATGAACCTTGGGAAGGTATGTGAACTCAACAGCAGACAGTAGAAGGCAAAGAACTTATATAAAGTGTCGAAACATCAGCCATCAAGGTGTTCTTTCATCCTCATCCCACCCCAGCCAAGCCAACTCCAGTCAGGTGTCCGGTCTCTTTTTCAATATGCAGTTCAAGACTCTCTTCGTCTCCGCCCTTGCGGCCGCCTCCACTGCTCTTGCCCAGCGTTCCTGCGGCACCCCTTCCCCCACGGAAGAGCAGATCGAGGTTGCCCAGCGCCTTCAGCTCAAGGAGGACAACGCTCGCGTCGAGGGTAACGCTACTCGCCTTGCTCCCATAACGGTCAATGTCTACTGGCACGTCATTGCCACTTCCAACTCGGTCAGCGGTGGTTACCTTACCCAGGCCACCCTAAACGCTCAGTTGGATGTCCTCAACGAGGCTTACGCTCCTCACGATGTCTCTTTCGCCCAGGCCGGTGTCGACTGGACCATCAACAGCCAGTGGGCTTCCGACAGCGCCGAGCTCGCCATGAAGAGATCGCTCCGCAAGGGCACCTACGCCGATCTGAACGTCTACTTCCTCCCCGGTACCCCCTACCTCGGATATGCCTACTTCCCCCAGACTGTCACCACCGGTTCCTCTGCTTTCTACTACGACGGTGTTGTCATCCGCTCTACTTCTGTCCCCGGCGGCAGCCTGCCCCAGTACAACCTTGGCCACACTGCCACCCACGAGGTTGGCCACTGGCTTGGACGTAAGCTTTTCCAACTCTAGCAGATATTGAATGAAGCTGACTTCCCGATTAGTCTACCACACCTTCGAGGGATACCAGTGCGGCGGTAACGGTGACTACGTCTCTGATACCCCCTTCGAGGCTGAGGAGGCCTACAACTGTGAGATTGGCCGTGACACCTGCCCCACTCTGGCTGGCACCGACCCTGTCACCAACTACATGGACTACTCTGACGAGTAAGCTTCTATCTATACGATCGATGATGAACCCCCATGCTGACTACTACATAGTGACTGCTTCACCCACTTCACGGATGGCCAGGAGACTCGCATGCACAGCTACTGGGACACCTACCGCGCTTCTTACCAGTAAATGGTTAAGTCGGTAATGTCAAGCCACTGATGCAGCTAGCATCATTGTTGCGTCTCGAGTCGAAAACATCAGCTTGGCCAGATCAATCGATGTCAAGGGAAGACTCCGCCAACGTGATACCGGTCGTCGGATAAGAATCAACTGGGAGAAGAAGATGAGGTGCAATTCCAGTACATACTTTACTACTTAAAATCAAGTGTATATCCATTACGAACTCTGTCAGAAGCAAAGTTTACCTTGCCAAGTGAACGCCCTGCCTAGGTGTGTTGCCTGTAAACACGTGCAAGTTCAGAAGGACGGTATTACCCACTTTGGAACGCCCAGTTCAGATTCTAATTGCCTTGTTCCACCCCGAGTTCTCTCATTGAGTTGAATATTTCATCAGCATACCCCCTCTGTTCCTGAGCCCGCTCCCTGTTACCCGCCTCACGAGACCAGTAGGCCATCATGCGCCGGATCTGTAAGGCCCTTGTTTGGCAATCCCGACCGCCGTTTCGCAGCTTCTCGGCGAGAGGAGTTAGACAACCATGCTAGAGGTCAATGTTTCCCTTCTTGTCAATCCTCGCCAGTAGCTTGGAGGCAAGCACGAAACCATATGTCCCCCCCCCCCCCCAACCCCCCATTGTGGAATAGGCCCCAGTTCCTCAGATCTCTGACAAAGGTCAGAAGCCAGCTGATATGTCAAGGTGATATTATGCCCATGATAGTACGCAACGTACATGTACTCAGTCAGAAAGAAAATTGTACGCTCATCAGAAGACCCAAAATCAGTTCCGGAGCGGGCCACGAGGGTCCCGTAATTCGGCAATACATGATCAGCAAGCGCTGCGGGCCAGTATCTCAAAAATCGAGCGACCATGATGAGAACCACTGGATGCGATCCGCCGGGTAGCTTCGGAAATGAGTCCGTGCAGAACCCAAAGACCCGTTCATTAGCTAGCTTCATTCTATCGAGCGAGAAGACGCGTAACGAGTTGAGACAGTCTACCATCATACTGGATCCTTTGCGAATGATGAAGAGTCCTGCTAAGCTGGAAATTACATGGCGGACCAGGTGATTGTTTCGAGGTCTAAGACGTGTGGATGGAATGCCCACTTTCTTATTCTCGATACGGTATGAAATTCCTCGCAAGTATAGTATAATCCTCCATAGGTAGATCAACATCCAGGGATCCTCCTGTTGTGCAAGCTGGTAGATGCTTTTGAGAATGTTCAGAAGAGTTATTTGGCACTTCTTCTGTGTGCCATTTCCCTGACTGATCAAAGTTGAGGCGCCATGGCATTGATCGGCAATCGCTTTCCATTCTGTCGAGTTGTCCTCATGACCCTGTGGGGGCGTCAAACCAAATGAGTTCACTTTCCATCCAGATGAAGTCTCTCCTGGACGGCTCTGATCGAAGAGGCCCATGAGATAGTTTCCTATCGAATAGAGCATGCAGGCCAAAGCTTTCAGCTCTGCAGTTGGCCAGTCCAGCACCAGATCATGCGTACGCCATGAGAATGCGGCCCCCGATTGGTAATCTGCTAGTATCCGGGGCTTTGCCCCAGCACATCGTCGTCGCTTGACGAGTGGCGTATTCAGACCGTCCATGCGACTTTGAGATTGACTCGATGATTCATGATTGAAAATATGCCATTCCTTGAGCTTTTTCTTGTACATGGAGTTTCTACAGTCACAAATAAAAATGAGTCAACAACTCTGAATAGATGGAGGAGATTGATCGACGAAGCGTCGAAGCCGAACACCACATGCATACACCCCTCAACCATACTCAACGGCCAGTTTCCAAGAATATAAAGAGAAATGATGATCTCTATTTTTGCATCCCACTCTGCAATGGTATACTTGGGTTGCTTGGTCACTTGAGGCTTGCTCCTCGTGCGCGTGACAGCGGACATCGCCTGTTCGTCGTGTGCATTTAGCGACATGTTAAGCTACGTAGAAGTGAGCCGATGATTATGGGAGAAGGTGAATTTCAATGAAAGGCTTCTTGCCCGGAATTTTGTAGCCTCGCAGCAAGGATAGATGACGGAAGAAAGAGAGTTGAAGGCATCCCCCGATGGATAGCGGGAAGAGGGGAAGGCGGGCGTCGTAATCGTTAATAGGATGGCAGGCAAATATGTTGGCGTGGAAAGGCACCAACGTCATCGTATCTAGCGCTGCATGCGTTTGACTGATCACTGTATCGAGGCCATGAGGAAATACCCCGTAGCTAGCTGCGATGGGATTGCGTGAAAAGCTCCAGGCTCCTCACAAATTGAAATATGACACACAGCTAAGAACTTAACTCCGCAATTAGTCCACCTTGCATTAAAATTCCTCACAGAGCGATTGGCTAACCTTGCATTAAAGTGCCTTGCAGGGTGATTGGCTTAGAAATTGGTTGTGTTTGTGACAAGCCGCATTGTGGCACTTTCTTACGACCTAATGAGTGCTCGAAGCCGATCATCTGGGGATAGATAGCGTAGTACAATAGTAATTAGGTGACAGATGGCTCCACGCTGTGTTACCCGAGTCGAAAGTGCTCCTGAGCTTTGAAATAGTGTGTCTGAGGGAGGAACACGTTTGGATACCTTAGCGGAGGAGGGACTATTCCAAAACATGAGGAAGTATATGGGTATAAGTAGGCGCGATGTTCTCGAGAGAGGGAGAGCAGCCCTTTTCCTGGTCTGCAACGATTCTTCCATCAAACAACTTCCGAGATACTCTTTGATATTGATGGGCCGCCCAAGGTCTGGCAACTCCATTCTTATACAGTCAGAGCTGAGTGCATGTTCGGTCCATGGTCCAATCCTTTTCAGCAACAGCGAAGCTTGGCCATCATGTATTGGAATCGGTCTGAATCTGATGTGCTAGCTACTGCCACCGATCTGACGACTTCTTTCGATAACATTGGCGACGATTTCAACCGTGAAGTCAATGCGTTATTCGACTTCATCAAAGTCGACATGAAGAAGTTCAAGAAGTCCTCTGAGGGATTTAAACGGGCATTGGGTAGGCCCCAGGCAGCAAGAGACCGAACCTTTGTGGTCGTTTGTGGTCAACGCGATGCAACTTGGCTCAACAAGAAGTTGAAAAGCGAAGAAGCATCCTCTGAAATTCTGGAAAAAGAGATTCTGGATTGGTGAGTCGACTCAAATCCCCTTTCAATAGCTCGTGTTCGTCGCGTCTCCTTCAACAGGATTTCTGACCCTCTGTCACCATGAAAGAAACTTCAAAGATGATTGAGGCCACCGACATTACACTTGAATATGAGCTCCGAGTTCTTGGAAAAATGGACGAGATACGAGAACTCGTGCTGGTCGTCAGCAGTCAGTTCGATGACGTATACTTCAAGATGCCACTCAATGTTAAGTTGCTAATGGTGCTGCGGGCCGAGACTTGCTTCAGTACAGGCGGCCAACTTTGCATCAATGGAAGTTCGACATTCAGAGACACTAAGCTTGACGACTGGCAATCTATATCACACAAGGGTAGGTTGTTCTTTGGCCCTGATGTTGGAATCCCTATCGATCCAAGAGGTGAACGTTGGAAAAAGGCTAAAAGGACCTTCGAACGGGACTTCACCGCTTACGAAAAGGAAAAGCTGCGAAGACAGTTCGAGAAGATGAGAAGTCAGCCTATGGAGGGTAACGGATGGCTGAAAGAGTGGAAAGGCATAATTGCTTCCGTTATGGGCGTACTTGCCGGTGGCTTGAAGCTGGTGGCCGCCATCACGGCTTCAACAGGTGGTGTCTTCGTCCATTACCAATATGGTATCAAGAGTCTCAAAGTTGGTGCTGCCTTTGCTGAAGGATCTATGATTGCAACAGCTGCCGGCCCAGCGATCTTAATTGAGGCTGGGGTCGCGGCCGCAGTCTATTTTATACCATGGGAAACCTTATTAGATTGGTTTGGAGGCATGTTTTCCTGGGCTCGAGACATACTTAGCACACTCTGGCCGTGGGTAAAGGACTGGCTTGCAAACTCTAAACCACCCCACGCACCACCGGGTGGACAATCAAGGGGTAGACGAAGATCGCGAGTCCCAAAACCGATGAGGTTTTGATAATGATAGTTTGGAAGATGGTTCTTGATTGCCCAGGTTGAGTATCGCGATATATCTTATTCATTATACCCATGTAGTTCTGGTCTCTCAATGTGATTTCTACTGGCTTTGGGATAGACGCTTAATCCTGAGCTCATCGATCTTGGCGAAATAATGGATTTGAAGTCAATGGATAGCTGTATTCGAATGTCGCGGATGGCTTGAGATTTAGTCTAGTATATATATTCAGTAGTTGATAGCCACTTCTTTGCAGGGGAACAAGATTATATACCAACGTAGTTATAGCGTATAGAGCTACTTTAGATATGTTTTAAAGGTTAGAGTTGAAAATACTACTAATCTCATGAGAGTACACATATGGATAGAGAAATAAGGGAAATGCAATACATAAAGTACCTTAGTTAGGAAGCTGTGGCCCAAGTACTTGATACCATTCCTACCATTAGCAAGCTCGTTTATAACTTTGTGACATTGGCATTTTAGCGATAGGGGCATCACTAATTCGCCTGTTTCTGACCGTTGTTGCACATTGCAAATGTACTATGGAAAGCACCTAGTAATTGGAAAACTTGAGTGTGAACCTACTACTACGACTTGTCAACTGCCCTCTCCGATCATAATAATAGGGCTCGCGGCCCTGATTCTCTTTCTTGCCTCCCCTGGCTTCAAAGTATTGCACACTTCTTGTCCAGCCAAAATTCTTTCAAGGACCTTGTGCTGATCCACCATTCCGCCTTGGATCGCCACCCCCATCTGTGGTGGGGGCTCTAGACGCTGTTCGCAGTCTCGTGGAAGGAAGAAAAATGACGATGAGATCTCTAGCAGATTCGTCAATATCATAGTGTCGCTCCACTCGACTTCATTTCTTCACCATGCAAGCCCAGAAATCCTCGTTTCTAAGAAGCTCTCTCTGTTTTGTCACTCCCGACTTCTTTTTGTCTAGGACGTCCTACATAGTGGTCACGAGGACGTCGATTGTTTTGTTAGGTGATGATCACCGCATAGCTGGCGGATCAGACTCACAATAACCTTAGTAGAGCTTTGCATTCGCACGGTGGTGATGCGATGTAGATATACAAATCGTGAAGACAAATACTGTTTTTGTAGGTAAGAGAGAGCCAAGCTCCCAGCGACCGCAAGACGATATTGTCAGTTCTATACGTGTTGTCAAAGCCGGGAGTGTTGATGAGATGACTATTGTGAGTGGCGGAACAGACCTATTGGTAGACTTTCACATTTCGCGCACCTAGACCAGTGGTAAGACAATTTCAGACGCACTTGAATCAGGGAGACAATGGTAATCAGGTGCCAAAGCTGCTCGAACTCACAAGAATCCAGACTGTGCCCGACTTCCGGCTTGTACTTGTCATTGGTAAGGTGGAAGGTGAAAGTGCTTTTTTTAACCCTAGTTACACCAAGCATGACCAGAAGGATATCTGTTTTTCTCGGCTCATGATAATTTCGAAGACAAGACAGAACAGCCTTGTTAGGAGGGCTCGATTGCGAAAGGTCATCGTCCTCTAGTCTCGGACTGGACACTTCCATAATTGTTCCAGCTATTTGATACCTTACCATAGTAGGCGAACGAGCCAAGCAAAATGGAACAAGAGTCAGTGGAGCAATGCGAGAGCATTGGAATTCTTAGGGCATGGTAAATAGTCTAAGCTCATTCTCGTAAGTTTGTCGAGAGAAGGCTATTATAGGCGGGCGGGGGAGCTTGAGATTGGGTGCGCCTTTCATCCAGAACTAAACATCATTACGTCTCTCAGAGCCATGATAAAAGCTATCAAAATAACCACAACATAAAGTTCAAACGTATAGTTACCATCTACATTACAACGGCTACTCAAAACATGTGCATTATGTTATCTCTTTCCTCGCCTCTAATGCTTTAAGCTGTTCCAACCGCATACATGTAGCAAGGTGCAGCCTAATACCAGAATAGTATCAGGCCACGCGCCCCCAGGCGCTGCGGCCAGGCAGCCTTGGAGATTGTCCTGAACCCAGATTAAAAAGCAGGGCTGCAATCAAGCTGCTTGTGAATACTGATCTGCAAAAGTATCTGATTACCTAATGACCGGACTAGGATATACGGGCCCCCGTGCAAGCTACCTTAGGATAGTGATTGAGGGTATTAGGGATAGAACCGAAGTACCTCGGGTTGGGATATAGAAATAGGTTTGTTTATCCTTAAACCCAAGGTCATAGCGGGGTCTCCAAGATATCTGTCTTAAGATGACTACATTCTTCAATGAGTAGATGTGTACGATATAATTAAGAATACTCCTCCATCTATTGATAATCTAGCAATTTTGATTTGTGACTGGCAAGGTAAACCTCTTGTGGAGTGGCTTGTGAAGTACTTGAAAAGATCTTGTTTCCTTCTTCATAGTAAACAAATACCCGCCAAGTCCGCCGAGGCATATCATATGATCGACAGCGTTCTCGTATCAAGTAGTTGTATATTTAGACCCTAATTGGTTTGCCAAAGTACCACAAAGTTGCCGGATTCATAAGTAATCCCCAATCTTATCTTATGGCAATCCCGCTTATCTCGACACGTAGTAGCTGTCTAGAGGCACGTGGGGTTGGATGATGCACCAGGAGCACGAGACACGCAACGGTTATCACCGCATTTGGGAACGTAGCTACAAGCAACTGGTGCAGGGCCGCAGCAGTCGCTGCTCTTATTGCATTTGGCTAACTCTGCCTCGCATCGCTCTGTATCTCATTGAGTCAATAATAACGTGGCGCGGATTCAGTGGGGGTTTCACTGACTTTCGACTACGAAAAGATTACCGTCGTCATTATTAGAGGTAGGTGGCACTGCGGCAACGAGGGTGGCGAAGGCTAGAAGAGCGATCTTTAGAGTCGAAGGCATCTTAATAGTGTTAAGGGGGGCAGTATTGAATGATTGCTTGCAGGATAGTAAAGAAGCACGATAACAAGGTAACACATAAGGATTGTACACGAACGTATTTATTGAGGTATATGTAGTTGACTGAGATTTGTTTGACCGGAGTGCTCGGTAACTCTCAATTAATTACTTTAATCCTATTGTCAAGTGAAGTGGGTTATCGAGCAACCTAAGCCACCAAACCAAGGCTGACTTTAACTTCGGTGTTACCGAATTCTTTAGTTCAAGCTGGAATAGGTCGTCTGAAAACTTCTTATATTAAAGCAATTCATTCATCTCCCCAAGCCCACTACTTAAGCTTATCCCGTCGGTCGTGGGCCAACGTCCGTACAAATCAGTACAAACTCCTCCAGTTTTTCTCCAGCTCGGAGACAATCCTCGATTTTTAGTTTGCGGGAACAAGGAATATCAAGTCGAATTATCTTATAATTGGCTTAATTCCCTCACGGAGATACGTACCTTTGTACTGACGTCGACCCGCGGCCGGTGGGATACGGGACGACCGGAGACTTAACCTTTAGCTTGATGTTGTACGTAGCCATATATAGGACGCTATGCCGATAATCTTGTGCCGTGCGTCTAAGTCTATCCGTGGCGCCCTGACTGGAGCCGGAGCAGCGATACGTCTAGGTAGAAGCTCACCTGCCCAGGTACTTTCCACGTCTATGGTGCCGTGCTCCCCTCCGCTCCCCGTACAGTCTGCTGCCATCGTCGACTACACTACTAGCAGCGCAGCCAGATCAACAACGCTATAGAGTATGTCCAACAGCTAGTCCGTAGTGACCCTTGCGTGCCAATACAGAACGCGGTCGCCTACCAAGTCAACTACGCCGTTAGCAGGTAAGTATATTATAGTTATACATCTGCATATCGAGGATCCTATGCATCGGCGTTAGCTCAGCCTTAGGGGCTCCGGACGTACGGGTGATAAACCTCTGCTCCATACCCAGGACATAACCAAAAAAACTCCGTACATCGTCGGCCTCGAATACGACCAGAATAATGCCGTCTCTCGACACATGCCTTATACACAACAAGCATACGTGCAGCTAAGACAATGGCTGAGTACTTTGCCGTGTAGTCCGGAATATTCCCCTAGCCAGGGCGAATAAATCTATTTTTCTTTTTCACATCTCACTATTCTTTCATAATTGCCTGAAGCTTTGAGCAATTTATGCTCTTATGGTACATTGCGCCTAGTGATTGATTATTTCCGTCTATCTATATATTTGATTCTGGTGAGCTAGTAATAAAGTCCCTTTTACCAAAGCGACTGCTGCCTATAGGGATAAACAGGCTTAGTTCCCAGTAGCATTGTGCCGAAACCTCGAAGTAGCTGCGGCCTTTCCGGCAAGCTGTTTGATGCCCTGCCCGCCAGTAATGTCAAAGACTGAAATGTCCGCGCCAACCTCCTTGGTCATCCATACTCGAAGTTCTACAGCCACTAAAGAATCTACACCATACGAATTCAAGGGCTTTGAGGGATCAAGATCTGCGAGCTCGTAGCTGAGAATCTTGGCCAATTGTCCCAGCAAAGCATCAAGCACGGCTTCCTCAGCATCTCCCAGTGACTCGGCGGCAGCGATGAGATCGCCAACTGAGCGCTTAGCAGAGCTTTGCTTGCCGGGCATGGAACCGCCATTGTGAGCGCCGTGAAGAACTAAGTGGTTATACATCGGCTCATGCTGCCATTTAGGCTGTTCAGCGCCCTCATCCGCCGAGTATTTGGGCAACCAGAGCCTGGGAATGACTTGAGCACCCTTTACCTTGAGCTCTGCGCTCTCAGACCTGGGGCGACAGTGGTAATCCAGCGCATTGACAAGCTCTTCCACAGACATGCTAGCCCAGCCGATCGAGAGAAGATACTCCCTCAACATTGGTCTCGCAGCGACCATACCAGCATCGGTCAACACTGGGGCGTCGAGGGCGATTACGTTGTGGCCTTGAGATGACAAGAAGCGCGCCATGGCGTCTTGGTACGAGTTGCCCGCGCTATAATTCGCTTGGCCGTTGTTGCCGGTGACGCTGGTGAGAGACGACAACATGACGAAGAAGTCGAGTGTTGAATCGTCGTTTTTAGTGGCAATGAGGACTTCCCACAAGTTCCTACTTCCCACTACCTTGACGTTGACTGCTGCATTCCACTCCTCGAGGGTCATTTCAGCGAAGACGTTGTCCTATCAAGAGGTATCAGTAGTGTCGGCGAGAAATGCTGCCAGAGGGACCATTACTTACACTGAGAACCGTAGAAGCCTGGATGCATCCACGCACTGGCGGCAGATAAGATAGCGCCGAAGTGATGGCCTGCTCAAGTTCCTTCTTATCGGTAATGTCACAACAAGAAGCAACAACCTTGATGCCATCGCTTTGGAGACTTCTGATGAGATCCTTGGCAGCTTCGTTATCGGGACCCTTTCGTGAAGTAATGACAAGATTGCGCGCGCCCTGGCTAACCATCCAACGGATAATTTCCAGGCCAAGACCACCAAAGCCGCCAGAGACAATGTAGGTAGCATCCGACGCGAACTTGGCACGGGGTCTCCGTGGCTCAACCACTCGGACCAGGTCCTCAGAGTGGA
Organism: Colletotrichum lupini; assembly: GCF_023278565.1. Lineage (NCBI taxonomy): Eukaryota > Fungi > Ascomycota > Sordariomycetes > Glomerellales > Glomerellaceae > Colletotrichum > Colletotrichum lupini. Next base: position 6,760,282 of record NC_064678.1, read on the forward strand.
ACTCAATGAGAATCTTTCCAATGTGCTTGCCAGACTGCATCAACCGCATGGCATCTTGGATCTTGGAAATGGGGTATTTCGTGATTGGTGTGGGACGCTCGAGATCGCGGCCAACGACACTGTCCATGGCGCGTGCAAAGAGCCCATCTAGTCGTTCCGGGTCCGTTTGTCGCATGTAATTCAACTCAAGGGACTCAAACCTCACGCCTCGAGCAAAGGTACCCATAGAGATACGAGATCTGGACTCAATATCGGCCAGACCAATCTCGGCAAAGCATCCAAACGGCGCAACAATCTCCCAGGTGGCACGAAGCGTGTCACCGGAAAGACTGTTGATGACAATGTCGACTCCCCGGCCTCCAGTCAATCTCTGAATGCCATCCTTGAAGGTCAGATCACGGCTCGAGAAGATGTGATCTCGAGGTATCTGATATGTCTCTTCGAGAAAGTCTCGCTTCGCAATGCTGCCAACTGTTGCAAAGATCTCAACACCCTCACGTTTAGCCATCTGAATGGCAGCTTGACCAACACCGCCAGCCGCCGCATGAACCAGCAAGCTAGGCTTCTGGACGCGTCTCACCCGCTTCTCTAGTTCTCCAATGTCGTAGAGACAGGCATATGCCGTTGTGTACACAATGGGAATAACCGCGGCTTCGGCAAAGGAACGGTCTTCGGGTACCTTGGCCAGAGTGCCCTCAGCACCTCTGCCGTACGTAGAATATGCACCGTTGAAAGTGAAGCCAAACACACGATCGCCAGGCTTGAAGCGCGTGACTCCCGAGCCGACTCGGGTAACGATTCCCGCGGCCTCGAGACCCACAGGTGTCTCTTGGATCTTTCCGAGCATGACGGCCAAGTCCTTGAAGTTGACGGCAGTAGCCATAGTCTGAAATTCGACCTCGAGGTTGTCTAGGGGAGTAGTGTGCAGGTGGTCGTTGGCGAAATGGAGCGAACTCAATAGACCAACGGTTTGGACCTGAAGTCGTAGTGGTCGACTCGGATTCGCGCCAAAAGCAACCTCAGATGTGTTGCCAGCAAAAGCCTGCTTGATGTGCCTAGTGATTGTGGAGACCTCGACGAGGCGTGGAACAGTGACCAGGCCATCGGCAACCTTGTACATGGTTTCCACAGAACCCTTGCTGCCTGAAAGGTGTGCGTCTACTATGGCGATCCTGTCTGAGATGACGCCGTTGCTTTCTTGTGGATCGAAGGTGAGAGTGACAAACTGAAGTTCGGGTTTCTCCAATCGGATACTCGCAGCAAAGCCGTTGACGAGGGCGGTGTCTGGAGAGAACTCTTTGTTGACCCAGAGCAGGCGCTTTCCAGTAATCATGGCTTTCATAGCCCTCAGGATCTCGTTGTTGACTGAAACAAGTAGACGCGTGTCCAGTTCCGTAAGTACGATACATGTGCTCTGAGAGATCTCTTCCTTAGACGCTGCTTCTGTGAGCTGAGCGTATTGTGGGATCGTAGCGGTCTTGACCGACAAGCCCTTTGACTGCAAAGAGGATGCCAGCTCCTCAGCCACGTCGCGCTGGACTGGCGAAGAGAGATCTCCTACGATATAGTAGCTTCCAGATGGCGGTACAATATCAGTTCCATGAGACGACGGGGTGCTCGCTACTAGGGTGGTCGTCACCAAGACTGATGAACCCTGATCACAAAGCACCGCGTCGATGCTAGCAAGCCCGGTCTCGCCAAGATACTCGCCCCAGCTCCTTGCCACGATCGGACCGCTCGCCGCCGTCAAGATGAATTTACCACCAGGTATCACGAGACTGAGGCACATGTTTAAGAACCCATCGATGAGCGTATTGGGTATCAAAGACACCGGTACAAGCAAAAGATCATATGACGCCACATCGAAGCCCTGGGAAGTTGGATCCTCCGTGATATCAAAAGTCTTATATCGCACATAATCTTCCGAAATGGGCTTCTTTGATTCATCCACCAAGGAAGACGAAGTTGCGGCAAAGTCATACTGCGCGCAACGCCGAGACAACGTGGACAGAATATCTCCCGTGAAAGAAGAAGCTTGTTTGTTAATGTCGAGGAACTTCATCGAAGGATTCTTGTGAGCCAGGACACTGAGATACTTCTGGAACCCTCCAGGCCCCGAAAAAGCTCTCTCTGTCTGTTCTGTATCGAGGAACTCGGGATCCAGAGCCCAATCGATGCTCCATGCTCTGTGTCTAGGGTCCTGCTCTGAAATCGAGTCGTCATTGTTTCCGTCAATCTCTGTCACTATACATCCCGAAACTCGAATCATGGGCGTTTTTGAAACGGAATCGACAGCGGTGCAGGACATGTGATGTTTCTTGCGGCCGTGGGCTACAGAGTCCGCAATAACGAGATAGCCATCTTCCGAGTGCTCCGCAGTAGAAACCCAAAGTTCTTCCATGAAAGACAGGACAATGGCGTTTTTTTGCTTATGGGAAGGGTTGGAAACGAGTGGCACCAGGCATGCTTGAAGCGCACCATCCAACGTCGTAGGGTGAATCAAGTGCGGTTGCAAGTAGCCGCAAGGTGTCAGAGCCTTCAGGAGAGGTGTCGTAGGCTTGACTCTGGCCAGGGTGACGCCGGCTTCATGGTCAACAATGGCGTGCTCAAGGGTCTGGAAGGTTGGGCCGAAGACCAAGCCGACATTCTCCCAAGACTTATAAATCTTTTCGGACGAAACGCGCCGCGTGAAGTTACGCTGACTCCGGTCAATCCTGGCTTCGCAATGAGCCTTAAAAGCACGCTCTTCGAGACCGCCATCAACAGCCGTAGCCGCCTCGTCGTATTCCACGAGAACTTGACCGCAGCAATGCTCCCGCCATTCGTCATCGTCCTGGGCTGTGCAGACCTGGAACTCGCGCCACGCTGAAGGCTTGGTCTCCATGGCAGCTTGCTTAACAGGGCGAAGATAGAGGTGGGACTCGACGCCCAAAGCACCCTCTGGAACTTGCAAGGCCGAATGGAAAGAGACTTCGCGGAACCGGATGCCTTTTATCGGCTTTCCTGGGTTCGAACGCTCCGACAATTGCTTGCAGCCCTCGATGGCCATAACAAGCATACCGGCAGCAGGATACAGCACAGACCCCGAGATGGTGTGGTGTTCCACCCATGGATTCTCAGACAGACGGATCCAGTTGCGCCAGATGGCATCATGCTTTCCATCCCAATCGTTGACTGGGGCTCCAAGTAGCTCGTGTCGTGGGTACGGCCGGAAGCGGAAATTTCTGCTTAGTCGGCATTCGTTCCAATACTCTCGCGTGTGGTTGAAAGGGTACCGAGGGAGGTCAATCATCATTGACGGCTGGGCACCGAGGGTGTGGTTGACCTTGAGCAAGTCAATTTGAATGCCGCGAGAGAACAACGATCCAATTGCTCCCATGAGAACCTCCAAGTCAGAGTCGCCCCGTTTGAGCAGGTGGTGGTACTTCACACTACTGTTGGCCCTGACATCCTGGATAATATTTCGGAGAGGGCCCCGCAAAGCGCAATGAGGACCAACTTCAACAATGTCTGTAATGAGCTGGGTAGAACCACCATCGCCCTTGAGACTGTTAAGAGCTTGAAGCATGGTCGTCACGGATTCATTGAACCGCACCGGGGAGGTTAGATTTTTGGTCCAGTAGTTCGCGTCTTGCAACTTAGCATGTTGTATCTGTATCCCGTATGCTGACGAGAAGAAAAGCACGTCGGAAGAATGGTTCGCGGGGGAACTTGGAGGCCGGATCCTTCCGATACACTCGACGTACTCTTGCGAAATGGGTTCCAGGAATCTCGAATGGTATGCCATTTCTACTGCAAGCTTCCGCGCAAAGATCTTGTCCTCGTTGAGCTTGTCGATGAGTGCCTCAACCTCTGCAACACTACCACTCACAGTGTGGCTAGTATTACTGTTCATGCAAGCGACGGTAAGCGTTCCGGCAGATTCGAGCCCGGACTGGTTGAGTCGGTCAATAGCCTCCAAGGTCTTGTCCAGAGTCAATCCGACTGCAGCCATCGTGCCCTTCGGTTGCGTTGGAGAGTTTGCCAATCTAGCAGAGAGTTTTCCTGTGGTGAGGTCGATTAGCTACATGCTATATTGGTTCATTGCAAAAATGCTGCCACCTACCCCTCCAATACGCGATACGCCAAGCACACTCCTTAGAGATAGCACCCGCACAGTACGCGGCCGCGATCTCGCCCGAGGAGTGGCCGACAACAGCATCAACTCTGAGTCCCCAATCGCGGAGAAGCTCAACCAAAGCAACCTGCAGAGCCGTGCACAAAGTCTGCGAATACTCGGCGCCGCTGATGAGAGACATGTTGGAAATCTTAGAAAGCTCGTCTGTCGTTCAACGTTAGTTCGACTTGTGACTGACGGAAAGACTTGGGAGAAAACTCACCGATGACAGACCACTGACATCCCAAGGTCTTCATATACGCATCGGCGCACTCAAGACTCGTTCTATAAGGCTCATAGGACATGAGACCGTTGCCCATCTGGGCCCACTGCGCTCCCTGACCGGTGAACACGAGAGCGACGCCGGGCTGGGAAACAACGCGAGTTGCTCGTAGGCCCTGAGATAGCGCATGTTTCAGTTCCACGGAAGAGTTGGCGACAACTGCGGTGCGCCAGTTGAAGGTAGACCTCTTCGCCGCTAGAGTGTAGCTGAGATTGTAGAGAGGCTCCGTCATGTTCGGCAGATAATCCTTGTAGGCAGCGGAGAGTCGGGCGATACCATCGTGATCATGGCTGCTAAAGACAAACAGCTGGGGATGGTATAGAGTTCCATTGATGACCGGAGGTGCTTGGCTTGCTGGTATTATACTTCAGTATTTGTATTTTGGATCACCAAAAGGGAAGTTGGCCTTACGAGTTGTCATTGGCAGCCGGGGTACCTCAATAGTACGGTGGGGTGCGGCGTGTCCATGCTCCCTTAGGAAATGAAGCGCATCTTCCAGCACAACGTGGGCATTGGTGCCCGAAACTCCAAAAGAGTTGATCGAGACTCTGCGAACGCCTCTCTTGGTCTTGGGCCAGGGAATCGAGGTAGTTGGAAACTCAAGATGCCATTCGACCGGGATCTTGTGGTTTCTTTCCTGAAACCATGCGTTCGCTGGAATGATACCTCTCTCCACGCACAAGACGCCTTTGATGAAAGACGCAATGCCCGAGTTGCCTTCAGTATGGCCAATGTTGCTCTTCAGGGCGCCGATGTACAGAGGCTCTTTCGCCGATCGATACCGCGTGAACATCTCACTAATGGCAGCAGCCTCTGTTGGATCGCCAACATTCGTACCCGTTCCATGAGCCTCAAAGAAGCGTGTGTCTGAGGGGTCAAGCTTGGCTTGCTCATAAGTCAATCGCATGATCTCAGCCTGGGCCTCCTTGGCAGGTGCTGTAAGACCAGGAGAGTGTCCATCATGGTTGCACCCGGTATTGCGAATAACGGCGCGAATTGCTAGCGAAACCGCACGTGTCAGGATTTTCAAGTCGCGCTCAACTTTCTGGCAACTAGAAAGGGTGTACTTACTGTCTCCGTCCCGTAGAGCATCGGACATCCTTTTCAGGACGACAGCTGCGATGCCTTCACCTCTCCCGTATCCGTTTGCCCTGCTGTCAAAACTGTAAGATGTACTAGATGGGTCCAGAACACCAAGACCATTCAGCTCCAAGCCCATCTCAGGGGAAAGCAACACATTTGTGCCACAGGCAATGGCCTTTCGCGATCCGTATCAGCATAAGTTGGGAGGGAGGAAGCTATGAGATCTGGCACTGACGATATTACAGTCGCGTGATTTCAAGCCAATGACAGCTTGATGAAGGGCAACCATGCTGCTCGAACAAGCAGTGTCAACACTCAGGGCTGGACCTCGGAGATCATAGAACCATGATACACGCCCAGCTAGGGTACTGGCAATGGTGCCACACGCCGTGTATGTCATGGGAGTGTCCACGTCCTTGATCAAGAGATCTCGGTAGTCCCACATGAACGCTCCCGCATAGACGCCAGTGGGCGAGCCCTGCATGTCAGACATGGTGTACCCAGCGTTTTCCATCGCTGTGAAGACGCATTCAAGCAGCATTCGCTGCTGCGGGTCCAGATTCGCAGCCTCTGCTGGAGTCATGGCGAAGAATGGTGCATCAAACGCCTTCACGTTGGCTTGCATGAAATGCCCTTCTTTTCCGCCGATCTGTTTTCGTGTCAATCAAGCTTGAGATAATCAGAGAGAAATGCTGGGTATCTTACAACTCCATCTCTGTGATTATCGGGGTGCCAGAATGCTTCCGCGTTGTAGCGATCTGCAGGAACAGGAGCTCGCGCAGATCTTCCGGCAATCAAAAAATCAAAGAACTTCTCGACGCTGTCTCCATCGCATGGAAGCTTGGCATCCAGGCCAATGACGGCAATAGGCTCAGCCATGGTTTCTGACAGGGAAGAGAAGACGAAGTCGGATTGTTGTTAGCGAGTTGGGAGTGAGTATTGTTCACTACCTTAACATGAATTCAAACTCAACGGCAATGACCTAAAACGACTAGAACCTTGTAACACAAAGGATTAAGGGCTGCTTTCTTAATGAAGGAATACATATACATATATATAGACATGTGTCTGGATATATGCTGTTTGGACTCTAACAGAAGACTGGCTAGATGTTGCCCAATCCCTCATCATGCTTATCCACGTCGCACTTTTGCTGTGGTGAGCCCATTTCCTGAATGCCCAGAATTCGGACACTGCAGGGAGGCTTGTTCCCCATTAACAATAACTCACTGGAACCTTGCGAAGAATCCCCGAGTTCTAGGGAACTTTTGTTTCCTGGGCATCGGAGGCCGCGGACACGACACTGCGTTCCGAGCGTTTGCGTGATCTTTACTGGATGGCACACTCTGTATGAGTCAAAGCATCATCCGGGCGAGAAGGGGTAGAAATACGGTCGCAAGTATAGAGCAGGTCGCAAATAAAGCTAACAACGTCAAGAAGAAAGTTACAAAAGTACAAATGAAAGACTTATATCGTGCTTGTATTGAGATAATACTAGTACGAGGCAGATAGTGGACGTAGCTATAAACCTATTACATTACAGCAAGACTAGAAATGATATGTATGGGATCCCGCTCGGACACCCTGTTGAAGGATTAAGCCACTCCGAATACCATACGATTAAGTTCTTTGGATATGACTTGGTGTTGTAGTCGCAGTTCTACACTCACCTGGGAGCAAATGATTTGGCTGGTACATAGCAAGTACTAACGAATATCCGATCTAAGCGGAGGTGTACAATGATCTTAGCTGCACTTTATGTTTGGTAGTGAGTTTTTCAGCCTTCCACCATCTTTGTTTACATAATTCATCTTCAAGCACTCTCAGTGATTGCCAGGACGTGAGCAAGCCAGAATGGGGTTTGCATGTTGCAACTATGATGGTAGATGTTTCATCATCCCGTAGTTGCTGCTCGGCATTGTGAACGCGGCAGCAATTCTGTCGTAGTCCAGAGACAAACATTGTTCTAGTTCGATTTTGTGCTAAGACGACACTTTTGTGGGGCACCGAAGCAGTCGCGATAGTAAAAGCTTAAACAGGCTAGGGTCGCAGATAAGGAATAGTATATGACCTTACATGCTGACTTGACATCATGTCCTTACATCATGACCGTACATTGTGTAGCGTCATTGAGACACAATTACCCAGCCCAAACACAAGGCAAAATTCGTTTACTATGTACAGCCCGTACTTTAATATACCCCCTGATATTCAAAGTACACATCCAATTCCGAGTCTTGCACGAGGCCTTTCCCTATCGTAATCGTAGATATATATCGGCCATCGGCCTTCACTTCAATTTCAGAGGATTGCCCCAATGTTAGTCAAGTCATCTCCCAAATACCGGTGTGTAAGGGGGTTTACAAACCTAAAATAAAAGCCTTTAACGTCGTCTGGGCAATGGTCTACTACAAACTTGTTCGTGGGCGGGTGGGCATCAAAGCGCGGGGTTATGGTGCAATTGTCTCTGATTTAGGCTTTCATGCCAAGAATAAGCTCCAAATGCTGCTAGACGCAGCTTACAGTCAACGGCGAATGTAGCCCACAAGTTCCGACAGAGGTGAGTCTTCGCCGACATCGGCAACAATCAAAGCCGAGACGGGTGCAGTGTCCGAGAAGGTGACTATGAGAGCATTGCACATATTTCGCTCTGGAACAGAAGGATTTATGGGACTAGACCGCATGTTCACAACCCCTTCTCACCAAAGAGATGAAGAGGAATTAGGTATATAGAGGGAAGCGCCAATTTGGACAGCATGTGTCAGGCGTGTGAGTGCATGAAATGTAACCCAACATCTGGTGAGCGTCAGGCTTCGGCTTTACACTTCGGCGAATGGAAAAGCATGGCTTACGGCGCTAGGTGATTGGGATGCTTTTGCGGAATGGCTGGTCCATAAATGATGCTGGCTGGCGGTATCTCCTTGATGAAACGCGAGGCGTCGATGCATACAGGAATCCACGTTTGTAAACCAGTCGAATTGGCAATCGTGTAGCAGTCATCCCCAATTCGGCGTACAAAGCCACCTTACACCATGACATCGCAGGAATAATGATTGGTTAGGATACTGTTCATCAGACAATGCTCCTTTACGTTGAGCTGCGTCGCTGACATTGCTGAACTGTTGTCCGGATCGGCCTCTGGCTTTTCGCCTCAGGTCATTTCAGGGCTACCTACATGTCGATAGTGCTACGGTACCTTAGTCCATATTAGATTCTGTGTAGGAATTGACTTTCTCCACTTCTAAATATCTTACAGACTACATTTAGACAAGTGAGAGACATCGCTAGCGTCCGAAGATGGATAATTGCCATTGAGATTTAAGCGATGGATAAGACATCATACGGCCAACACATCTCTTTTCCAGAAGCCATCATCAGGATCATGTTCGTTGGTGACATATGTATGCAATACTTGCTGGATTTAGAGAAATTGACAGCAGCCTCCTCTTTCAACTATCCTAGGCGCTTTCAGAGTATGGGATGAATATAGATAGTTTGTATTTCTCTTGTTCGGGGTCGTTGTCCCAGCCTGAGGGTCGAAGTTAGAAGACTTCCTGCAATGATATGATAATACCTTGAAATACAGAAAAGTTGGAGATGAAAAGACGTGAAAAAGTAATAGGCCAAAATTTGTGAGAGTGAGTAGCTGAGCAAAGAGATTCGTCGGTGGATTTGTGTTCTGGCCATGATAACCCTTGGAGTGACAATAATTGCCATAAGTGGAAATAATGGCGGCCTAAAGTCTAAGTCATAGTTGTACTACCATCCAAACACTCGGAAGTACAAGATCCAACCTGAACAGGGTTGGTTCAGGTGGGATGGGAATAAACCATGCATGGTCCGGGGATTCATACGTTCCAAGAAGCAAAAGTTCCAGTCGGATGGCTGTCTTCTCACTGCTCATTGAAAAAACACTGGGCAGAATTATAATATCCCATGACAGTTGCCTCTCTTGTCACCCACCCCTGTTTCTAACAAGTTGTCATAAAGTGGATTTGCTCCACATATAACCACATTAGGTTTCACCACGAATGCGAAATTCCCCGCCATGTCCACCAAAGAGCGGTGCTGTCGATGTAAAAGGCCCAAAGGCCCAAAGTCTGAGTGAATACGCGACAATTATAAGGCAGCATGGTCACTGGGGGATTCTTGGGCTGTACCACACAACCGCATCTCGCTTGAAATCATCTTTTTGCTTTATTGTATCGGAATCCTAAGAACAGTATGATATCGGCCGCCATTATCGTGTCTGCTCTATTCTATTGCTTCTATAGTTGCAGAAAGAGAAGCTACAATCTCCCCCCTGGGCCTAAGCTTTTCCCTATCCTTGGAAATGTCAGAGATCTGCCTCCGACCGGCATTCCCGAGTATAAGCATTGGCTCAAATTCAAAGACATCTATGGTCCCATCAGTTCCATTCATATCTTGGGGCAGAGGATCGTACTTCTTCACGATCGTCAGGCTGCGCACGACTTGCTGACCAAGTCCTCGACAAAGACCTCGGGTCGCCCTTATATGCGGTTTGCGGACATGTGCGGATTCGCATCGCTCCTCAATCTTCAACAATACGATGGAACATTTCGACGGCATCGCAAATTGGTTCACCAGCAATTTGGGACGAAGGCAATGGCAGCACGATTTCGGGACAATATCGAGCCAGAGTCACATCGATTTCTTCTCCGAGTTCTGGATGATCCAGCCAACTTGGCGCAGCACATCAAGACGTAAGTTCACATAGCCTGAATGAACGCGGAGACACCGACTCGATATCCATCACTATGCTTTAGATTGTCCTTAACTGAATTCGTATAGTGAGGCGAGCGCCATCATTCTCAAGATAACCTATGGCTATTCTATTTCGCATAGCGGAACCGACCCTTTGGTTCATCTGATTGAGCGCACGATGAACGTGTTTGCACTTGCAACTGTCCTGCTCGCTTGGGCTGTGGATATCATGCCCATACTGCAGCATCTTCCAGAAGGCCTTCCAGCAACGTCCTTTAAGAAGCAGGGTCGAGAATGGAGAAGGCTTCTGCAGACGACACAAGACGTCCCCTACTTATTCGTACAGGAAAAGATGTCCAAAGGAACCCATGAACACTCATTCGTCTCGTCACTTCTAAAAGAAGACAGTATTGTCGACTGCGGGACCAAGAACGACTATTCCGAGGATGACATCAAGAAGACAGCCTTGGTCATGTACGGCGGGGGAGCCGACACCACCGCGTCAGCCCTTCACAGCTTCATCCTAGCCATGATCCTATTCCCAGATGTCCAGAAGAAAGCACAGGCGGAAATTGATGGTATTGTCGGCAGAGAGAGGTTGCCTGACTTTGGAGACCGAGATCGCTTGCCATATATCAATGGCGTAGTGAAGGAAGCTTTGCGATGGCTCCACGTGGCGCCATTAGGCGTTGCCCATCGGACCGATGAAGACATCAGCTACCGAGGCTTTGAAATTCCCAAAGGGACGTACTTGCTGCCGTCGATATGGTGGTTCTTACATGATCCTCATACATATTTGGATCCCTCTTCCTTTGACCCTGCCCGATATTCGGCACCTCGTAATGAGCCAGATCCCACGGATGAAGCCTTTGGGTACGGTCGGAGGATTTGTCCCGGCCGATTTCTGGCGGATGAGAGTCTCTTCATTACCATTGCGCGTCTCTTGGCGACATTTGATATCAACATGGCTGTTGATGACTCGGGTAATAAAATTGCGCCCCAGATCGCTACTACGAGTGGCTTGATTTGTCGTCCAGTCGACTTCCCATACAGCATCACACCAAGAAGTGAGCAATCCGTGCATCTAGTCAGGTCAGCCCATGAGAAATATTCTTCGGAAGACGAAGATGCGGATCTTGTTCGGGACAAGTTCCCAAAAGTATTTGAGTAATGAGCATTCGTGGTGGTAAACCCAAAGGTAGAGCAAGATTAAAGTCGTTGAATCTGGAAATAGAAAGGAGCTACACTAGGACTTGTTTTCAAACACGAAACAAGACAATGCCTGCCATTTATAAATCCACTTCCGTCTGAAGTAGTGGTTCGTTACATCACTGCGGGATTCCAGTCTCTTTTAATGTCTCGAAAGGATGGAAGCCGCCGCATATCAGGAAGATCGAGAGTTGAATAGGATCATGACATAATCAAGCAGGCTTTAAGTTTTATGGCTTCCACTGTTGACCATTAGTAGGCTCAAGCTCTCGTTCAAAAAATCAGAGCAGGAATAAAGTAGTACTCTGGTGGTTAATGATCCAGATAAAGAACCTTTCTATATGCATACGACTTAAAACCAAAATTTATCCAGCCCATGATTAGTCAAATTCCTTTAGCAGCGAGTCGGGCAATTTCGTCTGCGGCGATATCTCTGCCCGGACGGCGAAGCGTCTGCTATATTGCCCTCGCATTATCTCTTTTAGTATTACGTAATAGGGATAGTAATCGCACCTTACGAAGTACCCGTTACATACTAAATTACGTATCTATTTTAAATATCGTATATATAGACCTTTTCTTTTTATCTATTTTTATTTTAATAATTAAGCTACTTTTATTATACTCCGTATACTTATTATTATATATTATAACTCGTAATAGTTTTAAGCCTAGCTCTTAGTTAAGACCTTGTATTATAATAATATATTTATTAATACGATTCTTAAAATCTTTTTAAAATAACTAACTTACTTATACTTATTTTAGCCTAAGCTAAATTAACTAATTATAATAATTAAATTAAATAGTTTAATATATTTTATATTATAAATAAGGGCGTTAGGGTTTAGAAATACGTTAACCTAAACGCTCTGGATTCCGATATATTCCTTAACCCCTCTATAATACTTATTTCGCCCTTTAAATTCGGACGATTAATTATAATTTATAATAAAAAAGAACTATAAGCTTACTAAGCCCGTTATAAAGCGTTCGAAAACGACTAAAAAAACTAAAAAATCCTCCATTAATAGTTTTTAAATATAATTCTTAATATAAACTTTTTAACTTCCTTAAGTATAAGTAATTTATAAAACTAAGCCGGGTTTCTTTTTATAAAACTAGTTATATTACTTATTTTACGTACATAAATCTATCCCTATACTATATTTATAAAAAGAATTTATATACTTAAAAGTATTTAGAAATAATAAGAGCTTAATACTAAATATAAATAACTTAAAGCTTATAAACGTAATACTATTAATATATATATTAAAGTCCTCGCTCAGTAATTAATAAAATTAATTAACGCTATATTATATAAATACGTATTTTAAAAAACTATTAAGAACGGCGCTAAGTTTAGTATATAATAAATCGTTAAATATTTAAAATAAGAATTTGCGCCCCCCGAACTAGTAATAAAGAATATAATTCGAGAGGAATATTAATAAGCCCTTAATAAAGCGAGGACTAGAATTAACCCCTAATACTAATATAAGGAATAGTAATCTATTTATTTCTAAACTAAAATATATAATATTTTAAAATTTAATAAAAAGATTACTATACTTAACTTTTTAATTATAATTAAGTTTAAACTTAACCTTATATAAGGCTAACGTATATATAAAACTTTTAGTAAATTAATAGCTTTTAAAATATATATAAGGACCCTTAAGGAGATTATATATATATTTAGCTTAATAACTTAGGATATATATACTAAACGACTTTTAAATTAAAAAGGGGCTTACTCTATTTTTACTAAACGCTCTAACTTAATTAATAACGTAAATAATAAAAATAACGTTATATATTTTTATAATTATATATATTTATAATACTTTATACCGTATTAAAAATTAAAATAAGTACTTATAAACTAAAACGTTAATAAGTTATTAATACGAATACTAAGGAGCTATATAAAAAAAGTCCTCGCTATTATTAAATTAAATAAATAAAAATCACTTTATAATAAGCTTAAGAAAGCTAATTAGCTAAGGAATAATAGAACCCCTAAAAAACCTAGGTTTTTAAAAAGATCCTCTAACTAACCTATAGCGAGCTTATTAATAAACTAGGACGAGGGCTACGTAGTTATTATACTTATAAAGAGTTAGGATTTAAAAATAAACGTAATCTTTAGTATTTCTATAAGTAATACTTACCCTTTTTTCTAAAATATAATAATAAATAGCTATAGAATAATATATTTAATTAAGAATAAGAGCCTATTTAAACTTAAAAGTTACGTATTATTAAGTAATAAAGACTACGTTAAATTAGGAACTACTATATTACTTATTACTATACGTAGTACTTATATTATAAAGGGCATTTTAAATAGACCTAAAAAAAAAGGGAACTTATAATTTAAAGCTCTAGAACGTTACTTATATCGAGGGATTCTATATTAATATAGTTTTAAAAACTTTACTAAATAAAAGCGCACTCTAATACTATAGTCTAGATTATATTTTATAATAAGGAACGCTTTATAAAAGTATTATTAAAAAATAGCTTATTTAAAAAAATAATCTAGTCTTTTTTAAATATAAGCTCCTTTAATCCTATTCTTTTTTTATAAACCTTAAGCGTATTTTATAAAGCCTAGCTAGTATTATATTATTAATTAGTTATAAAAAATTTCATTATTTATATTAACGTACTTATAAGAGGTTCAATAGTGCGCTCTTTTAGTACTTTAAAATAGGTTATTTTAGACTTAATACTGTTTATTAATTATTATATAAGACTCGAAGTATACGTATTAAACCTTTATTATAAGTTAAGTATAAAGTATATAGATTATCCGAAGCTAAAAAAGTAGTCTTAAGAAGACTACCCTTAAAAAGAGCCTTACGGTTATAATACCGTATATATTAAAATCTTTTTTATTTCGAACTATTTCTTAATAAACGATAATATATATTTATAGTTTTTAATAAATATAATAAGTAGCTTAGGGGGTTCTTTTTTAAAAAAAAAAAAAAAAAGTGCTTTTTATATTATAAAGCCTCGAGGTAGCGATTCGTTATTAAAAAGGGACTCTAATCTATTTTTTTAAAAATAATAATAAGACCGCCCTCCTAATTATAAACGTTAAATATATATATAAGACGTAGTATAATAGGCTAGGAATTAAAATAGAACTTCTACCTTTATATATAAAAGAACTTATAAGTAATACTAAAAAAGTAAATTAACTCGTAATTACTAAAGCTTATAAAATACGCCTTTTTACGAACCTCCTTACGAATCTATAGAATAAAATAATACTAATAACAATCTTTATTTATAATATTACCTTACGGGAGGCTAATAAAAGAGATTTACTTATTATAATAAAAATTAACTAGTAAAAGTAGTATTAACGTTAATAATAAATAGGTTACTAAGTACGGGATTCTAAATTAATTACCCCGTATTTTAATAGTCTCTACGTATATAGCTACTAAGTATACCCTTTTTATAAAAATCGTAAGAGGGGTATATATTAAAAAGAGTTTAAAGTACTTCCCTATAAGTATATAAAATACTTAGTTAAATATATATTAAAAACGTATAACTTATATAAGGTCTAAGTACCTACGCTCAAGTAGGTATTTATTATAAAAAATACTAAGTTTAATAAAAAAGTCTTTTATAATCCTATATATAAAGAGTAAGCTATTATAAGCGAGTAAATAAATTTAGTAATCTAAGAGATATAAAAACTCTTTAATATTAATAATAAGTTAGTTCGAGTACTTAGGGAAGTAGATCTAGACTTTAAAAATATTAGTACTTAAAAAAGTTTATAATTAAAGATAGTATTATTATTAGATTTTTAATTATTTAGGACGCTAAGTAACTAATAAACGTACTTTAGGGTGTAGTTAATAAGGCTAAAGAAGCTAATATAATCTTATTATTATTATTAACCCTTAAGATAACCCCCTTATATAAGCTTAGAAATAGGAATAAAAAAGGGGATATAATAACCGGGTTATAAATAGCTCTACGTAGTTTATAATCCTCTTTATAAGCGCTTATATATATTATAAAAGTTCTTAAGCTTTTAATTTTTAATAACTTTTAATAAAACGCTAAAATACGTAATAAACGAGGTACTAATTATAAAAAAGTAATTCTTAATACTAAAATCGACGTTAATAAGGAACCCTTATAATAAACTTTTATTATTATATAAGAATAGAGCTTATAAGAACTACTTTATTAAGTACTAAATAAAGCTCTATTAGGTCTTAAATATTTAAACCGGGCCTATAGACCTTTATAACGCTTTAATAATAGTATTTTTACGACGCTCTTATATTTAAATATAAAAAATAGCAATTATTATAACCGTTTTTAAGACTACTTTTTTTTACTTTTATACCTAATTAATAAAAAGCTATAGAGGAAAGTAGTATAAAATATATAATACTTTATTAAGTAGTAAAAAGAGTAGTTTATAAAACCTATTTAGAGCGCTCTAAAAGAGTTTAGAAACTACGACTTATTAAAGTTAACTTCTAGAGCTTATTAAAAAAGTTTAGTAATATTAAATATCTCTTACTATAATTATAAAAGCTATTTAGGAATACTATAAATATAAAAATAAAAAAGCTAAGGGATATTAATATATAAAAAGAGGTTAACTAGAATTCTAAATAAGAGATCCTATTTTTATTAAAATAAGTATATACTTATAAATACGACGTTAATAATAAGGTTAGCGAGGTAAAGGTATATATATATATATAAGGGGGAATATATAACTACTTAACCTCTTATAAAATACGTACGCTTTAACGCTTATTATAAAGGCCTTTAGGTTTATAATAATAATAATTACTTAATTCGATTTTAAAATAAACTAATATAATACTATTAACGTATTTCTTAACGCGCTTTTTAAAAATAAGAAGTTAATAATTATTAAACTCTTAGAAAGATATAAAGTTATTAATAAAATAAATAAGCTTTAACGCGCTCTATATAGCCTTTAAAACTGATTAATTCTCTAGTTTTAAACTTTTACTTCTATACTTTATAATATAAATACAATATATAGTTATAAAGAGATCTATATTTACTAAACTATAAATAAGAAGGTAATATTAATATTCTACGTTAACGACTTTATTATTTTATATTATTAAAACGACTAAAAAGTAGCTTAGGGGATCGTTAATAGTATAAAAGAATATATTAATTTTAAGGAGAATAGACCGATTAATTACTTTTTTAAAATACGGATTTTATAAAACCGTACTATTTATAAAGTTTACCTTATTTACGACGTATATATTAAGTAAGTTATTAAGCGCTTTAACTTTATAAATTTATTATATCTAGCTACTCCTCTTTTTTAAAAAGAGTTTAAACTAAATGAGGAATAAGTAATAAAAAAGGAAATAAAGAGTTATTAAGAGAAAGTTAGGAATATATTTTATATAGCTATTATAATTAGACTAAACGTTGCTTTTATTTATTCGTAATTATTATAGTTCTTAATTAACTTAAGCGTAACTTATATTAAAATATTTAATTATTATATTTAATATCTTTATATAACGAAATATTTTATACTCTATTATAGTAATATACTAAGTGCGTAATTATTATTTCTAGCTAAACATATTAGCTTCGTAAATAACGAAATAATACGACGATTATCTTAGGGATATATAATATTCTTTTTTAGTAACCTAATTTAATAGAAATTAGTATACTAAGTAACAGTTATAATATTAATTATTAAAGCTAAGCTTCTTCACTTGAAAAAACTATAAAAAAGACTATAGCTTTAAAGCGCCTTTTTAAAAATATTGCCCTTAACCTAAGAGAAGTATAGTTAGTTAATTATAATAATTAATAAACGATTCGACTCGTTATAAAAAAAAGAAAAAGAATAGCTACTTAACTTTATTATATTAATATATAAAATATATAACTAAAATAAGAGTATATTAAAAATAGTTTTAAAATTATTTATATATTAATAGAAAATATATTAGTAAATAGACTTATTAAAATCCTTTTACGAGCTGAGTTCGAATATTTCCGTATACTTCTTAACCTTTATAATATATAAAAAGCTATTATAAATAACTAAAATAGTTAAAAATAATTAATTTAAGCTACGTTTAAAAAAACTTAATACTTAAAAATAAATAATAAATAGAACTTAGAGTACGGCCTAGAGGCTTAAAATAAATAAAATAAAAACCTCTTATAACCTAAAGGCCTAAACTCTTGAAATAACCTTATTTTATAAAATATATATAAATAAAAATAAGATCTAAGCTTATATTGACTATTTAAACTCTTAGTTTATAAAGTACGTAATTACTAAGAGTATAGCGTTATTAAAAAAGAGGGTTAGTATATACGCTAAGAAACGTATTTTACGTATTTTAAAATTTATAAAGCTAGGAATAATAAGGGTAACGGGGGGTATAAAAACTATAATAACCGTTAAGTTAATAATTTAGAATATAAAAGCGGGTAGTATAATAAGAGGTTAGTTATAAATAATTATAATAAGTATAAGAGAGGACTAGGGGCGTATATTAAAAAAGTCCTCTATATAAAAGCTAATATAGTTCTTATATATCCTCTAGTTATTATTTATTTAATAAACGATACTATAAAGCTTAGTAATATTTTATTAAAACTATAATTAGAAATACGCTTTTTAATAATAAAAAAAGATAATATATTTATAAAAAAAAGAGCGTTATTTATAATAACCTTAGTAAGGGCCTAGGTTATTAATTATAAAACGACCGGTATATTAATATATTTCTTAGCTAAATAGTTATTAAAATAGCGCGCATATTAACTACTACTTTTTATAAAATAACGATTATTATTTTTAAAATTAATATACTAAAGGATTATTTTAAAATAGGGTAAGTATTAAATCTCTCGTTCCTTAAAAACCTCTTTTTTAAGCTTTTTAAGGACTAAATATATATTAAATAGGCTTAGAATAGTAAAGAGAACTATATTTATTACGGAGGGTACCTTAGTTTCTTAGTATTTATTTTTATTTTTTATTACTTTTTTAAAAAGAGCTAGCCTTACGTTTTTTAAACCCTAGAATAATATTAAATATAAACTTTTAAAATAATAAATATTTAATATACCCTTTTTAAAAAGCTTATTATCTAAACTAGTCTTATTTTTACTCTTAGACTCCGAGGGGGGGATAAGTAAAAGCTTATTAAAGCTCTTATTATTATTATTTATTTTATTATTACTTTTATTATAGTTATTAAAAAGAGCCTCGAACTTAATAAAGTCCTTAGTATCTTAATTAATAACTTTAATATTTTTTTAATTAAAAAAAGAGAGCTTAATAACTAGGCCTTAATAAGTAAATAAAAAGTTACGGGGGGGGGTAATAACTTAAAGGAGCTCGTTAGTATTATTATTTATCTAAACTCTTAATAAATTATATAATATATATATAAAAAGTATTATAAAAATTATATAAAACTTATTATTATTTTTAGATATATTAAATATTTATATTTAAAATAAAATTAGTAAACGATTTAACGGTATAAGCGTGCGTATATAATAAATAGGAGTATTTATAATACCTATAAAAAGTTAAAAAGAAAAAGAAACATAATAGCTAAGTAACGCTATGAAAATTTAAATATATATAAAGCGGCTAAGTAGCCTCGCCCTTAATAATTTATATACTAAAAATAGTAAAATACGTACTATTCCGGGTTAGGATTCTATTTATTTTAAATAAAAGGATATATTTATAATAAACGTAGTTTAAAAAACGCATATCCCTTACGCTTATTTTTTATTTATTTATATTTGATTAAATTAGGCCTTTATAAAAGTATTTAGAGATTTTATTTCAAGTATAATAGCTCCTTAATAATAGTAATTAAGGGGTATATTACGTAATAAGGATAGTAATCGTACTTTATAAAGTATCCGTTACGTACTAAATTATATATCCATCTTAAATATCGTATATATAGACCTTTTCTTTTTATCTATTTCTACTTTAATAATCAAGCTACTTTTACTACACTCCGTATGCCTATTGCTGCGTGCCATAACTCGTGATATTTGGCGACGCTTTCGGGCCCTCTATCCACGAGCCGCAAGAGGGCTTCACTAAGCTCGTCAAGAGAGAAGCCAGGGGCTGATTTTCTGTTGCCCCATATTCCAATCCCGACTTGCTTAACCCTAGCGGCGTAGTTATACAAGTCGAGCCAAGTCGCCAGAATGAGATGCGGCACGCCAGTCCTAGTATGCCTCGCATTAGCACCCATCCGCCAAGAGATACCAGATTGTTCGCAATGGCATAGGCCATGACGAATGTCTCGAGACAGTGTTAACACTCACGCGAGAGCTTCGTGATAGCAATTAGCCCCGCCATGGTGGACGGAAGCAATGATATCGCCCGTCTCGAGAAGAGCAGCTGGATCCACCGTCAACCACTTCAATACCCTGAGCCTATCGTTCGCAATGAACTCCTCCACCAAGGGCCTCCATTCCTTATCATCGAGACGAGTGTTCATCTTCCACAGAACCTGCACACTCGTGCGTCTCAGGACAGCCTCTAATGCGCCGGCCATGCTGCTTGCTCTGTCGGCATCGTATTCAAACAAACTACCAAGGTTGATAAGCACTGTCGGAGCCCTCCTTAGCCATAAGGTTAAATCAATGTCTTGTTCTGCGGCCGAGGCGACCGAAATCACAATAGGGCCCGTTGTGGTGACGTTGGCTGGAACTGAGCTGAGCGGAATGGAGGCAGCAGCTGTGTCTTGGGAGATGAACACGCCGTTTCCAGGCTGGTGAATGGTGAAAAAGCCGATTGGGTCCTCGAGATTGTGGCTGGCTAGGAACTTACGCTTCTCGACGAGCTCCGGATTAAATAGCATGGCCCATGCAAAACTACCCATCTGGTAGATATTTGAGGGAATGTCTCGCCACGGAACAGGGAAGTCATGGCCGGAGCCAAGGCTGCTTTCTTCAGTACGATTCTCTACTTGGAGGAGGAAAGTTAGCTTACGCCGGGAATTGCCAAAAAC
The DNA here is from genome assembly GCF_023278565.1 of Colletotrichum lupini. NCBI lineage: Eukaryota > Fungi > Ascomycota > Sordariomycetes > Glomerellales > Glomerellaceae > Colletotrichum > Colletotrichum lupini. The sequence continues at coordinate 6,780,806 of NC_064678.1, forward strand.
CTCTGAGCCAGGGCTGTGCACCACCGAACACGTCGGCCAGAACGTTCGGCGACAAGATGGCGTGCAAGCGATTATCGCCTCGGGTCGCGTCCATCCCCGGCCGGTGGAACATATCGAGTACAACGACAGCGGGATCGATGTCTCTGATGAGTTTCTGTATATGGTTGTGGATCATGAGGTGGTCTTCTCCCGTCCACCGTGAGACGAACATAGCCATGTCATCATTAAGTCCTTTTAGTCCCTGGATCCCAGGTGGGCGTATCCAATTTGGTGTGAAGTTGAACCCAGAGGCGTCGGAGGACTTTGGAGCGGGCAATTGATGAAAGATGGCGGGACGAGATGACGGAGATTTTATGCGGGCGTGGGCGGACATCCTGGCGATCTTGGGCTCGATCTTGGGCCATGATGCAAAATGTACTATGATCTCTGGGTGACGTTCTAACAGAGAATAGACTGTCGCAACGTGAACGTTCGACAGCCCATGCTCAACATTGGTAACAAACAACACAGTGTTGTTCTTACCGATGACTGGAGGCTGTTGTTCGGTCTTAGTGCTGCGAAGGGAAAGGGCGGCGGCCAGGAGGGCGATGATCAGGGCCCCGAAAACCTGAACAGGTTTGTTTGAGAAAACGATCATTTTAAGGCTACGACAAGACGATTTACTTAGATATTTCGCAGCCACTTGCTAACCTGCATGGGCAAATTATATGTATAGTACTTGGTTTTACCTCTCAAACTCAACTCTGTGCATGCATTCTTCCAATTCCATTGTGGTGGAGTCGCATCACTATATCGGCGATCAGCTCGTACGGGGACTTGTGGTCGCATGGTCATCATCTGCATAGCAAGATGACCGTGCATCGACCGAATCCAACAGCTCCTTGCCCTGGTCATTCTGTCGGACTTTCGGTCAAGCGGAGGCCAAATTGCCTCCGAAAGCACACCGCAAGAATTCGCCGTGAACTTAAGCATAAAACGGTCCATCAGACTCCTGCTTATCCCCCAGTACTGGTGCTGCTCACTATAAGCTGAGTTGTCTGGCCTCGAACTTCTTTAGGCATTGTTCGCTTCCCATGATGACTTTCACATTACCTCCCACGATTATACTCGGAACACACAGTGTGGGCACTCTTCATGTTGCTAACTGAATGCCGCTGATACGTCACCAGGTTGGAGACTCCATTGTCGACCCCGAAACCTCTCACTTTGATGCCGAGCAAGATGTCCAATCTCTTCTAGATGACTTCTATGGCCGTGGATACAGCCACCTCGACACAGCTCGCGATTACTCTCCGAATGTACCAGGTGCATCCGAGTCACGTCTCGGCAGGGCTAAAGGCGCCTCTCGGTTCACAATCCACACAAAAGTCCACAGCGCAGACCCGGGAGATCATCTACCCACAAAGCTCGGACTTAGCATTGATCAATCGCTGGAGGATCTCCAAACACCCACTGTCGAGACCATGTTTTTGCATTTTCCGGACCGCCATACTCCCTTTGAGGAAACAATCAAAGCGATGAACACCGCTCTGAAACAAGGAAAATTCAAAAGGTACGGTCTTTCAAACTATTCAGCTACTGAGGTGCAACGAATACTCGATATCTGCGAGCGACATGGGTATAGGAAGCCTGGTGTATATGAGGGACATTATAACGCCATTGTGAGAGGAGCGGAGAAGGAGTTGTTTCCCCTTTTGCGTAAGCATAATATGGCCTTCTACGCGTATAGGTACGTCTGTAACCCTGGTGATTCGAGAGCTGAATGCGAGTTAACTTTGGTGTAGTCCCGCGGCTGGCGGTCTTTTCTCAGGCCATACTGCTTCTTCGGGACGATGGAAACGGGATGTAGGTCAAGAGGCTGGTGTTCCAAGTTGAGTCATTAATCTAACTCAAAGAACACAGAACTTCCTAGGCAACGTTTACACTTACCTCTATCGGAAACCCCCGGTCCGCATTGCAGTAGCTACAATACTTGAGCTTGCAGAAAACCACGGCATCAATGGACACGCTGCAGCATTGCGATGGACAGCATTTCATAGTAACCTAGATGGAAAGCATGGCGATGCTATTATCTTTGGTGTTTCTAAGATGGAACAGCTTCATGAAACGCTCGATGCTTTTGAGGCTGGTCCTCTTCCCGAGGATCTTGCGGTTGCCATAAACTCTATTTATAGTACAGTAGAAGGCGCCGAGCCTCCTTACCACTTATAAACAAGTGAAAAGGAGCAATTCAATAACGAGATCAGGGAGAAGTATCATCGGAAGATGTCGAGACGGAAAGGGGTGGGATGACAAGGGCCGACAAGGCGTTGGAGGTGGCGAGACTAGGCACAGCAGGTAAAGAGGCGGAGGCCATTTTCAATCGGTATAAGTACGACATGTTGTTAAAGGAACTAGAGGGGAAGAGCGAGTCGAACTAAATAAACGGGGATTGAAAAGAACCTACGAGGGGACGAGGCTAAGAAAGGTAAACTTTAGGAAGAACTTAAAGAAAGGAAGTAAAATAGAGCAAAGTGACCTCATAACTGTTCTTTTTAAGCTACGCGATTGCTATAGCTATAAATATAGTAGTATAAGTCCTCGTTACTTATTAATATCTTATACTTGTATTGTGCTATTAAGAATTATCGAAAGATAAGTATAAAGTAGATGTTTATATTGAGGATAAAGCCTAGGCCTTATTGGAAAATTATGCCATTGTCATATAAGCCATGCGCTATCGCCCTTATAAATCCTATATAGTTAATAATTTATAACCTTATTAGGCCTCGCCGGTTAGGCCTCGTTAGTTAAGGGATAGCTTAGGGAATATAAAAAGGGGGACTAAGTAATAAAAGAGTAGCTTAAGTATATATAAAGCGCTAGTAGTATACCTTAAGAGAAGGGTAAATTTTAGTAATTTATTTTTTAAACCTTAATGATAATTAGCCTTTATAAACTTCTTCTTTATATTATATACTTATTAATAGTTTAAAATCTCTATTTACGAAGGGGACTAGGTTAGAAACTTAAAATACTAATAAGAACGAGACGTAGCGAGAGAGCGTAGTTAGTATTATAATAATAATAAAAAAACGACTCTTTTTTATTAAACCCCTTAGAATTACCTCCTCTTTAGTAAATAATATAAAAATAAAACGTAATAAAATAAATAACGTAATAATAATATAAAAAGACTATATCATTAAGAATATTAATAAATTTTAAATAAAATAGCGAACTTCTTACCCTTACTTACTAATACTTAAACTAAATAATAAGTAATAAGCTAATAAAACTATAAGAATAAGAACGATAATTAAAAGAAAAAATCCTTATTATAACGTATAAAGAGCGCCTATATAAAAGATAAGTAGATTTAGAATGCTTATAAAGCTCCTCGGATAGCCCGGCCCCTATACTAAGGGCTATAGTCTTAATTATAATAACCTTAGACGTTAACTTTAATATAAACGGGAATATAAACCCCCGAATTAAGGATAGTTTAATAAATAAAGCTATACTTAAAGCGCCGCTTAAGTAATAATAAAGTAATAAGTTCGTACTACTTAAGCCCCTATTTACTAGCTCTTTTTTAATTTAAATAAGCGCTATAAATAGAACGTTTACGTTTAAATTACTATGTTTTTTTAACTTATTATACGTTAATAAAGTAGTATAGGATTTATAAAGCTTCTTTTTTAATTATTATTATTATTTTAACTTATAGGCTTAATAAATAAGAATAAATTATAATAAAGTAGCGTATATAGTTAGCTACCTAAGTAGTAATATAAAAACCTCTTGAATATATTATATTTTTAACTATTAAAGGACCCCCGGGTTTATAATAAACTAAGTTATATAAGAGGAACTAGAGACCTTTTTATAAAATAACTTATTTAATCCCGCTAGCCGAGGAATAGTAGCGAATATATAATTAAATAGTACTTTATAAAATTGAAAAGAAAAAGTTAACGAGTTTATTAGTTATATTAATAAGCTCGAAATAGAATTAGAATATATTTTAATAAAAAAGTAGAGGATCTTTATACTAATAAATAAACTACGGCCTAAACTACGCTTTATAATAATATTATAAATAGAACTTTTATAAACTTATTTATAATTAGTATCGCTAATAAGACGTATTAAATAATCCTCGTTATTAATAAGGAGCTTACGAACGTCCCCTAAGTAATATTCTAACTTAAACTCGAACGAGTTAATAAGAAAATACTAAGGTACTAATAAGTTAAATATATAAAAAATACGCCGTAACTCGCTTAGTAAGGATATTATATATTATAATTATAAAAAAACTAATTATATTATAAAGGATTACTTATGACCGTAAGAATAATATTAGTAATATTATAATTATAATAAAACCGGGTACTTTATTGATAGCTACCCGAGCGTTATATATTATAAATATAATTAAAAAGGGTATAAGGCCGCTAATTATTAATTAGACCTTACCCTAGCTAAGTAGTGCGGATTAATAACGAGCTTAAATACTATTTTAATAAGGAAAGTAGCTAGCGATTAATAAGGGTAGTACTTAAATATTCTAACTTATATATACCTAAATTATATATAAGAGAAGCTAAGCGCCCTTATTAATTCGAAAATAAAAGGGAACGTAGTTAGTATCGGGCTATTTAATAGTTTTAATATTAATTTACGAATTTATTTATTACCGTAGTTAGTAAACGTCGAGGGTAAATAAATAGAAATATTAAGAAGTTACTACTTACGGCTTTAAATTATTAATAATAACTACGTAATAAAGATATAGCTATATCGCTTAATAATAACTAATATTACGGCGCTTATACTTATCCTCAGTTTCCCTTAGCTAGAGGATATTAACTTATTAATTAATTAAAAATAAAAAAAGTAGTAGTATTTAATTTATAAATAATATATCCGCTTAGACGCCCTAGTATATACGATTCTTAGGTTTTTAACTAGTTCTAGTTAAAGCGCGGGTTTCTATTAGTTATACGTTAAGGCTATACGGACCTTTTTTACTTAAAAAAAAATATAATACTAAAAAACTAGTCGTTATATAAAAAGACTAGTTAATGCTCTTTATAAATTCGAATTAAACAACTTTTATTCTCTAAAATTAGCGTATTATATTTCGACTACTTTTTTATTATAAAAACCGCTTTTCGCAACTTTAATACTATTTTTTTAAAAAGAGTTTAGTATATTTTTTATTACTCTCCTTTAGCGTTATTCTTATTAATATATTCTTATCGAGTATATTTAGTTATTTCTTATCTAAATATTATATACTTTTTTTTATTTTATTAAAAGACTTATTACTAAGTAGTTCTATCTCTTTAGATTTCTTTTTTTTATTTAGTATAAATATATTTTATATTACTCCCTTAGCCTAATGCGCGGCGCGGCTAAAGGTTACGAAGTAGCTAAAGCTAATTAGCTATAGCTAGGGGTAGTAAGTAGGGCGGCGGTAGCCCTAGTTCTAAGGTGCCGTAGCTAAAGGTTTTTTAGCCGCGCGGCTAAAGGTTTTTTTTAGCTATATAGCCGAAAGTATAATAAGCCTATAGCTAAAGCTCGTAAGTACCGTAATTATAAATAAAAAGTTAAGCACTATAGCTATAGCTAAAGGTTTTTAGCTCTAGCTATATAGTAGAAGGTTATAGGGCGTTATAATAAAAAGTTAAGTAGTTAAGCGCTATAACCGAAAGTTTTTAATTAGCTATATAGCTAAAAGTTATAGGGCGTTATAATAAAAAGTTAAGCGGGGTTAAGTATTATAGCTAAAAGTTTTTTAGCTATATAACTAAAAGTATAGTAAGCTTATAGCCGAAGCTCGTAGGTATTATAGCCGAAAGTAAAAGGTTAAGCGCTATAGCTATAGCTAAATACTTTAGCTATATAGCTAAAGGTATAGTAAGGCTATAGCTAAAGCTCGTAAGTACTATAGCTAAAAGTAAAAGGCTAAGTACTTAGCCTAATGCGCGGCGCGGCCAAAGGTCGCGGGGTAGCTAAAGCTAATTAGCCGCGGCCGGGGGTAGTAAATAGGGTAGTAATAGCCCTAGCTCTAAAGCGCCGTAGCTAAAAGTTTTTTAGCCGCATAGCCGAAAGTATAATAGGCTTATAACCGAAGCTCGTAAATACTATAGTTAAAAATAGAAAGTTAAGCGCTATAGCCGTAGCTAAAGGTTTTTAGCTCTAGCTATATAATAAAAAGTTATAGGGCGTTATAATAAAAAGTTAAGTAGTTAAGTACTATAGCTAAAGGTTCTTAGTTAGTTATATAGCTAAAGGTTATAGGGCGTCGTAATAAAAAGTTAAGCGGGGTTAAGTACTATAGCTAAAGGTTTTTTAGCCGCGCGGCCGAAGGTATAATAAGCCTATAGCTAAAGCTCGTAAGTACTATAGCTAAAAGTAAAAGGTTAAGCGCTAATTATATAGCTAAAGGTTATAGGGTATTATAATAAAAAGTTAAGCGGGGTTAAGCGCTATAGCTAAAGGTTTTTTAGCTACGTAGCCGAAGGTATAATAAGCCTATAGCCGAAGCTCGTAAGTACTATAGCCGAAAGTAAAAAGTTAAACGCTATAGCCGTAGCTAAAGGTTTTTAGCTCTAGTTATATAGCGCGCTATAACTAAAGGTTCTTAGTTAGTTATATAGCTAAAGGTTATAGGGCGTCGTAATAAAAAGTTAAGCGGGGTTAAGTATTATAGCTAAAAGTTTTTTAATTACGCAGCCGAAGGTATAGTAAGGCTATAGCCAAAGCTCGTAGGTACTATAGCCTTCGTTAGGTATTATAATTAAAGCCCTAGGGCCATAGCTAAAGCTTTTAAGTACCGTAATTAAAGGTTTAAGCATAGTAACTAAAGCCTTTAGGTAATATAATTAAAGCTCTTTAGTATAGAGTATATACTATTTTAAAAGGCCCTATAGTGCTCTATAAACGCTAGCCTAAAGTACGGTACGACGTAGTATAAGTATTAATAGGAGTAGCGCGCTATATAAGAGTATTAGTATATTATACTAAAGGGTAACGGGGCCTAGTATAGTAGCTTACCCTAGCCTATAAGTAACTAAAGTATATTATAGTTTTAATAAGCTCGAGGTATAGTAAAATATAAGCGCCGTAAGGAGCGGCGCTATATAAGAGCGTTAGTATACTATACTAAAGGGTAACGGGGCCCGGTATAGTTACTTACCTTAGCCCGTAAGTAATCGAAGTATACTATAACCTTAATAAGCACGGCGTAGTATAAGTACTATAAGTAGCGCTATATAAGGGCGTTAGCGTACTATATTTAAAAGGTATAGGGACTCGTAAAAATAGTAAAGAGGCGGCTCGGGGCTCCGTCTTTTTAAAATATAACTTAGGCTAGTAATATTAATAATAAGGCCCCTCCGGTAGCTAGTATCGGCGCGGCGTAGATAAGTAAAGCTCTTAGTACGGTTTAGTATAAATACCCTCCTCCTTAGCTAGCCGGGAGGCTACGGACGTACTTATTACCGCTATAGTTACTCTTTAATAGCCGTACTATAGCGAGGTAATACTATAAACGCTAGCGCCTTAGGTACCCCGTAACTATATTAAGATACTAGTCCGGGCCCCTCGGCCGGGTCCGTTAAGAGTCTAGACCTAGGCTAAGGGGCCTATACGAACCGGGCCTAGGCTATTATACGCGGGTACTATAAATAAATACGAGACTATAATACTTACTTACTATAATATAGCGGCTCTCCCCGGGAGTAGCGGGGTATAGTTAAGTATTTTTACGGGCTCCGGGGCGCAGTAGCTATGCTTTAGTATTATTATCGTTACTAAGACGCGCCCCTCTGCTATTTTAAAGGGCTTAACGTACTTTAAAAGTATAGAGGTACTATATAAGCTATAGCTCTAAAAGCTATAGCTCTAGAGGCCACGGCTTTAGAGGCCATAGCTCTAAAAGCGACTATTTTAAAAACAATAGCTCTCTAAAGGCCATAGCTTTAGAAGCCATAGCTCTCGAGGCGACTACTCTAAAAGTAATAGCCCTCTAGAGGTAATAGCTTTAGAGGCTATAGCTCTAGAGGCGACTATTATAAAAGTAATAGCCCTCTAAAGGTAATAGCTTTAGAGGCTACGGATCTAGAGGTAATAGCTTTAAAAGTAATAGCTCTAGAAATAATAGCTTCGGACGTAGTAAGTAATAATAAATATAAAAGCTAAAAGTTATAAAGGTTTAGAGGCCTAGCGTTACTACGTAGTTAAGCGGCCCGCTTAGTAATATAATAGCGGCCCCGGTACTTAGAAATAATAAAGTAAATAAATATAGGTATTATAAAGTAATAGGTAATAATAAAGGTAGAGGTTTATAAAGGTTAAAGAGTAATATAGGGTAGCGCGGCCCTACGACGTAGTATAAGCGCCGTAAGTAGCGCTATACGAGAGTATTATTAATATACTTTGCTTAAAGGGAACGGGGATTAGTATAGTTACTTACCTATGCCTATAAATCCTTAAAATAGGCCATAACTTTAGTAGGCCCGTAGCACGGCGCAGTATATACGCTATAAGGAGTAGTACTATAAAAAAGGATTAATATACTATACTTAAAAAGTATAGGGATTAGTAAAGAAGCGCCTCGGGGCTACGTCTTTTTTATAATATAACTTAGACTAGTAGTATAAAGTAGGCCCGCCCCCCGGCGAGTTCCCTAAAGGACCTACTTAGGTAGTTTAGGTAAGCTATTATTATAGCGAGGGGGTAACGGATATACCCGCTATTATTATAGCGCAGAGGCTAGGGATAGATATACTTATTATAGCTATTACCCTTAGCTACTTTATAACCGTAATATCGTAACGAGGGATGCTCTTTTTAAACGCTAGCGCCCCGGGCCCGCCCTACGTATACGTAATAATAGGACTAGGATAAGGCCCGGATCCGGGTTATAGTATAACCCTGCGTAAACTATACTTAGGCCGCCCCGGGTTAAATATAGGAATAAGGTAAACGCTCGCCCTACTATAATACCGTAGCTTTAAAAGTAGCGCGGTATCAAGTAGGCTAAATGGGCTTAGGTTTAGGAAATTTTAAGAATTTCGCATACTTTTTACTTAAAAAAAGGTATATTTTAAAAAAGCGAGAAATTAATAAAAGTATTACTATATTATAACTACTTAGTTATTACTTTTTAATATATATAAATAAATTATTTTTTTTATTTATAAAATATAATATTACTTAACCACCGTGGCTACTAAATATTACTTTATTACCGTGGCCACTTAATATTACTTTACTACCGTAACCACTTAATATTACTTTACTACTATAGCCGCCTAATATTAATAAAAGAAAGTTTTTTTAAATAATTTAATATAAATAAAAATAAGTAAAGAAGTTTACGGAATTCTTTAAGCTATTAAGTAATTACTAAAAAAAATTAAATAAAACTTAAGAAATTCTTTTATTTAAGAAGTAATGCTTAAAAGATCTTTTATTTAATAAGTAATAACTAAAAGAATTAACTAAAATTTTGAAATTCTTTCGTGCGCTAGGTCGCTAACGAAAGAATCGAGTACTTATAAATTCTTTCGTACGCTAGGTCGCTAATAAAAGAATTAAGTATTTATAAATTCTTTTATACGCTAGGTCGCTAACGAAAGAATCGAGTACTTATAAATTCTTTTATACGCTAGGTTATAAATAAAAGAATCGAGTACTTATAAATTCTTTTATACGCTAGGTCGCTAATAAAAAAATCGAGTACTTATAAATTCTTTCGTGCGCTAAGTTACTAATAAAAGAATTAAGTACTTATAAATTTTTTTATTCGCTAGGTCGCTAACGAAAGAATTGAGTATTTATAAATTCTTTCGTGCGCTAGGTTACGAATAAAAGAATTAACTAAAATCTTAAATTAACTAAAATCTTAAAAATTTTTTATTCGCTAGGTCGCTAATAAAAGAATCGAGTACTTATAAATTCTTTTGTGCGCTAGGTTACGAACAAAAGAATTAATTAAAATTTTAAATTAATTAAAATCTTAAAATTCTTTTGTTCGCTAGGTCGCTAACGAAAGAATTAACTAAAATTTTAAATTAACTAAAATCTTAAAATTCTTTCGTTTGCTATGTAGTATACGAAAGAATTGGGTAAAATACTGAAATTCTTTTGTTTGCTATGTAGTGTACGAAAGAATTAGGTAAAATCTTAGTAATTCTTTCGTTCGCTATGTGGTGAATAAAAAAATTAACTAAAATTTAGAATTAATTAAAATCTTAAATTAACTAAAATTTTGAAATTCTTTTATTTGCTATGTCGTGAACGAAAGAATTAATTAAAATTTTAAATTAACTAAAATTTTAAAATTCTTTTATTTGCTAGGTTACTAACGAAAGAATCGAGTATTTATAAATTTTTTCGTACGCTAGGTCGCGAATAAAAGAATTAACTAAAATCTTAAATTAACTAAAATTTTAAAATTCTTTTATTCGCTAGGTTGCTAACGAAAGAATTAATTAAAATCTTAAATTAACTAAAATCTTGAAATTCTTTTGTTCGCTATATAGTATACGAAAGAATTGGGTAAAATACTAAAATTCTTTTACTCGCTATATAATATACGAAAGAATTGGGCAAAATCTTAGTAATTCTTTTATTCGCTATATAATAAACAAAAGAATTAACTAAAATTTAGAATTAACTAAAATCTTAAATTAACTAAAATTTTAAAATTCTTTCGTTCGCTATGTTATAAATAAAAGAATTAATTAAAATTTTAAATTAACTAAAATTTTAAAATTCTTTTATTCGCTAGGTCGCTAATAAAAAAATCGAGTATTTATAAATTCTTTTATACGCTAGGTTACGAACGAAAGAATTAACTAAAATCTTAAATTAATTAAAATCTTAAAATTCTTTTATTCGCTAGGTCGCTAACGAAAGAATTAACTAAAATTTTAAATTAACTAAAATCTTAAAATTCTTTCGTTCGCTAGGTTATTAATAAAAGAATTAACTAAAATCTCGAAATTCTTTCGTTCGCTAAGTCGCTAACGAAAGAATTAAGTACTTATAAATTCTTTTATACGCTAAGTTACGAACGAAAGAATTAACTAAAATTTTAAATTAACTAAAATTTTGAAATTCTTTTGTGCGCTAGGTCGCTAACGAAAGAATCGAGTACTTATAAATTCTTTTATACGCTAGGTCGCTAATAAAAGAATTGAGTATTTATAAATTCTTTTATGCGCTAGGTCGCGAACGAAAGAATTAACTAAAATCTTAAATTAATTAAAATCTTAAAATTCTTTTATTCGCTAGGTCGCTAACGAAAGAATTAACTAAAATCTTAAATTAACTAAAATCTTAAAATTCTTTTATTTACTAAGTCGTTAATAAAAGAATTAATTAAAATCTCGAAATTCTTTTGTTCGCTAGGTTACTAATAAAAGAATCGAGTATTTATAAACTCTTTCGTACGCTAAGTCGCGAACAAAAGAATTAACTAAAATCTTAGTAATCCTTTCGGTCGCTAAGTATTAAATAAAAAAATTAACTAAAATCTTAGTAATCCTTTCGGTCGCTAGGTGTTAGATAAAATAATTAACTAAAATCTTAAAATTCTTTCGTCCGTTACGTAGTAATTAAAAGTATATAGCAAACTTACGATATTCTTCTATCCGTCGCGTAGTAACTAAAAAAATTATATAAACTCACTATGTTCTTTTATTTATTACGTAGTAACTAATAGAAATAAGTTAACTTATAAAAATAATAACCTAACGCGACGTAACGCGATTCTAATTAATTAAACTTAAAAGCAATTAAACTTGAAATAAAAGATAAATAGAACATAAGTTATAGAAAGCACCTACTATTAAGAAGACTTTAAAAACTATAAAAAGTATTTTACTAAAATATTACGACGTGTGTTTTGTTTAGGTTATTACGGGCGTTATAACGCGTAAAAAGTAGTTATTATTTTTTAGAAGTTAAAAATAAGAGCGAGGTACGCGTTACGATAAAAAACGCTAGTAAGTATAAATCCTAGTAATTATATTATTAGTATTACGTAGGATATAGTCGGGCTACGGGAGAGTAGCTATAACTACGTTTTATTAAATTAGAAGGCCCCTTTAACTACGATATTATATTTCCCTTAAGAGAATAGATCGTCTAAGGCAACTCCCCCCTTCTTAACGTAAATAAGAATATATTTAAAGCTAGATAGTTTTATAACCCCGATACCCTTTTTAGCTATTATATATAAATAGGATAAAATATAATTAAGTTAATTAATATAGTTATAATAATAATAAACTTATAAACATAGTATTGGATATTTTAAAACAAAACCTTATAAATATCTTATTAGCTAAATACTAATTATAAGAATTGGCTAAAATATCGGAAAGTTAAGGTTAGTAAGTAGTAACCGAAAGAATTAGGTAAAATCTCGAAGTTCTTTTGGTCGTTAAGTAGTAACCAAAGGGTTTGAGCAAATTTATAACATTCTTTCGTCCGTTAAGTAGGTAAATTTTGAAAAACGTTTCGGCCGTTAAGTAGTGTACGAAAGAATTGGGTAAAATCTTAGTAATTCTTTCGTTCGCTATGTGGTATATGAAAGAATTAACTAAAATACTAAAATTCTTTCGTTCGCTATATAGTATACGAAAGAATTGGGTAAAATACTAAAATTCTTTCGTTCGCTATGTAGTATACGAAAGAATTAGGTAAAATCTTAGTAATTCTTTTATTCGCTATGTAGTAAATAAAAGAATTAACTAAAATCTTAAATTAACTAAAATTTTAAATTAACTAAAATCTTAAAATTCTTTTGTTCGCTATGTGGTGAACGAAAGAATTTAATATTTATAAATTCTTTTATTCGCTATATAGTAAACAAAAGAATCGAGTACTTATAAATTCTTTTGTGCACCTAGTCGCGAACGAAAGAATTAACTAAAATCTTAAGTTAACTAAAATTTTAAAATTCTTTCGTTCGCTATGTCGTGAACGAAAGATAAAATAGTATACCCCCTTTATTATTACTATACTACCGTAGCTACTTAATATTATCTTACGATAAAAGAGTCCTTTTTTCTTTAATAATAGAACTTTAATTACCTTATAGTAAATAACTAAAATAAAGAAGGATCTTATAAACTCTATAAGAATCTTTATATAATAGAGGTTAGCCCTAATAGTATTTATATAGTAGCTAATATATCTTACCTAAACTATCTATCGTATCGTTTAGGACCTCTAGATACGCATATAGATTTACTACTGCATTTTTATAGTTTATCTATTAATTACGCTCTTACCTAAACTAACTAAGAAAAGGGCGAATTAAGTCTTAGGGGAGTCTAGTTACGTTATTAAGTCTCTTAATATACGTCTCGATAATAATAATAATTCTATAATAACGTGCTTCTTCATATCGTCTCCGTATTATTCTAATATTTAACGATCTCTTAATATCAAAAGATATTAGGCATCTAGGGTTCCTTCTATTTAGGCCGGCATTTGCGACGCTCTTTTATAAATAGTGCAAAATCTAGCTTCGGTAGTTCTTAATAGACTTACTATTCTAAGTAAAACTTTATAAATTAGAAATATAGAACGAGAGTTCGTTTAGGTTCTATGACGCCTAATCCGTTAAGACCGTTACGTAAATATAGTCGCAGTAGTTCCTATATATATCGTAGTTAATATTAAAGCTTATAATAAAGTCGATCGAAATATTTATAAGTCTCTATTTTATAAGTATAAACTAATCTTAGGCTCGGTTATATAAACGGCTAGCGGATATGCGTACGAGCGGGTATAACTTTTTTTTATTATCCGGGTCTCTTATTACCGGTTTTAAGAATATAGAGGTAGAGATAATCGCATTTATTATAGTTTAAACTTTATTATAAATAAGACGCGCCGCTAAGTAGGTAGTTATAGTATTATTAAGGTCGTTTATAATACTTACGATCCCGAGGGTATATAGCTCGGTTAATAAGTTATATATACTAATACCGCTCATTGCGCACTTAAGCTATTTAGTTTAAACTTTTATTAACTATTCGGTATTAACTATAATAAGGTCGTTGTTTATTTTAATATTAAAAGTAGGGCTATTTCTCTCGATTAGCGTATTTAATATTTTTTACGAGACAGATTACTCTTAACCTACTTACTTATTTACTATACCTCTCTAATAGTAGCTCACGAGGCGTACTAGACATAAATTAGATACTTAGTAAGAGCGTTAGAGAATCGACGATAAGTAGTACTATTTAATCGTATAAAACAGTTAAAATACGACTTATAATCTTAGCGAGGGTCTTATAAAATATTTAGCATCGGTTAAGTTTAATAATCGGTAGGATTCGTACGATCGGGATAAGTAAATTAGGACGTTTCGGCTACGTTATTATATTAATAGTATATTAACTACGTTCTTATCGACGGTCTATTCTTATCTAAGTCCTTATAACGGTTTGGCTTTTATAAAAGATAACTATTATAAATACTCTATAAATAATTATATAGTTTATATATTTCTTTCTACCCGAGTAATATTATAAATACTAATACTTTATCCTAACGTTATCGTCCTTATATATCGCGTCCTATTTTCTTAACGAAGATAATACTAATATATTATTATAAAGGTATTAATATACGGCGTAACTCGTTCTCTTTTTAAAAAAATAACGGCGTTACTAAGACGCGAGGATATCGATTTCTTAAATACTAAATAGACTTTATAATTATATTATCTTACCTAGCCGAACCTCTCTATAAAAAGGCCTATATCTCCCGTTCATATTTCCTATTTATTAGCGTTTATACCCGCATCGTTATTACTATTATTATACTCTAACCTTCTTATATATTTAGCTCTTCTACGCACGGTCTTTTACGATACCAAATAGACGTCCCCATAAATAACCTAAGAAAATCTTAGTTAGATAGTGGGGGCCTAGACTTAAGGTCTATTAATAATATAAATATCGTACTAGCGTATACGAGGCCGTATTATTAAAAAATAACCTAAAAAGCCCGGCGATTATTATAAACTAGGAGCATAACGGACGGCTTCGTCTCTGCGTCCTTAAAAAGAACTAGTCTAAGGAGGTAATAGACTAACTATAAATATATTTAAAACGGGGTCTAATAGCTATCGACTACTTTTATATTATTTAGAGCTCGACGTTTTATTATAACGGCTACGTAGGCTCGAAGTAAAAGAGGGTAATTACTATATCCCCTAAGGACCGGTACTTAATAATTATAAAGTATCTAAACCCCGCGACGTTAAATAAAAAGTTAATATACGACCGCGTATCCTAAGGGTTTAATATTACTAACGACGCGTAGGGCTTTTAAAAGAGTAAGACGAGTCTCGTCGTAGTTATTACCTTATTCCTATCGGTCTTCTCTAAGTTAGTAATTATTTTAAAAAAATATCTTTATTTACCCTAAGCTTTACGGGTTATTTAAAATATATACTAAGCTATTTAGTTAGTCGTAGTTTTATTTCGGCTTCGTACCCGGATATAGTTAAGGATATAGCGGGTCGTTTGCTAAGCGTTCTCTTTAAGCTTCGGGCCTAGATTTCGTTTAAAAAGAATTACGATTTTTAGATATAGACTTATACGAGGGGAGCAGTCCCTTATAAAAGTAAAACTTTAGTTACTTAGCCTAGGAATAACTCGTATTTTAATATAACCGTATGCGTCCTTCCCTTAATAAACGTATTTATATATAAACCTTACTACCCCCTCGCTAATCCCGAATTGCCCTATACCCGCTCGTATTGCCTTAGTAGTTTAGCCCTTTAAACGGAACATTTTAAAAAACGTACTATTATTAGGGGGATATAGCTTTATAAATTAGCGTTAATAATAATAAGAGCTCGAGCTCGAGCTCTGCTCTTAGTATAAGAGGATACTATAAAAGGACGTAAAAGTCTATAATAGGGGTTATAATACCTTAGCGAACGAGGTAAACGGTAAATAATCCTTTATTTCGACTTTCGAAGCCGGGGTTAATAGAATATATATAGTTAGTCCTAGTTTATTAATATTCCTATTTTAGAGCTAACTCGATTTAGTAAGTAAGGGCGACGTATTTATAAGGATATAAGCCCGTTTCGGTATCCTTATTATAGGGATAGCTAAGTTAAGAAATAAGCCGCCCCTAGCTCGCCCACTTACTTTAAAACTATACCTCGCGACTTTAACGTCTATAAATATAAGCTCTAGGACGCTATTTATAAAAAGTAAGGGATACTGTTATATATTATAAATAACGATAAGAATTAAATACGAGAACGTACGTACGCTTATATCTTATTACGAGTCGAGGTTAAAGCGACGATACTACCGTTACGGGATTGCTTAATACCGTTAGTCTTAACCCCAAAAAAGATTAATAAATAACTAACTATAAACGTTCTCGCTCGTACCTCTTATCTTATATAATAGATATCTACTCTTAAGTACTCTACCTCCTCTATATTACTCTATATCGCACTTTTTAACGTTATTATAGCTTTATTATTATCTAACGCCCAAAATGCCTAATAGCGCCTACCGTTTAACCCTTAAAATACCCTTAATCTCGGTATTAAGGACCTTAATATAATTATAACCCCGGAGTTTAAAAGAATAGTTAGAGTAGCCTATTACTATACTATAATTTACTACTATACTAATATAATACGATTTAGTATTAGATTCCCGTCAGCTTAGTAAATTAATCTCGTACGCGACTTTTTTTTAAATAATAATAATATATAGCGGTCGTATAATAAAGAGTATACTAAACGGACGTACCCGTTTTACCCTAATTTAAACGTTAGTAACCCCGACGTTTTTAACTTAAACGTCTATCCGAACGTTAACGAGCCTAGGACGCGAGGCTATATTCTTACCCCTATTTACTTAGTACTCGATTCCGAGCTTAACCCGATAGCCTAGTACCTCCCTAAGGGTAGCTAACGGAACCTTATTAATACTAACGTACCCGGCCCTACCTTAGGCCTGGCCCTGAGCCCCTAAATTAGACTAGTTAGTAAGCGGGTGCGCTAACTATATAGGGCCCTAAGAACGAGTACGAACCCGTATAGTATTAAGGACGATATACTTCTAGCCTAGAGGCCTCGTCTAATAAGCCTAGGACGCACTAATAACTTAATTAAACTTAATAACAACGATATCTTTAATAACCCCGAGGCTATTATCGAAATAAACGAGCCTAGATATTATATAAGAAAGGTAATATATATTTATAAGGACCTTAGCGCCTTTATCGGGTAGCTTACCCGCGCTATAGTTATTCCTATAGACCTACGACCCGTTATTTTTACTAAGTTTACTACTACTAAAAGCTTTATTAAATACGTTAAGAATCGTAACTTAAGGGGCTTAGGAGTTCTAAGGGATAACGAGCTACCCCTAAATAT
Organism: Colletotrichum lupini; assembly: GCF_023278565.1. NCBI lineage: Eukaryota > Fungi > Ascomycota > Sordariomycetes > Glomerellales > Glomerellaceae > Colletotrichum > Colletotrichum lupini. Next base: position 6,798,246 of record NC_064678.1, read on the forward strand.
CGTAATTAACTAAATCACTTTTAATAAAATATTTAAAGCCTATTAGGATATTAACTACGATATCGCTAGGAATAATAAGCTCTATAATTTAGTTAAAGCTCTCCTTAGTGACAAAGATAACGCTAAGAGTATTATTTAGGTAAACTAAATAGGCCCCGTGCCCTTACTATATATAGTTCGCTTCCTCGCCCTCTATCTTTTTTTTATATTATACTTATTTCTTTTTTTTCTTATTACTCGCTACTTTTTTTTTTTATTACTCGCTACTCTTTTTTTTTATCGCTCGCTATTTTTTCCTCTCGTTACTCGCTCGCCCCTCTCGTTAAGTTATATAATAGTCGCTTATTTAAAATTTAAAAATTAGTAAATCTTATTAATTAGGTACTTATATATAGTAAAATTGACTCCTATTTTGTAGCCTTACTCTACTTAAGTATATTTTATTATCGTTATTAGACGTCCGTAAACTTATCCAAAACCTTTATAATCTCGGGATAGTAGTTATTTTAAGAATATATTATTACTTACCCTCGTTTACGTATATTATTAGGGAAGCGTAGCCGACTTAGAAAATATAAGATATTACTACGTAATCTAAAAAGCTAATAGAAGGATTATAACGACGCTTAGGTTTAACTTAAATATATATTAAACGTTATTTAAAAGTTAGTAGCTATTATCTTTTTTAAAATTAAGGACGGAGCGCGAACTTTTTAGAATATATCTAGGCTAGATATAAATAGAATTAAGTAGCCGCGCAAGGTAAAGCTTAGATATATTCTTTTTTAATTTCTTAATAGCTCGAGTTTAAGTATTTTAGGCATTAGGAGAGATTTATGTTCTATAATAGACCTTGCTAACGAGATATTTAAAAAAACGTATAATATAACGCTACTAAAGCTTACTTTTTATAAAACGCCTTTTATAAGTCGTTATACTTACGAGGTATAAGGTTACTTATATATTATACTAAGACCTACTTAGATTCGAATACGGAGGTAAATAGGATAAAAACGATAGTTTTAGTAATTTAGGATAGTAGAATTAGTTAATAACACGGGCCTAGAACGAGTCGTAGCTATACGAGGGCCGGTACTTATAATAATATCTATCTCCTAGGCCTTCTCGAGGTATTCTTAGAGGTCGTAAATATTCCTAGGAGCCTCGCTCGGAATTTTTAAAGTATCGTAGATCGTATATCTCCCGAGCTCGTTTATAAACTAAATATAATATTTAATATCCGGGTCGACGACCCTTTTAAAAGAGCTATAAAAGAGAACGCTATAAATAACGGCTACGTTTATATTGTCCTAGTAAATAATAACTATAGTACTACTATAGATTATATAAGCGTTAATCTTCTTACCTATTACCGAGGCCTAGAGGGCCTCGTTTATAATAATAGCTACTTCGCAGAGGTTATAAAATATACGGCGTAATAAGATTTAGTAGTGGGTATTACTAGCTTAGTAGTTAATAAGCGGATATAAAACGAGCGGCATTTTCGTAAAAAACGGGTATATAACGTATAATAAAAAGGTCGTCCCTATATAAGAAGAGAGATATAGAGGATCTAAGTATACTACGAGACTCCGGTTAAGCTCTAAGTAACGTAGTAATATAAGTATTATAAGTACTAGAGACTATGTGGATAGTATAGATATAATAAACTATAAGTATTATAAACTATAGATATTATAAATAGTAAGACTAAGCTTAGGTAGTAGCGATATAGAGGCCGGGGACGATAGCTCGTATTAAAAAAGATACGGCGTAGTTAATATCTTATTCCTATCGGCCTGTTCTAAGCTAATAATTATTTAAAAAAAAGATAGTTATTTACCCCTTTTTAATAGAACGCCGTAGTATATTACTATTCTTATAAAATAAGTTGCGGACTAATAATTAACTCGTTTATACTATCCCGCTATCGGCCTCGTTAAATAAGTAACCTACTATCCTATATAAACTAGCGTATTACCTAGCTACGGTATTTATATAATAGTATTTAATAATAAATTAATTTAACGAATTTAGGGTAGGGGCCGGTTTAAAAAACTCGTATCGCAGCACAATCTAAAAATTCCTTCCGAGTTATACTCTACGGGTCGTTTAATATTTAATAATAATAAATCACAGGACGCGACGTAAGCTAGAGCTATGCCCTTTTAATAACTATTTTATAAAAATATAGTTATCTTTATACGATCTTTAAATTACCGTAATATATTAATATCTTACGTTCTTTTTAAAAATATACGCCGGGCCGTAAACGTTCAAACCTACTCCGCGAATTACCTAACTATTAACTTTAATATTGCCGTTTTTAACCTCTTACCTAGCCCTTCTTACCTTTTCTACTTTTATAGCTTTATAGCAGCTCCGGGCTTTTATCCTCGTAATATCTCTTCTCCTACTTTCTTTTTTTTTATAAATAACTTATATATAATATAAGTCTTTTTTATTTCTATTTTACTTTCGCATACCCCTTTTTATCTTACTATTTTTATAGCTATTTACTAACCCGGCCTTCGCGTGCCCTATAGCGCTAAGTTTCTTTAAATAACTTATATATAATATAAGTCTTTTTTATATCTATCTTACTCTCGTATACCCTTTTTTATTTTACTTATTTTTATAGCTATTCCTTACCGCGGCCTTTACGTACCCCGCATTGCTAACTCTTTATATATAGCTCTTATTTAGATAAATATCTTTTAGTAAGTCCCTATATAAATCTATATACCTAGTAACCTTACTAACGATTTCCGTTTAGTACCTCTATTATGCCGCTCTAGATCTCTTAGTTCTTAATAAAGCTAAAGCTTACCGTTACTAAGTAGCTTAATTACGAGAGCCTAAGTAACTTATACTAAGTTAACTATAAATAATAGAGCCTCGCCCTGCCCCTCTTCTTATTAAAGTTAAAGTAGCTAGAGAACGTCTAGCGGGTAGTTAAAGAGCGACGCTATATTTAAAAATAGTTTATTTTAAGGATTAAATACGGCGCCGTAGCTAAGTATTTCGGGCTACGCTTCTCTAAGCTCTAGGTCCTAAACGACTTCCGTAGTATATATCTCGAGGATAAGAGGTAAATTTATAATATAGCAATATAGGGAATACTAAGAGAGCTCTGCGTCCGTTAATAGCGTTATTAAAAGAGCGCCCTAAGTAATAAACTAAGCTTACTACTCTTTTTTTATTTTAGCGAGTTTAAGATATTAGAGGTAATTAACCTCGATTTTAACGCTTTTGCCTCGTTATATTAGAGTAAGTTCGTATTAAAATAGCCGGCCCTATACGTAGCGCGTATTACTTAGGGCGAAGATATTACCATACCCGGGCGCTTAGTATAGTTATTAAAATATGCGCCCGCGCTCCGCGAGTTAGCTCTACTTAGTTCCTAAGTATAGGGCTACTAGCTTACCCCTTAAATAAGTAAGAAAGCGTTCTTCCCTACGCTATTTACCTTAATAATCCTAATAACGACTCTTTATATCGTAGCCGCTCTTAAGTACTTTACTAAGCTTATTTACTTATAGCTCGGCGTTTTTTATATTATTAATACGAGGGGGCTTACCCCCCTTAAGAAGCTCGCTAAGCTAGTCTCCCTCTTTTTTATAAAGATCCCTAACGACGTCGACCAGAAGGTTATTAAGTAAACTACGGAGGAGTTTACTTATTTACTATCCGTATTACCTAGCCTGCGCATCCTTTAATATAATAACGTTACTCGCGTTAGTAATAATAAAGACCTATTTTATACGTTAGCGTACTAAATACCTAGCCTCTTAAAAATTAACCTTAAGTTCGCGTATATATATCCTAACTAGGGCTTAACGCTCTTTAGCCTGCCCCTCGTTACCCTATCCTTGCGGCGACTCTTAATAAGTAATACGATTACGAGAGATTATAAGTAGTAAGACGACCTAAGCGGTAACGAGTAGTTATATAAAAAGGAGCGATCGCTCGAGGTATATAAGACTATGTTCCCTTAACTTAACTTCTTTTATAATACGGGTAATAGCTACCTAGATTACTTTAACTATATTAAATAAGTATATAACAGCTTAGAGATTATTTATTAGTAGCCCCTAGCATTATTTTAAGTACTTAAACGGCGTGTTTATCTAGTCTTTTATTATTATTTAGGTTAGTATCGCGGCGTTTTTTTAATACTAATATAGTCCTCGTAATAAGTTGCGTTATAATAGAAATCCTCCCCTTTCTCTTTCGATAAACAATACTTTTAAGACTCGAGAGTTATTAGTAAATTCGTAGTACTATTTATCCTCCCTAAGTAAGATTCCCGCCCTAAGTTTTAAGCGGTCGATAGTAATAAGCGACGGTCTATATATAACTAACGATAGTATTTAATAATTTAATATTTTACTTTATAACGGCGGCTATGCCTCGGATCGCTTAGCGAGGATTTTAAATTAAGATCGCTATATAACCTAGCCCCTATATTTCTTATATAGCGCCGTTACGTAATTAAATCGTTAGTAAATTACGAGCGACTATTTACTACTTAATAAACCTAACTCGGCTTTTATATATATAAACTAGCAAACCGCCGTCGGGTTATAAAGTATAGTCTTATTTTCTTATTTATAAATATAGTATCTTACCGTAATATTATTATATAACCTAAATATAAAAATTAACCGTGAACCTAGAACCGTAACTCTAGTACTGAGATATCTTAAACTACTTAATACTAATATAAACAAAGACCTCGAGCTAAACGCCTATTTTTAAACCCCTCTTCTTAGGGATACGTAAACGCTTTAACTAAATAACGAGCCGTCCTCGTTATCTCTATCGGTATCTAAATCCTCGTCGTTTTTATTAGTATCCTAATTATTATTATCGTTTTCTAACTCTTTTCCGGAGTATAGTACTTCTTTAATTAGCGCGAACCTACTAATACTTTTAGGGCGCTAAATACGGTTAACTTAGTTATATTTTAATAGCTCCTCTACCGTAATTTTATATATAGTTTTTAAAGAGACCCGTTGCTCTTTTATTAGCTAGAGCCCGGCCGTATTAAGTAGTTTCCTAGCCTAGCTAAAATAAATAACCTAAAGCACTTTAGAGTTAGAGACCGCTTTTTTATTACTTTTTATTAAACCCTCTAAATACGTTAAGCGGGTATAAAAGTCTAAGCTAAGGGTAGCTAAGTAGCCGAAAATGCCGTTATCGTTCGTTTTTAAATAAGTAAAAATAGTAATAAGTATATTATAGCCCATAAATAATAAAAGAGACCGGTTTTTAAAAAGATCGTTAATAAAAACGTTTAAAAATCGGGGGTTCGGGAAGTATTAACGTACTCGCTCTTAGTTTATAAATAAAATATTAGCCTACCCTAGCTAAAAGCGTTTACTAATACCCTAAGTATAACTATATCCTTTACCTTAGCTAAGTACTACTTCGGGTCGAGGTTTAGGTTATTATATATAGCCTTTTTTAAAAGCTTAGCGTTAATATTACCGGGGCCCTTCATAATATTACCCTTCTTAACGAACTACTCTATTAGGGTATTACCCCTAGGGGTCTTAGCTAGGGCGTCGATCTCCGATTTTATTATAAAAATTTTAATAAAGAAAAGTAGTTTATATAGCCGCGCCGCGCCGGTACCGGCCCTAGTATCCTCTTTAATAATAATACTAAATAGCTTAGCGATATTATAAAACTCTTTTAATAATAAGTCGCTATTATTATTACTTAGGGTAGCGCCGCGAGATAGCTAAGTAAGCTTCGCGCCAATATAAATATCCGTTTTAATTATATCTACGTATTCTATTACCCTAATTAAGTTAGCTTTGAAGTTATTAATTATAGTACCGAAGTAGAATGTTATAAACTTATAAGTATTATTAGTGTCTAGCTACTTAGAAGTATTATAATACTAAAACTCGAGGGTTTCGAGGGTTATACTAAACTCGTTTAGTATCCGGCTTATAGCCTACTTATTAAATCTCCTCGATACTTTAACGGCTTTGTAATATTACGGGTTTATGTTTTTAATTTTACCCTTCTTTTTATAGCTTAGCTTAGACGCGGAGGTAGCGGTAATAAAAGTAGTAGTTTTTTAGTAAGTATAATAGGTATTGCGGTTTAGTTAACGGGGTTCGACGACCTCTTTAATAGGCCGAAACGTATTCTTATTACTACGATCGGGCTTAGTAGCGGCGGGAGTAGTATTAAAAATAAGTAGCCGCGTTAAATAAGTTCTAGCTAGAGTAAAGAGGCGTTTTTAAAAAGCTACTTAAGACGGGTATACTTATTTATACTCCTCGGCCTCGGGAGGGGTATTGTTATTAAGGGGCCTAGCTACGCTACGCTCCTTAGTTCGGCGCCTCTTTATAAGCTATTATTAACTAGCGCCCGCGGCGCCGTTACGGTCGTACTTCTCGGGGATAATAAACCGTACTATACTATAAAATATAATTCGCTTCTTAACAGCGTCTATTAGCTACTCCTATATAACGTCTAAGTCTTCTATCTCTATTATAAACCTTAGGGCGACTTATAAAATACGAGGGTTAGCCGGGGACTCGGTACTTAATAATAATAGGAATAATAAACCGTATCGATATACTCCGTAAAAAGAATAAAAAACGTAATATCCTCTATATTAGCCCGCTTACGTATACTATTAAAAGATTAATTAAGAGTAAGATAGATAAGTCTAAGTAAAAAGTAACTATAAGTTTATAAAAATAAGACGTATAAGTCTAAATAAAAAGCGCAGGAAGGTTATAAGGGTAAGATAAATAAGTCTAAGTAAGAAATAAGGGAAAAATATAAGATTAAGACGGGTAAGTCTAAGTAAAAAATAATAGTAAGTTTATAAGAGGGAGACGGGTAAGTCTAAATAAAAAGTAAGGGAAGAATATAAGAGGGAGACGGGTACGTTAAAATAAAAAGTACGGTTTAAATATAAGAAATAAAAATAGAGAAGTAGAATAAGAAAAGGGAAAAGGGTTTATTACGTAGTATAAGAGTTAGAAATAAGCCGTATATAACGCGATTAACGTAGGGCGCGGTTAGGTAGGGCCTATATTAGAACTATTATAGGATTAGTATAGCGCCCTACGTAGCGATTTATTAACGAGCTATTTACGGGCGCGAGACCTAATTTTAACTCTACTACTTAAATATTAAGTAATTACCGTAGTTTTTAAACCCCTCTTATATTTAATATCGCCGCTCGGATATTATTAAGCTACCGTACTATAGTTTTTATAGTCTTACTGTATACTATATTTATTAATCTCGCCGTCCGGATAGCGCTTAGCTACTATAATCCCTTAGGTATCTAGTTATATACTCGCCTATTTTTATATATTTAGTACTTACGATTATGCGAGGTATTATAATATAAAAAGCTAGCGCGCTTAATAAATAATAATATAACGCCGCGTAAGTTTTATAAATAAATAATAACTAAAATAGCGGAGTAGCTCTATTTATTCTTAGTATATAGCGTTTAAGTTAAAATAGTATTATCTCTCTTTATCTTATAAAAGTCCCCGGGTCTACTTCTCCGTTCTATTAACTACTCTCTTTTTTACTATTTTAAGACCGTTTAGGCTTTTACTATTTCTAACTTACTACTTAATTATTTACTAAGTAACTACGTTAACTAGGAGCCTCTTATCTTCGTACCGGTCCCCGTTACTCCCTACCTTCGCCTTTTATATATTTCTCTAAGCTATATATCTCGTATTTATTTTTCTCTTCTTTTTTTTTTTTATCTTCCCTACCGCTAATCTCTAACTTAACCCGGCTAAACCTAATACCTTTATCTACTTTTATCTTTCTTCTTAATAGAACTTTAACTTTTTTTATATATAACTTTAAAAATCTTACCCGTTGCGGTAGCTTAACTATTCTCTCCTTACTTAGTTACTAGCGCGCGCTCTAATCGGTTTATTCCCCCGCCCCGCTCTACCTAATTAAGTTTCCTCCTACCCTTTCCTCTTTTCCCCTTTTACTTTATACTAAAATATATACTCTCTTATATATATCTATATATTCTTATTTATATATATATATTAACGCACCTATACTTATACTTATATATATATATTAACGCGCCCATACTTATATATATATATCTACTCTCCTATATATATCTATATATTCTTATTTATATATATATATCTACCCCCCGCTATACGTTTTATTAAGAAATCTCCCGCTCGTAGTATATAAACTTATTATTATATAATATACCTCTAGCGAATTATAGACGATAATATTACTAACTAAAGCGAGTATCTCGAGGTAGAGACCTCTAAGAGTATTAAGGTTACTAATATTATTAACGAGGTTAGTCTCCCCCCCTCTCTTTTACCCTAGCCGAGGTTTCTTTTTTAATATTTAACTTTATTATATAATACTTAGAGAATAGACGGCTGCTCGTAAATAGGTACGACCTTAACCCCTAGTAAATATTAGACGTTTTTTAGGGAGTAATAGAGGCTATCTCGGTTTATTAAAATATTTTAAAAAAGTAAGGCGCGGACGTAAAGCGGTCCGAGGATAAGGAGTAAGATAATATTATTAGTACTACGAATACTTCTAACGCCCCCGCTTATACCCGTGCCCCTATAAAGGACGACTTCGATCTCCTTATTATAGTATTACGGGAGGTCGATCGTTTAGCGCTTATTATTATAGCTATATCCTTAGCTAAGACCCTCCATAAAATAGACGTTCGCGTTATCTCTAACTATAAAAAGGTAATTATTAATATAATAAATAAAGCGATTAAGCTATTTAACATAATCTTCGGCACACTACTATACTATTTAAAAAAGAACCTTATAGTTATAGTAAAGGGGGCTCGGGGCCTAGATAGTATTATATCTAGTTTTAAGTATTAGGGTAACTCCTCGAACCCCCGCGTACTCCGTAACTTAATTTAGGGAATTAGCCTTATTTAGTTATATATAGACTATAGTAATACGGCGGTTATTTACCTTAACCTTACTTAGGTTAAGGTATACGATAACTATTAGTATTTCTTAAAGACCCTCGATTCCGACCGGGAGTCCGCCCTAAAAATAAACCTCTTAGAGGCGTTTAAAGTCCTAAATAGCGGGCCCCGTCGCTTAAGGTAAAAGAACGAGACCGTCGCCCTAAAAGTACTCGAGTAGTACCTAAGTATCTCGGCCGACGATATTCATAAAATTATTAAGGCTACTAAGCTTTTATAAATCCTCGCCTCTATTTAGGGGCATAGTAGTATTATATTCTTATTAACGAATAAGAGCGAGTAAGTTCGCATTTACCCCTCCCTCTCGTACTTAAATAATATCTCCCTAATAACTAATTACGGACTAGTTATACTACCCTTATTAAATACCTTTTTATTATTAAGTAAGTCCTCGAGGTAGCGTACGAGTATAATAGCGGCCTGTTCCGTTAACTATCCGAGATACTTAATAAGCTTATTATCGGACCTATTACTAACGGCGAGCGGCTTATTATTAAATAGCCGTTTATAAAAGAAGTTCGGCGTCTCGAGGAAAGCTATATTAATAATATTATTAACTACGTACGATACTTTACTATCGAGGACGGTTCTAATAAAGCTAATATTATAGAAGTAGATAATTCGGATAGTATATAAGGGACGGCCTACGGTAGCTATAATATGAGTATCTCGCTAAGAATAGGGGCTTTAGGGGGAGTTTAATTAGGTTTAATATAGTCTTTAATACGGGAATAGCACCTCGAGGATTAGGGATAGATAGTTAAGTTCTTAACTACGAATAGCTTCTTTATAAATAAAAGTGATTCTTTTTATAGGATGGGCAACTTATATAGTAATATTGTTTTAAAAAAAAAAACACAAAAAAAAAAAAAGAAATCCCCGAGTAATGCTATCCTGGCTATTTATTACTATTAATAGACGGTACGTATACTCTAGATCGCCCGTAATCGGTACGTTCCGCCGTAATACTACCTAGATAAGTTTATAATAGCGACTAGCCGTTTCCTACGCTCGAAATTTATTAAAATTCACTAAGTATAGTTAGGCATATTACGTTATAAGTATAATAGATTATATAAGCGCCCACTATTTAATATTAGTATATACGCTAGCCTAAGTAGCTAAACCGATAGTATAGTTATAATTAAAATATTAAATAAAAAAAAAAAAAAAAAAAAAGGAAAAAAAAAGTAACGTAATATATACGTAGCCGCGCTCGTTTCCTAGGCTTTAAATAATATTTCTTTTTTATAGAGCGTACGTAGTTCGAGGTCGCGGGCGTTAAATATTAATTTACTTAACGCAGCAGAGTTATATAATAAAAATTAGTATAATCGGATTATATAGGGTTTTTTATTTATAACTATAACCCTTACAATAGTAAACTTATATAACGGTTAACGCTATTTTATAACTTACCACTATTAATTACTAATTCTATTACCTAGCGCGACCCTATAAAATAACTTCTCTAAATATAATATTAATACGACGTAGACCTCTATAACCCTCTATACGGCCGTTCTCCTATCCGTCCTACTTATATAGTTTTCTTACCTCGGGCCGCTTATTTATAAGTAACTAGCTTATATATTAATTAACGATCTAATATAACACGGCCTTTAGGGAATAAGGCGGGGTACGCTTTACTTACGGATCTGCGCTCGACGCTTCGCTAGTATACCCGTTATATTATAAGAGGCTATTAAAAGTTAGCTACGTCTTTCTAACAGCGGTTATAAGGATCGGGTATTACTAACTAGTTAAGAGGTACTAGGGAGATTTCTTTACTAATAGATTCGCTTATTATTCTCGGGTTACTATATATATAGTATATAAGCTTTAGGTCCCCTTAGCGAGTAGTATTATAGTATACTTAATTTATAAATTTAGGTACGCCTAGCTCGCTTTATTATAGTCGTAGTAATAGGTAAGCGGCCTTAGCTAATTAATAAGCCGCTCTTATAAAAAATAAAGTCTTTTTTTATATATTTAAGGGCTTCCCTGTATTAGCTCGCTATCTAGACGCACGCAAAAGAATAAAACGGTAACTTATTTTCGAGAGCCGCGGTTGCGCACTCGCCCTTAGTTATACTTTTTAACTTTATTTATTTAAAAAAGGCCTTGCGTAAGAAGTCTTATTAGAGACGGGTAGTAATTAGTACGACTACCGGGAGATAAATACCAGAGCGCCTATTTCGAGATCCTTATTATAAAAAGCTCTTTATTTTCGGGCTCGCTATTAATAATAGGCTCGCCCATATTGCGGGTATTATTTAGGCTCGGTATTATTAGGGCGGGAGAGATTAGGCTATATACGAGTTTAAAATAAACGAAATACGGGCGCGAGGAGACCTTGTTACGGTTATTATAAAAAAGAGGTTATATAAAATAGGACCTTATATATAAAATAGCAGTTTAAATACTAAAGATACGTCGCTAACTACCAGTATCCGTACTACTAAGAAATCGGTCCGAGCCGTAAGTTAATAAAAAGTATAATCGAACTTTATTATTTTTGCATACGTATAAAAATAGAAATCTAATTATATACTAAGTAAGCTACGATTATTATATTTAGTTAGCGAGGTCGAAGTAGATTTCTAATTTAATATAAACGTACTTATATACCCGTTATATATTTAACCGTTACCCTACCTCGTTCGCTTCTAGCTAACCCCGAGGTACCTACCTAACGGATTACTAAACTACTATATCTACTTAATATATATATATTTTACGTTCTCCTATAGGCCGGCCGACTACGTGCGGCTCTTAGAGATAATAGCCCTACCTACCGCCTTACCTAGCCCTACTCCGGAAGCTTATAAGATATTCTTTTCTTATTTATATTTACCTAATTCCGTAGTACCTTTCGACTTCTACTTTCTTCTTTTATATAATAAACTCGCTTACTTTCTTAAATATATATATATATATATATATATAAAAAAAAAAAGCCCCTAATCTTTATAATATAAATTTTAACGTTACTAAGAAGCTTATTGCGGGCGCTAGCGCCGAGGCTTCTCTTTTTAAAAAGTAGAACGGCGTTTAGGTCGTGCGTTCGCCTCTTCCCTCTTATTCCCGTTCTTTTTATAATACTAACTATATAATAGGCTATATATAAAAAGATCTACTTTAAGATAGTAACTAAGGGTTTTACTAAGAAGTAAGTAGCTAATTTACTTTAGTAAGGTAAGTCCTTAAACCCCGAGTCTTTACTAAATACTATATTAGCTAACTTTAGAACCCGCTAGCTTTATACGGCGCTTTTAATAACTTTAAAGATAAGGGCTAAGATAAGTCTAACTCCGAGTCTAATAGCTTTAATACGGATTTTAACTAAGAGCTCCCTAGCCGTACGTCTCCTCTTATTTATAAAAATAAAAAAACCGCTACGAGTACTTTACTCGAGGACTTTATTATTACGTACCCTGAGTTAGCCTCTAAGCTTAAGTATAAAGCCTTAAGTATATATCCGCTCGCGCGATTATAAACCTTACGCTCCTAAACTACTAACTAACCTCGATATATAAGCTTAGATCTTATTAAACGTCCTAGCCTTAATAAGGTAATAAAGAAGTAAGTGCCTAAATAAGGCCTCGGTATAAACTTAGGGGAGGCTAAGGGTAGCCGGGGAAGGGGTTTAGCTATAATAATATATTAATAAAAAGCTTCTTAGGTAGATTATAGGGGACGGACGCGGGGTAGCGGTGTTCCTAACTATTATATATATAAAGCTTATAGCTACCTCGTTTTAAAAGACCTAGTATTACGTATTTAGGTAGTAATTAATTAACTATAATAATAATATTCCGCTCCGCCCTAGGTATAATATCCGCCTACTAATCTCGTCTCCTTATATACCTATTTATTTCTATAGAGTAGTTATATTTTATTATACCGCAGTAATTTTATTTATATATACTACCCTTACGCGCTTTAAATAGAATAAAGAGGTCCGTCCCCGCGAGTATATAGGTATCCGTAGTTCGGTTAGTTTCGCTACGTAACGGGATCCGGTAGTTAACTAGACCCCTCGTAACTAAATATTAATAAACTAGTATACGGTTTATAAGTATAGCGTACTAAAAAAATTAGGCTTAAAGAGGATATATATATTTATAGGACGGCGGATAGTTCTACGTACGTTTAACCTTATATTAATATACAACTACCGCTCCTAATTATAAATATAAAATCTCGCTACGACATATCTCGTTTCTAACTCTCTTACTATAATATACTCTAGTTTTTAACTAATATATTATTCTCAATATTATATTCCCTAAACTATCCCCTATTATTACTACGACTAATAAATATAACGTCCGCTACTAAGCCCGCTATTAAAGTACGTTTCTACCCGTTTACTAAGCCTATCGGCCCCGAGTACGCGGTTTATTTATATATTCTTATAATACTAACTAGATATTATTTTTTAAAATATAGCCGCGTCCGGACGCTATATTAATAAAAATGCCGCGCAAATAGTTACTAAGGGTATAACTAACCGAGCTACTTAACGTTTATATATAATACTAACTTTACTAACTATCTACTACGCCTAGGGCAACGTCGCTACTAATAGCTAGACCGAGGAAAAGGAAGAGGAGAGCGAGGAAGAGGAAGAGCCGGCCCCTCTTTATAAGTCTCCTAAAGTTACCCTCCCGATTATTAAGTTCTTAACCCCTCGTAAAAGTAATAAGACCCTTACTACCGCGCGCTACTTTTTTAATAAAAAGCATAGTACGTCTTAGTTATATTACTAAGCATAGTGCTCCGCGAGCTATAATATATACTAATTTTTAATTACTAACTTAGTATACTAAGACTACCTAAGAAGGAACTCTTATTAAAAAGCGTTGCGGTTAAGTAACTACGTTTTAACGTTAATTAAAAATTATACCGTAATACGCTAATATACCTTACTCTACAGATTAGTTTAGTAATAAGAACGACGGGTCTTAGTAAGATTCGTAATAATATAGCGTCCGCTTTTAAATTTAGCTCGCAAAATACTAATATTATAAAATTAACATAACTTATAATACGCCTACGTAAACGTATATACAAACTCCTATTTTATAATTTACTTATCGGTTTAATTACGACGATTACTAGTTAGATCTTATAATAACGAAGTTTACTTCTCAGTCTTAACGAGTTTAATAATTCTTTTTTTTATCCCTTATAAAAATTTTTTTTTAGCCCTTTTTTTTTTTTTTTTTTTTTTTTTTTTTTTTTTTTTTTTTTTTTTTTTTTTTTAATTTTTTTTTTTTTTTTTTTTTTTTTTTTTTTTATTATGCTCTCTTTTTCTTTTCTTTTTTTATTATCTTTTTTTTTTTTTTTTTTTTTTTTTTAAAATAACGGTTTTAGTTACCCTTATATTATTTCTTTTTCGGCCCTTTTTTCCTTTTTTTTTTTTATTATTATCTCTTTTCTTACTCTTTTGTTATTATCTCTTTTCCTTTTTCTTTTTTTTTATTCTCGGATAATAGTTTAGATTAGCTTAGCTTAACTACGTAGGAATTAGCGTAGGGGTCCCGCCCGGCCCGCCTTTCCCTACTATACTTTACGTAGTTAAGTTACGTTTTAAATACGCATTAGATAATACTAACTTAATAATAAAAGCGCCTAGTATGCGGATGCGGAGTATATATCGGTAAGAGCTTAACGCTTTCCTCTACTAATACTAATCACTTAGATAGAACCTTTAGCTATAGGTAATTAGTAATATAAGCAATAGAGCTTATTATATTTTATAGTTAGAAAAAATAAAAATTAATTCGAAGTGAGGAACTAATATCTAGTATTAGATAATTATATAGCTATATGTTTATTAAATATCTATATAACGCGAGTTGTGCCGTCGTCCCTTCTCCTATGTCTAAGTTCTATTATAACGGCTGGGTATTTTATATCTAAATTTTTTTAAAATACTAATAGGGCGGCCTACTTAGTAAGCCGTGCGGGTAATTTAAAAAAATAGCGGCTACTTAACCTTACGTAAGCTAACCGGCCCTAGGACATATCTAACCGTAATTCCGTTATAAAGGCCGGGCATTTTATATCTAAATTTCTTTAAAATACTAATAGGGCGGCTTACTAAGTAAGCCGTGTAAATAGTCTAAATTACTAGCCGCCGCTCGACTTTACGTAAGCTTACCCTTTAATAAGAAGAACTAAATTCCGTCGTAACGGCCGGGCATTTTATATCTAAATTTCTTTAAAATACTAGCGACGCGGCCTATTTTATAATCCGTACGAATAATCTAAAGAGCGATAACGGCCGCTTAATTTTATATAAGCTTACCTAGGCTCTTAATATATATTACTTAGTAAAACGGATCGTAATAATACCGTTCTAATATATATAAACTTCCTTAACTACCTAGTCCGCTAGTATCCTAATAAAGATCTTTTTTTAATTAAGCATAGTAAAAAGACTATAAATCTTATCCCCCACTCGAGCTCAGTCGTAATATAAACGTTACTAATACGGTATTTTAAAAGGGAGATAAGCTACTATATCTCTTCGTTAAGGACTTTAAACTTTCCGAGCACCTATAATTGTAAATAGTAAGGCTTAAGCCCGCTAGATATCGCTAAGGTTTTAAAACTAATACGCTAATAAAATAAGAATAGTAAAATAATACGTACGCTATTTAATACTTTTAAGCGCCCGAAGAAGCTAGTAAAGCTTTAATTCTACCCTAAGTACCGCGGCAAGGAGAACTAAGATAAGTCCTATATTATTAAGGCGTTCGTATATAACCTAACTTATAATAATAGTGGTACTAGTACTAAAAGTAACGTCTTTATAAATAACGGCGAGGAAATAAATATTACAAAGTACTTCAAAAAGGCCTCTAGTTATAAGGTTTAGTTCCGTAACTAGCCCGTTATTAAGACCGCAAAGGCGGGCTTTTTCCTTATAAAGGTCTATATAGTCGCTACTACATAGCGCTATAACTATAAGCTTAACCCTAAATAGACCTCGGTAATAATTAAGGCTACTATTACTTATCTTACTTAGCGCAAAGCGGATATTATTAAAATAAAGAACTAGCTAGTATAAAAAGAGGACCCCTATCTCCGCTAGTACGGTATTTTTTTTAAAAACTAAATAGCTAAGACTATAAGTAGCCTACTTAAACCCCCCAAGATTTAGTACGCTAATAATATAACTAGCCCCGTCTTCTCTAGTTATTAAAACTTACGTAGTAAGAAGTTTTAAATTCCTAACTATACTCCTCTCGCGTCCTAGGGTATCGTAATCCTCGAGAACTTAACTAACAAAGCTAGTACTTAGGCCTTTATATAGATATTTAAATAGACTTATACTAACTATAGAAGTAAGATTATTAAAAATACCGTCGTAATTAATAGCGAGGCCCGTAATAGCAATATTACTAAAGTAATTACTAGGGTATATATTTAGATTAAGGCGAAGACTAATACTATTCCGTAGCTACTCTTTTATATCTTACGGTTTAATAACGTCGGCTCTTACGAGCGAATTAAGAAGTCTGCCGATTATTAATTCGGCTTGCTTATTTAGTACGTTCTTTTATACTATATTAATAAGAACTAGTCTTAGTACTATTTTAATATAGCTATAAAGGTTAACGCGAAGCTTAGAGGCGTTACCTACCGTATCCCTTACCCTTCCGGTCCTTTTAATAAGAACCCTCTTTTTTTTAAAGAAGTTACTATAATAATTAGAGTAGACGTTTCCTACGTAACTCTTAGAATCGACGCCCTTAATAGTAGCGATAACTATATTAATAGATCTTAATACTACTTTTTACTTAGCTATTTTTAAAACTAACGGCTACTACGTTAAGATACTCTCTTTAGTTAGTGCCCGTACTTTCCTTAGTCGTCTTATACCTATTTAGTATAAGCGTATAGGCTAACCTACGCCTCCTCCCTATATTAAGTTAAAGACCCCTCCTAGCCCACCCCCTTTTAACCTACCCTATTTTAATAAGGCTATAATAAAACCTACTACTTTTTATATACTTAACTAGCTAAATTATATATAAAAATAAGATTTTTACTAAATTTTCAAAATATAGAGTTTTCATAATTATAAACTAGTTTTTTATTACGTAGTAATACTAATATATATAATAAAAATATTTAATGAAATAAACTTGAATATAATAAGAATATAATATAGAATATAGTTAGTTAATATAATTAAATAGCTATTAGTAATAATAAAATGTTACTAATAATATAAATAATAATACTGATATTAGTAATAGTCTGAATAATAATATAAATAATAATAATAATATTAATAATACTAATACTAATAATAATACTAATAATATAAATAATACTAATAATACTAATAATACTAATAATACTAATAATATTAATATTAATAATATAAATAATATATATGATAAAAATAATATAAATATTAATAATATAAATAATATATATAATAAAAATAATATAAATATATAATTATAATAAAGTTAAATATATATATATGATATAAATATTTAAAAAAATAAATATAGATATAATAAGAATATAATATAGAGTATAGTTAGTTAATATAATTAAATAACTATTAGTAATAATCATACTAATATTACTAATAATATAAATAATAATACTAATAATAATAATACTAATATTAATAATATTAATAATATAAATAATAGTTATAAGTAATATAAATAATATAAATAATATAAATAATATAAATAATATAAATAATATAAATAATATAAATAATATAAATAATATAAATAATATAAATAATATAAATAATATAAATATATATAATTTAATTCTATACCTTATAAATTTGATATAATTTAAGTCTATTTATTTTCTATAAATATTAAAAAAAGCTCATTTTAGTTTTTAAAATATTTTAATATATGTTAATAAATTATATATAAATACTAATCTTTTTATAACTTTAGTTTTAAATTAATAAAACTACTTTTATAATTATAATTACGCAGTATAACACTTCTTTATATATAACTAATTCTACTCTTATTATTTAAATACTATATATAATATATAAATTTAGAAAAGTAGATTTATTAAGCTTATTATAAAAAGTAGAATATGTAGTATAAAAGGGTATAAAAGGGGGGCTAAAAAGGGCCATTTTAACTTATATACTTCCGTAACGGCGTCTTTACGGGCTAATACTCGTAGGTATTAGAGTACGAGGTAATAACAATAATAAACACTATTAAGAGCATCTATCCTACCGCTAAGCAGCCTAAGTAGACGGTTATTATAGCTACGAAGCGCTATTATATTCGATTCTTCCCCTAGAATAGAAATAAGAACGGTAACCCCCTCCCCGGAACTATATTTAAGAAGGAGATCTACTACCCTTTTTAGTAGGACTTTTATATATGCTTATACGTAGCTATTTAGGGAACTACTCGCCCTATATACTATACTGTTTTAATAAACGAGGCTGAGATAGGTACGAATGATTTTTAATAATAAAGTTAAAGTAATAATTAACGACTCTCTATTATCTTAAGAATAGAGTTAAGTAGTTACCCTAGCCTCTTCTATAATAACGCTATACTAAAGTATAAAGTATAGGTTCGTCCTATACTAAGTAAATTCCTAACGCGGGGCTATATTTCGCAGGCGCGCGAGGGTACTGCGGCCGCGAGCTTATTATAAATAACTATAGATTATTAGCGAACGAACGGGTACTAGGTCTCTAAATAGGTTTAATTTATAGATTTGCGTGCGGATAGCGGGCTACTAGTTAATATTATTACTAAAGTTAGTTAGGGTAGCTAATTTAGTAAGGACCGTTTTTTTATTAGCGCCCTCGTCGCGCTTAGTTTTAAACTCGTTAGAGCCCGCGTTAAAATCGGAGCATAAGTCGTTAGAAATAATAATAGTAATACGAACCTAGGTATAAGTAGCCTTAATAGCTATATAAGTAGTTAGTATTATAAAAGGATAACTAGCCTAGCCCGCGATAAATATACTAAAGTCGCTTAAAATTTTATAGTTTATAGAAATAGTACCGTTCTCGAGTATTTTTTAAAAAAAGAACTTAACGAGGAAGTCTTATAAGAAGTATATAGTTAGTAGTTTAATTAACTAAGAGCCGTTATTAAGCTTAGAAACTAAGGTAGGTAAAGGCTATAATAAATCTTATTTTAATACGGACGTTAGACGGGTTAGTTATAGTTCTATAGACCGACTCTTTTATAGTAACTATAGACCTAATCTCGCCTTATTACGACTTTATAATATTTCTAGTTAAGTTCTTTAGCGCAACCGACTTTTAAAAGGCTACGCGCTTAGCTATAATATTAGTTTTTAGTAAGGGGATATTTAAGCTATTTATAGGGAGCGATATAGTAGTATAGTTCGGGGTTAGGTATAGGCGTTTATATTGGGGATATATATATTTAAGTAAGAAAGCGATATAAAGAGAAGTGGGATTGCTTAGTACGCAAAAGAGAAGAAAAAGATAATATATATATATATATTAGAGGTAGAGAGGGCGCGTAAAGGGATTATTTAAGAAGTTAAAGTATAGTTAAATATACTACGAGAAGAAGAGGATAAATACTACTATAAAGATATTAAATATAACTACCGCCCTACTATTTATTAATAATTTCTTTACGACGGCCTCGCATTACGATTTACTAGCTATATAGCTATATAATAACGGTTAACAGTTACGTTTTAATATTTACTTATCGAGGTAGGAATAGATACCGCTTAAGCCCGACTCCTTATTTAATAATATCGTAAGATTATATAACTACCTAGCTATATATTATACTAAGCTATTATTCTACGGCTTTTTTATTTTTATTATAAACGATGCGTAAGATTAAATAAGGAAATACGTATCTCGACCCTAATATGCGATACTATATAGAGGATATAAATAACGACCGTACTAAGTACCTATTTTATACTCTCTACCCAGACTTATAACTATAAGTCCGATAAAGCTAGCGCCCGAGAACTTATTATAATTAAAAAGCATCCTTATAGAGCATCTCTAAGTATATCGTATGTATTTAATATAAGACCGCGTCTCTTAGTAAAATAATAATACCGTCTTAATATAATAGCCCGGCGTCCTTAAATAAAAGGCCGCCGCGTTCTCTACGTTTAATTAAGAATACTAAGTAATACCGTAGTTACTTTAGTAATAGCGTACTCTTTTTATAGCGAATCCCGAACTAATCTAGTACTTATAAAAGCGTATACGACGAGAGCGACTCTTAAACGAGGCCGTTTACTTATATTAAATAACTTAGAGCTCTAGGGGTATACGCTTTATTTATAAAGAGGGAGCTCGCGCACTTTACGACGTTCTCTAGCTCTAACATAACGGACTTAAAAGTTTAGTCCGTACTTATATCGATCTCTAAGATTGCCTTAATAATTTATAAAATAATAGTTTAGTACCGGATCTTAGTATAAAAGCTATAGTACGTTAGCGCGCTAGGCTTAGTAGTCTCGCAGTCTTTAAGCTAAAAAAAAACGAACTTAAATATCCGTTATAAAAAGTAATAAAGGGCCCCGCTACCCTACGCGGCATAAAATATAAATAATATTTTAGCGTCCTATACTATTTCTTAGAACGTATCCGCCGAGATACTAAAAAAGTTAAAAATAACTAGCTTTGCTTTTAATATCGCTTTTCTTTAGCCGGGTTTATATTTTACGTCTCTTTATACCTCTACTATCTTAATTACTAAGTACTACTCCTTAACTTAGAGCTTAACCTCGTTATCCGACCCCGACGTAACGAGGGCTTTTACCTCCTCCTATATAGTCCTAAACTCGACTATATATAAACGCTAAAAAATCTCTTAATAAAAAGGGTAATCTTATTTAAAATTAGTTTGCGCAAGAGACTCTCCTAGTTTTTAAATAATACCCGGAGTAGTTTTAAAGAAGACGGCTTCCCGGGTAGACGTAGTATTTTTTAAAATATCGGACTCGAGGATAAGCTAGAATACGGTCTCCTGCGCGTTATAAAAAAAGCTCTTAAAAAAGAGGTACGAGATTTATATAGCTTATTAGCAGTCTAGCTTAACGAGGGTCTTTTTTAATCGCATTCTTATAATAAATACTTTAGAAACTAATAGATCGGTAAACCGCTAAGAGAGCTTTATAAAAAACGTTAAAAAGAGGTACTATAGGCCGAGAGAGATAATTTTATAAACGGGGGAGGTAGTCTAGGGCTAATATAAGACTACTTCGGTAGCCGAGCTCTAATAGCCGGCCTATATTAAGTACTTAGAACGCAGAGACTAGAAGTTAGTAAGGCTAGGTGCGGCTCGCAGATCCCCTATATTAGTACCTAGCCTATCTCTAAGCCTCTCGTCGGGCTCTTAGTTAGTAAATATCTTACCTTAAGATAAATCGTTTCTAGAGGCCTTGTCGCGAGGTATCTTATCTCCGCTAGTCTTATCCTAGGGCATATTATTATTTAAAGTCTTACTACCGAAGCTCTCGTCGTCCGAGCTATTAATAATAAGTACAGGACTTTTTATAATACCCGCTCGTAGAGAGACGCGTTTTCTTTTTATCGGTCGATAGGGGGACTCTTTTATTATAGTATATTACTACGAGGATAATAAACGTAGTCTTAAGTTTAGGTAAAGACTTATCCGTCCCGGATCTGTGTTATTTCTCGAAGTATATTAAAGATTTATTACGATAAGGTCTTATAGATCCTTAATAATCGGAAAAAGTATCGGTTCTAAACGATCTATATAGCCCGTTTATTAAAGGACTTCCGTAGTTAGAAATTTTATTTATATAATAAGCATGTTTACCAATTAGCTATTTTATTTTATTTTAAAAAGTAAATAAAGTTATATAAGAATAGTTACTAGATATAAATAGGACGGAACTTATATTACTAGGTCTAAAGATAATAAAAAAAGTAGCGAAATTAAACCGGGGACTCGGGACATCTTAAGCGTATTCAGGAAATCGATAATATAATAGTTTATAAAGTATACGAAGTAGTATAGGAGCGCATACCTCTCTTTTTAATCCTATAGACCTCTCTTTTAATTCTACAAAAACAGGGCCTACGGAGTACTTTTACTAACGTACGATTTATACCTTAAAGATTAAGCACTAGGCCTTAGAGACGGGTCCGGGTCCCTATCGAAAGTAGAGTTATAATAAGTAGGGTCCTACGTCCCCAGTAGGGGCTATATAAAGCATAAGCTACGCTACTTAACGGTTTAAAAAGAGGTAAAGACTACGGTTCGACTATATAAAAGCTACGTTAAATAAAGCAAATAAGGGGCACGTTTTAGGGTTAGGGTTAGGGTTAGGGTTAGGGTTAGGGTTAGGGTTAGGGTTAGGGTTAGGGTTAGGGTTAGGGTTAGGGTTAGG